>NC_060282.1:16452298-17073896 GCF_021613505.1 Equus quagga | reverse complement strand
CTTACTGCAACAATCATAATTGCATTATCCAAAAAGCCAAACCCTATGAAAGGTATCGCATTGTGGATGAATACTGAAAAACATCAAAAACAGAAAAATATACTTTAAGGTTTCTATAATTATAAAATGACAAAAACAGACCGTATGATTAAAGTCTCCTAAATAGACTTGATAAGCTTTGGAATTTGCTTTCTATTCCCCATAGCAAAAAGATTCTGCTCCTGCTATAAGTTTAGCGACTAGTAGAAGCTACATTGGGGAAAAAACAAAATAAAAAACACAGAACATGTAAAAATAATTGTTAGATTTTTGTGTTTTCTTACTGGTAACACACACATACATACAAATTATATACAGTTAACGGTAGAACAAATAAGCACATACATAGAGTATGAATACCATGTTTTACCTGTTTAATGCTATTGACATCAATCTGTTTCTCTCTTAAACCTAAAGACTGATATCATAAAATTGATCTCCATATTAAAAATAATAAACTCCCTGAATCACATTTCAGGGAAGCTATTTGGTTACTTTTAACTCACTAAACAATTTTTTAAACAAAAATGTGATTTTTTTTTCCTAAAGAAAAATGTGATTATCTCAATTATACTAGACATCTGTGTACAAAGTCTTTTTTCCCCTCTCACAACATATTGGTATCCTGAACGCTTTCACAAACTATACACAAAAAATACTTGATTTAAATAAAAATATAACGTGGACTCTTCCTACCAGAGGTGCATCTTACTTCATCTATCTAATACATAATCTGAATGGCTGGAGATAACAGAAGTGTAAGTAGGAAGAACTAATATCTATTTATTTTTTATACACTTAGGCTCATCTTTTTTCATATTTGCATCTTCAGCACATTGCAGAATGCCTAGTGCATAGTAGATGCTCAATAAACATTTGTTAATTAAGTCGAGTACCACTAACCTGGAAAGGAAGAGAATTCCAGATTGAGAGAATTGAAGGCAGACTGCGAAACAGATTAAAAACTGGGGATAGTTAAAAACCTTTATTCTAATGAACCTATAAAATTGCCAAGGTATAGTCAACATCAGTTCAACTGAGGATTTTTTTTTAGGTAAACATCAAAGCTCTGAGTTTTATACTACATCCAAAAAACAGTCCCTTAAACCTATTGGTTATATGTGTTCAGTGACTTTAGAGTCTTTTTTCTTTTAATGCAGTTAAATCTACAGAAAGTATAACCAAAATATAATCCAGTAGTTACGAAAGTTTAATATTACTATAGTGAGTTCTATACCAATCAGGGGAAGCTAACAAGCAATTAAAAAAAAAACCACAAAAAACAACCACCACTTCTACCTATAACCACTATCAAAGGCTAAGATCAAGGGAAAATAGTATATATCCTAGGTCATTTCAGATTTCTTCTTGTTATCAAGTAAGAGTGAGATAAAAAGCAGCATCTTTTTAATTATAAAGACTATTATTTTAAAAGCTATTAAAAATGATAAAAGTCAAATAGGACATTAATGAAATGGGATTTTTCAATTAAAGAGTCTAGTCTTAGTTCCTTGACTTTTTGTCTAAGTCCAGTTGCTACTGACATTCAACATTTTATAATAAGCAGTTTCCAAAACATACACACAATCCTAGTTTCCAAAAAACATAATACAAATTTGATAGGTCAAAAGAGTATAATGATACTTTAAAAATTCACAAATGAAACACTGACAGTGAAGAGAGAGCGGTTTAGATACATCTCTGAGAGAAGTCTCCCAATTCACCTCAATCGTCTTTGAAATGTAAACACGGCAAAGTAACTATCCTTTGGGAGTACTTCACATTTTGGAGTTAATTTGATGGCATCTCTAAAACTAGCCAGTTACAAATAACTTAAAATTAGGTGCTAAGGCTATTAAACTAAGATTAGACTAATTGCTATCCTAGTAAAAAACTTGGTCGGTGAAACCAAGGCACGTTGCTATAATGACTTTGAACTATAAATACATCATGTTTTTATGTTTAGACCTAAATAAATGTGTCCTATAAATAAAAATTTATTTTCAACCCAAAGGAAAAACTATAATTTTCAAAAAGTTAAAATAAACGTGTACTGGACACTCCACTGGGCATGTGAGATACAAAGATAAATAAGATGTGGTTACCAGCCTCAAGAAGTTTGAGTATGATAAAAAGCCATATAAATATTTAATTTTAATATGACCAAAAAAATGATAATAGTATTACACAGTGCTATAGATATAGAGTGTACAAATCTAGGCTAGGAGGATCAGAAAAGATTACCTGAGGAAGAAAAGTCTTAAAGACTTCTTCAATTGTTTCGATAATTGAGACAAGTTACTTACTTCTGATCTAGCTACCTCTGCGAGAAAAAAGAACTGGCTATTAAATAGGGTTTTTAAAAATCATATAAGTTTGCTCTCCAGTATGTAATGGTCTCCCACTATTCTATAACTCAGCAGCTGTTAGCAAATCACATCTAATATTTAGCTTTAACTTACAACCTACTCACATTCACTGCACTGTTAAATAATTCTCTTGTTCCATTGTCTTTATAATAAGATCCCAAACTGTCTTCTATTACTTCAATGCTAGCCCTTGTATATTTATTCCCATGATAATGGAGTAAAGAATGAACACCAGCAGCACTGTAAGGTTCTTCTTCCTAGTGGTTTTAAATGAACTTTACTTTCTTCATTATTACAAACAGCAAACCAGAAGTATCTCCTCCACCAGAGAACACTTCTACCTAACCTTGAGCCTAGAAATTCTAATTCTGCAATTACCCAACTTAAATCCAAACTAAACATATCCTTTTTCCTGGGAATTAAGAAAACCTCTACCTTAGTATATCTCTATTTGTAGATGGTAATAATATTTAAACAATAGTAGATATAGTTAACAATATTAGAAATTCCATAATATTGTGATACTTCTTAAGCCAAGTTTACAAAATTTTGCTTCATTACAATAAATAGGATAATCCACTCTATCTGGAAAGATTTAATTTACTGACACCTGTACTATCAATGAATGATACACTTATTTCAAATCCAAAAGATAGATGCACAAATATTTAACAATTATAGAACCATTACCATATCTCAGCTGTCCTGGGGTGGGTGGTGGAGCTTCCAATTTTTCTAAAGGGGAAAAAAAGGGTGCGGGGCAAGAATTAGTTACTATAGCATAATTTCTTCATTATTACATTGAAGAAAATACCAGCAGATTTACAAAGTGGGAGAATATCAGAGTTTATTCATGAATTATCTTTAGGTTAATGGACCAAAGTTATCCATACAGAAAATATTACTTGGTATGGATTAAATTACAAAGCTAGAAAACAAAACTGAGCTTTAGTTACAAGCCTGCCATGGACTCTATAGCCCTGGGTAAATCATTTGCTTTTTGTTTTTTAAGTCCTTGCATCTATATAATGAGCCCGTTTACATTAATTACAAGTAAAAAAGAAAAAAAAAACTTCAGAACTATAGCTATCCTTCTTTAAGACGGCAACCCTAGATGACTTAAGAAATATTACACAAACGTTGATAACAGGAAAAAAAGAATATTCAAATAGATGTAGATGTCCTTTAAAAATACGAAAATAACATTTTTAAAGCAATGTATTACAACAATGAATTCACCGGATTGTGTTCTGTTCCTTAATCAATCTCCCTTGGTAATATATTGAATATTTTGAGTTTTGAAGCCTATACTACTGGATAATAAAGAATATTCTACACAATAAAATGACCCAAAAATAATAGGGTGTTTTTCAACAAGTAACAATATACTATTCATAATATATGCCATAATAAACACACAAAGTTTTCCCAAGTATACATCAAAGTAAGTTTCTTCAAGTGCTGTTATTAAATCTAAAAGTTAAAAATTATTACAAAGAAGCAACCTACCTAATCTCATAACAATAAGTACCTCACCATTTGTATAAGTACAAGAATAAGCTATGGTAAAATGGCAGAGAATTCTACCTTCTTTATCCTCAACCAATCCAAAAGAATTAGTTAATAATCTGTAGAGAAGAACCCACACCATGGATCACTCTGCTGTAAGCATTTCATACAACCAGACTGTCCAAGGAAACACATTACAAAGTGGATATACATTTTCTACAATATTTACTTATAATCTAGAAAACATAAGAACTAAAGAATTTAGTTTAAAAGACGTAAAAAGCAAATAAATCTCCATTGACAAGCTATATAAAAAAAGGAGTATGGTTTATATTTGTGAATGCTGCTTTACTAAAAAAGCATATAGTACCATAATGCCTTTAAGATAAGAAATAGGGCCGGCCTGGTGGCACAGCAGTTAAGTTCACACATTCCGCTTCTTGGCAGCCCGGGGTTCGCCAGTTCGGGTCCTGGGTGCGGACACGGCACCGCTTGGCATGCCATGCTGTGATAGGCGTCCCACATATAAAGTAGAGGAAGATGGGCACAGATGCTAGCTCAGGGCCCAGGCTTCCTCAGCAAAAAAAAAAAAAAGAGGAGGACTGGCAGTAATTAGCTCAGGGCTAATCTTCCTCAAAAAATAAAATAAAATAAAATAAGATAAGAAATACACTAAAATCTAGAGTTTAATCAATTAGCACATTATTCATAAAGTTCTAAGAATGCAAGTTTAAGTTTTGTTTTTCCTTGCTTAGAAGAGCTAAGATATGAAGATACACTAATCTTTACAAAATTTTACATCTGATTAAAATATATTCTCCATTCTTTGACTAGCACTATTACCTAAAAATCTACTTGGAAAGCATGCAAATGGTTTTCTAAATTTTTAACAAGGAATATAGGATACCGCTGTACTCCACAGAGTTTTCTGGTGAAGTAAACATGCAAAAGTGGTTACATACCAGAACTATTTGCTAGTTGCATTACTCTCATCATCACTACAGTTCTCACACTGTGAGGAGAAGTCCTTGTCAGTTGACTGGAACATCTTGAAATACCTAAAAATTCAACAAGCAGGACCTTCCCAATAGAATGAGAGTATACAGAGCCCTTGCTTTTACTTCAAATTCCCTACATATTGAGCAAAACATTTAAAATATTTTACAACTCCTAAGAAGCAAGGATAAGGACTATGCAAATGGATAATGTGTAGCAGTAAAGAGAAAAAAAAATCAAATAAGTAATCGACATTCCTAATCCTTCCTCCCAACTATACATAAGGATTAAAAAATAATTTTTTTAAAGAGATAGGAAGAGAAAGAAAGAGAAAGTAAAGGAGACAGACCAGGGAGGAAGACCACTGGCACGGAGATTAAAGTAAAATCAAAGCACAGATTTTGTCTCCTGCTTCACAAAGAACTAAACACTAACAACAGGAAACACGAAGGGAACATTTCCTAGAAAGTGGAAATTTTATTGGAAAGTATCCATCAAAAATTTTTTAAATCATAAATTGATTATTTTGAGGACTTTGACACTGTAAATTATCTTCTTTATATATTAACTGAATTAAAACAAAATATGTCTCAGAAGTAAAAAAAAATTAGACATATAATACACGACAGAACTTGGTATTGGAAACAAGCCCAAGGTTTCAGCAACCTATATAAGTTCTAAAATGTAATGGCTGCTAATATAATCTCCCTGAAAATAGTCACAATAAACCCCAGAGGCTTTATCTCACTGCATATATATCTTAACCTTAAGGATTTTCTTCTGACATATGGTAAACTATCTGTGCTTACAATGGAAATGTATTCTAATCTAACGTTTTATTAAGCAGACTTTGGAGTTAGAAAAACCAGCTCTTTCAGTGACTATATTTGTGTGTGTGTGTGTGTATTATATACATCATAATTTCTCTCTTTTTCTGAATTTTTTTAAGTAATAAGATGACCATTAAGATTGTACTTCACCACACCATATTTTCCAAACATTTTTAGGTTGAAAAAATTCTGGTTCTACTTCCAATATTGGCTGAGTCACCTTCTATCAGACCAATCCTCTTGCACAGAACAACTATAAACTATAGACAAAAACATGATAAATACATAACCACTTGAAAGCACTGGAAAATGACCAAAAATAGGTTGATTCTGGAGAGGAGTCAAAACTTGGAAGAAGGAATGGAACTAAGCAAGTTACCTATTTGTTGCAGCCTTTGGCCTGAGGGCAGGCCTCAATCCATAACCTGCAGGGCAACTAAAACTCTAACAAAAAATCTTCAGTCTTTCTGGCCTGAAGACGCAGTAGAGGGAGTGCAAAGTAACCAAAGCCACTGGAGAGTGAGAGGGGAAGCTGGAAAGAATAGAGTCAGAACAGACAAGCCCTAAATTCTATATATACATTCAGTTCCAACATATGGCTGACCTGTGAACCATACATGTGTAGAGAAAACTCCCAGCTGAGGGTAAAATAACTGAAGATTTAAGCTGCAGCCCAAGAGTTTGCAGTTTGAGCCTAACTATTAATTACCTGCTAAAGCAAATAAATAGAAATAAATATTTTTCAGAAGAATAAAACAGAACCCAGAGTCTCTGCAACATACTAATCACAGCAATGACTAGGACACAATTCAAAAGTACTTCACAAACCAAGAAAACGTGACCCATTTTCAGGAGAAAAAACAAAGACGGTGACCAATTCTGAAGCAACTCAAATGTTAGAACCAGAAGACAAGGACTTTAAAGTACCAATTAAAATTATATTAAAAGACATAAATGAAAATATGCTCAAATAGAAACTATAAAAAAGAACCAAACTGAAATTCTAGAACTGAAAAATTTATTGTCTGAAATTTAAAATTAACTGGATAGACTTAAAAGCAGAATGGTGCTTTCAAGCAGAGGTGAGAGAAGAGAGTCAGTGAACACGATGACAGATCAGTCAAAATTACTCAATCTGAGGAACAGAGAACAAAAGGATTGAAAAATAATGAACCAGTCTCAGGGATCTGTGGCTAAAGCAAAAGGTTAATATACGTATAACTGGAGTTCCAGAAGGCGAGGAGAAAGGGAAGGACCAAAAATATTTTAAATAAATAATGGTTAAAAATTTCCCAAATTTGGTGGAAGACAAAAATTTCAAAAGATTCAAGAAGTTCAGTAAATTCCTAGTTAGATGAAATCAATGATAAAGAAAAAAATCTTGAAAGCAGTCAGAAAAATATGACATTAAATAAAGAAAACAATAATTTGAATATACTGAGAGAGGAAAAAAAGCTGTAAGTGTTGCAGGAGATCATAGCAACATTCTTGCTAGGCTTTAAGCTTAGGAAAAATAAGCTACAAATGGGTGGCTGAGAAATATGTGATCTGCTGATTCTCATAAATTACTACACTAGATTGTTTGTGCTTTGGAATCAAAGGCCAGAAGGGAGTATCTTATCAAGCATGAAGGCAAGGGGCTTAGGAACGCTGTCTGCATAACTTGCTGATTGTTCCTAGGATACTCCCTAAGGGAATGGCCTTGGGTAGGGCCGGAGTACGTTGAAAGGAGGCAGACTAGAACTGCTGAGCTTTGACTTGCATATCCCTGTTAGCATGCATTCCTGCTATGCTTGTATTTCTTTGCCTGCAAATAAATACATGGCAATCAGAAGGACCTCACCTCAGTCCTTGAGGCTGATGGTCCCCGGTCCCACTGAATAATATAGATTGTGTTCTTTCTACTATATAGACTGTGTTCTATTAAGTCCGTCTGCCCCTTCAGCAGCTGGCTGCCTAGCTGGTCTCGGCAGCATGTAAGTCCAGTATTCTATATCCAGAAAAATTATTCTTCAAGAATGAAGGCAAACTGTATCAGATAAACTAAAACTATGAGAATGTTTTGCCAGCCAACCAGCAAAACAGGAAATGCAAAAGGAAGTTCTTCAGACTGAAGGGAAATACCAGGTGGAAAGCAGGATCTTCAGGAAAGAATGAAGAGCATCAGAAATGGTAAATATTGTGTAAATACAAGAGACTGCTTCTTTCCCAGTAATTTAAGTAAACCTGACTGTCTAAAGCAGAAATTATACCACCACCTTGTGGAGTTTATAACATACGTAGGTGTCATACACGTGATGTTGGAGCACAAAGGATGAAAGGGGTTATAAATTGACTAATTTGGTGATTTGGTTACAATACCTCTTTAATGTATATGAAGTGGTATAATATTAGCTCTAAGTAGTCTGCAAAGTGTTAAGAAAGCAAATTTGTAGAGCAACCACGTATACAGACAAAATGCAATGAAGACATATTTAAAAAGCTAAAAAATAACTGGACGGTATTCTAAAAAATAGTAAATTAAGTCAAAAGAATGCAGGAAATGAGAACAGAGGAACAAAAAATGGACAAACAGAAACCAAACAGTAAAATAGTAAACCTATACCCAACCATATCAATAATTACATTCAATGTTAATGGACAAAATACTCCAATTAAAAGGCAAAGATTGACAAAATGGATAAAAAAGCAAACTCAACTATATGATATCTGCAAGAACTACAATTTAATAGGTTGAAAGTAAATGGATGGTAAAAGATATAAAAGGCCAGCCTTGTGGTCTAGTGGTTAAGATTTGACATTCTCCCCACTGTGACCCGGGTTCATTTCCCGGTCAGGGAACTACACCACCTGTCTGGCAGTTGTCATACCATAGTGGCTGCATGCTACTGTGATGCTGAAAGCTATGCCACTGGTATTTCAAATACCAGCTGTGTCACCCATGCTGGAGAGGTTTCAGTGGAGCTTCCAGACTAAGACAGACTAGGAAGAAGGACCTAGGCACCCACTTCTGAAAAAACTGGCCATGAAAACTCCATGAATAGTAGCACAGCACTGTCTGAAACAGAACTGGAAGATGAAAGGATGGCGTAAAAAGACCGGGCAGGGTTCTGCTCTGCTACACACAGAGTCACTAGAGTCAAAATCGACTCAACGGCACTAACAAAAACAAAAAAGATACATTATACAAACAGCAAGCTTACAAAGGCTGGAGTGACTATATTATTATCACATAAAGTAGACTTAAACACAAAGAGTATTACCAGAACCAAGGACATTTCAAAATGATAAAAGAGTCAATTCATCAAAAGGCATAAGAGCAATTTGTTTATGCCTAATAACAGAGCTTCAAAATGCATGATACAAAATCTGACAGAATTAAAAGGAAAACAAACACTTCCACAATCACACTTGGAGGTATAAAAGCCTCTCTCTCAGTAACTGACAGAACACTACACAAAAACATCAGTGAGACATAGATTATTTGAACAATACTACCAACCACGTTGATTCAATTGATATTTAAACATCTACACCCAATAACTACAGAATACACAGCCTTTTCAAACACAGATGGTACACTGATCAAGATAGACCATATGCTGATCCACAAAATGTGTTAATGAATTTATGACTAAAATCATAAAGAATATGTTCTCTTACCAAAATGGAGTCCATAACAATAAGATAACTAGAAAAACAAATTTGGGAATTAAATAACATTTTCTAAATACATGGGCCAAAGAAGAAATCAAAAAGAAAATTAGAAGGGGCTGGCCAGGTGGCACAGTGGTTAAGTGCGCACGTTCCGCTTTGGCAGCCCGGAGTTTGCCGATTCACATCCTGGATGCGGACATGGCACTGCTTGGCAAGCCATGCTGTGGTAGGCATCCCACATAGAAAGTAGAGGAAGATGGGCATGGATGTTAGCTCAGGGCTAATCTTCATCAAAAAAAAAAAAAAAAAAAGAAATAAAATTAGAAGATAGACTGAATAACAATGAAAGTATGACAAATCAAAATTTGTGGGACAGACCCTAAATGAATGCTTGGAAGGAAATTTATAGTTTGAAATACTTAAACTACAAAGAATAAAGGTCTAAAATAAATTACCTATATTTCTATCTTAAGAAGCTAGGGAAAAAATCTAGCAAAGTAAACCAAGAGTTAAGTAGAAGAAAGAAGGAAACAATAATGAAAAGAGTTGAAATCAATGAAATAGAAAACAATAAAGGAAATAGACAAAGCCAAAAGTTGGTTCTTGAAAAGATCAGCAAAATTAATAAACCCCCAGGGACACTGATCAAGAAACAGAGAGAACATAAATTACTAATATCAGGAATGAAAGATAAGACATCACTACAGATCCTACAGACATTAAAAAGAGATATTATGAATAAATTTATGCCAAGAAATTCAACAACTTAGATGAAATGGACAAATTCCTTGAAAAATACAACTTACCAAAACTGACATAAGAAGAAACAAAAAATCTGAAGGGCTCTATCTAGTTAACAAAATTGAATTTGTTACCAAACACCTTTCTATTACATACACACACAAAAATCCTCCAGGCCCAGATGATTTCAATGGTGAATTTTATCAAACAGTTAAAGAACAACAAACACCAATCTTACATAAGCTCACAAGCTCTTTCAGAAAAATAGAAGATGAGGAAATACTTTCCAACTCATCTTACCAGGCCAGAATAATCCTAAATACAAAACCTAACCAAGAAATTACAAAAAAGAGAAAACTGTAGACCAATATCCCTCATGAACACAGACACAAAAATCCTTAATTGAATGATAACTGTTCTGTTTTCCTAAGTGTGTTTACTCATAACAGTGGCAAAAAATAACTAACATCCAGACTTCCCTACATTTTTCCTTTTCTTAGATATTTCTCCCTGTTTGAAGGAGAAGCTGCTCTTAATAGGGTCTCACGTTTAGAAATATATAAGTTAGGAAAAGTATCTGAAAGTGTCTATGAGATAATATTTATATACAGGATTGTTTTCCTTTTGATTTCACATTTAAAAGTCTTTGCTGGAGGTAGTGTAAATAAGACACGTTGCAAACTGCCAATTTATACTATAAAAACCAAATAATTATTTGAAATTGGACTATTTATTCTCCTAATCTGTCCTTGAAAATTTAAATATATTCAATTATTACAATGTAGAGACAAATCTTTTCCTAATACAAAAACACCCTAGATATTCATTACAAATTCTGAAAACATAAGAAAAACACTTTGCATGTTTAAATATAAGATTTTTCAACACTCTCAACGTTTGTTTTGTTTTGCTTCAGTAACTCAGGAAGATTAGAGAAAATTTAAAGCAATTCACTGTTTTTATTAAATGAAACTCTAATTTTTTAGAATGTAGAAAGAATGAGATGTTTCAGCTCGTTTTGTTTTTTTTTTAAAGATTGGCACCTGCGCTAACAACTCTTGCCAATCTTCTTCTTTTTTTTTTAATTCTTCTCCCCAAAACCCCCTAGCACATAGTTGTATATTCTAGTTGTAGGTCCTTCTGCTTCTGCTATGTGGGATGCGCCTCAGCATGGCCTGATGAGCGGTGCCATGTCCACACCCAGGATTTGAACCAGCAAAACCCTGGGCCACTGAAGCAGAATGCGCGAACTTAAACACTTGGCCACAGGGCTGACCCCTCCAGCTAGTTTTCTAATTAACTAATGCAACCAGAAAACTGTTGTAGCTTGTAAAATACTGTTACTATTTAGGAAATAGAAGTTTTTTAAAAAAGGAATATTTCTTTGATAAATTTGAATATTACAGTGCATCAGAATCATCACTTTAATGCTCAATTATTATCTATTTAGGAAATATGAAACTGAGGTGCATCATCACACAAAAAAGAAATCAGAAGAAAACACAAATTAAGGCTTTTTTCCTCCTATTTCAGGGATAAAAACTATTTAATGCAGCTGCTTTTTACATTCTGTTATATAAATATAAGTAAAAATATTTAAGTTTTATGCTGTATTCACTTAAAGAAAGGGGGAAGTCAGATAAGGAAGAGAAAGACAACGGGAGAAACGAGAAAGAGAACGCGGTAAGAAAAACAGATTAGGAACAAACGCAGGGACTTTTAAAGAAGAGAGAGAGAGAGATTTCTTTAAAGGGAGCCTCAGAGAAGGCCACACAAGAAAGAGACTGCCTGGATGTGGGCGCACGACTTGCTGGACGTGGGTTTTTCAGTCCCTCGGCTGTGTTTCTTTGTTCATTAGCCACCTAGTGGTCCAAACGTGGCACCTTTGGATTAGACTCCACTGTGCACACGGATACCTCCTAACACACAGCACAATGGTAAGCACTATAGGAAAACCAGATGAAGAGAAATCATCTCCAGCTGTGCCAGAGGTTCCCAGGTTTTGCTGTAGGACACAGGTCTAAACGTTTCTGTATCCCAGGCCATGTTCTCAAAGTTTATTTTAGGGGCCGGCTGGTGGCGCAGTTCCGCTTTGGCGGCCTGGGGTTTGCTGGTTCGGATCCCGGGTGCGGACATGGCACCGACTGGCAAAGCCATGCTGCGGCAGGCGTCCCACATAGAAAGTAGAGGAAGATGGGCACGGATGTTAGCTCAGGGCCAGCCTTCCTCAGAAAAAGAGGAGGATTGGCAGCAGTTAGCTCAGGGCTAAGCTTCCTCAAGAAGAAAAAAAGTTTATTTTAAAATGGCATCTGGTGAGAAAGGAAATTGGTTAACTGCAGGCTCTAATAAGCTGAATTCTGGTTAATCAAGTTTTTCTTTTTTCTTTTTCCTGTACTGGAAACAATAGTTTTTTGATTGGTAAGAATAAGGAGAAGCTTTACCACGGACATATATTTGGGACAGGAATCCTACAACCAAGCCTATACTACTGCAATGACCGTATGACCTCTAACCATAGAAGAACAAATATTACCATTTTAAGGCTCACATTTGCTTTAATCCTGGAAAATTCCTACTAGGTTTCACTAAAATGTTTTAGAATACTTCATAACTAAAACATAACTTACATATTCAAATATTTTTACCAGTGCTATATGCACACTAAAATTTACCCTTTATATTAACGCTTAGAATAAAACAGAAAATTTTTATTTTGTTTTATTTATTATTTTTTTAAAGATTGGCACCTGAGCTAACGTCTGTTGCGAATCTTCTTTTCTTTTTTTTCTTCTTCTCCTCAACGCCCCCCAGCACATAGTTGTACATTCTAGTTGTGGGTCCTTCTGGTTGTGCCATGTGGGACACCACCTCAGTGTGGCCTGATGAACGGTGCCGTGTCCGCGCCCAGGATCCTAACCGGTGAAACCCTGGGTGGCCGAAGCAGAGCATGTGAACCTAACCACTCGACCACGGGCCAGCCCCATAAAATTCTTTTAAATTGTGCTTTTCAGAAATATATAACATGCAAATTATAGAAGAGAACTTCTAACATTAGAATAGCTGCCTGCAACCTTGCCATACAACGCCTTGTGCCTTTGTGCTATTCCGTCAAAATTGATTGCCCCAACAGGAATTTATTGCAAACATCTTAAAGAAACCACATTTATATATACACACATACATATACATAATTTCTATATAAATATTTATTCATCTTTATATATATTAAAAGAACGAGGATATTGAGTTTGTTTTTTTAACTTAGGAATTTCTAAGTAAAAATTAGAAAATAACATTTAAAATCTAAATTCCTTTGGTTTATCTAAAGGAATAAGTTACACTTTTCAACTAAGAAGCTTATACATGTTTATTGTAGAAAGTTAATGAGATTCAGAAAAGCAAGAAAATTAAAACTACCTATAATTTATCAGAAATAAACATTTTAATGTATTATCCCTCAATCTTTTTTCTCTAGAGAGATATATACAAAGTTGTATTCTGCAGTTTTCACAAAGCACTATATGGTGAATATTTTCCCTTATCTTTAAATTTTTAAGGCAATAATCTTATTAGTGGCATTTTATTTCATTATATGATGTATAATAGTTTAATCCTCTATTACTACATATTTATTCTTTTTCACAATAACAATACAAACTTGTACCTAAATCTTTTTATTATGTTCTTCTGAAAGTTCCTTAGGGTAGATTCCTAAGTGGCATTACTGAGTCAAAAAAAAAAAAGGCACAAATTTAAGGATTTTAAAAACTCTACAAAATTTCCCTCAGAAAAAGTATGCCACTTTTAAGTTTTTAATTTACATTTTAAATTTGTAAATGCAATTTACATTTGGCTGCATTTTAATTTTTTTAATGTTACACTCTACTAAAATATTTTCATGTTTTCAGAATGTATGTAAAATGTCATTAAAACAAAATCCTTGAAAGAAATTTCCAAGCCGCAATCAACTGCCAACCTATTTTAATTAGCACAAGATTCCAAGACAACAAATAGGTAGAACAGGTCTGAGAAGTTTATTATAAGATTTAACCTGTATATCTCTCCTTAATTTTTTCCCTTTAATAGCTTTTTTATTTAAAAAAAGCATTTTTAAAGTAAAATTAACAAGCATTTCCACAATATTTTCCTTTTTTCGAGGAAGATTAGCCCTGAACTAACATCTGCTGCCAATCCTCCTCTTTTTGCTGAGGAAGACTGGCCCTGAGCTAACATCCGTGCCCATCTTCCTCTACTTTCTATGTGGGACGCCTACCACAGCACGGCATGCCAAGCGGTGCCATGTCTGCACCCGGGATCCGAACCGGCGAACCCCAGGCTGCTGAAGCGGAATGTGCGCACTTAACCACTGCGCCACCTGAACGGCCTCTCTAGACTATTTTTTAGGATAAGCTATGCCTGGTGTATTTCTTTTTCTAATAAGTCACTCTACTAATATATACATCTAAAATTGAAAATCAAAATATTTTGGTAGAAGAAACGTAACTGGAATATCTATAGTCTACATTTTAGTCTCCTTCATAAAACAAAATGCGTTTATAATGGTGCTGCTGGAAAACCAAACTAGATTTCTTGGCATACAGAGTGAGTTCTATTATATTATTTAATAGAAACCATAATTTGTCATTTTCATTGTTAAACATTCCATTAAATTTAACCATACTTTACAAGGTATAAATCCAAACGTGAAACAAAAGAAAATCTGAGAAACAAAAACAAGAGTCTTGTTTTCTATTATGCTTTCATGGCAATGATAATTCTAAATGTGATACCTTTTTTCAGTCTGTTACCACAAACATAAACATCAGTAAGATCATGAATCAAGGGAAAAATTCAAAATTATTTTAATAGACTTAGTAAGAAAAGTACCAAAACAACTTCACCCTGAGATGACATAAAACGACTATTCCTTTAACGACAAATAACTCAATACTCTTTAAGTGTCCAATTGTCCAGCTTCTGATCTTTTGACCACCTAATCTTTGCTCCAGGTCCCACCCCAGCATCTTCCCCAAGAAAGTGCAGGAAGTAGGCGCAAATCACAATTTGGCCTAACAAGAGATTTATGAAAATAACAAAACTGAAACTACTGTGTTTAAGCAACAATTTGGGGATTATGGGTTTCAGCTACTCCTGTTTCTGAACATTACGAATAACTAAGTGTTTAGACTTTTAACAGAACCAATGTTCCATGGGTTCCATGGGTAAGGTGAAACTTATAATAAATATATAAAACACTAAAAAAATACAAACTTAAAATGCAAATCATGCTGTATGTAAAATACTTTAAGCAAATCACATTCAATACCAAAAAAAAAAAATCAAACATGCACCAAAAGAGTTATAAAGTTACACAGCAATATTTTTTTAAAGAAACAAATTTATATGGCTAAGTAATATCCCTATAAAAACTGACGTTTGGAATTGAAAAATAAAAACACTCTTTAGAAACAGCAAGGAACTGAACGTTTTAACTTAGTAAATTTCAATTAACAGGTCTTGTCTTTTAAAATAAAGACTATGATTGTAAAGGGAATTTTTAATTATTTTTTTAAATATAGGCCTAGCTAAGACCAAAAGAAAACCCATTTGAGTGTGATTTTGTAATGTTATTTAGCATTTAAAAGCTTACTGCATCATGCACATTATGTAGCAGAGGAATTTCTACCTCGTTAACCTTCTAGGAGACACAACGTGCAACCTGCAGCTTCACCGCAACCTAGTCTGGTATCCAGTTTACTTAAGGGCAACTAACCTCTCCCTGAGCTGAGGCAGGCCAGTGGCATAAAGTGGAGGACGTGAGCTGGCCAGTAGTAACGATGCAAGGCAACAGTGCCCAATTAATCATTACCTTTATTAACCTCATTAATGTACTAACCTGTTAACTGTTCAACTCTGGCTTAAGAAACAGCAAATACTAGAGATACAAGGATTTCTCTTATATCTATCATTTCACGGAGTTTTTTTAGGATGATCAAACACACTATTGATTTGTGGTTGCTTTTACATGTCTAACTTGTGCACTTGGAACAATTATATACACTACTTAACACACAGGCTATAGTCCTTCCCTTCCTTCATGGCAAAGGGGGACAGACAAACAGACAAAGAGAAGAATTACTATATATAATGATTTTTAAAAAAGACTAAGATATTAAAACAACAGTACAACTTGTATAAAATAGTCAGATCTTGTTAGTTTTACTTATTAGGCATAGAGGTAGTTCTCTGAAACTTTAAGTAGAGAAAATCATATAATTATACATATTATACATGGATACATTACATTATAGATGGAAAGCTCAAAGTAAGCTAGAAAAAAATAATAATTCATCTTGGAACATCATAAGTGGTAGATATATCTGTGGGTATGGTTACACAGATCCCCAGAAGACAATCATTTTATTTAAAATTGCTTAATACTAGGAAGGAGCAAAGATTTTTCAGTCAATGCATTACCTTTTTACCTTTCAATCATTCCCCAAATAAGAATTCTTTCACAGAATGTTAGAGCTGAGGAATCCTTAGAAACCACCGGCCAGTGGTTCTGAACAGGGGATGGTATCTCACCCTAGAAGATGCTGGGAAATGCAGGGTTGTTTTCGGATGTGATAATGACTGGGAAATGCTACTGGCATTAGGGATTCTAAACATCCTACAATACACAAGAGAGTCCTTCATAATGAAGAATTATCCAGCCCAAATGCCAGTAGTATACCCTCCGAGAAATACTGACTTAATTCTCCACTTTAAAGATGTAGCTACTTAGGCCCAGAGATGTTAAGTGATATACTCAAGGACACACAGCTGGGTCTAGAACCCAGATACTAATTCTCTTGTTCTACTTCTCTTTTAGTGAATTATTTCTCAATACGAAAACATAGAAAAACCAAGAAACAATTATATATAAATCAATCAATCACATATAAATACACAAAACATTGTCAAAACATTGGTCATGCATTAACATTTGAAATTGAAGTAAAACTATAAGTAACTAAAATACTAATATCCTTTTCAAATTGCTTTTTTTCTCTCCTAAGAAATAATGCACTTTCAGACAAATCATTTTCAAAAATCCATCAAAGTTAAAAGAAAGAGGAAGAGATCAATTGACTTATTATGGTTCCCAAATAAAACATTTTCTGAATGGGAAAATTACATGGTTTCTGCTGGTTTCAGAACAACTGGACACCCTGTAGTCTGGCACAAATCTCTGCTGCTACCCCCGAAGAAGTTTATTGTAATGGGAAGAGCACTGAGCTAACAATCCAAAGGACTTGAAGCTAACCCCTGCTCTGATACAGACATAACCAGTCACCAAATCTTGAACATATCATAAACCCTCCAGATCTCAGTTTCATGTTACATAAAATGAGGCATTTAGGTCTCTATGATCCCTTCTAGCTCTAAGATTCTGTTTCTATATTTCTTCTTTATTGCATAATGAGTAGGATTAAAAAAAAAAATAGAAGGGTACCCGTAAGCATTCCTGAAGAAGCACATGACGATAAGTGGGATACAACTGAAGACTGAGTCTCAGGAGATGACTGACAGGTCAGTCCCACTGGTCATCTACAGAGCCTTTGTTCAGCCGCCCCTTAGGTCCTAGTGACGTCATCTGCCATCATTTATAGAATATGTATCATTCCTTTTTCCCTACGTTCTCCTAAAAATGAGGGCTGATTAAATAATCTTCAGAATAATTCAAAATTAAAACTTATTCTTTAAAAGATATTTGCATTAAATGTTTAACTTCTACAACATACACACTGAGATTACAAATTTTTAATTTTAGAACTACATTCGACCTGGTAAAGTAGAGTATACTGGGGGATTTTTGCAGATAATGTACTAATATGTTAATATATACGTATATATGTGTATGTGTATACACACACACTGTATGCCTTGTGGGGACCTGAAATTGGCCACCCCAAGATATGTCTCTTTGGCATCAGGATTATTTGAGGCTGATTGCTTTTGATAAACTGGGACAGGGAAGGAGGCTCTGAGGAATGGAACTTGCCCTTTGTTAGGACACGTTTACATTTATAAGGTAAATCTCTACCTGTAAAAGGTGCCTCCCTCTCTGTACCAGGAAGAAGAAAGGCGATGACCTTCTCTCTAGAAACTCTTAATCAATACCAAAGGCAAGGACTTAAATCTGCATTTTATTGTGCTTGTCTGGTAACCTCCTGTAACTGACTTCCCTCCCGCTCCCAACGTTGGCATTTCTTTAAGGATTAAGCATCTTTCCTTAGGCTAGGAACTGATTGCTGAGCTCACCTGTGACCGCCCAGCTCCAGACTATCGACTTGCCTCCTGCTATGCCCACCGAGATAGCAGACCACTACCTGCTGTGTCCATCAAGCGCTGTGCCCACAGGGCAATCTTGTGACTATTGTGGGAGGGACATTTCAATCACATGTGAAACACCCTGTTTGGGGGTATATAACCACTCTGTGCACCCCACTTCTTTGGTGCCCTTTCTTCCTTCGGGAAGAAAGGCCCCGGGCCATGGTTCCTCATAAAGATTTGTTTAATTTTCTCTTGCTATTCTGTCTCATGTGAATTTAATTCGTTCTCCGGCCAGACGAACCCCCATTTGGGAAGAGGAAATGTCTTCCTCCCCTACAGCCTCTACATTTCTCTGAAGTTCTTACAGTGTGGCTTTTACTCCTGACACTATAATACAGCCTAAGGATGCTGAGTTGTATTTACTATTCACCCTTACAAAATTGCAACTGGTCCATAAAATATTTGATTCCTTTTCATACATTGTGTTATACTTCTTTGGCAATGTATCTATGTTAAATAGTAATCAAAAATAAAATGGGGACACAGAGATATATATTTCTCCCTTTCTCTTTCTCTCCCTCTCACACACACTCAACATAATTCCTCACTGCCACCACCACCACAGCATGCAACAGAAGTTAGGTATCAAGCTCTATGGAGGGTGAATGTAAAAAAACTTTCATGAATGGCCTTTAAATGAACTTACATAAGGCTTTCAAACTATTCAAGAATATATTTTTAAAATATACTTTCCTGAAGTCCAGCTACTTAAATATAGTTTCTCTTCACAACATTCTGAAGCTTTCCCTGCATGTGGTCCTTTTTTCCCACTCATCCATCCTAAAGAAATTCATAACCTTTGTTGCTTCTTATCTCTCACTTGCTGTGGTTATTTTAACAACGTTTAAATACACTATTTAAATGTAATTAAATATAAGTGATTTTGTTTTTCGTTAAGGTTATAAACTTAAACCTTCAGTTAATTAAACATGCAATTATTATTCCATCATATCTACAAAGTCTAGGATTAGAAAACAAAAGTATTCTGCAGACAGTCCAAAACATGGATGCAAGAAAAGAAAAACAAAAAAAAGGCTATCATTATAACCAAAGCATTCTATTTCAAACAAGCAAGAAGTTCTGTCAAATAGATGCCTTGCTACTTGCAATAAACATGTGGCAATCATTCAATACTGCAAGGTTGTACTATACCAAAACTATCAGGGGTCTCTGCTGACGACACCTCCGTTGCTCGTTTCACAAAGGCAATCTCAGGTTTGGGATATCTGCATGCTAAAAATATTTTAAAATCAAAATGTATTCAATCAATAAATTAAATAAAATATGTATAAATAAAAAATGTATATGAAATTTGGAAGTGAAATCTGCTAGAATATAGGCAGTCCTCACTTTGCACAATAGTGTGGGACCATAAAAAAATGACAGTGCAAGTTGAAACCATGCAGAGCAATCTTAATAAACAATGGGGAAAATGACAATTGTTCTGTGACCTTTAAATTTTTTTTCAAAACATTAAAAGCTCTCTTATTGACAGTTAAAAATACAAAAGGAAATTTTAAAAATAGTAAAACTAATGTTTCTTTAGTATACTGTAATTTAAAATATTAGAAACACTGAGAATTAAAGTGTTTTATTTCTTGGTAAAAACAATTATCAAAAGTAGCTTCAATAGCGCTAGCACTCTTCTTCTCATCATGTAACTTAGAGTATGGAGGAAGCATCTTTTCTACGCCTTGGTGAATTGTCACACTCCTTTCTAAGTTTGAATTCGCTTACGTTTTATCCTTTACATTTTCAATCTCATGAAATATCTCTGAGATTTCCTTTAATGTGAAGTTGTTACCAGTGTCACTTCCTCCAGAACATCTTCATCCTTTTCATCACAACCTCCTCACTTTCTTCATTTATGTCCCTAAGTTCATCCTCTCAAAGCTCCTCTGGCAGCAGATCCAGAATCTCTCAAATGGCAGCTGTTCAACAGCAGCGCCAACATGCCGTCAGTCAGCTATTTTTCCTATAACTCTATTTACATTTGGTTAAAATTTCACTTCGGCATTATCACTTTTCATTTCTTTGCTGCACTTTCATCTTTTTTGGTCAATTCCCTTTCGATTATCCATTGATTATCCAACTCTCAAAGGTTTATCACTGGGAGACAAGGAGGCAACAGAGCTATGCATTTTCCTGTGTGTGAACTGAGTAACAGATAAGTGGTGACCAACCACTGACAGACAGTGAAAGAGCGATGTAACTGGCCACAATCATGAGACACACCTGTTTTTACAGAGTGATTTGTGGATCAAGGCGTTAGCAGCAAAGTTAATACTTTAGGCAATCACTCACAGTCAATATACTGTGGTAAATGAAATCTGAACCATGTTCTTGGGGACTGGTGTTATTTAACGAAAACATAGTTACTGAAATTCATGCATATGGTAACTGTGCAAAGCAGGAACTGCCTGTAATAACAAAAAAATCAATTACTTAATGAAATGGGCATAAATCCAGTGGTGGTGGTGAGATATTGGTGACATGTAGGAGGACTGATCAAAAGAATAAATATATTAAGGATAATGGAAGTCAGGTATTTTTCCATTAGAGAATGAAGTTAGAAATACAGAAAGAAAGAAAACTAGAATGTACCCTGTAGTGTTGGATTGGAATTGGAGAAATTGTTATGAACTCTCACTTTATAATAGATATAGACAGAGAGATAAATCTAAATATAAATGATATTTACTATTTATATAAACAAATATATTCATACATTCACTAGCTCTGACCACTGTGGGGGCCTGGGAACAGCAACACCCTAATAGCTATGAGCACAGATCTTGGTTTGTAAATACCATTCTACACTGAAGAAACCAGGGATCCTTGTAAAAAAGGCTGATCACAGAGCTAGAAGAAAAGTGCAAGATGAGACTGGAACGTCCTGTGGTGCCAGAAAGTAAATAAATGTTCAAAAAGTAATGGGGACATGTCAAAAAGGTACAGAAACCAGCCTGAAGGGGTTCCCACTGGTGAAATATGGGACAGTTAGAGGATCAAAAGTGATAGTAATGAATTATAACCCATTAAACAGAATAAGAATCCATGAGGATATACTGATGTAAATTAATAAATAATTGATGAAGAATGAGATATTTCTTAGACCCAAAGTATCTCTCCACAAAATATTTATTAATTACAAAAAGGAAAATAGCAACTATACAGTGGATAAGTTAGGAAAATACCACTTTAGTCAAATGTTCAAAGGAATTGGTTAACCTGGAAATGGTTAACATCACCAGGGACAAACCAAAATCATGGGCCAACTGAAAGGGTGAAAAAGAAGATAACATCACTTCTGTGATATTCCTGCCAAAGATGCATAACTGGAATCTATTCATGAGGAAAGAGACAAAACCAAATTGAAGCACATGCTACAAAATAACTGGCCTGTAATCCTCAAAAGCATAAACGTCATGAAAGCCAAATGAAAGACTGAGGAACTGTTCCAAATAGAAGGAAATTAAAGATATGTGACAACTAAATGCAACATGTGACTTTGGACTGCATCTTCTCGCTGTAAAGGAGCGTTACTAGGACAACAGGTGAAATCTGAATGGCATCAGAGTATTAGACGGTAGTAATCTATCCATGTCATATTGTGGCTATAAAGGACAGTGTTCTTGTTTGTAGGAAATACGTGCCAAAGCACTCCAGTTGTAGTGGACATTGTAATGCACAGTTGATCGCTAGCTGCCAGAAGTCCTGCCAAGAGACAGCCCTCAGTGGACAGCAATCCTGGAAGCCTGCTTCAGCTGCAGAACGCTGCCTCACCCCAGGCTCTACACCCTGCCTGGGCAGGCCACATCCAACAGCTCATTTTCACAGAGCTTGAGGCCCAGACCCTTCACAACTCAGGACAACACATCCTATCCCAGGGTCAGCTGAGGCTTTCATTAAGACTGCATCACTTTAACCTCTGCCCAAACCTGCTTCCTTCCCTTCCTTTTCTAAAGTGAGGAGTCCAATAGCACTCCCCAGCAAACTTGCATGATCATCTTGGCCTCAGACACAGCTTCCCAAGGAGCCCAACCTGTGACAGGGATGACAGGGCATCATGTCAACAACTTATTCTCAAATGATTCAGGGGAGGAAAAAAGAAAGCTTAGTGTACTATATTTGAAACTGCAATAAATTTGAGATTGTTTCAAAATTTAAACAGTAATACAAAATTAAGTGGGGAAAGCACAGGAAGAAGAACAGAATGAAGAAAAGCAGAAGAAAAAAAGTATGATGTGGCGCATGGTTCACTGAAGAAATGAGACTAACCAATGGACAGTATATTCAAGGTGATAATAGGAAATAAAAAGAAATGAACAAAAAGGAATACACCTATTACACCGTATTTATTACTTAAAAGCGATCGTTGTATAGCTATAAAATGAGTGTTAACAATTCACATTTTTTCTAACGTCTTTAAGAAGCCCCTCTGAGCAGAAAAAATGCTAAGATGTTTTTTAAACCATAAGATCTTTCTCACACACAAACATAAAATTCTACCAGCTCACAAAATATGCCACATCTTACATTACCACTCTCACATCTGTTTGCTTGTTTCTTTTCACAATTCAAGCATGCCTGAGTTTCTCTACATGACCTCACCTCTTTCCCACCTTAAAAACAAAAACACCTTTTAAAGCCTTGCCACTCAAAATATGGTCCCTGGCCCTGCAGCCTTGAATCACTGAGAACGTGCGGTGATTAGAATTGCAGCAGTTAGAAACGCAAAATGTCAGGCTCCATCTCAAACCTACTGAAACAGAATCCGCATTTCAATAAGATTCCCAGATGATTTTATCTGTACATTAAACTTGGTGAGGCTCCAGTTTCCACTGAGGGATGTAGAAAGCTATAAAGAGCATTGCTCTCACCATTACAGTGAAACAAAGTCAAACTAAATTCAAATTCATGACTTATTTCAAACCTGTAAGAGAACTCAAGTCACAGAGCAAACCACTGGCCCTAAATCAAAAGAGAAGCCGGCACCTGCAATGACAGAGGGGACAGGGGACGTTAGCACTTGCTTACTCGGGATAGATGCAACTGGATACCATAAACGTACAGCTAGAATAGTAAAGGAACAGGTGAGGCAGAGTGAGGGCCAGGGGGACAGCGCGAAGGCATTAGGATATGCATAAATTAGGGTATGCAGGTTCTTTCAGCAGAAACTCCACCAGACACACACACACAAAAAGAGAGGGAGCCCTAAGAAACTGTCCACTGTGGTGTAGACCTGAAGGAAGGGAAAAGCAATAATGCAGAAGGAACGTGAAACTCTACCTGGATCCCTTTTTCAATCTCTCCTATGAGTCAAAAGCCATAATCTGTGAGAAGGCAATACTATCACCCTTAGGGCAGGTGAGGTGACCAACTACAGTTTGCACAGGATTGTCTTAGTTTTAACACTGAAAGTCCCACATCCCAGGAAAAAGTGTTCCCTCTAGCTCCTAGGTATTTTAATTTGAAAAATGGAGTTTCCAATCATCTTCTTGATTTCTATAAGCTTCTCACCAAAGAAAATGAAAAGATCTTACCTGCTGAATGGCCTGCATATTTTCCATTCAGTGCTGCTAAAAACAGGTGTGATTTGTTTACTTGTGGTATTATGTTTTCCTCTGATAAACCAGAATTCTACACACGAATGTCTATTAAAAAATACTACAAATATTTAAAATAAGTTCAGACTTCTGACCTATGAGTAAAGAGATAATCTCAATAACCCTCAAGCTACTGCCGGAGGCCTCCTGCCCTCCATATCCAAAGTTCCCTTTAAAGAGCTGAATCCGGGGGCCAGCCCAGTGGTGCAGCTGTTAAGTTCTCGCGCTTTGCTTCAGCAGCCTGGGGTTCACTGGTCTGGATCCCAGGTGCGGACCTATGCACTGCTTAGGCCATGCTGTGCTGGCATCCCACATATAAAGCAGAGGAAGATGGGCACGGATGTTAGCTCAGGGCCAATCTTCTTCAGCAAAAGGAGGAGGATTGGTGGCAGACATTAGCTCAGGGCTAATCTTCCTCAAAAATAAATAAATAAATAAAGAGTTGAATCTTTCCTTAGTGATACTCCCTTTTCAGCCAACTAAAATCTGGCTTCTCCCCACATAATTATAAAAATTATAATTTTTATATAACTATAACAATTATAAAACCGCTTCTGACAAAGACATCAGCTCTCTTTCCTGTTATTAAATCCATCAGACCTTCTTCCTCGCACCCCTAGTCTTCCTCTTACATGACCTATCTAAAGAATCAGATCATTCCTTCTTTCTTGAAATGCTCTTTTCTTCACTTAGTCTCTGGGATATAGCATTCTTGTTATTTTTCCTGTCTTTGTGGACACTCCTCCTTGGTCTCCTTCTGATCCTGGTTCTTCTTCATCTTCCCTTCCAATAAACACTGGTGTTTTTCAGAGTTCTCTCCTGGATCTATATACAACTGTTAACACCCACACTTACAAACTCAGCCTAAACTTCTCCTATGAGCTCCAGATTAATGTATATAAACACACACACACACCCCTACTTACTTGACATCTCCATTCACATTCACAGAGGTATCTTAAACTTGACATGTCGAAAATTAACACTTTAATTTCCATCCCCCAAAATCTATTTTTTCCCCAGTATTCTCCCTCGCAGTTAAGAGCAACACCTTTTACTCAATCACTAGAGTCAGAAACCTAAGTCATCACTTTCTATTTCCTTTCCCTTGATTACCTGACCTTTTCTAATCCATGAGCAAGTCCCATCAGTTCCCTCTCAAAAATATATCTCGAATCCATCTCCTTCTCTTCATCCCCATGGCAACCTAGTCTTAGCCACCATCATCCCTGGCCTAGACTACTGTAACAGCTTCCTAAGCGGTCTCCCAGCTTATGCATTTGCACCTTCCAATTTGTTCACCAGCAGCAGCCCAAATGCTCTTTAAATCCCATTATTTCACGTCATGTTTAAACCCTGGAATGGCCTTCATATGGTTTACCAAGAAGGGCCCTGACTAATCTGGCTTCTGCCTACCTGTCCATCTCATCCCACTCCACTGTGCCCTTTGTTCATTACGTTCCACTCATATTTGCCTTCTGTCAATTCTACAGTATGCCAAGTCCCTTCCTATCTCAGGGTCTAGGTATTTGCTTTTCCTTCTTCTCAGAACGCTCTTCCTCCAGCTTCATTCAGCTATCTGAATGACTGGCTTCTCAATTTTCAGCTTAAATATCACCTACACAAAGCCTTCCCAGATCACTTTATCTAAAGTAAGTGTCATTCTGTTTATTCTCCTAATAGCACCCACCATAATTATTTATTTATTTACTTTATTGCTCAATATCTTTCCTCGCTCAAAAATATAACCTTCATAAGAGTATTTTGCTAAATTAATTCTCTGATGTACCCCAAACATCTAGTACAGTGTCTATTCTATGGTAGGGAGAGTAACAAATATTTGTTAAATAAATAAATTTTCAAAGTTTGGAAAGCTTTTCTATGAATAGTATGTTAGATATTAAAAACAAAACAAAACAAAAAACCTCATCCAAAAACCTAAAGGAAAATTAGCACAAAAGTTACAGATTTAAGACAGAAGTTCCAAATACTAGTTTTCTGACTTTTTCAAAATCCTCACACAATTATAAACTTTTTTACACAATGATTTTACTTTGATTTCCCTTATTTTCAAAGAAACAATGCCATATTTGCTTTTGTATTGAATGCTGTATAATGTGCAAAAATACAAAAGATAGACTAAGATATGTTACCAGGACAAGTGATTTTCTAGAATTTGAGGTGATAGCTTTTCTCCCGGCATGAGTTAAAAATCCCCGGTATGAGTACTCAGAAAGGTGCAATAATAAGAACAGGGGTTTTAGAATCAAACAAAGCTAAGATAAAAACTCCACTCTGCCACACAGGCTGTGTGTGCCTGCCACACAGGCCAGCTCCTCTTAGCCTCAGTTTCCTAATCTATAGAATAGAGATAATTCCTTCTCCCTCCAAGATAAGTAAACAAAACAATTACATGAAAACTCACTTAGCTCAGCATGTTTGGCACAAAGCAAATGTTCAATAAGCGCTACGTAATGGTAGTAAAGATGGCGTCAGCAACAACAACAACAGTACTAGCAATGGGATGTCTTCTATAAAATACAAGAACCATTATACAGTAGAAATTCAGAAACTGTCTTACAAAATAGCGGGCTGTTTTTAAAATTACAAATGTTTTTAATAACACAAAAAGTACTAAATAATCTATCCTCAAACTCAGAAAGACAGGAAATTTAAACTAAACCAAGTAAGAACACCACTCTAACTGAAATTCCCTGAAATTTTAGGATCTGTAAGTAGTAATGCCTCAGTTAACTACCTTTTAGGTACTTAAAACAACGATCCTCTGAACAGCCATCATCCTGATGTTAGCAAAAATATTCACAAGGGCTTCAATGTGAGATCTGAAGAGTCAAAGATCAGTAACAATGTGATAGATGCAACTGGCTAGCTGGAAAGACAAAAGAAAGTAGAGGTCTATGACCTTAAAAAGTCTGTCAAGAATTAAACCCTACCGAGAAGCACAGGGGGTTCAAAAAAAAAGAGAGAGAGAGAAAATGAAACAAAAAGAAGAAAATAAGAAACACTACGGAAGAGCGACAAAGAGCAGACATCAGAAACAATAACAGGGATGCCAAGAAGCAGACTTCCTTACACAGCAGAAAAGTTTACCACAACCACAACTGATGAATGAGAACAGAGTAGAATAGTCTGAGGGCGGGAGGGGGGATGAAGGGGGAGGGGAGGAATAAGCCCCACACATTTCACCACTATGACACAGTCTGAAAAGCATGCCAAGTGAACTGGCCGTGTTTTGGAGGCATTTGGTGTGATGACTGGCATGTCTACAAATAGAAGGAGCCCCAAAGAAAATTATTGTATTAAAATACAGTATATAAGGACTCTAACGTCTGACAGAAGCTAAATTGTACTCACAGTTTTACTAAGGCAGAGAAAAATGTACTACGTTCAAATATGTTGCCATCAAAAGCTATTAAAGTAAATCTTTCACAGGTTAAGGGGAATGACATTTTCTTACCTGAAAGTCCTTTGTCTAGAAGATTCTCTTATTTACCAGATGGTCTAAGGTAACTAAATTATTATATTTTAACATATAACTACTTGTTTTTATGTGGCTCTTTTCCTTAACTCAAAGCAGACCTAAACCTATGAGTCAATGACAAGGCTGGAGTCCTATAAATCTACATACTGATTAACTCAGCTGACTTGACCAAGATGCTAATAAAATTCGCACTTATGAATTTAGTCCCTATTTGTTCCAGATAGCTTTACACTCTGACATGCCAAAGAAAATCACTAAAGAGTATGGTTATGCAAACATCACTATTTTTAGAAAAACTGAAACAATCACCACTAATAATGGTTCAATATCAGAGCATCCCCAACATTCAAGTTCGCTATCTTTAGTTCTACTCGACCCTTTGGATAAGTCTATAAAGTTGCAGACTTTACATTATTTCAATTTTCCTATCTACAAATTTGTTTATAAAAATTTGCTTGTCACAGGGGTGGCCCAGTGGCTCAGTGGCTAAATTCGCATGTTACACATCGGCAGCCCAGGATTCACGTGTTTGGATCCAGGTGTGGACCTACACACCGCTTGCCAAGCCATGCTGTGGCAGGCATCCCACATAAAGGAGAGGAAGATGGGCACGGAAGTTAGCTTGGGGCCAGCCTTCCTCAACAAAAAGAGGAGGATTGGTGGCAGATGTTAGCTCAGGGCTAATCTTCCTCAAAAAAAAATCTGCTTGTCACAACTGCTATAAAAAGTAAGCAAATAGTGACTATTGAGATGAACAACAACAAATTAATTACTGGTGAATTAAACTATAGCAGTGTTTGACTTATCTGGAAGCCATATTTTTAAAGTGCCTAGTATTTAGAATTTAGTCAAGAACTTAGAGTGAAAGAACGTCACAATCAAGGACAACAGTTACCACAAAGTTCATTTATTTGATAATAAGGTGAGGAATCTAATAAAGTCACTCCGCTGGCCCTATACAGAGACAAACAAATGTAAAATAAAGCAAATGAGCTAGAAGCAAAGAGAATACACTGATACTTGCAAGTGTCAATGGATGACAGGAAAAGAGGAGAGACAAGCCCAAGGACTGAAGAAGATACAGCCTATAGCACTCATATAAAGCAATGGCCCTCTAGCAGGGTGATTTTGCTACCCTCCTCCCCTTCCCCCCACCCAACGTCTTCTCCAGGGAACATGTGGCAATGTCTAGAGACAGTTTTAGTTGACACAGTGGGGGTGAGGAGGGTGGGAGGGTGCTACTGGCCGCTAGTGGGTAGAGGACAGGGATGTTGCTAAATATCCTGTGTGGAGGACAGCCCCCATGACAAAGAATTATGCAGCCCAAAATGTCAATGTTGCCCAGAATGAGAAAACTGATATAGAGGAAAGAGTCCTAGACATCTCAATAGATAAAGGAATCACTACACTGGCACTCAGTAAAAGAAGGAATTTTCAAAAGCCTTAAGACAAACGAACAAAAAACCTAATTTGCTAATGGTGTGCATTAATAGAGAAAGACGTAATACAAGATTCCCAACAGAAATTATTAACTTCTTAAAAGCCTAGTGATATAAAGGAATAAACTACAACTATTAGTTAGGGTCATGCATATGGAATACTTCCTACTAATTTCCCTTCCCCTGAATCTAGACTGGCCTTAGTGACTTGTTTGACCAATATGCAGCAGAAAGAACATTCTGGGACTTCCAAGGCTAGCTTTAACAAATTTTGGTAGGTTGAATAATATCCCCCAAATATGTCCACATCCTAATCCTCCAACCTGTGAATATATTCCCTTATATGGCACAGATTTTGCAGGTGTGACTAAGTTAAGGAATTTAAGAGAGTAAGATTATCCTGGATTATCCAGGTGGGTCCTAAATGTCATCAGGAGGGTCCTTATACTAGAGAGGCAAAAAGGTCAGTGAAGGAGAAGATGATGCGACAACCAAAGCAGAAATTAGAGTGATATGACCAGGAACCAGAGAGTGCCAAAAGCTGGAAGAGACAAGGACCAGATTCTCCCCTGGAAAAAAAAGAGTCTTGCTGACACTTTTATTTTAGCCCCTTAAGTCTTATTTTGGACTTCAGACCTCCAGAACACTAAGAGAATAAATTTGTGCTGCTTTAAGCCACTAAATTTGTGGTGATTTGTTACACCAGCAATAGGAAACTAAGACAAAGTCTTACAGCTTCTACGTAGCCCTGTCGGAACATTTTCTCTGGGAGTCCAGATCCATCATCTAAGTTTCACAACCATTTTAAGTCTGTCATGGTAATGAGGTTACAGACATCTACTCTGGGCAACAGCTCCAGGGGAGCCCACCCCTTCTAGCCATCTCCAACAAAGTGCCAGACGGGTGAGTGAAGCCATCTTGGACCCTGTGACCAGCTCATGTGCCAGCCGTTTATGGAGTGAGCTCCATAGATACCACATGAAACAGACAAATCAGCCAGCCGAGCCCTTCCTATATTCCTGACCCATCCACAAAATCATGAGATGTAATGGAATAGTTATTGTTTTAAGTCACACATAACTGTGGACATCAAGTTATATGTAAGTGATAATTAAAAAGTATTAAATAGCATATATCCATATTATAATGGAAGAAAATAAATCCTATTTGCATTATCCGTTTTCTGCTGGCAGTAATTCCTAGTAATAGGGCTTCTCCAATATGCCCAGTAACTCTAAAGGATTCAGAATTAAGCTTGTTGGAATATACTGCTATAATTAGGTTCTTTCCATATTGGTAAAATAACTGATCGTAGCAAAGCTTCATTTAACTTATCTAGGCCCAAGATACAGAAGCTCTCAGCTTATTATCTACCTCTCACTCCTCCTGACTCAATTCACACTTCATATGTTCATTCTGGTTCTTCTCCTCTTGCTGGGTCTAGTTGGGGCTACACTTCCCTTATTCCTCTTAAAGGCAGTGAAACACCTTTATTCATGTATCTTAATTTGAAGTATGACATGTTTCTATTGCCCTCTTCCTTATTCTCTTTGAGCAAAAGCCATGATATCTCCAATTCATCCCAGAGGCTCATATATTAACAGAATCGCCACTTTCTCATAATGCTGATCAATGGGCAGAGAAAAATGGGGATACTCTTGTCAAGAGTCCAAGATCCCTAGTGGACCAGAACTCCATGGAAAATCTTATTTGTTTTTAAGTATTCTAGGTATCCACTTTAATATTAGCTTTTTAGGGGGCCAGCCCAGTGGCGCAGCAGTTAAGTTCACAAGTTCAAGCAGCTCGGGGTTCGCCGGTTCGGATCCCGTGTGCGGACCTATGTACCGCTTGTCAAGCCACGCTGTGGCAGGCATCCCACATGTAAAGTAGAGGAAGATGGGCATGGATGTTAGCTCAGGGCCAGTCTTCCTCAGCAAAAAGAGGAGGACTGGCGGCAGATGTTAGCTCAGGGCTAATCTTCCTCAAAATAATAACAATAATAATAATTAGAAATACTAACTGTAAAAATTGGGAGGCAAATTTGTTTTAAAAATCTCGGTGAAAATTAAAAGGAAACTGTTAATAATGTCAGCTTGCCAGTCCTACTTGGAAAAACAATGAACCAACAATGTACTATCAGAAGAATATGGACTGTTCCTGGAAGAAGAGAGAACAGGTTGAACAGATAAGTCGATCACATCAACTTTTTTAAAACTGAGGAGGAAATCAGTTTGTAATTTAAAAATCACAATATCCTATTTAACTACAATAAGACATCCCACAAAGTCTGCCTTATCTATTACAAAATGATTGTAAAGCTTTATCCCATCACAGACTATATCAAATGCCTACTGATAAGGGCAAATGTATCAAATTTCAGCAGTGGATTCCACGACCATACCAAAGCCTGGATGATTATTTTCCTGTAATGTTTCTACACCAAATCCAAAACACTTCATTAGCTCATACAAGCACCCTTTCCAAGAACACATAAGATTTCCTATAATAAGAAACAGCCCTTTCAAGAGAATTCATTTCATTAGATAGTGTACTTAGGACACACACATTTAGTACGTGGGAAAAACATGGGAGTTTTTCATTTGTTTGATTGGGAAAAATGTTAATTTCAGCGTTGGAATGAGCTGTATGCATTCTCAACATAGTAAAATCCTCTTTGCCTTCAATGATCAACAAATAAAGTAGTTTACTAGTGATGATTCCAGTTATCGCCATAGGAACTGTATGTACTGATATTGAAAACAATAGGGAATACTAAGACTGTACTAAAAATTAAAGCAACATCATCAACTGTCATCTGAGTCAAAAGGCAATAATTGAGTCATCAACAGTGGTGAAAATGTTGCTGTAAATTTTGAAGTTCTTTAGCTTATAAACAGGAGATAAGCATTTGACTACCACTTGCTTCCTATAGCCTTGCCTGTTTATCTTGAACATTGACAACTTAAATTACTAACTTCTCTCTCATTTATCTTACATACTTATTAAGATTAACTGATGCTAATTGATGTCCACTACTGAACTTTATAGGTCCTTTCCAGAATATCCAAAACCATGTTAAATTTAAAAATATTATCTTCATTGGAAAATGTAGCAACCCTATAGTGCAATACGTGTGGCATGTGCTAACGCAAGAAAGTAGAAGGTAAAGTTTACCCAGTTGTATCGCAGCACATGCTTTGCAAGAACTGTCATTAAATCATATTAACAGGGCTCTCCAAACTTCTAACAACATTAATGCAGAATTTCCAAGAAAGGACTCAGAAAAGGCCAAAAGTGTGTTCAAACAGTCTCGCCCATGGACAAAGATTCCTCAAATTAACGCTCCAGCATATGACTGTCTATATTGTTCTCCAAGGAGTACATTTTCAGAATTGAGTATTTTAAAACTGCACACTGAGTGCACACATAGCTTACAAATACACCAGTATTTTAATTATGACTTCCTCTAACATCATGATTACACACTTAACAACTGAATTGATTGCGATGTTACATTTTTCCTGTAAAAGCCTTGTGGGTAGACAGTCTGGAATCTCCCAATACCATAAATTGGTCCACAATTCCCCGAACTGAGAAAGAAGGCAGTTAAAAGGCACAACTAATAAAAAGTTTCTGCAGAAGGAGTAATGGATAAGTCACGCTTAGATGAGGCAGATAATTTCCTCCATCCCTATACACAGGCCAAAGAACCCCTTTAAGCGCCTCTGGCAAACCAAATGCCACGTTCCAAATCAACGTGCTCTAAACCTAAGGAATCTATGGAATGTTTCTGTACCTACCGACTTGGGGAGGCGAGGGAACAGACATAAAAAAAAGAAACTTTCAAAGACATCAGAACGTAACATAAAATAGCAGCAATGTATTTTGTCTGGCAAAATACGTTCAGACTGAATCATTTAACCATTTGCTCCTTTCGGCCCTTTGATTTTCTGTTCTAGCTTTTTCTCCCAGACTCCAATTCTGACCTGCCAGCATTCTGCACCCGTTTTAAAAATATCCTATTTTAACATGTTAACTTAAAAATAGCTTTGCTTTCACCGTCCCAAATTACTTTCGAGCAGCACTCTGCTTTTTCCTGTAGAGCCACAGAATCCCAGAAAAACCCCTTCTGATTTAGCATTCTTTCAACCTCCGGGGGAAACAACAAACGCTGCAGTTGAACTCGTGCAGCCCCGAACCTCTACGGGCTCGCAAGTCTGTATCTGTATCAGTGACCGGTTTGGTCCATCCTTTCCATTTCCCAGGAAAAGGTTTCCTTAAATTAAAACCACCAGGTCCGCGCGCACGCAAGCAGCTGAGAGCATCTCTGACTTAGGAAGCGAGCTCCCTTCTCCTGGACGCCCAGACATGCCCGTTGCACAACCCCTCAAGAAAGTTTCTCCCCGCCTCCCTGCACTTTCGGAGGAGGCACCTGCCTGGCTGCACGGCCGCGAGATCGCAGCCCCGGCTCGGGGACAGGAGGCCCGGGGAGGGGAGGTGCCCGGCAAACCCAAACAAAAGCAAAACACGATCGGTTGGCAATCTGGGCTTCTGCAGCCGGGGAGGAAGCTGCCAAGCGCTGGCCCCGGCGGCCTGGCACGCGCCGCGCCTGTCCTACCTGCCCCGGGGACACTGGGGAGGCGCAAAGTTCCCCCCCTCGGACGGCCCAGGCGCGGGGCAGGAGGGCTCCCGGGGGGGAGGGGCGGGCGCCGGGCCCGGGCTCGCCCCCAGCCGCCCCCTTACCTTGGGCGATGGCGATGGACTCGAAGCGGTGCAGCTCCTTGAGCAGGCAGCTCCTCTCGGTGGAGTGCAGGCTGTAGATGAAGTCGCGCGCGCCCTGCGCCGTGTTCAGCGCCTCCATGGGCTCCTTCTTGGGGTGCGTGCCCAGCCCCCGGGGGCCGCCGGGCGCCGCGAGCGCCAGCAGCCCCCGCCCGCGGCGGCACCAGGACGGCGGGCGGGGCGCGGCTGCCGGGCCCGGCCTCAGGCTGCGCGCGGTCCGGCTCCTCAGCAGCGGCAGCAGCCGGGACATGGCGGGCTGAGGAGCGGGGACCCCCGCGGCCGTCCGGGAAGGCGATGGCCGGCGAGGCCGGGGGAAGCAGCAGGAGCTGGGCTCAGCCCGACCCCGCCCCGATGTCCTCCTCACAGGCAGCCGAGGCGCCGGGCACCATGCACTCCCCGGGCCCGCGCGGCCGTCGCCTCCTCTTCCGTCCCCTTCCCTTCCAAAAGGCCCGCGGCCGCTCCGCCGACGAAAACTTTCTGTGAGGCGGCCGGGCCCGGAGAGCTCCCGGAGAGGGCGGGCGGTGCGGGCGGGCGCCTGCTGGCTGAGGAGGAACGGCGCGGGCGGGCGGGTTCGGCGAGGGCTGGTGTCTGTCAGTCTGGTCTTCCAGAGGGATGAGTCAGCCACGCGCCGCCCTCCTCCGGCGCCGCCCTCCTCTCCCGCCGGCTTTCCCAACCTCTTGCCTGCCCTCGTCCCCTCTCGGCGCAGCTCCCTTGCCCTCAAAGCAGCCGCGCTCTCAGGCCGCAGCTGCCGCCGCTACCCCTAGCGGCGATATAAGGGGTAACGGGGCGGGGCGAACGGGGAAGGCGGGGCGGGGGCGGGGCCGCGCAGGCGCAGTCCTCAGGCTCGCGGACCGCGGTCCCTCCCGAGGAAGGAGCGTGCACACGCGTCCCCACCCCCTCCGGTGAGCGAAGGTGGAGGGAGGAGGCCCATGCTCGTGCCGGCGTTCCCTACCTTTCCAGCGAGGAGAGTAGGGACGCAGAACTGTGGGCCCCTCTCCCGGCCGAGTCGTGCAGCTGCCACCCGGCCCACCCTAGCGCCATGCCTAAATCTGGGGCTCATTCTGAATGATGCCCCAGCGTGCGGCCCCCCTTGCCCGGTACGGACCAGGAGGAGACCAGCCAGGCCGCTCCGGAGAGCCTCGCTACCGCTCGAAACCTCGCGGGGTCGCAGCTCCCTGCTCTGGTTTTTGGGGATTGAAGCGCCCAAGCCGCGCCTTTTACCAGGTTGCCGCCCACCGTGGCCTCGGCCAGACGCTCGGGTTTCTGAGGCACCCCGTTTGGGAGCTCCAAAGAGAGGGCGAGGCCGGTTCTACCCCTTCCTCAGAAGGATTTGAGACTGAGACCCTGACACCGAGAATACCCTTCCACTTTCTGATGCCAGCAGCTTGCAGATTGTTAATGCTGAAGCGGGAGGCAAGAATGTCACAGCCCTTTTAGGGGTGTTTGTCAAGGTTGGTTTTTTTTTTTCTCTATGCCAAGGCAGAAAGAATTCTGCGATTCTCCACTATTTCCGCATGTCCAGGTCCTAGGCATCTTTCAAGGCCCAGTTCAAAGGGTCTCTTACTCCAAGCTTTACTTTTCTCTCTTCGTAAGAGAGGAGATCTCAGCTTTATCTGAACCTATCTAATGACACTAAGGCTTCCTGTCTTAGAGAATAGATCCACTTAGAGAATAAATCTGCTCAAGTGTAATCAAGATCCAAATCCTATCCTTATATCCGCTGCTGCACCCAGCCCAAGACCTTGTGTGTAGTGGATGTGCTATAAACATGTAAGTGCAAAATATAAATGTGAATCAAAGGAGGAATGTTATCACTAAATCCTCCTGCTGCACTGTCTCAGTGGTTCTCAAAGTATAGTTCCCTGGACAGCAGAGCGTGTTAGACATGCAAATTGGTGTGCTCCACCCAAGACCTCCTGAATCAGAAACTGGGCGTTGGGCCCAGTCGTCTGTGTTTTAACAAGCTCGCCACTTAATAGTGATGCACACAAAAGTTTGAGAGCCACTGCTCTAACTTAAAGAAACATGGAAAGTAATTTTTTGTTTTTCAATTTCAAAGCAATGCCCTCTAGTGTAATAATGACAGTTAAGAATGCACTTTGTGGGAAATACAAGTTCTTTGAGTGTAGAGACTGTGTCTTTCTTGTCTTTGAAATGCTTTACACCCCCAGTGTGTGTTGGGATCCTCTGCAGAGTTATTTCAGTCTCAAGTTCTTGGGATTACCACCACCCTCCCCACGCTATCCTTTACCCTCAAGAGATTCTGACTCGTTGGGCTGGGGGTGAGGCCTGGGAAGTGAGGTTTGGAAGAGTTCCTCAGTAAGAACCCATTCCCAAGAGTCTGTAGGACACCAGTTTTGTGTGTGAGCTCCAGAAACAGATTGTTGAAAGTGTGATAACTGGGTCAACCGTTTCCTAGTTAGGTATTAGTGGTAGTTGATTACAATAGTGGTCCCAATGTATCATGCCTTATGGTATCCACTCCCTTGTGTAGACCTTGACTATGTTGACTATGGGCTTGGCTATATGACTTGCTTTAGCCAATAAATGGGAGATCACAAACCTGATCTGATAAGTGCTTGCTCGTTGGGGCTTGTAATATGTTTGCTGTATGATTTATGAATATTCCATTCTGCTATAGAAAATAGGAAAAACTAAACCGTAGACACGATTTGCTTATGAGACATGTTGCACCTAGAATAAGTGGATGTATGTTGAACATAGATTAAAAGGAGGGAACAAATGAAAGGGCTAGATAGAAAGAGGTAGACCAAGTGAACTTTAAATATTAATATGGCATGGATCGTACTACCTCTAGACTGATGACTGTTTCATGCCTAAATTGGCCACCTACTAGCCCCATCATGGCCTCATGTTATCTCTGCACAAGAAAAACAGATAAACTCCTAGCTACTCAGCCAGCTAATGGCCAGCTACAGTTATGACCAGACACAAAACAAATGAATGTTGGTTCCAAGACCTTCAATCTTGTCAATCCCTCTTGCTTATTCTCTACTCTGGTCCTTAAAACCACACCATCTGTGGAGAAGACTGGCACAGCAGAGAGGTATAGGATGTATGAACATTGCATAAAACAAAATTTAGGTGCTTTGGGCCCTCAACCCTGCTTGTACCCTATCCTAAGCTTGTATATCTACCCTATCTCTTTCCTCTTGCTTCTCACTCTGTTCTAAATTAGTTGATAAATTGTTTGGGTTACTGGTGCAGCTCTTTGAGTGAACACATTATGCCAAACTTAGTGTCTTGAATAGCCAGCTCATGATTTTGTGGCTTAGAAATTCGGGAAGGGCTTGCCTGGGCAGTTCTTTGTTGGCATCTCTTATCAAGTGTCAACTGCAGCCACTGTCATTTGAAGGATTATCTGGGCTGGACATCCAAGATGGCACACTCATGTGGCTGACAGTTGATGCTGGCTGTTCGCTGACTGGGAGCTCAGCTGGGGCTGTGAACCAGAGCACCTTCGTGCAACCCCTCCAGCATGGCAGACTTCTCACATGGCAGCTGGCTTCCCTCAGAGCAGGTGTCTGAAAAGAACAAGGGTCATGGCCTTTTCTGACTTATCCTAAGAAGTCATGCAGCATCACTTCCAATGTATTCTACTAGCTACCCGCAAGCCACTAAAGCCAGCCTAGATTCAGGAGAAGGGGATATAGACCCCTGCCTCTCAATGAGAGCAATGCCAAAGAATTTGGGAACATGTTTTAAAGCTGCCACATAAGCAATGGGATTCAAGTATTTTAATTTGGTCTATAAAGCCTGTCTCTTCTGTGAGCTACGGTACAACCTCTCTGTTGGTATACTTGGAGGGTGCCATTGCCTCAAGGTAATTTTGGGCATGATGTTTGCCCTGTTGGAATTCAGCTGCCATATAAAGAAGTCTGGAATATCCTGCTAGAAAGGCCACGTCGAGGAGGAGGCAACAGCCAATAGCCCCAGCTAACTACCAGTCACATGCATGAGGCCATCTTGGACTGTCCAGTCCCAATCAAGCCCCAGATGACAGCATTGTGATCATTAGTTCTGGGGCCAGCCTGCCTGGGTTTGAGTCCTCACTCTACCATTTGCTAGCTGTATAACCTTGAGCTAATAACTCAGCCTTTCCAGGGCTGCTCAGCTGTTTGATGGGGATAAGGGCATGTTGCTAAGTTTGCTCATCTGTTAAATGGAGGTAAAGGGTATCTGCTTAATAGGGTTTTAGTGAAACTAAATGAGTTAATACATGTCAAGCATTTCAAACACACTTGGAACATGGTAAGTGCTCAATAACTATTAGCTATTATTATCCAAATTCCCAGGGACACCTCAAACCTCTAGGATTATGGCTTTGAACCCTAATTTAAGAGATATCTACCGAGCTACCTGTCATTTAATACACATTAATGTGTATTAACTGCATTCTGCATCTACTCCCTTTCTCTGAACACTTAAATCGCCTGATAAGAATACGTAGAGGAGATGGAGACGGGGGAGGTTTGGGGTCCATGTGTGGAGCTCCTGAGAAATATGACAGGTGTAGATGTGGGTGGCCGGAGGAAGTTTCTGAGGAAATATGAGGGTACTGAAGAGGTAGTGCCAGCAGGTCGGAGGCTGTTCCGGGAATGGAAGAGGGGGAGAAGGAGGACCCAGAAGGCAAACTTGGCATGGGTTTGGCCTAGCCTGCTCTGCACCTTTAAAGATGACAAACATCATGCCTCAGTTAACAATCAGCTTCATCCTCATAAAAAAATTGCTGCTGAATCAACAGTCCACGGTAGGTTACATCATGCAGAGTTCCTGGCATCCCTGTTGCTGGCAGGGCACAAAGCTGTTTGCTGTCTCTACCTCTTATGATACCTCGTACACCCAGCTATTACAATCCACTTTAAAATTCTTGAAATTGTTGCTTTCCTTTGTGGGACCTTTAATCATTTCTTCTGCCCACATGTTTGCAGTTCCCTGATTGCACTTCTCATCCATCAAGTTCCTGACTTAGGGTTCTAACCTCTCAGGTCCCTTTCCCCATCAGAGGCAGAAGAGCTAGCGGGGTAGGAGGAAAACCAGAGGACTGTGGTGTTCATTGTCTTTCTCTCTGTTCGTATCACTGGAGATGCCAGAACTGTGTCTACCTGTTGTAATACTGATCATTATTATTCTTGGGATATTAGTTTTTTTTTTTAACTTTCCCCTTTGCACTTGTCTCTGTTGTTTGAATTGTTTATAAGTGCACTAAAATGAAGGTAATGGGTTAAAAAAGATATAGCCTTGCAAGCACAGAGTTAATGGGAGAAGAGACGACAGCAACACAGTAATACATGATAGAAAGCAAATGGAAGAGTGGTAACTAACCTGGTGGGGCAGCGAAAGGTGAAAACTGAGCTGGAATGAAACACCCTAGAAGAAGGTTAATCTGAGCAACAGCCTCAAGAAAGTACAGGAATTGGAGGTCCCAAGTACCTCTGAAGGTGGAGATATAATTGAGCTTGAAACAGAAGATCTAGGTGAAAATTTTTTTTTTTTTAAAGATTTTATTTTTTCCTTTTTCTCCCCAAAGCCCCCCAGTACATAGTTGTATATTCTTCATTGTGGGTCCTTCTAGTTGTGGCATGTGGGACGCTGCCTCAGCGTGGTCTGACGAGCAGTGCCATGTCCACGCCCAGGATTCGAACCAACGAAACACTGGGCCGCTTGCGGCGGAGTGCACAAACTTAACCACTCGGCCACGGGGCCAGCCCCCTAGGTGAAAAATTTTAAAGGAGCACTTATAAACCCAGATCCCCTCCTACGTCCCATGCAGCTGGGAGATTGCCACTTCCTTGCCCCAGAAGAAGTCTAGAAGCTTACTAGTAGAGAGACATTAGGCTTGGGGGCACCAGGAATACCTGAGGGCAAAGAGGGCATACCAAAAACAAAAGGATGAAGTGAATGCCACAGACTGACTCATGGATCCCCGTTGCTCTTTTGCTCTGCTTCACCATCACTGGTAGCCATACTCTTGGAGGATTCTTCTCTGAGCAGCCAGTAAAAGAGCTTAGCCAGACCCCCCTGCAATGAAACCACCCATTAACCAGCTCTGCTAATCACAGCATTTCCAAACAGCTTTTTGTTGTCTCTCTCTTAAGTACAAAATATGAGCCAAGAGCCTAAAATCACTAGTCAGTTGAAGAAAGCCTTCAAGATAGAAAGAACCAAAATAGCCAACATTAAAAAAAAAAGAGAAAGGATCTCTGAGGACATAGGGAACAAAATAAAACTTTTGAAAATGCGTAACATGAATGTCTTTGCAAAAGAAGGCAAGATACCGCATCTATGGAAAAAATAAGAGTCTATAAAAGTAGAAACATCCAGAAAATAAAAGACATTTCTTGAAATTCAAACATGATAGTCAAAATGAAAAATGTAGCAAAAAGATTGGAAGATAACATTGAGAAAAATTTCTTTAAAAGTAGACAATAGATAATATAACAAATATAAAATAGAAGATAAATGACAAGATTAGAGAATCAGGTTCGGGGGTGCAAGAGAGTCAAAGAAGATAATACAGTTTTGAAAATGTAAGGAAGAAAATCATCAAAGAAATGTCTGAAGGAAAGTCCCCCAAAGTGAAGGTCATTTGTTCCCAGACTGAGAGAGTTCATTGAGGGCTCAGAACTCTAGATGAAATGAGACCCCGTTTAAAGCCTATTGTCGTGCTTTGCTGTCATCAGATCACTAAGGACCAAGAAAAGATCCTAAAAGATTTCAGCATCAAAGTCAATGGTTGTCAAGGGACGTTCAGTAAAAATAAATTTCCTTTCACAATGGGCTCAGATATCTCAGCAGCAATGCTAGAAGCCAGAAGACAATGGAGAAATAACTTCAAAATTCTGAGGAATATTATTTCCAATCCAGAATTCTGTATTCAGCAATCTAGCGTGAGGGTAGATTTTCAGACCTTGAAGGCTCAGAATACGTATGTCCCATACATCGCATCAGGAAGAAACTGGAAGATGTGCTCCGTCAAATGGAAGGAATAAACCAGAAGATCCAGGAAATAGGAAGTCGCAGGATGGCAGGTCTAGAGAGCAACGAGTCTACGTGGGAGCAAGGCAACGGAAGGTTTTCAGAGGCGTGTCTCTGACAAAGAGGTGGACTTAATTAGGTTTTCTGATATATTTGAATATCTTGAAAGGGGACAAATTTCTTTGGGAGAGTTTGGGAATGGATTAGTGATAGGTAGCAAGAAAACTAAACAAATAAAGACTGAGGCAATTATTAACTCGTAAATAAAAATTATATTAGGGAAAAATCATAATAAATTAAAATGTCACAGGTAAACAGTATTTACAGGATTATAATAATTCAGAATATTGATTTAACCAAAAATTAAATGTATCTAAACTGGGCAGATGGCGGAGGGGAAGTATCTTTGTCAGCTCAGGCTGCCATAACAAAATACTGTAGACTATGTGGCCTAAACGATAGGAATTTATTTCTCACAGTTCTAGAGACTGAAGATGAAGGTGTCAGCAAGGTAGATTTCATTTGGAGGCCTCTTCTCTTGGCTTGTAGGCAGCCATCATCTCACTGTGTGCTTGTATAACCTCTTTGTGCAAGTGTGGAGAGAGAGAAGGAAAGCATTCTGGCGTCTCTTCTTATAAGGACCCTTCTTATAAGGCCCCACCCTCGTGACCTCATCTAACCCTAATCATGTCCCCGAACTCACATCTCCAAATACTATCACATTGGGAGTTAGAGCTTCAACATATGAATTTGGGGGGTGGGGACACAAACTTTCAGTTCATGACAAGAAATGTGTGTGTGTGTGTTTATATGTATATGTGTAGTGGGCCGAGGAAATGGGAGTAAGAAAGTAAAACCTTATCTGTCATAGTAAGCATACCACTCAGGGCCACAACGGGGCACAGATGGTAGTACACTCTAAATAGGATAATTTGAGGAGGGTTTATTTCCAAAGGGACTGTTTACAAAGGTGTGGGTGTAAGGGGAGCCACAAGAGAGAGTGCAGTAACCCAGGGCTCAGTAGCAATTGCACTGTTAAAGGGGTAAGTTCAGTGCATGGTGACCACAGTCTAGAATGAGAGTCAGATAGAGCAGGCCTCCTTGAGAAAAGCAGTGACCTCCAGTTGAGGACACAGCCAGCTAGAGGAGATGGTCAAGGAGGGAGTCAGGGGAATAAAGATTCTCATCTCACTGTCTTTTCTCTCTCATCTCTCTTCCAGGTTCTCCCAGCTGGAGAACAACAAACTCACCTAGAAGACAGAGGACCCCTTCATAAACCCGTGGTGGTGGTCCATACAGGTGAGTTTATCTGAACAGAAAGCAAGGAGATGGGTAGATAGTAGATCCAGGGGAAAAATGGAAGATATCCAACACAGTAAAAAAAACAAGCAATGAAGAAATAATAGGCATAATCCTATTATATATCCAGGAGAAACTTCTAAAAAAGTTGAAAATAGTTGCCTTTCTGAAATGAAAATTGAAAATAGGGAGATGCAAGGTTGGGAACTGCTTTTTTTTTTTATTACATACTTTGTAGAACAATTTGACTTTTATCACTAAGTACAACCTTGATAAAAATAATTTTTACATGCTCTTTGGGTTTGCACTGAGGAAATCACTGATGACCTTTGCCATGCAATTTCAGTTAAGTGCTGGGAGCTGAGATCAGATTATAATGGGTTGAGAAGAAAAGCTGAGGTGAGTGGGAGATGAATTCCAAAAGACAGCCAAATTTTGTTAATCAAATGTTTAGTTAATGTCTTTAATAGCTAGTCTATTAGTTTCACTAGGTGAAAGGTGTACTGAATGTGATTTGTGTTTTAATGAGCAATGTTTGCATAATCCATGTGTCCAGTACATTTATGCACAGTTTTAGGATTTAGAACATCTTTTCATGCTTTAATTATTAAAATGGTTCTGGCTATTATTTCTTTTCTTTTTTTTTTTAAAGATTGGCACCTGAGCTAACAACTGTTGCCAATCTCTCTCATTTTTTTTCCCTTCTTTTCCTCCCCAAATCCCCCCAGTACCTAGTTGTATATTTTTAGTTGTGGGTCCTTCTAGTTGTGGCATGTGGGCCACCGCCTCAGCGTGGCCTAGCGAGCGGTGTCATGTCCACACCAAGGATCCAAACCAGCGAAACCCTCGACCACTGAGGAGTGCACGGACATAACCACTCGGCCACGGGGCCAGCCCCTGGCTATTATTTCTTAAACTGTCCCCAAAATATCATCTTACCCCTCACATCCATTCCTCTTCCTATATTTCCTTTGTAAACCTTCCAAACTCAAACTAAATGTTCGGACCATCTTTGATCTCCTCTTTCACTTCTAATGTGTCCTTGCCAAATGCTATACATTCTACTCATTAAATGTTTTCATTTCTGTTTCCTCCTTTCCATCCTGGCTGGTTCTGACAGACTCTAAGCCATCAGGATTTGTTGACTGTCATTATGGCCTAACTTACCTCTCCCTGCCTCTAAATTATATTTCCAATAGCTTCCCTTGTTAACTGATGGACTTCCAGATCTTATTAGAAACTGACTTTTCAGCCGCATCTCTTATTACTCTCCCTTTCTTGAGCCAAACACGACTCCTTAGTACTCTCCAAGACTTCCACTGTCCATGCCTGTGTTCATATTGTCACCTCTGCTTGCAGCACCTTCACCCTCATTTTCTCTACATGTGCAGTCTTTCCCCTTCTTCAGGGCCCAGCCCAAATGCCTTCTCATTCCTGAGGTGGCTCTTAGAGATACTTTCTAGGAAGATATCAGCTGTTTTTCTGAACCTCCTCATCACTCTTTCTGAACCTTCTCCTTGTGTTCTAGTACCCTGGCTGCCTCACTCAGAAGCACCTTGAAGGAAGCTTCCCTGTCTAATTCATCTTTTTATCCCTTTAGCAGCTAGCATAGTACCCTGTACATATATACACTCAATATATTTGTTGAATTTTTAAATTAAGTAGCCTGTCAATGTTTTTTCTGCTTTATTGAGGTATAATTGGTTTTCAAAAAACTGTACAGTTAATGTATATCAATTGGTAAGTTTGGACTTATGTATACACTCATATTACCAACACCAAAATCAAGGTAATAAATGTATCCATCACTACCAAAAGTTCCTTTGTGTCCCTTTATTTTTGTTTTGTTTTGTTGGTAAAAACGCTTAACACGAGATCTACCTTCTTAACAAATATTAAGTGCACAATGCCTTGTCGTTAACTACAGACACTATGCTGTACGTCAGATCTCTGAAATTTACTCATATTGTACAACTATAACTTTATACCCGGTGAAATACTCCCCTATTCCTCTCCTCCCACCCCTTGCTAACCACCATTCTGCCAATCAATATTTGATTTTATGATATAGTCTCATTTTATGATATAGTCTCATTTGAAAGTCTCAATAATCCTAGGGATCAAACTGTCATCATAATATGACCAGCTAACCTTGCCCCAGGTCTCAGCAAGATAAGAAAAAACTATATGATCATTAAGGAAAAGATGGAAGGTGAGGGGACTGAAAAGTCCTATGAAAATTGAGAAGCTGTAACCCAATTTTTTATTTACCATGTAAATAAAGGTTAAGAACATGGAGTCAGATTAACCTGGGCTAAAATCTTGCCACTGCCCCTTACCAGCTGCATATCCTTGAACCAGTTAACCTCTTTGAGCCTTAATTTCCTTCTTGGCAAAATTCCGACAATAATGGTACCTACCTCCCAAAGCTGTTTGTATACTTAAATGAGATAATGTACATGAATAGTTTTGTAGAATGTCTGGAATACATCATGTACAGTCAGTAAATTATAGATTCTTTCTATTACTATTATTGTTATCAACTGCTGTGTTAAGCAGTTGCCAAGAGCATTAGCTTTGGAATCATACAGAGCTGGGGACTTCTTATTAAAAAAAATATGAGAGAACACTTCCAAACTCATTTTACTAGGCCAGCATTAAACTCATACCAAAGAAAGATAAGGACACTATGAGGAAAGAAAACTGCTAGGCCAATATCCCTGATGAACATAGATGCAAAAATCCTCAACAAATACTAGCAAACCAAATTTAACAGCACATTGAAAGGATCATACCATGATCAGGTAAGATTTATCTCTGGGATGCAAGGATGGCTCAATATATGCAAATCAATAAATGTGATATGCCACGTTAACATAATGAAGGATCAAAAACATGGGATAATCTCAGTAAACATGGAAAAAGCATTTGACAAATTCAACATCCTTTCGTGATAAAAGGTCTCAACAAATTAGGTATAGAAGGAAGGTACCACAACATAATAAAGGCCGTGTATGACAAGCCCACAGCTAATATCATACTCAATGGTGAAAAGCTAAAAGCTTTTCCTTTAAGATCAGAAACAAGGGTGCCTGCTCTCACCATTTCTGTTCAACTTAGTACTGGAAGTCTTAGAGCAGTTAGGCAAGGAAAAGAAATAAAAGGCATCCAAATCAGAAAGGAATACTGTGTTTGCGGATGACATGATCTTATATTTAGAAAACCCTAAAGACTCAACTCCACCAAAAATCTGTTAGAACTAGTAAACAAATTCAGTAAAGTTGCAAGATACGAAAGCAATATACAAAAATCAGTTTTGCATTTCTATACACTAACTACGAACTATCAAAAAAAGAAATTAAGAAAGCAATCTCATTTACAATAGCATCGTGAACAGTAAAGTACTGAGGATAAATTAACTAAGGAGGTAAAAGATCTATATAATGAAAACTACAAGACGTTGATGAAAGAAACTGTGAAAGACACAAATAAATGGATTGGAAGAATTAATATTGCTAAAATGCCAACATCTCCCAAAGCTATCTACAGAGTCAGTGCAATCCCTATCAAAATTCCAATGGCATCTTTCATATACCTGTTGGCCATTTGTAGGTATTCTTTGGAAAAATGTCTCTTCAGGTCCTTTGCCCATTTTTTAATCTGGTTATTTGTTTTTCACTATTGAGTTGTAAGAGTTTCTTATATATTTTGGATATTAACTGCTTATCAGAGATATACGGTTTGCAAACACTTTATTGCATTCTGTAGGTTATCTTTTCATTTAGTTAATTGTTTCCTTTGCTGTACTGAAATAGAAAAAACAACCCTGAAATTTATATGGAACCGCAAAACACCCTGAATAGCCAAAGCAATCTTGAGCAAGAAGAAGAAAGCTGGAAACATCATACTTCCTGATTTCAAACTATATTACAAAGCTGTAATAAGCAAAACAGTATGGTACTGACATAAAAACAGACACTTAAATCAGGACAGGATAGAGAGCCCAGAAATAAGCTCACACGTAAACAGTTAACTATTTGACAAGGGCACCAAGAATACACAAGGGGGAAAGGCAGTGTTGGGGAAACTGGATATCCACATGCAAAAGAACGAAATTGGACCTTTATCTTACACTGTACACAAATATCAACTCAAAATGGATTAAAGACTGAAATGTAAAACCCAAAATCGTAAAATTCCTAGTCAAAAACAGGGGTAAGTTCCATGGCATTGGTCTTGGTAATTATTTTTTGGATATAACACCAAAAGCACAGGCAACAGGGACTGGCCCAGTGGCTGAGTGGTTGAGTTTGCGTGCTCTGCTTCGGTGCCCCAGGGTTTCGCTGGTTTGGATCCTGGGCGTGGACATGGCACCGTTCATCAAGCCACACTGAGGCAGCATCCCGCATACCACAACTAGAAGTACCAACAACTAAGAATATACAACTGTGTACTGGGGGGCTTTGGGGAGAAAAAGAGAAAATAAAATTAAAAAAAAAATTGGGACTAGATCCAACTAAAAAGCTTCTGGACAGCAATAGGAAATAACCAACCAAATGAAAAAGGAACCTATGGAATTCAAGAAAGTATTTGCAAACCAAACATCTGATAAAGGGTTAATATCCAAAAAATGTAAAGAATTCTTACATCTCAAAAAACAAATACCTGGATTAAAGAGGGGGCAAAGAACCTGAAGAGACATTTTTCCAAAGAAGACCTGCAGATGGCCAACAGGTGCATGAAAAGATGCTCAACATCACACATCATCAGGAAAATGCAAATCAAAACCACAATGAGCTGTCAGCTCACACCTGTTAGGATGCTGAGTTCCAAAATGACAAGAGATAACAAGTGTTGGTGAGGGTGTGGGGAAAAAGGAACTCTTGTACACTGTTGGTGGGAGTGTAAATTGGTATGGCCATTATGGAAAATAGTATGGAGACTCCTCAAAAAATTAAAAATAGAACTACCATATGATCTAGCAATTCTACTTCTGAGTATATATCCAGAGGAAATCAGTATCTTAAAGAAATAGCTGCACTCCATGTTCCTTGCAGCATTATTCGCAATAGTCAATATATGGAAACAACCTAGGTTTTCATTAACAGAGGAATGGATAAAGAAAATGTGGCATATTGTTAAAATAAAATGGAGACTGCCTGAAAATTCCCCAAGCAGACAAAACCATTTAAGCGAGTAAGCAAAACTTAATCTAGTTTATTTCATGAATGTAAGCGAAACTTAACTTAGGTTATTTCTGCCTCCATCACTTCCCAGTTGCTATAAAGTTAAATGATTTGGTCTGCTGATCAAATTATAATAATAGCTAATTACAGTTGTCCCTCAGTATCCACTAGGGATTGGTCCCAGGATCCCCAGAGGATAGCAAAATCCACAGATGCTCAAGTCCCTTAGTCAGCATCCATATCTGCGGTTCTGCGTCTGTGGATTCAGCCAACCACGGATGGTAAACATAGCACAGGATCTGTGATTGGTTGAATCCATGGATGCAGAACCCATGGATAAAGAGGGCGACTGTATTTAGTATTCACCACATGGAAGACACTAGGCTAAGTACTTTGCATACTTCATCCCATTTAATCCTCTTAGCCTTGCAAAGTAGCTTTTGTTATCTCCAGTTTATAGATAGTAATAGTAACAAAGATGATTATAGCTCACCTTTATTGACTGCTTATCATGGTCCAGGTACTGTGCTAAACCTTTAATATAGACCACCTCACTTTATCTTCATTAATAACTCTATCAGGCTGGAACTATTTTTAATCCTCATTTCTTAGATGAGAAACTGGAGGTACAGAAGGTTAAGTATCTTTCCCAAGGTCACACAGCTGATAATTGATGGGCAGGATTCAAACCTCTGGTTTCTGTGACTCCAAAGTTCAAGCTTTTCCCCTTCAAAGCCCTAGCCAAGTTCAGGGTCAGACATGTTGACCTTAGAGCTGAGAGATGCTGCATCACTGCCACCTCGTCTTTGCATAAGTTTCAAGGTGTCTCAAAATCAAAAGCCTGGTTATCGCAAATAATATCCACACCTTAAAATTCAATTAAAGCACTCTCCTCGCTGGCCATCGCTTCCTACCTTCCTAGACCACTTATTCTTACTCTTCCCCACTACAGTCGTTTGACCCTATCAGGACCTCTAAACCATTGATTCTACCACTTTTTCATTATCCGTCAGTCCTCTCATGTCCTCCCTTCCCTTTGAACCCAGCTTAAACCCCATGGCCTTAGAATCTCTCCCTCTGAAACACTAACCTGCTTGCCCCCATCTCTCTCCATCCTACTAATTCGACAAAATTTCACTCTTGCTAAACTCAGATCTTGGCCAAATATCCACACCAGCTCCTGAGCAGGAGCACTTGGCTGGAGAAAATTACAACCTTCTTTACCTGCACCCAGCCCTGGGCCTTCTCTCCCTTTACAACAGATGTAGGGTTCCTGCTCTCGTCAGAGGCACATTCTTTGGATCTTGCCTGCTCAGGAAGATCACTCCTAGAATTAACCCCTAGTCTCTTGCATCTTGAAGTGCTCCCTATTGGATGCTTCCCACAAGCATAAAAGCATCTTCCCTCATCTTTTGTCTTTAAAACAAAGCTTCTCTGGAACACACATTCACCTACAGCTATAAACCCATTTTTCTGTTTCACTTCAGGGCAAAACTTCCAGAAGGGGTGTTCATGGTCAGCGTCTCCACTTCCTCACTTCTCATTTACTCTTTAACCCATTCGATTAGGCCTCCACCCCCACCACTCCACCAGAACTGCTTCTATCTGACAATTAATAAGGTCAATGTTGCCAAACCCAATGTTCACTTATCTGTTCTGGTTTTCCTCCGGATCTCAAAGGTATGTGAGATAATGAACTTCTCCCTCGTTCTAGGAGTGCTCTTTATTTGACATCCGGGAAAACACTCTCCTGGTTTTCCTACTGTCTCATTGGCTGTTCGTTCTTCTAAGTCTTCTTTAAAGGTTGCTCTTGACCCTGGCGTGTTCCAGGGATTGCTCCTCAGCCTACTTCTCTTTCTACCGACACTTTCACCCTAAGTGACCTTGTTCTGCCCCATAGCTATAAATGCCATCTATGTGCCAATAACTTCCAACTCTCCATCTCCAGACTAACATGTCCAGACTCATGTATCTAGCTGCTTGCTTGACATCTCCATTTGGATGTCCAATATGCATCTCAAATGTTACATAGGCAAAGGACTCATGATTCTAGAACACTGATCCTCAGTCCAGCCCTAGGTAAGCAGCACTATCATCCACCCAAATTCTTGGGTCAAAACCCTAGAAGTGAAATGTCTATAATAGGCAAATCTATAGAGGCAGAAAATAGATTAGTGATTGTGTAGGTATATTGGGTTGAATGATGCCCCCCAAAAACATACAGCCATGTTCTAACCCCAGGAATCTATGAATGTGACCTTATTTAGAAAAAAGGTCTTTGCAGATATAATCAAGTTAAAATTGGCATGTTGTTTTTCTTTTTTTGGTGAGGAAGATTGACCCTGAGCTAACGTCTGTTGCCAATCTTCCTCTTTCTTTTCTCCCCAAAGCCCCAGTGCATAGTTTTATATCCTAGTTGTAGGTCATTCCAATTTTTCTGTGTCGGATGCTGCCACAGCATGCCCTGATGAGTGGTGTGTAGGTCTGTGCCCAGGACCTCAACCAGCAAACCCCAGGCCACCATAGCTGGAGCATGCAAACTTACCCACTCAGCCATAGGGCTGGCCCCTAAGTTAAAATCTTGAGGTGAGATCATCCAGGATTCCCCAGGTAGTTCCTAAATCCAATAACAAGTGTCCTTGTAAGAGGGAAGAGAAGACATGGAAGAGAGGAGAAGCCCATGTGAAGATGGAGGCGGATATTGGAGTGATGCAGCCACAAGCCAAGGAACGCTTGAAGTTGCCAGAACCCAGAAGACGTAAGGAAGAACTCTCCACTGAGCCTTTGGAGGGAGCCCAGTCCTGCTGACAACTTAATTTTGGACTTCTGGCCTCTAGAATTGTGAGAGAATAAATTTCTCTTGTTTTAAGCCACCAAGTTCCTGGTAATCTGTTACAGCAGCCCTAGGAGACTAATTCAAGCAATTGATATCAAGATTAACCAAGATGTGACATAGTAGAAAGAGGCGTGAGACTTGGTGTCAAAAGAAAAGTTCAAATCACAACCCCTTACTCCTTGTGACCTCAAGTGAGTTAATATTTCTGAGTCTTACTTTCATCCCTTTTAAAACCTCCCAAGTAATACCTAGCTTACAGGTACTTGAGATGATAAATAAGGAAAAGGGCTCTTTTGACACCTCTTTCTCTCTCACTTCCTCTCTCAGTGTTTTCCTCTCAGTGAATGGCGCTGTTCCCACTCACCCAGCTGTTCAAGCCAGAATCTGGGGGCTCTTCTTTACAATTTCTCCAGACCTACTTCCTGCTGTTCCAAAGCCAGAGCAGCTCTCACTCAGATCCACTTCTTTCCATTTCACCACCATGTCTCCCATCTAGACAATCATCTTCCACCTGGAATACAACAGTCTCCTGACTGGTCTCTGAACACTAGATCCATTCTCCACGGCAGCCACCGTTAGTTATAAAATGCAAATTTAATGATCTCACTTACTTCCTTAAATCTCGTCAGTGGCTTCCCATTGCTATCAGGATAAGGTACACAATCTTTGCTGCCCACACGGCCGTGCATTGCCTGGCCCCAGCCTGCTCTCCAGCTTCACCTTGACCCCTCTTGTGCTGAGCTCCAGGCACAGTGGACTTTCGTCCCTCCGAGCTCCATCTTGCCTTAGACACCCTCATACCCTCTTCGTTCTGCCTGGAGCCCTCTCCTTCTTTCTCCACCTTTCTGCTCCTTCTACCCAGTTCATTTCTGCCCATCTTCTGGGCTGCAACTGAAACATCATCACTTTCTCAAAAAGATTTCTCCCACTCCCTCTTCCCTCAAACCAGAGTATATCCCCCATCAGGTGCCTCCACCACACGGACACACACAGCCCTCATCACTCTTTTAATTACTGGATTAGCTTCTTTTCCCCAGCTATACCTGTGCTTCCTGAAGACAAGAACTGTGTCTGATTTTTTCAGCTTTGGGTCTCTGGTGCCTATCATTACATAATAGGTGCACAACAAATGCTTTTCAAATTAATGAGAAGTAAGAGTGAGTCTAAGCATATTGTCAGCTATAAATGGACTATAAAAATAGCAAATTTCAGGACTGGCCTGGTGGCCTAGTGGTTAAGTTTGCACGCTCTGCTTCAGTGGCCCAAGGTTCTCAGGTTCGGATCCTGGGCGTGAACCTACACACAGCTCATCAAGTCATGCTGTGGCAGCATCCCACAAACAAAAAATAGAGGAAGATTGGCACAGATGTTAGCTCAGGGCCAATCTTCCTCACCCCCCAGAAAAGAAAGGCAAAGTTCCCTTTCTTATTGCAGCCATATAGTTAGAACATTAGGAATCTAGCTTTGAGTTTATAGCAACCATCATGCTGGCTACAACTATGGCATATTTAGGTTCCTGGCTATGTGATGCTGATCCAAATGGCTTGGAAAACTTCTGACACTTGTATTCCCCTTATCTTTATCCTAAAGTTTTCCATAACTGATAAAGTCAGTGGAAAAGAGCACAGAATCCTTGATGGCAGGGGCATTCTCTGTCATTCACCACTGTGTCCCTTAGGTTTGGACTGTAAGCACATACTAATTAAATATTTTCCTAATGAATTGATCGGCCAGGTTTAATAACAGTTCAAACAAAGCACTTCTATCACCACCACCAAATATCCTGAGCTTCTCAAACTCAGATTTGCAATGTAAATAATATGTAAATAAGTAGATGGTATTTTATAAAAAAGAAATGCTGCTGTGAGAGTCCTCAGAGAGGAGCATGGTAAATCAATTTCCTTGTTAAAAGATTCGGCTAAATGTTAGAAATAATCAACAGCTACAGCAAAGTTGCAGGGTATAAAATCAACATACATAAATCAGTAGCATTTCTATACTCTAACAACGAACTAACAGAAAAGGAACTCAGGAACTCAATCCCATTCACAGTCACAATAAAAAGAATAAATACCTTGGGGTAAATTTAACCAAGGAAATGAAAGACCTAGACAACAAAAACTACAAGACTTTCCTGAAAGAAATTGATGATGACATAAAGAGATGGAAAGACATTCCATGCACATGGATTGGAAGAATAAACATAGTTAAAACGTCCATACTACCTAAAGCAATCTACAGTTTCAATGCTATCCCAATCAGAATCCCAATGACATTCTTTACAGAAATTGAACAAAGAATCCTAAAATTCATATGGGGCAACAAAAGACCCCGAATTGCTAAAGCAATCCTGAGAAAGAAGAACAAAGCTGGAGGCATCACAATCCCTGACTTCAAAGCATACTACAAAGCTACAGCAATCAAAACAGCATGGTACTGGTACAAAAACAGGTGCACAGATCAATGGAACAGAATTGAAAGCCCAGAAATAAAACCTCACATCTATGGACAGCTCATCTTCGACAAAGGAGCTGAGGGCATACAATGGAGAAAAGAAAGTCTCTTCAACAAATGGTGCTGGGAAAACTGAAAAGCCACATGTAAAAGAATGAAAATTGACCATTCTTTTTCAACATTCACAAAAATAAACTCAAAGTGGATCAAAGACCTAAAGATTAGACCTGAAACAATAAGTCTTCTAGAAGAGAATATAGGCAGTACACTCTTTGACATCAGTATTAAAAGGATCTTTTCGGACACCATAACTCCTCAGACAAGGGAAACAATAGAAAGAATAAACAAATCAGACTTCATCAGACTAAAGAGCTTCTTCAAGGCAAGGGAAAACAGGATTGAAACAGAAAATCAACCCACTAGTTGGGAAAAAATATTTACAAGTTATTTATCTGACAAAGGGTTAATCTCCATAATATATAAAGAACTCACACAGGTCAACAACAAAAAATCAAACAACCCAATCAAAAGATGGGCAGGGGACATGAACAGACATTTCTGCAAAGAAGATATATGGATGGCCAATAGACACATGAAAAAATGCTCATCATCACTAATCATCAGGGAAATGCAAATCAAAACTACACTAAGATATCACCTTACACCTGTTAGAATGGCAAAAATAACCAAAACAAAAAGTGACAAATGTTGGAGAGGTTGCGGAGAAAAAGGAACCCTCATACACTGTTGGTGGGAATGCAAACTGGTGCAGCCACTTTGGAAAACAGTATGGAGATTTCTCAAAAAATTAAAAATAGAAATACCATATGACCCAGCCATCCCACTACTGGGTATCTATCCAAAGAACTTGAAATCAGCAATTCCAAAAGTCCCATGCACCCCAATGTTCATTGCATCGTTATTCACAATAGTCAAGACATGGAAGCAACCTAAGTGCCCGTCAACTGATGATTCGATAAAGAAGATATGGTATATATATACAATGGAATACTACTCAGCCATAAAAAATGATAAAATCATCCCATTCGCAACATCATGGATGGACCTTGAGGGTATTATGTTAAGTGAAATAAGCCAGATAGAGAAAGACGAACTCTGTATGACTCCACTCATAGGTGGAAGATAAACATATAGACAAAGAGAACTGATTGGTGGTTACCAGTAGAAAGGGGGGTGGGGGGAGGGCACAATGGGTGAAGTGGTGCACCTACAACGTGACTAACAATAATGTACAACTGAAATTTCACAAGGTTGCAAACTATCATAATCTTAATAAAAAGTTAAAAAAAAAGATTCGACTAAATGAACCCCCAAAGGTCCCTTTCATTATAAAGTTCTGATTCCAGGATTGTACGTTAGGCATTTGGAATAGCGAGTGTATGAACTTACTGAGAAGTAACTGGGTTCATGAGACACTGGTGCAATTGACACCCCAATTTAGTATGGACTTTCTGAGGGCATTAGCAAGGACTTTGCACTAATTGGTTTGAAAGCTTGGTGACTGCCGCATTCCTGTTAATGGATTATCTTGTAGCTTAGGAATAGTTTTTCAAAGAGACTCAAAAGAAGGTTCTAAATTCTTCTTCATGAGAGAGGGGGCAGAGCAAAATGGTGGGGTGAGCTGACCCAGGATTCTCTCCCCTCCAAAATACAACAAAAGACTGGAAGAACTGAATTTCAGAGAATAAACATAATGCCAGCTCGTTAGAGACCTACAATACCAAGAAGGCGGAGATCATAAACCTTGCAGACGGCCTCGGAGGCGCTGGAACGGTAGAGAGAACATCACTCCCTCCCCTAGAGTCTGTGATCGCTGCTGCGCGGGTTGGTAAGGAGCAGGGGAGGGGCCGCACGACCAGGGGATCATCCAGGACTCCTGCCGCTGATTCAGTGGAGACCCACTGATGGGGGGAAAGTTTCCGTCCGCGGGGACCCTATAAATCAAGGGCCTTGGGAGACCAGAGAACAGAACTGATCTGAGCCCAGACCAGCGCGTGTAACAGCCCCTCCCCCCCGGCATAGCCAGTGGGCGCAGCCATCTTGCCCCAAGGCGGGGAGCTCATAACACGCGGCTCTTGACCCCCATCTAGTGGCGACAGGCTGTAACTGCAACCGAATTCTACCACCATGCGAAAAAACCGCTCCTCTACCATCCAGCAATTTATAAAAGCCCCAGACCAGAAGGAAAACAATAAAAACATAGAATTAAGTCCTGAGGACTTGGAATTAGGTAAACTAAGTGATGATGAGTTCAGAGCAGCTATAATCAAAAAACTCAATGAGGTAGAGAGAAAGATAGAGAAACAAGCCGAGTTCTGGAGTTACTTCACAAAAGAGATTGAAATCATAAAGAAGAATCAAACAGAATTACTTGAGATGAAAAATACAATGGACCAGATAAAACAGAATATGGATTCCCTGAATGCCCGTGTAGACAACATAGAGGAGAAAATTAGCATAATTGAAGATAGACAGGCTGAATGACGCCAGACAGAGGAAGAAAGAGAACTAAGAATTAAAAAAAATGAGGAAAATCTCCGAGAGATAATGGATTCAATGAGGAGTAAGAACATAAGGATCATAGGAATTCCTGAGAATATGGAAAAGGAAAATGGAGCAGAAAGTGTGCTTAACGAAATTATTGAAGAGAACTTCCCAAATCTAGGGATCAATGGAGAAATGTGTGTAGAGGAGGGTTTTAGATCTCCTAGATTTGTCAATGTAAAAAGACCTACTGCAAGGCACATAGTAGTAAAGTTGGCAAAAAGGGAAGATAAGGAAAGAATACTCAGAGAAGTAAGAAAAAAAAAGAGAATAACCTATAAAGGAGCCCCTATCAGACTGTCAGTGGATTTCTCTACAGAAACCCTACAAGCTAGGAGAGAATGGAGTGACACATTCAAAGCTTTAAAGGATAAAAATCTTCAGCCAAGAATACTCTATCCAGCAAGAATTTCCTTCAGATATGAGGGAGAAATTAAATCTTTTCCAGACAAACAAAAGTTAAGGGAATTTGTAACCAAAAGCCCTCCATTACAAGAAATCCTCAAGAAGGCTCTCATACCTGAAAAAAGAGAAAAGGGAGAAAGGGGAGACAATCCACAGACTAGGGAGACTGATGGATAGAACCAGAACAGGATAGCAAATATTCAACTATAGCATTAGGGTAAAAATAAGGAAACTACCAAAACAAGGACGATCTTAGCACTCTAACTACAAATTAATAAGACGAGTTGGAATAAAAAATGAAAATAATTATTTAGGAGGGGAAGAGCAAAGGGTCTTAATCAGTATTGGTCAAGTAAGTAAGAGACCACCAGAGAATAGACTATATTATACACGAGATTCTAAATACAAACTTCAAGGTAGACACTAAAATAAAGCACAGAACAGAGTCACAAATCATAAATAAGGAAAAATCTAAGAAACTGAGCATAAGAAATTGCAGTATTAAATGGGTAGTCTAAAGCAAACAGGAAAAGAAACGCAGGAAAACAAGATAATGAGTGACAGATTAACAGCACTAAGTCCACATGCATCAATAATCACTCTCAATGTGAATGGATTGAACTCTCCAATAAAAAGACACAGAGTGGCAAAATGGATTAAAGAACACAATCCAACAATTTGTTGCCTCCAGGAAACACACCTCAGCCCCAAGGACAAACACAGACTCAGGGTGAAGTGGTGGAGGACAATACTTCAATCAAATAGCAAGGAAAAAAAGGCAGGTGTTGCAATTCTCATATCAGACCAAGTGGATTTCAAAAGAAGACAGGTAAAGAGAGACACAGGGGACAATATATAATGATCAAAGGGACACTTCATCAAGAAGAAATAATGCTTATAAATATCTATGCACCCAACACAGGAGCACCAAGATTCATAAAGCAACTATTAACAGACCTGAAGGGAAATGTTAAAAACAACACAATAATAGTAGGGGACCTCAACACCCCACTCACATCAATGGACAGATCATCCAGACAGAAAATAAACAAGGAAATAGTGGAGCTAAATGAAAAACTAAAACAATTGGACTTAATAGACATATATAGATCACTTCACCCTGAAAGAGCTGAATACACATTCTTCTCAAGTGCACATGGAACATTCCCTAGGATAGACCATATGTTGGGAAACAAGGCAAGCCTCTACAAATTTAAAAAAATTGAAATAATAACAAGCATCTTCTCAGATCATAGTGCCATAAGGCTAGAAATTAATTACAAGAAAAAAGCTGAGAAAGGCACAAAGATGTGGAGACTAAACAACACACTACTGAACAAGCAATGGATCATTGAAGAAATTAAAGAAGAAATAAAAAAATACCTGGAAACAAATGAAAATGATAGCATGCCATACCAACTCATATGGGATACAGCAAAAGCTGTATTAAGAGGAAAATTCATCGCAATACAGGCACATCTTAACAAACAAGAAAAATCCCAAATAAGCAACCTTAAAGCACACCTAACTGAACTAGAGAAAAAAGAACAAATGAAGCCCAAAGTCAGCAGAAGGAGAGAAATAATAAAAATCAGAGCAGAAATAAATACTATTGAAACAAAAAAGGCAGTAGAAAGGATCAATGAGACAAAGAGCTGGTTTTTTGAGAAGATAAATAAAATTGACAAACCACTAGCCAGACTTACAAAGAAAAAAAGGGAGAAAGCTCAAATAAACAAAATCAGAAATGAGCGAGGAGAAATAACAACAGACTCTGCAGAAATACAACAGATTATAAGAGAATACTGCAAAAAACTATATGCCAACAGAATGGATAACCTAGAGGAAATGGATAAATTCTTGGACTCCTACAATCTCCCAAAGCTCACTCAAGAAGAGGCAGACAATTTGAACAGACCAATCACAAGGAAAGAGATTGAAACAGCAATCAAAAACATCCCAAAGAATAAAACCCCAGGACCAGATGGCTTTCCTGGAGAATTCTACCAAACTTTCAGAGAGGATTTAATACCTATCCTTTTCAAGCTATTCCAAAAAATTAGGGAAGATGGAACACTTCCTAACACATTCTATGAGGCCAACATCACGCTGATACCAAAACCTGACAAGGACACCACGAAAAAAGAGAACTACAGGCCAATATCACTGATGAACATAGATGCAAAAATTCTAAACAAAATTTTGGCAACCAGAATTCAGCAATTCATCAAAAGAATCATACATCAGGATCAGGTGGGATTCATACCAGGGACACAGGGATGGTTCAACATCCGCAAATCAATCAACGTGATACACCACATCAACAAACTGAGGAATAAAAACCACGTGATCATCTCAATAGATGCAGAGAAGGCATTTGACAAGATCCAACAGCCATTTATGATAAAAACTCTGAACAAAATGGGCATAGAAGGAAACTACCTCAACATAATAAAGGCCATATATGACAAACCCATAGCCAACATCATACTCAATGGGCAAAAACTGAACCCCATCCCCCTGAAAACAGGAATGAGACAAGGATGCCCTCTATCACCACTCTTATTTAACATAGTACTGGAGGTCCTGGCCAGAGCAATCAGGCAAGAAAAAGGAATAAAAGGAATCCAAATAGGGAGCGAAGAAGTGAAACTCTTGCTGTTTGCAGACGACATGATCTTATATATAGAAAACCCCAAAGAATCCATTGGAAAACTCTTAGAAGTAATCAACAGCTACAGCAAAGTTGCAGGGTATAAAATCAATTTGCATAAATCAGTAGCATTTCTATACTCCAGTAATGAACTAACAGAAAAAGAACTCAAGAATACAATACCATTCACAATCGCAACAAAAAGAATAAAATACCTTGGGGTAAATTTAACTAAGGAAGTGAAGGACCTATATAATCAAAATTACAAGGCCTTTCTGAGAGAATTGGATGACGACATAAGGAGATAGAAAGACATTCCATGTACATGGATTGGAAGAATAAACATAGTTAAAACGTCCATACTACCTAAAGCAATCTACAGATTCAACGCCATCCCAATCAGAATCCCAATGACATTCTTTACAGAATTAGAACAAAGAATCCTAAAATTCATATGGGGCAACAAAAGACCCCGAATTTCTAAAGCAATCCTGAGAAAAAAGAATAAAACAGGAGGCATCACAATCCCTGACTTCAAAGCATACTACAAAGCTACAGTAATCAAAACAGCATGGTACTGGTACAAAAACAGGTGCACAGATCAATGGAACAAAATTGAAAGCCCAGAAATAAAACCACACATCTATGGACAGCTTATCTTTGACAAAGGAGCTGAGGGCATACAATGGAGAAAAGAAAGTCTTTTCAACAAATGGTGCTGGGAAAACTGGAAAGCCACATGTAAAAGAATGAAAATTGACCATTCTTTTTCACCATTCACCAAAATAAACTCAAAATGGATCAAAGACCTAAACGTGAGACCTGAAACCATAAGGCTTATGGAAGAAAACGTAGGCAGTACACTCTTTGACATCAGTATCAAAAGGATCTTTTTGGACACCATGCCTTCTCAGAGAAGGGAAACAATAGAAAGAATAAACAAATGGGACTTCATCAGATTAAAGAGCTTCTTCAAGGCAAATGAAAACAGGATTGAAAGAAAAAAACAACCCACTAACTGGGAAAAAATATTTGCAAGTCATATATCTGACAAAGGCTTAATATCCATAATATATAAAGAACTCTCGCAACTCAACAACAAAACATCAAACAACCCAATCAAAAAATGGGCTGGAGACATGAACAGACATTTCTCCAAAGAAGATATACTGATGGTCAATAGGCACATGAAAAGATGAGCATCATCGCTGATCATCAGGGAAATGCAAATCAAAACTACACTAAGATATCACCTTACACCTGTTAGAATGACGAAAATATCTAAAACTAATAGCAACAAATGTTGGAGAGGTTGCAGAGAAAAAGGAACCATCATACACTGCTGGTGGGAATGCAAACTGGTGCAGCCACTATGGAAAACAGTATGGAGATTCCTCAAAAAATTAAAAATAGAAATACCATATGACCCAGCCATCCCACTACTGGGTATTTATCCAAAGAGCTTGAAGTCAGCAATCCCAAAAGCCCTATGACCCCAATGTTTATTGCAGCACTGTTTACAATAGCCAAGACGTGGAAGCAACCTAAGTGTCCAGCAACAGACGAATGGATAAAGAAGATGTGGTACATATATACAATGGAATACTACTCAGCTGCAAAACAGAACAAAATCATTCCATTTGCAATAACATGGATGGACCTTGAGAGAATTATGTTAAGTGAAATAAGCCAGCAAGAGAAGGATAATCTGTGTATGACTCCACTCATATGAGGAATTTAAAATTATGGACTAAGAACAGTTTAGTGGATACCAGGGGAAAGGTGGGGTGGGGGGTGGGCACAAAGGGTGAAGTGGTGCACCTACAACATGACTGACAAACATTAATGTACAACTGAAATTTCCCAAGATTGTAACCTATCAATAACTCAATAAAATAAATAAATAAATAAATAAATAAATAAATTCTTCTTCATCAGTACCAGCTTGAGATGGCCAGGCCAAGTATTGGAATGGAAAGAACACTAGTTCTGGAGGCAGAATTGGGACAGGTCCTAGCTCCACCTGCACTCTGTATGGCCTTAGACACATCATCTCCTTCCTTCCTTTGTAAGTAAAAGCCTACCAGGGGATTGGCAACATCCCTTCAAGTTCTAGAGATTAATGATTCTAAGAAACTGTAAAAGCTTATAAACATGCACATGTTATTCCTATGCTTTAAAATTCCCAATGAGGGGCAACCCTGTGGCCTAATGGTTAAGTTTGGCGTGCTCCACTTCAGTGGCCCACGGTGAGTTCCCAGGCATGGACCTACACCGCTCGTTGGTGGCCATGCTGTAGCAGTGACCCACATACAAAACAGGTGAAGATTGGCACAGATGTTAGCTCGGGGTGAATTTTCCTCAAGCAAAATAAGAAAAAAAGAGGAAGATTGGCAGCAGATGTTAGCTCAGGGTGAATCTTCCTCAACAACAACAACAAAAATTCCCAGTGCTTTCCATTGTAATTAAAATAAAACCCAGACTCCTTATATTTGTCTAAATCTCTTGTACAGTCTGGCTCCTGCCTTCTTCTCCACCTCATCTTGACCCCTACCACTTGCTGATTTTTGGTCGTGCCAGGCATGTTGCTGCATCAGAATGGATTATTCCGACTAACTGGGAATTCAAATTCAGTGCAGGTGTCACCTTGTGAGAAAGGTCCTTCCTGAACACTCAATACGAAGTAGTCCCCACCCCCCAGGCTCTTCTCTGTCACTTCATCCTTGCCTTCTTTTCTCCATTGCACTTACCATGATCGGAAATTACCTTGTCTAGTTGTTTCTCTGCTAATTGAGAGATTCACTCTAACTAGAATGTGTTGCTACCTGAAAGCAGGAACCTTGTCTGTCTGAGGCCCCATTGCATGCCTAGTGCCTAGCCCCGTGCCTGCCGCCAAAATAGATTCTCAATAAGTATTTACTGATTTTAGGCTCAGGAACAAGTTCAGTTGTTCTCTCTGCATCGACATCATTTTCTTTGCCTGTGGATCTTTTTTGCATAGTCAAGATAATAGGTCCCCAAATATGAAAATATTTTTGGAAGAAGAAAAAGTAAAAGAAGACATCGCTTTACCTTTAAGAACAAATCACCAAAGTGAATGGCTTGGGGCTTGCAATTACATCACTTAAAAGTGATGGTTTTCACCAGGTATCCAAAATATCAATGTTTATCAATAAGGAGGAAAAGGTTTAGATGAGTGCTATCTATTCACGTTGAACTACTGAAATTATTCTCCAGTAAATATTCACTTTTTTTCACAATCTATAATTTATCAACAGCTGGAATTCCAAAAATTAGCTTGATAAATTATTTGCTTAAACCTGGGGTGTGTTTGTCCAAAGAAATTATTCTCAATGATGACTTGCCTGGTGGGCCAAAAAAAGAGTCTAGGAAAACCCTGTCATACCTGAATTTAGCACTGTACTAATATATCGGGTCCCCGGAACTCACACTGCTTCTATAGGAAAATAAACTGCAGACTGCCAGAAAATTATTTCTGGGCAGCATCCTTTCCTTTCCCTGCCTGTCCTCTCTGGCTCCAATGCTTTAGGATTTGGTTTTTGAACAATCTTAGGTTCTTGCTTTTTCTTCCTTGCCACAACGTTAAACAGGCCAACAGAAACCAGAGAAAGTTTCTGTAAATTCAGCAGAAGGTAAGAGGATGACTCAGTTGGGCATCTGAGAATACGGTTTCTCATCTGTATTCACCCTACGTGAAGGAGTCGATGAAATGTTTGCCAAATATGCCAGTGAGCCCCATCAACATTATCATGTTCTAAATCTCAGGCTGAAAAGCAGGCTTGGCTTCATAAGTTGCAGTCAGAACTCCTAAGAAACATTAAAATAAAGAATATCTTCCAATAAATATTATGTACATGAATGGATTGTTGGAGCTGCATGAGAAGATGAAGATCATATCATCCCATTTATTTCTCACGAGAGAAGATTGATATGTGAAGATTAAATAACTTATCCAAGGTCACACAGTGGTAGAGCCAGGGCTCCACGTGACTGCTCTGTCCAGTAGAGGATGGAAGGAGCCATTTTGATGTTCCTCTCCATCGAGGCCGAGGGGCTGCTTTGTGGTTCTCGATAAAAATTTGTTCAATAAATGAGACCCCCTTACCTTAAAGTTCCAGCCTTGTTTTGATCCATAAATAAAATATTTGTGTCCTTGAACTTAATAGATGTAGCAAGACATATTATAAGGACTTAAAACCGACCTTTGATGAATTTTGCTTATTGGTTCAGTGCAGAGGTTCTTTACCTGGAGCTCACAGACGCATCCTGCCCCCCAGGAGTCCATGGATAAAATTCAGGAAGTCCATAAACTTGAATGGAAAAAAATTACATCTTTATTGTCACTCACCTCTGACTATTGTCCCTAAGCTCAACATTACTTCAACATGGTAGTGGTTATTGGACCCACGGATCATGTTATTGAATGCATTACTGAAGAATTACGTAGATCACTATATCACGGATTTGTTTTTGTGACTTTTGTGGTAGACTTAATAGTGGTTCTCCAGAGATGTCCACATCCTCATCCCCAGAATGCGAATATGTTACCTTACGTGGCAAGAGGAGCTCTGCCAGTGTGATGAAATTAGGGGTCTTGACATGGTTAGATTATCCTAGATTATCCAGGTGGGTCCGGCCTAATCACAAAAGTCCTTCAAAGGGAACAAGGGAGACAGGAGAGTCAGAGTGAAGGAGATGTGACTACGGAATCAGCATTATGCCATTGCCAGCTGGGTATCTCGAGCCAAGGAATGCGGGCAGCATCTAGAAGCCGAAAACGGCAAAGAAACGGGTTCTCCCCTAGAGCTTTCAGAAGGAACACAGCTCTGTCAACACCTTGATTTTGGTGTCATAAGACCCGTTTTGGATTTCTGACCTCTAGACCTGTAAGATACTATATTTGTGTTGTTTTAAGCCATTAAGTTGGTGGTAATTTGTTACAGCAGCAATAGGAAACTAATGCAGCATTTTATTATCATTCATTATAACTGGTTTACTTTGTAATTTTATCTTATGCATTAAAGAATTTCAGCTCTTGCACCTACTAGCTGTGACCTAGAGCAAATTATTTCCTCTCTGTTTCTTCATCTATAAAAAGGGAATAAAAAAAAAAATACACATCTCAGGGTCGTTATGAGAATTAAATGAGACAATTTATGTGAAGACCGTGGAGCACCAGGCTCATGGTGAGAATCCAACAAAATGTTCTTTCCACTGCCTGTCTCCCAAAACCCTTATGATTATGGATTTATTAATGAATGTCAAGACAATAATCAGTGTATGACATGACATTTTCCAGACTCGACCAGTGTTGTTAAATCTTAATTATAGCTATTGCTAAAAATATCTTAGACCAGTTGCTTAATCTGACTTTGGCCTTGAAACTTTTAACTACTGACAGTGTGTTTGGAAGTGTGGTTCCAGCGCTGACTAGTATTTTCTGAATAGCTTTGGGTAAATAATTTATTGTTTCTACTTATAACATTGCTCCTTTCCTTTTGAGTAACCTTCGGTACTTAAGTTCAAATATAATTTATAATTCAGATGGTGATTAAGACAAAAATAAAGTGATAAAGAATTTTTCCAGAAAGCATGTACAGTAAATATTATTGTCTTAATGGTTAAACTGTACTTAATGAACCCTGTATTCTGCCAGTGTCTGAAGTAGTACCTCACTGTTAATTAGGCACCGTGGAAATCATTACCCTTTGGCTATCTATTTGATATCAGAAATGGATGACGTTAAGTAACCAGGTTATCCAGCCCTCAAAGGTCAGTGCATTATAAATCAGTGAGCACGTATCAAACTCCTACTTTTCTATAAATTCCTTGAAGGCAGGGGCCATGTATTTTTCAGTTCCATTTGTGGGTCAGAAGTTATCTGGAACATGATAAGATCAGTGACATGTCTTCAAAGATTTAAAAGCAGGATAAGAAAATCCCAAATTACAAACAGGTTATTTTACAAAGGTTTCTCTGTTCTTAATATAGTTTTCTATAGAAATATGTGTGGGTGTTTCTTTAGAAATAACTAAGCAAACAGAAACAATAATAGAAATACGTTAATAATCATAACATATTACAATATATACTTAACAATAAATGTCATATTGAATGTATGATATATAAAGTTCCCATCCTAGCTCATAAATTCTAATTAAGCCCATAATAAGTAAAGCAACCAGGCTGTACTTTTGTTTGAACCTCATTCCATGTATTTTAATATATGACAAGACTTTTAAGGTTTATCCCTTGGCCAAGTTTCCCTCCGAAGTGAAGCTTTGATTCACAGCCACTGTCTAAAACCCCAAGCAGGACACTGAGACTGAATTGGGGGATAAGAAGAGAGAGACAGAAGGCATAAGGAGTTCTTATGAGTGGCACGTTGGTGGCAGGAAAGAGGACTAAGAGACTTTAGTTTGCGCTTATATGGCTCCCAGGAAATAATATTAATAACAGCTTCTGCTAGAGTTAGTATTTATAATTTGTAACATGTTTTCACTTACATCAGGCATTTGTAACCTGGGGTCTATGGGATGTCTAGTGGACCTGTGGAAGGAGTTTTGGAGTTCAGGAGTGACAACTCTGAAATTATAGGTAAAGTCTAGATTATACATACATTTTTCTAGAGAGGGTCATTCTCAAAGGGCTCTGACTCAAACAAGTTAAGAGCTCAAGAGGCACAGGCTCATTTGCCCCTCCCCCCATAACTACCTGGTGAGGGGGATTGTGTAGCATTATTATCTCAGGGCCCTCCCCCAGTCAAAGGCCAGAGGCAACAGGTAGTGGCCCCAAAAAATCCACCACCCAGCTGCCCAGCTGAGCAGGAGTCAGAGTGCATGGGAGCAGTCAACATCATTAATTGTTAGGGAAATGCAAATCAAAACTACAACGAGATATCAGCTTACACCAACCAGAATAGCTATAATTACTGAGACAAAAAACACAAATGTTAGAGAGGATGTGGAGAAAAGGGAACGCTCATACACTGTTGGTGGGATTGCAAACTGGTGCAGCCACTGTGGAAAACAGTATGGAGATTTCTCAAAAAATTAAAAATAGAAATACCATACCATCCAGCTATCCCACTACTGAGTATTTATCTGAAGAACTTGAAATCAATGATCCAAAGAGATTTATGCACCCCTATGTTCATTGCAGCATTATTCACAATAGCCAAGACGTGGAAGAAACCCAAGGGCCCTTCTATAGATGAATGGATAAAGAAGATGTGCTATATATATATATATATATATGGGAATACTACTCAGCCATAAAAAAGACAAAATTGTCCCATTGGCAACAACATGGATAGACCTTAATGGTATGAGGTTAAATGAAATAAGCCAGATAGAGAAAGACAAATACCACATTATTTCACTAATATGTGGAAGATAACAGATACATAGATAAAGAGAACAGATTAGTGGTTACCAGAGGGGATTGGGAGGGTGGGCGAAAGGGACAAAGGGGCACATATGTATGGTGATGGATAAAAATTAGTCTACAGGGGGCAAAGCATGATGAAGTGTATTCAGGAATTGATAAACAATAATGTATACCCGAAGTTACACAATGTTAGAAACCATTGTAATCCCAATGAAATTACTTTAAAAAAAAAGTGCATGGGAGCAATGAGCAGGACAGCTGGCTGGCGAGGGGAACACTAGAGGGAATGAGGAGTAAGGTAAGAGGAACTCCCACAGGGTAATAATGTGAGAGAGAGTAGAAAGAGAGAGGGGGGATCAAGTGGAACTGAAGGAATGAGAGAAACCTGAAAAAATGGTAGGGCTACAATTTTTGTCTAAGGGACACAAAGAAATGCTTAGAAAAGGCAAAGTCACTCCCACAAGGAGCTCAGACCTTGTTGGGCATGGGGGTGTAGAGGTTGCGATAAACACATGAAACTCTAAGTTGACTTGAGGTAAGTGCTGTTTTATGGATCTGGCCATAGCTCACAGTAATTACCTCAGCGTACATAGCAGGGGCTCAAACATTTTGTTGGTGTATCATGTTGATGGCAGACACCATGAGGATAAACATGGAATTAGTAATCAATGTGTGGTACTGCTCATTGCCGTCAGCACTCAGAAGGCGGATAGAATAGTTGGGAGAAAAGCCAGAGAGGAGAGAAAACTTTGGCCGCACTAGAAAAGATGAGCAATATTTTTATGAAGCAAAGATGCAGTTGAGTGAATGTTTAGACAAATATTGGGGACGATAGTGACATTCGTCTGGTGAAAACTCAGAGAGCTAAAGCAGGAAGGGGAGCTGGAGTCCTCGTGTGAAAGGGAGCTGATTTGCCGATCTACATAGGAAGCTAAGGGCTATACTCAGCTCTCTTGACTCCTGGACTTGAGATTTTAAGAGTAGTAAGAAATCAGACTGCATAGGTAAGGTGGGGTACTATATCGAGGAATGAGGAGTTTGGGCATTGAAAATCCAAGGTATGCTTCCTGAATAGTGGAGTGTTATGGAAGAGGCACCAGCCAGCGGAAGAAAGCTAATCCTGCGTTTACACAATGAAGAAAGAATTTGTTCCATTCTACAGTCAGTAAATGTCTGGTGGTTTGGCAAGTACCCAGCATCAGAATGAAAAATTTGCCACCTAAGGGATTTAAAGTAAACACTAAAGATAACCAGGGCATGCAGCAGTGTGGCCTGGACTTTTGACAGCAGCCACCTGTGCCTAATGGTTGATGAGAATCAGCCAAACATTCAGGAATATCAAAGACGTATCACAGCCACAGCACCTCACGCCCTGGTAGACCTGGTGTCCTTGGGTGCAGAGATCGATTTCACGTGTTAGGTACGTGAGTGGAGAAACAACCGTTTAAATCGTCTTATCAATCATTATCTTTTAACTGTGACTCCTTATTTTTCACCAAGCTCTACAAGATGCCTTTTTGCCTGAGATGCTAGCTTCATGGTATAGCTTTCAAAGCTGCAGACAACATGCTTCCCATGTCCAAGATTCAGTTGATGGCAAACCTGTCACTTTAGCCATTTTTAACTATTCCTAGATGATGTTTAGGATGGCTATAAGCTTTTCTTTGATACTGGTCATCGTGACTGAATCGTAGACTTCTAGAACACACCTCTATTGACAGAAAAGGCAAAGGATTATTGGGCCATTGATATATGTTTGTTTTAAATGCAGAGTTGTCAGGGTTCAGGGTGTTTTTCGAGTATGATTTACATACAGTGAAATGCAGTATAAATTCTATAAGATTTCATGAAGGCATACCACCCAAGTTACCCCGTGCCCCTATAAACTACAAAGCATTTCTACCACCCCAGGAAGTACCCTCATGCCCCCTCCTAGTCAATCTCTGCCCCACCCCAGGCAATTGGTGTTCTGATTTCTAGGACCATAGATTAGGTTTGCCTGTTCTAGAGTTCTATAAGTGAAATAATGAATATATATTATTTTCTTGTCTAGCTTTTTCACTCAGCATAACATTTTTCAGTATTTGTCTGTGTTGTTGTGTGTGTGTCAGGAGTTCATTCTTTTTATCGTAGGGCAGTATTCCATTCTCCTATTGGTGGGCATTTGGATTGTTTCAAGATTTTGGAAATTATAAATAAAGCAGCTATGAACATTCTTATGCTAGGTTTTCTGTGGGCATATGTTTTCATTTCTCTTGAGTAAACACATAAAAAGGGGCTTTGTGGGGCATAGGCTGGGTGTCTGTTTATAAGAAACTGCTGAACAGTTTTCCAGTTGGTTGTACCATTGTACATTTGTACCAGCAGCGTATGAAGGTTTCCATGCTCTATCCTTGCCAACATTTGGTGTTGTCAGTATTTTTCATTTTAGCTATTGTAGTATGTGTGTATTGGTGTCTCATTGTGATTTCAGTTTACATCTACATGATGAAAATTATATTGAGCACTTTTATATGTGTTTATTGCCCGTTTATTTCTTTTGTGTGTGTGTGATATGTTTATTTAGGTCTTCTCCTAATTTTTTTGGTGATAGAGTGTTTTGTCTTTTTATTATTGATTTTCTGGAGAGCTTTATATAGCATTGTGAAGATTTTCTCCACATCTGTGATTGTTTATTCATTATTTTTTGATAAGCAGAAATTTTTTAATTTCATGAAGTCTGATTTATCAAGTTTTTTCTTTTTTTTTGTGAGGAAGATTAGCCCTGAGCTAACATCTACTGCCAATCCTCCTCTCTTTTTTGCTGAGGAAGACTGGCCCTGAACTAACATCCATGCCCATCCTCCCAGCTGTGTGGTCTTGGGGGAGTCCTTTCCCTCTCCTGAGCCTTCATTCCCTCACCTATGGCAATGGGGATAATGGTACAGTTTACCATTACCAGTTACCTTTACAGGGTTGTTGTGAGGATCACATGGGTCAGTAGACGCAGAGTATCTAGAACAGAGCCTTTCCTATAACAAGCATTATAAATTTATTTATTCCTGTTGGTAGTATTATCCTTCACTTCTGATCTGGACAACTAACACTGTCTACTTTACTTTTCTTAAGGGCCTAAAAACTATTTTTAAGGTTACAGAAGAATTTCCATGCATCTGACTATTTGCATAACTGTTTCCTTTAATCAAACAAGGCAGAGGCCGGCCTGGTGGTACAGCGGTAAGTGCGCACATTCTGCTTCGGCAGCCTGGGGTTTGCCGGTTGGGTCCTGGGTGCAGACATGGCATCGCTCAGAAGGCCATGCTGTGGTAGGCGTCCCACATAGAAAGTAGAGGAAGATGGGCATGGATGTTAGCTCAGGGCCAGGCTTCCTCAGCAAAAAGAGGAGGATTGGCAGTGGATGTTAGTTCAGGGCTAATCTTCCTCAAATAAATAAATAAATAAATAAAATAAGAAATAGGTATTAAAAACAAAACAAAAAAACGAGGCAATGCGGTGTCCACATAGCACAGCCAGAAGGACCTTTGACTACAATGTACAACGATGTAGTGAGGGGCTTTGGGGAAGGAGAAGATAAAAAAAACAGATTGGCAACAGATGTTAGCTCAGGTACCAATCTTTAAAAAAACCCAAAAAACAATATTTCAAAACAACTACAGTATCCTTGGGTGAATTAAAACTGATTTTTGGGGCCGGCCTCGGGGTGCAGCGGTTAAATTCTCATGTTCTGCTTCAGCGGCCTGGGTGGGCCGATTCAGATCCCAGGTGTGGACATGGCACCCCTTGTCAAGCCATGCTGTGGTAGGCGTCCACATATGAGAATGCCTCTCTACGGATATGCTCTCCTCACTTTGTTGATATTCAACACCTGTGGCCAACTTGGCCTCGTCCTCTCCTGCAATTCTCCCAACAACTCTGTGAAGTGGGTTCTATTATACCCCATTTCCACGTCAGAAAACAGAGTAAGAAAGTAACAAACACCAACAAGGTAGTAGCGAGGATTTGATTTTTTTTTTTTTTTTACCCATGCAGAATAATTTATTTAATTATGTGTTTATTGAAAACACATCTCTGAGTGTCTTCCATGACCAGGCATTGTTCTGGGTGAGATGATGATGATGCTGCTGCTGAAGCAATAATAGCCGGAAATTTTTAATCATTCCCTATGTGCCAGGCACTGTGTTGAGGACTTCATATACATGACCTGGAACTCTCCAACAACTCTGTAAGAGGTGCATTTATTGTCACCCGTGTAAAGATGAAACTGAAGCACAGAAAGCTTACGTTACTTGCCCCAGGCAGCACAATAGAAAGTGATGAAGCCAGGAATGGAGCCCTTCCCACAAGAACCTCCTTACAGACATTTTTAAATCCGTGTCTGTTTACTTCTGTATCCCCATCATCGCACCTAGCACCTGGTATAGCGTTGGCGCTCAATCAGTGTTGATTGTATGAATTTGCTTTTTAAACATAATCCCACAGATAATTTTGATGGGGTGTGTGTGGGTGTGTCAGGGGTGCATATGAGATCACCTTGAGAGAAACTGCTTTGGTGACTGGAATTTCAAAGATGGCTGGGAGCCACAGAAGATCTGGACTAGAAAGAGCATTTGAAGCCATCCAGCTCTGCCGTATTAATTTTCTTGTAGGAAGCTTGGGCCCAGAATATCTAGCTCTACATTGTTCATTTGGTGATGCAGAAGTTGAGGCCCAGATAATTTAAGTGATGTGTCCAGGATAGCACGCTTACTAACTGGCAGAGCCATCCATCCGCAGGCCCAGCTCCATCTTCCCTTGACATCAGATTGGCCCTAGATTCCACAGCAATAGGCCCACAACCCTGCCCCTGTGACAGGCTACACGGCCACAGCCACAGGAGGATTGCTGGGGCTGGGTTCAGACCCACACACGAGTTGTGTCATCTTGTACAAGTTCCTGAGTCTCTCTAGGCCTCAGTTTCATCATCAACAGAGCAGGGATAAAACCCCACTCACAGAGCTGTCATGCAGATGAAGTGAAATAGCGTGTAAGGTTTCCATAGAACAGGGCCTGACGAAAACCTCCAGAATAAATGTCTGTGTTAGACTATATTTTGAAGTGTTTATTTACATGGTTTTGCTTTTCCCCTTTAGCTTTATCTCTTTGTCCCCATCATTTACGAGGCTCATTGCTTGTCGCCTCGGGAGAGATGTAACAGGAGAGAGCAGAAATAGCCAGTCCATCTTCCTGAAACTTTTTCCCAAAAGCCTAATCCCCAGGAACAGGGAAGAATTCCAGACACAAACTGAAAGTCTTGGCAAGAAGTCTGGGGGCAAAATTAAGAAAGGGAAATTCTGTAAAAATTTGGGGTGGGGGAAAACAGAGAGGAGAAAGGTTCTGTAGGTCCTGAGTGAAGAGGGAAGCGGGCCCCACATCCCGGCATGGCCCCCAGGTTTGTCTGGGCAGATGGGAGTACAGTGAAGCTCCCCAAAAAATCCCCTGACCTACCCAAGTGTGGTGGAGAGGCCCAAGAGGCCGCGCAGAAGCAGACAATTGTAATGGCAGCTGACCAGGGGCCCCATTTCCCCACTCTTGGGCATCATCAGAATCTTGAAATCACAGCAAAATTCCAGGTGTCAAGAGGGTCTCCAAGACCATGGCCCAGTCCTCAGTGGGGAGAACCCCAAGGATGGGTTTGATGTTTCCAGCAGGTGAGAGAAAGAGAAGCTTGGGCTAGACATTAAGTTGAATTGCAGAAAATAAAGCAGCTACTGCTTGTTCTAAATGTGGTGGATAAGTGTCCAGGGCCACTCATGGCCAAGAGACCGAGTAAACTCTGCCGGTGGCCTGTGCCCTGTGCACACCTCAGCACACTGCTGGTGGGCCGGAGAGCTGAGGAGCTCAAGGAGGGCAGTGTGTGCTCAGGCCCCGCACCGTGCTGCACGGCCTCCCCAGAACAGCCAGCCCAGAGCCAGGGCCTGTGGGGCCTGGAACTTAAAAATTTGTGGCCCTCTTTAAGAAAAAGAATAGAAAATTAGGAACAAAAAATATTTATTTAGAATAAGAAATTCCAACATATTGCTAACTTTAAAAAAACTGACGAATATCAAAAACATTATAAAATTTGGAAAAATAACACTATTATGAATTGTGCCAAATACATCTATATATGATACCTTTTCATCATTTTTAGCTGCATATTCTTTGATCCCTTCTATGTATGACAACAAATTTGTAGTATCAATTTCCACAGAGAGAATAGAAATATGATTCAGTCTTTTCTCAAACATAGTTGATTGAAGGTTGCTTTTTTTTTTTTTTTTTTTTTTTTTTAGTATAAATAGACTTTATTGAAGTCAGTGCCTCTGTACTGAGACAGAAGATTGTGTCTACATAAGCACAAGTTGTAACATTTCACAACTTCTAAAAGGAATGTCAACAATTACAACGATCATGCATACCATGGTCGATAATCACATTTTAGGAGCATTTTCAACCATTTCTAAAGAAATGCTTATAACATTGTTATATATAGAACTACTTTCAATAAACTGCAAAACATTGATCGACTTTTCCAGTATGAGCTACAGTGTCAACACAAAAGGGAGGCATAAATGTTTAATTTATGAAATCAGAATGGAATATTTACTGTAAAGAAAAATTAAAAAGCTTTCAAATAAAGGCCATTATTGAACCAACGTGAAGAGCACAACTTGAACTTTTGAGTTCATTCATCTTTTAAAGCTGTCCTCTGAATAACTTCAGTTCTAAGCATTGAATTCAGTACTGTGAATATTCCTTGGATTGAAGTTTGGCAATGATGCGGTCCAACTGTCTCTTTGCTTCACACTGTGGGAAATTGCTCATGTCATAATATTGAGGGGCAATTTTCACCAACCATTCTGGCTTGATATCTGTACACGTCCGGATGTAATTCTTTGTTGTAAGAACAAACTCATTATAAAGCACCCATTCGGGCTTGTGGTCAAGAACAGTAGAGGGATGCAACTGAACCACCTGGTTATCTTTCACAGTTAAGTAATGCCCTGTTCGTTCTAAATGTGCCACCTGCATAAAATACCCAGTAACCAAAGCTTTTCTTATATTAATATAATAGTCCCTGCTTGTAAAGTCAGTACTTCGACGAGGCAAATTAAATCTGTCCATAATTCGTGATAGCTGCTGGCGTACATTATCTGCTGACATCAGGGACCTGTAGTTAATGAAGTTGTCATAACACCACTGAACTGATTCATGATTTTGTTTAAAAGCGTGGTAGACATTCAGCAGTGTCAGATGATCTCCATCTATGTGGGCAAATCTCATCTTGGCCTCATCTGCAGCTTTCTTGGCCTCCGTGGGGCGAACAAAACACTGTGGGACTGACAACATAGCAGTAATAGATAGGACCTCATTAGAACAGTTGTAGTCACAACTTGCAATAACCATTTTAGCGAGCTGTGGATCTAGAGGAAACTCTGCCATCATGGATCCCAATTCAGTCAGATCTCCATCATCATTTAAAGCAGCCAGATAATTCAAAAGTTCTAGGGCTCTCATCAGAGTTTCAGGAGCTGGTGGATCCATAAAATCAAAATGCACCAAATCATCAATACCAAGTTTCTTCAACTGTAACACAACTGATCCTAAATTAGAACGTAAAATCTCAGGATAGGTGTTATCCTGCATTTCTGTTTTATAAGCTTTCTCTGTGTAAAGTCTGAAGCACTTCCCAGGTCTGGTACGTCCAGCTCGACCAGCCCTTTGTTGAGCTGAAGCTTTACTAATAGCTGTCACCAAAAGGGACTCAACTCTGATTCGAGGATTGTACACCTTTTGTTTCGCAAATCCAGGATCAATCACAAATACCACACCATCTATTGTCAAAGACGTCTCTGCAATGTTAGTTGATACAACTACCTTTCTTCCAATTGCTCCATTCTGCTTTTTTGGAGGCGGAGGTTCAAAAATCCGTTGCTGCTGCTGAGGTGGGAGTGTAGAGTACAATGGAATGATTTTAATGTCACCAACTTCCGGGCCCAAATCATCAACCTCACGTTTTATTCTCTTACAGGCTTCATCAATTTCCTCTTGACCAGTTAAGAAAAGGAGAAGATCTCCCTCCTCCTCTTCACACATATGAATTTGGATCACTGTTCGAATCGCTGCTTCAAGATAATCTCTCTCTGGTTCGGGAGTATAAAAGATCTCGACAGGATGTGTACGCCCAGGAATAGTTAAGAGAGGACAGTTATCAAAGTAAATCTGGAATTTTCCTGCATCTAGAGTAGCGCTCATAACTATAACCTTTAAATCTGATCTCTGTCTTACAACTTCCTTCAGAACACCCATGAGAATATCTGTAGCCAATGTCCTTTCATGAGCCTCATCAAGAATTATTACACCATAACGTTCCAGAAGGGGATCATTCATAGCTTCACGAAGTAACATCCCATCAGTCATATACTTAAGAATGGTTTTTGCACTACTGCAGTCTTCAAATCGAATGGAGTAACCAACTTCCTGGCCCAACATCACATCCATTTCATCAGCAACTCTCTGAGCCACACTCATTGCAGCCACTCTCCTGGGTTGGGTACAGGCAACTCCTCTCTTGGGTCCTGGTAATGATCGCATGTACTCCACACACCACTGTGGAATCTGTGTTGTTTTACCAGACCCAGTCTCACCAACCAGTACAAAGGACTGATGTCTAACTAGGATATCTGTAAACCTATCCTTGTATTCCCAAACAGGGAGCTGAAGCCGCTTCTTTAGAATATCATAGTATCGAGGAGTATGGGGTAAGTTGGTAAATGGATTAATGCACTGTGGAAGTGATGTGTGTCCTGCATGTCCAGTGTGTGTTGAATGAGCAGAATGTGTTGAATGTGTTGAATGTGCCGAGTGGGTTGAGTGAGCTGAATGAGAAGCTTTTAGAGGTGGTAATCCAGCACTGATAAGCATAGCATTTGTAGAAGCTCGCAATTCCTTCTCTTTTTCTTTCTCCCTCTCCCGTTCTCTATCTCCTCTATCACGTTCTCGGTCTCGATCTTTAGATCGATCTTCACGATCCCGGTCACGATCTCGATCCTTCCCATCGGTCCCCTGAAGGTTGCTTTTTATTATTAATGGTTGGAATGCATAAAACATGAAACTTCATCACAGGCATACTTTCTGTTTTTATTAATGCTACTGCTTTGTGGCCTGCAAACACAAGAATTCTGATAAATTCAAATTTGTACATTGCCATCTAAATTTTTTATTTAAAAATATATATTTTATTAATGTATACAACGGTGAAAAAAACTAGATTTTCAATTTTTCTGTCTTTGGGACATTAAAGCAACAGCAAATGGCAAATTTCTGTCTCCCTTGATTTTATACAGAAGAAACATTCAGTTGCACTCATATCTTTTAAAATGCTTTCATGTGGGGGCTGGCCCAGTGGCCCAGCGGTTAAGATTGCACGTTTCACGTCTTGGTGGCCCGGGGTTCGCCAGTTCGGATCCTGGGTGCAGACGGGGCACCGCTTGGCAAAAGCCATGCTGTGGTAGACGTCCGACGTATAAAGTAGAGGAAGATGGGCATGGATGTTAGCTCAGGGCCAGTCTTCCTCAGCGAAAAGAGGAGGACTGGCAGTAGTTAGCTCAGGGCTAATCTTCCTCAAAAAATAAAATAAAATAAAACAAAAAGCTTTTACGTGACAATGTGTTTTGGCCCTGTCGTATTTGATTTTCTGGCTGGAGCTGCACTACTGTAATCATAGGAAAGTATAATGCTGGGTTTTCCTTTTCTTATTTTGGTTTACACAAAAAATGTAACGTTTTGGAAAATTCTCAGCTAGCAAGCACTTCGTTTTAAAATTTCTTGACAAAAGATCTAATCACATTGTGAGGGGGATGACCTATTTGTCTTATTTAAGATGCATGGGTCAAGTGACAGGGCATGCTTTTGGAAACTCAAAGGAGGGCTAAGGTGAGACATAAACATCAGGTGTCTGCGTCTTTGCCTGCTGTCCGCGCGCGCTGGCTGCGCTGCTGGCATCTCGGCCAGGCTGGCCTTTTGTTCTTTTCCTGCTCATGAGTTGGTTCTTGTCCTAGAGCAAGTTTCTTCTTGTGGATATTTGTCTATGTTTTTGCTCTATTCTACCAAAATGGGATCTAATCCAGAAAACTTGAAAACTCCTGAGGTCGGATGATGAGTGGTATAATGATTAAGACCTGGAGGCTGGAACATGGGCCTGCGGCAAGATTCTAGTGCTTTGGTATTCCATTTAAGCTGTTTAATGAGTGCTGTGGGTTTCTAAAGTGGAAGAGTATGTCTTAGTGAGTTTAACTTGTGTTGAATGTGATTCTTCACTAGATATCCTACTCTTTAAGTTTTTAAAAAATGTATGGTGCATTTATGATTATGTGTGTTGCACTATTGAGTATATTCCTGACAGGAGAGAACTTCCATCTTAACCATTGTTGAGAACTGAATCTTCCACTTAAAATTGTACATGTCTGGGGGCCAGCCCGGTGGCACAGTAGTTAAGTTCACATGTTCCGCTTTGGCGGCCCGGGGTTCCCCGGTTCGGATCCTGGGCGCGGACATGGCACTGCTTGTCAAGCCATGCTGTGGTAGGCGTCCCATGTATAAAGTAGAAGAAGATGGGCACGGATGTTAGCTCAGGGCCAGTCTTCCTCAGCAAAAAGAGGAGGATTGGTAGCAGTTAGCTCAGGGCTAATCTTCCTCAAAAAAAATAAATAAAAGAAAATAAGATTGTACATGTCTGAATATTAAAATAATTTTCTGTACTCTAGTTATTGATCTCTTACTTTTGAAACCTGGTCCGTGACCTGCATCCTCCCAGTGCCCAGCACCAGAGAAGGTGTTCGCGTCCCCACGGGACATCTGGACCTGCACTTTTGCATCAAGATGCCAGGTGAGTCAGCAGCTTGTCATAGAAGTGTTCCTGGAAACTATTCCTAAGCCTGAAGAGCTAGCAAGAACTTACCTACATACAGAACTGAGCGCAGTCATGTAAATGTTTCCCACTAACCCAAAACTAAATGTATTCTTCTCTCAGCTTAACCTACTGGGTCCCCAAAATGCCCGCAGACACTCCAGAGTCAACGTATGTGAAGGGCAGTGTGCCAGAAGGAAAGGTGGCATGGAGTGACACAGTATCTTAACCATTTGTGGTTAAGACATCGTACTTTTGCAAATTTTACAAAAACACATGATCTTCTGAAACCCTTGTGTAGGGCCCCTCACAGGGTTGGAAAGAGCCTGTGCAAGTGAGGGGACCTGAAACTTAAGCTTCATTAATGTCACAGCAAATCTGTTTCTGAGAACAGGAGAGAAGCTCACTAGCTGATGCTGTTCCAAGGTTGAGTCTAGTGTAAACAGGGGCCCCACACCTTAATTCATCTGGTGAGATTGTTACACATCTGGTCTCCCGAAAGCAGAATGACTTGACTCTGAAAAGTCATTTCTCAACCAACAGTCATCCTGTGCAGCTCCTTGCCCAGGCGCTGTGCTGAGGGTCAGAGCAGAGAGAAGCAAATGTGGGCCCCTGCTCCTGAAGGGGTCACTGTCTGGCGAGGTGGATCTCTGTGCTCTGTGGCATGTGCCACGTGTGAGAGATGGACAGAGATTTTAATGGTGCACTAACAGAGGCATGAGTTCCTCCAGATCTGAGGGTGTGGGAGGGAAGGAAAATGGCTGGGGAAGGTGGGAGGGGGTGCTGCCTGAGCTGAGTTTAAAGGGTTTAGGTGGAGAAGAGGGGTAGGGATACCCCTCATTTTCTCGGGGCCATGATAGGTCATCTTCTTTCATGATTTCCTAAAACCTACAGGTGCATGGACTGGCCAGCTGGGCAGAAGCATGCAGTGGGCAGAAGGCAGGTTCCCAGAGCTCTCACTGCAGCCACACAAAGGAAGTGACGCCCTTAAGCACTTCCTTTGGGAATGTCACCCACCCATTCTATTTGCCCACGAATGCTTCCCCTGGTGGAGACACCTGGCAATACATTCCAACTGGGCCATTCTCTTCACTGGCTCCAGGTTTTTATGCCAACAACTGTAATCCAGAGAGCTCTAAATTGTGTGTCTATATATTTTATTTATTAATTTTGGAAAAGAGTTATAGTACTAATATATTATGTACTTCATTGCATATATACAGATATAGAAATGAGAGATATGAGATACAAAAAATGAATCAAGAAAGGAAAAGTTTCATATTTTCCCTCCTCACCCACTGGGACCCTCTTGCGTACTCATGGGGTGCATTGCATCGTTTTGGAGATCTCTGAAACCCAGTGTTGTCACACAGTGCTTGAAAGCAGCATGGGGCAGTGGTTAAAAAAGCAGACTCAGGATTTAGTTGGCCTGGATGTGATTCCTGCTCCCCCACTTCCTAGCGGGGTGACAACCTTAATATCCTTTTCTTTAGAACACGAAGAATAATACTGCACACTTCACAGAGTTACTGGAAAAGTTAATTACTATGGTAAAACATTGAAGTCAGTGCCTGGCACATGGTAAGCACTTGGTAAATGTTCCTCAGTGCTACTATCAAAAATTATTTAGGGGCTGGCCCGGTGGTGCAGTGGTTAAGTGCACACGTTCTGCTTTAGCAGCCTGAGGTTCGCCCGTTTGGATCCCAGATGTGGACATGACACTGCTTGACATGCCATGCTGTGGCAGGCGTCCCACATATAAAGTAGAGGAAGATGGGCATGGACGTTAGCACAGGGCCAGTCTCCCTCAGCAAAAAGAAGAGGACTGGCAGCAAATTAGCTCAGGGCTGATCTTCCTCAAAAAAAAAAAAAAAAAAAAAAATTTAAATCTTTTTTTTTTCTACACTGTCCAAAAAATAAAAACAAAACAGATGGGAGGAAAAGGAAAGAGAAGCCTGGAAGGACTTCCTGAGGAAGGTGATCCTCAGTCTGAACTGGAGTTTTCAGAAACTGGTAAGAGTCTGCAGGGTGAAGGCAACCAGAGTCAGCTCAGGCTTTTCTGAGCTAAACTATATTGTGGAAACTTTTTCGCAGATGCTCTTCTTTGCTCTTACGTCTCCTTTCTGTCTCTCATCTGAACTCCTCTCCAGAGCCTCTGTATGGTTTCCAGCAGCTTTTTTGCCCACTGCCTAGAGGAATGCCCTCAATGGCTGATGTTTGCTTACTCTCACTTATGCGTCCCCCATTATGGGGACCAAAATGTAAAACCAACCCGCCTCCAAGCCTCCCCAGCAGGCAGGGGTGGCCATGGGACCCCTTTCTGTCCCAGAGTGGGAGGCAGAAGTCTATGGGGCGGGCACTTCTTATTCCTTTTGTTCTGCTCTATTCCTGCTTCGTTTTTTCACAGAGCCTAGAAGTGTAATGGCCATCTTGAAACCACAAGGATGAAAGAGTCACCTAAGGCTGGGAAGGAGCCTGGTTTACTGACGATGTCCCTGAACAGTTACACCAGCCCTGGACTTCTTTTTATATTAAAAAATGTACACCTCCCCACTTATTTTGAGCTGCTGTTTGTTGGGGGTTTTGTTACCTGCTGCCAAACACACTCACACATCTGGATTAGCCATGTCAGTAAGGATGTCTAACAGAGATGAATGAAGGGCGGCCTGTGGGAAGAGTAGGACCCCTGGGGAGCCCTGGCCATCCAACCATCAGAAACCCGAACTTTCCTGTCTTCAACCTCTTTGGTGCTGGTTATTGCTGCCATCTAGTGGCAATATTTTGGAAGTAAAACACTCTTTCCGGCCATGAACTTTTTTCTTCAGATCTTTCTCCTTTCCATCCATCATTCATTCATTCATTCATTCATTCATTTGTGCATTCTAAAGATATTTTATGAGGCCCTACTATGTGTGTGGGTCCTCATAAATACAATAAGGATACAATAATGAGGGGGGAAATCCAGCTCCTGTCCCTTGAAACTGATACACTAGGAGACTTTCATGAGCTAACGAGGGATAGAGAAAACACACATTAAGTACATTTTGGAAGTGTGAAGTTTGAGGTGCCTGGGAAACATCAAATGGGGGAAGATGGTAGACAGGTGTACCCATAAGAAGCAGCAGTCAGTGAGGTGGGAGGAAAAGCAACAGAAGGTGTTCTTCAAAATGCAAGAGAAGGACAGCTCGATCTCTTCTCCACTCTCACAAAGCACTTGAAATTGTAACTCCAATAGCACTTAACTCATGGCATTAGTTATCCGTGAGTGTATCTACAACTCAGAATTGAGTTCTGTGAAGGCAGGAACTACATCTTATTTGATTGTCTATGCTTTAATGAGCTTAGCACTGGGGAGTTTGTCAAATAGTTGGTGTTCAAACAATGCAGAAGTGATACTAAAATGAATGAACAAGTGAAGAGGCACCCACTGGAAGGGACAGGCATCCCAGGGGCAGCAAGCAGAGTGAAGAAAGGTAGGAAGAGAAAAAGGAGAAGGGAAAAGCAATTATTCCTCTTTATTTCCAGGCTCCAGGATCTCTCAAGCCATGGAGGAAAGCTCTTGTGAATTGAGCCAGCCAGCCCAACACCATTCAGAACCTCCTTCCTACATGAAAGGTGACAGCGTACAGGGGAGAAAAGCCCTTGAAGACTCAAATGCAGCCTCTCTTGTGAGGGGCTGGTGGATGGTCCCTACATCTTGAATGTGTTTGGCATCTCATCGAGAAGAGGTGGTAAAACAAACTCGTCTTCAGCTGGAGTCTCTGTGATTGAAATTCATACGGAATGTAATCGTTCCAGCCACATTAGGAGAGGCAGCTTCATGAAAAAGTTTGCCCACCCTCCCCTCTCCTCTCCTCTCCACTTAATTTCCCTAACCTACTTCTCCTTACTAAGTAATTATCCTCTTCTGCATTTGAGCTCATGGATTGTCTACAAGCTTGTTTATTATTGTCATTGCTGGTTTCTTTTGCTTTGTTGTGGTTTTAATGAGTTCAAGTGACAGAAATGGTAGGGAAAGTGAGGTCATGTGCCTAAGTGATGGTGGACCAAGGTGGCCGTCTACAAGTGTGGCTCATTTGTAAATCTGCAGTTATTAAAAGGACCATTTCCAACTCTCAAACATTAAGTTAGCTTTCAAATCAAACCCCCCAATATTTTGTTTATCTCATATTAAAAGTAAGGTGTGTCTGGGTCAAAGTCTGTACTACCTTATTTTAATTATTGTTGCAAGATATCAGACTGACTTTGGAACAGAAGGAAACCTGGAGAAGAAACACTTTGTAAGATATGACTTCTCCCATCGCCCACTACAAATAAAACTAAAGGGAGCTGCCATTTGTGTGGGACACAGAAAACAATTTCCTTAGTGTGTTACAGATTTTCTAAATATGTTTCTAAGATTTAAAAATACATTTGTTCATCATATATAATTTGTAACTAGAGAAAAATGTACAAAAGAAAATGGAATTACCTATAATTGCATCACATCCAGGAATCATTGTGAATCACTGTTCACATTTTAGAGCTTGCCCTAATAAACTTGTTTAAATACATGAATAACATGGCACTACCTAAGGCATAATTGTATATTTTGCAATTTAACACTGCATAAGGAGTAACCTCCATGTCATTAAAATTTCTTATGATCATCATAATAATTGTATATTTCCATCTAAAAGATGTACCATAATTCATTTAACCATTCATCTACAGGCTTAAGTAAAACAGAAAGGACTATTTTAGTTTGTCAATCTTTGTCTGAATTTCTGATTATTTCTACCTTCATGGATAGATTATTGCTTCAATGGGTACAAACGTGTTCAAGTCTCTTTGTGCTCAAAGCAGTCATTCTCTTAATAACTATGGTATTTGCCAAGCAATGACTTATGACCAGGAACTATACAAGATGCTGGGGATATAGCAGTAAACAGAAAAAGAACTTTCCCCATCTGTGAGAAGATTATCTGCTACTGGCGGAGACAGGCATTTAAGACTAAACAAGTAAATAACAAACTAGGGTTAAAGAAGAAATTAACAGTGTTAAATAGACGTAACAGTGGAGGGAAGAGAGTGACACTTGTAGAGAGAGTGTTGAATGAAGGCCCCACAAGAAGATGACCTTCAGACAAATCCCCAGCCACTGTATCTTCTAGGGGAGGGGCATTTCAGATAAAGGGAACAGCAAATACAAAGGTAAAAGCATAAGAAAAGTCTTGATCTATTTTAGGAAGTGAAAGGAGACTGATGTCCCTAGAGTGTGGTTAGCCTGGGGAAAAGTTCCATCTCAGGCTGATTTAGGAGCCAGATAGTGCATAGACTGGTGGGCCGGCAAGGAGCAAGGGCCAGGGCAATGGGTAGGCAGGAACAGTTTGTCAGTAGGAAGGGAAAGGATCAGAAACTATGTTTTGAAAACTCTCATCCTGGTTGGTATGTGGACAATAAAAAAGAAGGTATGAGTCCTATTGGAAAGACCACTGAGGAGGCAGCTGCAGTAATCTATGTGTATATGGAGTATATAAACACATGGCAGCTGACCATCAAATAGTTATAGGAAGTTGAGGAAAAGGAGGGGGAGAGGTGATTGAAGATACTTTCTAAATGGTGTGCCTGACTAAATGGATGGATGCTGGAAAGTATGGCACTATTATATATATGGGAGGCGGGGGGCGGTGACAAAAAGAAATCTGTTTTAGACATATTAAATATGAGTTGCCTATTAGACACCAAATTGAGATATCAAAGATACAAATGGTATTAGAGTTGGGAGTGGGAGATATGGAGTGGTGAGAAATATGAACTTAAATATCAGTAGATATGAAGAGTCAAGAGAGATGTTGTTAAAGATGGCAAATGGCAGTATATTTATATACTGATAGGGATAATCCAGGAGAGAGAGAGAAATTGAGAGCACCAAATTCTAACCACTAGACCGCCAGCGACAGAAAGAAATTGAAAGTGCAGGACATAGAGAGGATTCCTGAAAAACTGAAGTCCTGAGAGAACCCTGGGAGACAGACTAGAACATGCCTCCACAGTATTCTGACTAAGGTGTGTAGAAGCCGGAAATTTATTCACCAACTTCCATCAGTCACTGGTTGAGGGATGCTCCCTGGAGATGGGGGGATGGGGTATTAATTCCCCAGGATTTCTGGCCTGTCCTGGACATGGGCTAAGCCAATTCTGGTGAGGAGAGAAAGCCATCAGGCAAAGACTCCTAAGTGCTTGCAGTTAGAAGCCATTGGGTTGGCATATACAGGAATGGTGAGCCCCAAGGGTATATGAAGCACTAAGAGGGTCTTCTACACTGTCCTGCTTGACGTTTTCTCCACGGAATCCGAGTCTTAACCATAGAGACCAGACTGAAAACAACAACAACAACAACAACTCTGATTGATACTGAATAGCTGTTGAGAAACAAAAAGGTGGTTTAGTCATAGCCTTGTGCCTCCCATACATATAGACCTGAACTGGGCACTTCAATTAATGTTAACCTCTCTGGGCCTCAATACCCTAACCTGTACAATGGTGGCAAGTAAGTGGAAAGGCTAAGGGTTCTTTACAACTCTTATTTTCAATTATTTGAATTTATCTGTAGGGGAATTCCCCTTTGTCCTTATTAGATTCTATCAAAGCATTCCAACAAGTATTTAATATCTGCCATATAACCATTCCACTTGTTACATTATATCTCTTTTGAGTATCTACTCTTTACTAGTCACTGTTCAAAGCATTTTATTTATAATATCTCTAATCACTACGGCAGTCATCTGAGGAAGTCAACACAGTTTCCATTTTATAGGTGAAGGTTCTGAGAGGTGATTTGATTTACCCAAACTCAGATCCGTCTGACTTCCAAACACTTGTTTCTTATACTGCAGGACAGTGAGATGGTGAGGACTATCTCTGCAAGGAAAAGGAATGGGGAAGCTGGATCTGATTCTTCACTCTCAGCAAATACGGTGGCCACGCATCGGATCTGAGAGCGGCTTGAGACTATAGGAAGCCTTTTTCCAAATTCAGCCCATCATTCCAGGTTCACTTCTCCTTTTGGATTCGTGAGCAGCACTGAAGAGAGCGCATGAGGGCTCTGAAGGATACCGACTAATCTGAAGTTTTTGAGCCCACACAGTTCCTCGTTATTATTAACGTCCTCTTAGGCTGAAGCAAGCAATGGTTCACCACAATAAAGATGGCGGCAGCTGCTTCACCACGGCAACGACAACGCAATTTGCCAACAAGCGCGTCAATATCGTTTAGTGCGGGCCTGCCCGTTTTACGTCACTTCCGGCCCCGGCACAGCGGCGTGCGCGCCGCTCTTCCTGCTGCGGCCGTGGCTGTACCGAGGGAGGTGAGCGGACCTTGAGCGGAGGAAGACTCACGGAGGGAATTGTAAAGAATGTGGGGCCAGCAACATGGACAGAGAAGGTGGGAAGCCCGCGGCTGTTGTCGCAGTTGTGACTGAGCCTCGGTTTACCCAGCGATACAGGGAATATCTCGAGGAGCAGAAACTCCTGGATAGACAGCACCGCGTGGAAAAGATGCCAGATGGCACCGTGGCGCTACCCGTGCTGGGAGAGGCCCTCCTGGAGCAGCATCTGTGGGAGCTGAGGAATCGTGTGGCCCCAGGCAGCACCTGTAGGCTAACGCAGCTCCTGGATCCTGTTCCTTCAAAGAAGGCCCAGGGTTGTTCACCTGCCCAAAGGCTGTGTCTTGAGGTGAGTCGCTGGGTAGAGGGCCGGGGAGTGACGTGGTCAGCGGAGTTGGAGGATGATTTGCCCCGATCTTGGCAACGACATGGTAACCTCTTGTTGCTGAGTGAGGACTGTTTCCAAGCCAAGCTATGGAAAAATCTGGAACCAGAACTCTGGAAGACGGTTGCTTCGGCACTCGGTGTCCAGCGTTTGGCCAAAAGAGGGCGGGTATCACCGGATGGCGCTCGAACTCCAGCAGTGACTCTGCTGCTGGGCGACCATGGCTGGGTCGAGCATGTGGATAATGGGATCCTATATAAGTTTGACGTGACCCAGTGCATGTTCTCCTTCGGAAACATCACTGAGAAGCTCCGAGTGGCATCGTTGCCCTGTGCTGGAGAAGTGCTGGTGGATCTCTACGCAGGGATTGGTTATTTTACATTGCCGTTCCTAGTTCATGCTGGTGCTGCTTTCGTCCATGCCTGTGAGTGGAACCCTCATGCTGTAGTTGCTCTGAGAAATAACCTTGAGATCAATAGAGTAGCACATCGGTGCCAGATACACTTTGGGGATAATAGGAAACTGAAGCTTGCAAATATTGCGGACAGGGTGAACCTGGGGCTGATTCCTAGCTCTGAAGAAGGCTGGCCCATTGCCTGCCAAGTGCTACGACAGGATACTGGGGGCATTTTGCATATCCACCAAAATGTGGAATCTTTCCCAGGGAAGAATCTCCAGTCTCCTGGAAGCAGTGAAATGGAGAAGGAGGTTTGGCCTTATCCTCAGCATATTATCACCAAACAATGGAAAAATGGAGCTAGCAGGGATTCTAGGAGAAAAATACTGTCGGCAGCCACCAAGCCAGAGTGGCAAAGGTGGGCGGAATCTGCAGAAAATCGCATTGCCAGTCTTCTTCAGCAGATGCATGGGAAACCATGGAAGACAGAAATCCTGCACATCCAACTGGTGAAATCCTATGCTCCCCACGTGGATCACATAGTCCTCGATCTGGAATGCCGCCCCTGTCCTCTAGTTGGCTAGAGAAGGTGGATCCTGAGACACAAGGATCTACGTGTGAGTGATCCTTAATGCATCAGCTCAGGCCAGGATCTCACCCCTCTTGTCTCCTGGTAATCTAATATTTTGTGGCCCTGAAAGCAGGGCCAAAACCAATCCAAATCATTTCATTCATCTTCCATTAACATGTTAAGAATGAGCTACATATCTGGGAGAAGCAGTGTGCTCATTGAAATGAGGCTCATCTGTGCAAACATGAATTCCGAATTCTGACCTCAGTTCTCTCTGACCTTGGGGACAAGGTTCCACTATTCTTTTGGGCTTCGATTTCCTCATTTGCAAAATGAGGGTTTCTTTGAACTTCCTCCCATGGCTGTTATCTAAGAAGCAGTTGTACACAGGGCATTGGTTATTTAAGGGTGAGGGACACAGTGCTGTTTCCAGATCCGCTCCAGCTCCAATATGGAAAATTGACTCGAGGGGAGCCAGGATGGAAGCAGGGAAACCAGTGAGGACGTTGTCCAGGCATGAGGTGATGGTGGCTTGGACTAGGGTGGTAGCAGTGGGAGGGTTGGTGGATTTGAGAAATAAAATTGATGGGACTAAGTAATGAAGTCTAAATCGAAGCATTAAAATGGTGCTGCTTTGTTACTATGAATGACTAAATAAGGGAGGGAATAGGGCTAAAATTACTCCAGCATATTAACTCCATTCTCCTACTTGAGCATTCTTTTTTGTTTTTGTTTTTTTGGGGGGGTGGGGGGAAGATCAGCCCTGAGTTAACATCTGCTGCCAATCCTCCTATTTTTGCTGAGGAAGCCTGGCCCTGAGCTAACATCCGTGCCCATCTTCCTCTACTTTATATGTGGGACGCCTACCACAGCATGGCTTGCCAAGCGGTGCCATGTCTGCATCCGGGATCTGAACCGGCTAACCCCAGGCTGCTGAAGTGGAACATGGGCACTTAACCACTGCACCACCGGGCCAGCCCCCTGAGCATTCTTAAATAAGTGGATGTGTAGGGGGGATGTCATATATTTATTGTGGTAGAAAAAGGGTTAAGAATGACTGCTTTAACTCACAGGGAAACTACATTTCCAGCCTTAGGCTTGTGCAGTAGCTGCCAATTGCTAGCTATTTTAAAAGTTTGCATTAAAATCTTAGATTTTTACAGGCCTCAGACTCCCTCGTCATCCTCCTTCCCTGGCCGACATAAGGAGGTATAGGAAATGAGAGGTACTCTGCAGAGTTTCAAGCCTCACTTTATTTTATGGCTGTCTGTCATCTCAATGTTCATCTTTGGAACGACTGATTGTAAAGAATCAGTCTGTTTACCTTCGGGATGACTGATTGTCAAGAATCACCTTTCAGAGCTTTGGTGTGCTTTGAAACCATCTGGGCTGTTTGCCTGATGGAGGAAATATAGAAAAGTGTAACTTTATCAAGATTATGATTGCAACTGGCATTTGGCTGGCTAGGTTGCACTGGGCTGCTTGTCTTGCTCTTGCAACAGTGGCAGTTAGCACAAGATTGGTGCCATTTGTGTTATTTCACAAATATTAAGTGCCTACTATGTACATGAGCTGTAGGAAATATACGTTAGATAGAGTCCATGCACTGAGGTGCTCACAACCTAGCAACAGAAATAACGTAAGTACTCAAAGCATTGGAATACAATACAGTAAGTGCCATATGAGTGATAGCAAGTTGTAGGAGGGCAAAGGTGGGGAAGAAAAGTTCTGAGAATTGCATGGGGACATCTTCAGAGAGGTAGTGTTTGAATTGGCTCTTAAAAACAGAGTAAAACTTTGATAAGTGGAGTCAGGGTGGAAACATGCTGGTTGAAGAGAATAACAGGTGCAAAAGTTCGAATGCCCAGAAAATGTTTGGAACATTGTCATTAGATCATTTTGGAACAGAAGCAGCAGTGGGAGGAGTGTTGAAAATAGGGGTTGTAAGGATTAGAAAGAACAGTATCTTGTACACAATAAGCCCCCAGGAAATGTTAGCTACTGTGTGATCCCACCACAGAAGGTGGCGGGGGGCTGCTTGTTTCCATTCCCATCCCACAGGAGCCCCAGAACTCATCTCCTCTTTTACATATTGGGTTTCTTTCAACGTGTGTGCCTACAGCTTTCTCTCAAACTAAAGATGCCAGGCTGGGGCTTGAGCCAATATGGGGAGGAAGGCAGGAGAGAAACAATGAGGACATGAGTCAGAGAACCACTTGTCCAGGGGCTGAGGAGTAACCTTCCTGTCCTAAGCTGCGGATAGTCAGCTGATGTCAGGTGCATCGGAATGAATTCATTCAACCTATTGTATATATCAGGCCTTGAGTGTTCAACAGTGTAAGAAGATTGAGAGTTAAAGAATGAGTAGGAGTTATGTGTGAATGGAAGAAAATAAGGGTCCCTTAAGCCTTTTCTCCACTTGAGTATATCCATTTATGTTACATCTTTCTCTGAGCACTTGCTAGATTGGTCTGGTCAGGAAGAGGCATCTAATGTAAGCAAGGAAAAAACACTGAAAGGGTCAGGAGGCTCACGGAGTCCTTGTCACTTCAGTGCAGGAATTAGTAAAGCTCTAAAGGCTTCCTTTGTGACCATCAGTATTAGTTGCCAGTTAATGCACCTGCTTGATGGAGATGTCATGATTAAAGACAATAATAATTTTATTTAACTCCCTCAACCATGAGTGCTCTATTTTTTAACTCTATAATTTTAATAATTTATGTGCATGTATTAATATATGAGTATAATGTATGCATTTTAAATATACAAACATAGAAACTTAAAATGATGAGAAAGAAATAAACAGAAAAAGCATTTTTTTATTAAAAAAATTTTTTTTTAATAATTATGCTTCTATGCATCTTTTTGGTGAGGAAGATTGGCCCTGAGCTAACATCTGTTGCCAATCTTCCTCTTTTCTTTTTTTACCCCTCCCCAAAGCCCCAGTACATAGTTGTATATCCTGGTGTTAGGTCATTCTAGCTCTTCTATGTGGGAGACGCCTGCCACAGCATGGCTTGATGAGTGGTGTGTAGGTCCACACCCAGGATCCAAGCTGGCGAACCCTGGGCCACTGAAGCAGAGTGTGTGAACCACTCAGCCACAAGGCTGGCCCCAGAAAAAGCATTTTAATTCAGTTTCTCCTCCCCTGGGCACTCATGTGAAAAGATACCCAATATATGTCATTCTGGACACACTCAGGGTGCAGCCACATCACATGGGGCAAGTCATAAACTAGTCATCTTCAAACTAAGATATTTGAAATGATTACAACTGTTTAAATATTTTTAAAACCAATGAAAACCCAACCCAGCTCATACATTGCTAGTGGAATTGTAAAATACTGCAACCACCTTGGAAAACGGTTTGGCAGTTCCTCAAAAAGTTGAACGCGTTACCATATGACCCAACAGTTCCATGCCTAGGTAAATACCCAAGAGAAATGTACATATGTGTCAGCACAAAAACTTGCACATGAATGTTTTTAGAGGTTATAATAGTCAAAGTGTGGAAACAACCCAAAAGTCCGACAACTGATGAATGAATAAACAAAATGTGGTATACCCATATGCTATAAAACAGAAGGAAGCACTGATACTTGCTACAACATGGGTGAGCCTTGGTAACATAATGCCAAGATAAAGAAGCCAGTCACAAAAGTTCACTTATTGTATGATTCTGTTTATATGAAAAGGCCAGAACAGGCAAATCCATGGAAACAAAGTAGTTTTCCTGAGGCTGTGGGAGGAGGGGATGGGGAGTGGCTGCTGATGGGTACTGGGTTTCTTTTTGGGGTGATGAAAATGTTCTGAAATTAGATAGTGATGCTGATTGCACCACTCCATGAATATATTAAAAATCACTTAACTGTAGACTTTAAAAGGGTGAATTTTATAGTGTGTGAGTTATATCTCAATATAGCTACTAAAAAAAAAAAAGATTTGAGAGGAGACAAGGAAGGAACTTGGCAAAGTCTTCCTGGAAGCCTGAGCTGCCTTTTAAACTTATCCATAGGTAAAGGCAGAAGGAAGTGAGGGACCCTCAGACTCTTTTCCAAGCTAAGCTATTTCTCTCTCATTGAAATTTTCTCTTGGGTCTCACTTTACAGTCTTAAATTACCATTATGTCCTTTCTCTAGACCCATCTCCCGATTCTCCGAGTTGTTCCCAGGAACCTTTTCAGTGGGGCTTAGAGGGTGTTCACTCACTGTAGGAGATGCTGAGGTTGACTCACATAATACCCATCCCAATCCCCCTGGCTCTTAGCACCCTCTATTGGAGAGGCTGGGAAATGAAAGTCCTGAATTCCCCAGCCTCTCTTGCAGCTAGGGTGGCTGTGTGAACCAGTTCTGGCAAGGAGATGTAGTCAGAAGTTCCCAAAGAGGGCTTTGGTGCTTCAAGCCTTGCTCTTTCTTTGACCCCTTCTATTTACCTGTAATGCACAGCAGCGTCTGGAGGGGCAGCAGCCATCTCTCCAGGCATGCTAAGATTGGTGGAGCAGAATCATAGGAGGAGTCTTACTTCTTCAAGAGATCCTTGACCAGTTACATCAACCCTAGTATGCCTATTTCTGAACTTCTTGTCCTTTGGAAAATATACCCTCCCACACACTTAGTTAGGTCTCTGTCAGGACTTTTTTTCTACCTGCAGCCAAAGATTACTTCTACCTGATACTCTGAATAGTGGCTTAAGCAGATCAATAAGACACACATGCTAGAGTTGAATAAAGAAAAGCCACCAGCAGAGTGGGAAGGCTCACAGGGCTCTCACCACCCAAAACAGGGCATTTTGAAATCAAAGCTCCCTTTCAGATGCTTCTTGTCAATGCTGCCATCCTATGGAGGTGCTGCAGAAATAAAAACTTGTTCAACTTTGAACTACTTTATCTTTGACTCTGAAGTCTATATTTATTCTTTCCCTCTTTCTTCTTACCCTTCTCTGCCCCTGCCTCTCCCTTTCACAGATGTTTTTGAGCCCTTATGGTGTGTGTGGTAGCCAATAGAAATAAAATAAAACCAGACCTAATCTCAGACTCACGGACCTTATAAGCTGAGGAGGATGGGCATTAAATAATCACACACCACATATAACATTTCATATAACAACTCACATTCTAGTAAATGCTAGAAGGAGAGGTTCTTGGTGCAAGAGGAACATGTAATGGGGTTGACCGGATCAGGAAGATCAGGGAAGGCTTCCCTGAGGACGTGATGACAGGTGAGAACTGAAGGGTGAGCAGGAATTAATGAGTGATGAAAACAGGAGAGAGCTCTCCAGGCCATGAGGATGGTGCGTGCAAGTGCCCTGTGGAGTTGTTTGAGGGGCGAAAACAAAGGCCAGGGTGGATGGAGAGGAAAGAGAGGTGAAGGGGTGTTAATCAGGCTGCAGGGGTGAGTGGTGGTCAGACGATGCAGGGGACAGTGTAGGCTATATGAAGAATTATCTCAACTGCAATGAGACATCACTGAAGGGTCTTAAGCAAACATGTGACATGATTAAATACATGGGTTTTATAAATTCACATTTTATCACAATCCTAGTGTTCTAACACCGTTTTAAAATGTACTCAACATGTACACAAAGCCCCTCATACTACTTTCTCCTAATCTGTCCACCTTCATTTTCAACAACTGTGATGACGTAAGACTATACAAGGAGTTAGCTTTTACACATAATTCATAGCCACAATTTTTGTGTCTGTTCAAAGGAAAAATGCTAGCCTCATGGAGTAATTTGAATCAGTTGCAACATATTTCCAATTGTGTAGAGTTGTTATTACTTCTTTCTTAATGTTTGGTAGAATTCCTCAGTAAACCATCTGGACCTGGATTTTTCTTTGCGGAAGATTTGTAACTACAGATTCAACTTTAAAAGATACAGGGTTATGTAGGGTTTCTCTTTCTTCTAGAATGAGCTTTGGTAGTTTTTGTCTTTCAAGGAACTTTATCCATTTCATCTAATTTGCCAAATGTCTTGATATATTGCCTCATTGTACTTTTAATAACGGTAGGATCTCTAGTGTTACCACCTTACCCCTTACTTAGATTGATAATTTGTATCTTTTTTCCTGAGCAATCTGGCTAGAGATTTCTCAACCTTACTAATCTTCTTAAAGAACTAGCTTTTGGTTTCATTGGTTTCCTCTACTGCATTTCTATTTTTCTTCTGATTTCTGCTCTGATGGTTATTATTTCTTTTTTTTCTGCTTGCTTTGGACTTCATTTTCTAGTTTCATGAGGAGAAAGCTGAGGTCATTGATTTGAGTCCTTAATATAGGCATTTATTGCTATAAATTTCTCTTGAAGTACTATTTTAGCAACATCATTAAATTTTTATATCTTGTGTTTTCATTTTCTTTCAATTAAAATTACATCGTAATCTCCCTTTTGATGTCGTCTTTGATCCATGACTTATTTAGAAGTGTGTTAGTTTCCAGGTAGTTGAAAATCTTCTAGATATCTTTCTGTTACTGATTTATAATTTAATTCCATTATGGTCAGAGTACATACTTTGTATGACTTGCATCTTTTAAATTTATCGAAATCTGTCTTATAGCCCAGAATATGGTCTGTCTTGGTGAATGGTTCACATATACATGGAAAAAAAGGATATTCTGCTGTTATTGGGTAGAGTGTTTTATAAATGTAAATTTGGTCAAGTGTATTATATATTATGTTGTTCAAACCTTCTATGTACTTACTGATCCTCTACTTGTTTTATCAATTATCAAGAGTATTGAAATCGCTTACTATAATTGTGAATTTTTCTATTTTTCCTTGAACTTCTATCAGTTTTTCCTTCATGTGTTTTAAAGCTATATGCTTAGTAATTAGTGTCATGTCTTCTGGTGAACTGACTCCTTTATCATTATGAAATGATCCTCTTTATTTCTGGTAATATTTTTGCTCTGAACTTTAATTTTTCTGATATTAAGTCACTCTAGCTTTCTTTGGACTACTGCTACCATGGCATATCTTTTTCCGTCCTTTTATTTTTAACTCTTTTGTTGTTATATTTAAAATGCGTTCCTTGTAGTGAGCATTTAGTTGGGTCTTGCTCTTCTCTTTTTTCTCCCATCTGACAGTCTCTTTTCTTTGGATTGTTTAGACATTTAATGTGATTATTGATACAGTTGAGTTTAAAATATACCGTCTTGCTGTTTTCCTTCTATTTGTCTCATCTGTTCTTTGTTCTTTTGCCCTCTTTCCCCCCCTTTTTTGGACTGTATTTTTTTATTCCATTTATTTCCTTTCTTGTCTTATTAGCCATAACTCTTTATTGTTCTATTTTAGTGGTTACTTTAGGGTTTAGTATACATGTTTGGCTTATCACAGTCTACCTTCAAGTGAAATTATACTAGTTTGCATACAGTATAAGAACTTTACAGCAGTATACTTTCCTTTCCTTTCTGCCTTCCCAACCTTTGTGCCATTGTTGACATTTATTTCAATCCAGGAGATTCTATGGGACAAGAGTATCTGTGAGAAGCAAAGCAGCCATGGGAGTTTATGGCAGGCTCCCAGAGAGACTCACAAGGTGGACTCCTCGGCCATCTGCAGCAGAGACCCATATGTCATTCAAAAACAGCTCCTTGCATGCTAATGGGCCTTGGTAGGAACTGAGCATCTCATGGGATAGCAAGTGTCCTTGTAGCCAGAGCTGTCCATCATGAGCTGGGTTTTGTCAGACCTACCAAGTCAATCCATCATAAGATGGAAGTGGCACATCTGGGACTGATTACAGGGCCAGAGGAAATAAGTAGGTGCACAGGCAGGTGGCCCAGACTCCCAGGTCATATTTAGAACTCTTGCACCAATGTCCCTCCCTCAGCTCACAATCATGGCCCCTTGAGAGGCTCTTATGTCTGATGGAGGACAAATAGCCAGAGCTAAATTCAGTGATGGGCTTTCTCGTAATATGGGTTTGAAACAAAGATAGGCTGCTGCTGCCCTACAGCCCTACTCAGGAGCAGTCTTAAAAGACAGCAGTGAGGAGAATCCCCCCAGAAGGCAGAATTTGGGGCAATATTCCTGATCTCCCACTTTGTGTGGAAAGAGAAGTGGCCTGAAGTAAGAATATACTCTCATGGCAAGTGGCAAATAGGTTGGCTAGTTGATCAGGGGCCTGGAATGGGAAAGACTGGAAGATCAGGGACAAGGAAGCCTGGAGAAGGAGCAGTGGAGCAATCTGTGGGTTTGGGCACATGACTAAAGAACTTTGTATTGCATAGTAATGTCTACCAGAGACAATCCACCATGGAAGAGGCACTCAACCACCAAGTAAATAAAAAGACTTGGCCAGTTAACTTCAGCAGCTGTAGTCATCAGCTACACCAGTAGTGGCATAATGCACTCCTGAATGTGGTCATGGCGCAGGGATGCAGGTTAGCAAGAGGCCAACAGCAAGGCTCCCACTCACCAAGTAGCCACTCTCTAATGTTCAACACTAAGCCCTTGACAGAACATCAGCCCTCAGGGAAATCAAGCAGCTACTTGGTGGCAGGTTGATTATACTAGACTCCTTCTATCCTGGAAAGACAGTGATTCACCTTGACTAGAATCTTCCCATCTCCAGGTACCAGTATGCCTTTCCTGCCCACAAGATGTTGGCCAGGACTACTATCTGAGCGTTTACAAGTGTTTGATCCATCAATATGTACTGTGCATAATATTGCCTTTGACCTAGGGACCCACTTACAGCAAAGGAGCTGTTTCAGCGGGCACGTGACCATGGTATTCATTGGTCCTGTCACATAACACAATCTAGAAAACGCTGGCCTGATGGAGTGGTGGAAAAAACTTTGACACTGAAGCAAAAGTTTGGAGACAATACCCTGTGAAGATGGGTTGCCATCCACCAGGACACAGTATACACTCTAAATCAAAACCCATTAGATAGTGCCATGTCCCACACAGATAGAAAATGTCGGTCTGGGAATAAAAGGGTAGAAAAAGAACTGCCACTGTGGTAGGGTAAATAATGGCCTCAGAATATGTCTACATTTGAATACCCAGAACCTGTGAATATGTTACCTTACATAGTAAAAGGGACTTTGCAGATGTGATTAAGGATCTCAAGATGGGGAGAGTATCCTGGATTATCCAGGTGGGCCCAATATAACTCAGAGGTCCTTCCAAGGGGGAGGTGGGAGCAAGTAGTAGATGTGGTGACTGAAGCAGAAGGATGGAGTGATGTAAGGAAGGGGCCAGGAGACGAGGAACGTAAGCGGCCTCTAGAAACTGAAAAAAGCAACAGAACAGATTCTCCCCCAAGCCTTCAGGAGGAACGCAGCCTTGTTGACACCTTAATTTTAGACTTCTGACCTCCCTAACTGTAAGAGAATAAATTTGTGTTGTTTTAAACCACTATGTTTGTGGTCGTTTGTTACAGCAGCAACAGGAAATTAATACACCCACTTATCGTCCCCACTGACCCATGTGGGGACTTTGTGCTTCCTGACCCACAACTATGTGAGTCTGCAGGGCTGCTTCCTAACAGGGCAACTCTTTCATCAAGAGACGCAATAACAGACCCTTTAAACAGTAACCTACTGAGGTTTCCCAGACACCTCAGGCTCCTTGTGCAAGGGACCAGCAGACAAGGAAGAGTGAGCATCCTGGTTGGGATAATCGGATCTGATCATCAAGAGGAAGTAGGGTGACTGTCACACAATGAGGGCAGGAAGGAATGTATCTCACACTCAATGCATCCACTAGGGCATCTCTCGATACTTCCGTACCCAATACCAGGAGTACAATGGGCAACTTCCAAAATGACAGAATAAGGACCTCCGTAAAACTGGCTCCTCCATAAAAGCAAAGAGAACACTGGCAAAAATCGTCAAAATCAACGTTTTCAGCACTCTAGAAAGTAACTAAAGGCTTGCAACAATCCAAGGAGCATTATTCAAGAAAAATAGCTAAATCTTGGTTAAAAATGGAAGCTTCTGGCATTCTAACTTGCCCTATTCCCAGCTCCTACCTCTAATACAATGTTAAATTTTTCCTAACTTCAGGGAGAATGCCTCCAGTGTCTCACCATTGAGATATGTTGTCCTTTGTTAGGCCGTATCCATAAAGTCCCATTATACTACTGGTTTTTTATCATCCTTTTTCTACTGCACTGTAGTGTCACTTTTATCATAAATCAGGCCACTGTATAAGTGTAGGGCTGTTTCTAGACTTTCCCTTCTGTTCCATGGGTCAGTTTTTCTATCCATAGACCAATACCATCTTGTCTTTATTACAGCTTTAGAATAGGTCCTGCTATCTGATACTGTAAATCTTTCAACTTTTTTCTTTAAGATTGCCTGAGTTATTCTTGACCTTTTGCATTTCTTATGAGTTTTAAAATCAGCTTGTCAATTTTGGGGAAAAAGAACCTGCTAAGATTCTTTGTTGGGATTACATTGAACTGATAGGGTAAAACTGCCATCTTCACAAGATGGAGTCTCCCATCGTGAAGCTTTTATTCTACTTGGGTGTAGCTATGAAATGAGAAGTGATTATAAGAAGCCCTGCCTATAGGGTCCTGTCTAGGGTGAAGGGTCCTGTACTTCCCATCTGTCGGTTGGACACTACATCCATCTTCTCTGGGCTCCCTGCCTTGACAGATGTTTTTAACTTAGGATTATTTGCACTCTTCTCAGCAGTATCTCAGCTCTCAGATTATTCTTGACCATCACCCTAGATGATTAATGTATTTGAATGTATCATCTATTTATATTCTAATATCAATTATGTACTACTGAATGATTATCACATGTAACCATCCAAACAAGTAATATCTTCGCAGTACTCCTGAACCATAAATGGAGTCATTGCAAAATGCTGTGTGTAGTATCATAAGGGTTCCAATGAGTATTTCTCCTAAAATTTGTTTACTATATCCCATACTAAGTACTTAAAATATATTGTTTTAATTTGTGTTACAAGCACGAGAAATTACTTGCAGAGGATCAGATCTTAGGCTCTGGAATCAGGAAAACAGAGTTAAGAAACGAGCTCTGCCGCTATTATTATCTGTGTCCTTGGACAAGTTTGTTGTATTTCATATCTTATTGGGCAATATTGACCTTTTTTTCTTTTTCCCAGATGAGGATACTGAAGATTAGAGAGTTTTAAGCACTTTGTCTAGAGCCAGGGAACTAGTGAGAGGCAGAAGTGGGCAAGCATACTGCCAGGCATATAGAAAAGTGCTCAGTATGTGTCTGTTGAATGAAGGAATGAACCAGTCAGTCAGTATATACTCAACGTTGACTCCAAATGCCACTATATTCTCTGTTATTGTTTTTGTTAACTAAACAAAAACAGATTCTTCTATTCATTTGGCATTTACAAAACCAGGAAATTCAAATAGCTGAATTTTGACGGGTGTATCTGAAATTTAATGAGATGAGAAAAGCTATGAAGTAATTTAGGATCAGAGTTTATTTTTTAAGTAATTCCCAAGGTCTGAGATAAAGTTATGGCATGTATTTATCCTTTGTTGGATTATCAATTCGTACCTCTCCTACCAGTATCTCCATCTTCCATTTGAAGGAAATACATAATATATTGGCAGGGAGGGTGGGGTGGCTAATTTTTAGTGCTTGTTCTAGAACAAGCTTCCTTGTTCTTTCTCCCACTAAGGAAGCTTCTTGTACCTGCCCCCTGGTACAGCTAGGTTACAGATACATGGTCCAGTAAGTTTGACCAATTGCATGGTCACTCTTGGAACTTGAAATCTTGAGGAATAATGAAAATAATCCTCTAAGAAATTTCCTTTTTGCTTAAGATACTCCAGAATCAGTTTCTGTTGCTTATAACAAAGACTTGGCTGATGCAAATGTTGACAGAAAATTCTAACTAGGTTTTACACATCCTACATCTAAAGGCTTTTTAGAGCTACTAAAAGGCTTTTGAACTATTAGAGCCAAAGGAACAGACTGTTTTTGTTTTTTTTTAGATTTTTAAAATTTGTTTCCTTTTTCTCCCCAAAGCCCTCCGGTACATAGTTGTATATTGTTCATTGTGGGTCCTTCTAGTTGTGGCACGTGGGACGCTGCCTCAGCGTGGTTTGATGAGCAGTGCCATGTCCGCGCCCAGGATTCGAACCAATGAAACACTGGGCTGCCTGCAGCGGAGCGAGCGAACTTAACCACTCGGCCACGGGGCCAGCCCCTGACAGACTGTTATTTTTGACCATGGGTAATTTATGTATATAAAGTTTGTGTATCTGTGTGAACACACACACACTCTCAATATAAATTGAGGAGACTCACTATAAATGTATACCTGAGTTGTGCAACATTCCAGTCCTTGTAGAAACCAAGCAAAGATTAGATTCAGTGAATTGCAGCTATTTCTTTGAAAGTTTATCTTCTATCTTAATAATTCCTAAGCATTCTAAAAACTAACTCATTAATATAAATTTTGTTTTAAGGTAGTATTTTAAAGTTCTTGCCAGAATCTTATTCAAACCTTCATTTTATAGATGGGGAAAGTGAGACTTAGAGAGTTTAAAGAGATTTGCTTGAAGTCATATGTGAATAAGATAGAATGACTATGCTACCATTCCTGAAAATTCTTGGCCCAAGATGGAATTTAGTGTGAATTAGAAATTCTTATACTAATGAAATTTGTGCATCAAATTAAGATTAGAAAGTTTAATAAGAATGAAGCATTCGTTTATTTTTTAAATCTTTTTATTTAATATTTACTACATTTAACTTTTTAAATAAAAATCAGAGGAAAGCCCATGAACTATTTCACTCTCCATTTTGCATGACCCTAATGTAATGGGACTCACCTCCTGTCTCCTCTACCACACTCCTGTTTTAGATTAGTCCTTGTGGATCCTCCTCTCCATAATAGCGTCTCTTTTTGCTCTAAATTGCAATCAGGCAGCACAACGTGTGGGTTGAGGAGCTAATTTACATCTCTGAGTTTATATAACTCTTCATAGTCCTCTCACCTTACCAAGTTTGCTTTCCTTTGGGAATTGTCTCATAACTACAAGGTTATTCCCCAGATGTGCAGTTTAGGAAAATTAACCTGGCAGAAGTAAACAGACTGGATTAGAAAAAGTGGTGATCATAATGAGGATATTGCAATAAATCAGGCAAGCTACAGGAGGATCTTGGGTTAGGATAGTGAGAGTGACAATAGAAAGAAGATGGGTACAAAAGGCTGTCAAGAAAGAATGGGCAAGAGGCTGGCCCCCGAGCTCTGCTTCAGTGGCCCTGGGTTTCGCAGGTTCATATCCTGGGCACAGACCTAGCACTGCTCATCAAGCCACGCTGAGGCGGTGTCCCACATAGCACAACTAGAAGGACCTGCAACTATAATATACAACTATGGACTGGGGAGCTTTGGGGAATAGAAGAAAGAAAAAAAACCAACAGATTGGCAACAGATGTTAGCTCGGGTGCCAAGCTTAAAAAATAAAAAGAAAGAATGGACAAGATTTGGTTGCAGATTCGCTGTGAGTGAAAAGAGGAAGGAATCAACGATGCCTGAAGTTCTAAGCTTCAGGTAGCCCTGAGTTCAAATCTTGGATTTGACTCGTACTAGCTATGGCGACACTAGCCACCCACTACTTACTAACTTTGTGATCCTGATTACTTACCTAAACCTCAGTTTCCTCCTCTCTAAACAGAGATAATAATGCCTACCAAAATAAGGCTGATGCAAAGATTTAAGCAAAATGTAAAGCCTTTAGCCCAGTGCCTAGTACACAGTAAGCACTAGACAGATGGCAGTCATTATCAGTGGGAGAGAACAAGAGAAGGTTAAAACCTGACACTGGAGTCAGGAGTTTGGATTCAGTCATTCTACCACACATACCTCCACCGAAAGTAAGGAGTCTTGGAGGAGTTTTAGAAACCTCCTCCCCTCTTGAGGGTTCTTAACTGATAGAAGATATCACCCATGTAAAGCCCCAACATAAACCGGATTGCAGCGTGCAGTTGGGGCTAGGAGCCCAAGCAAGCCAGGTTCTTGCTTGTTATTTTATCCCCCTGAATCCAAGATGGCTGGGTCTACAGTGGAGACTCTGACCTAACTTACACTCTCATTTGCTGGTAAAGGAAGAGAAAGATAAGGACGGCCAGACTATATTACTTACATGGATAGGCAAGAAAGTGTAGGGGAGGGGGAAAAAATGCTTTCCTTTACTGTCCTAGGTTCTGTGGCTGGGGCCCTGGTTATTAAACTGACAAAAGGGAGATTAACAAGAGAAAAATAGTTTATTAACTGGCGAGGTGCACATACACGTGGGAAAAACCCAGTGATGAATAACTCAAAGGGGCAATTACAACTCGAGGCTTACAGCATCTTAACAATAAATTTGTAAAAAAGTGACAAGACAAAGGACAGGGGGTTTAGGGGCTGGCAAACTGCGGGAAAGTCAATATAGAAGGAAACTAATGGAAGATAAGGGTAGTTTATAAGGTTTGTGGGTGACTGAGAGCCTGAGTCCTCTTGTTGGTAAGGGAAAGGGAGACAGCTTTACGAATGGACATTTATGTCCTGCTTTTTAGGCAAATGGAGGGTAAGCAGAGAGCCTTTCCTTTTTGGGGGGCTGCTGCTGTTTCTCAATTGCCTTCAGCTCAAAATAATGCGTATATCAAAGTGGCATGTTCTGATCCCCTACAAAAACAGAGAGAAGTTTGACCTCTTCTGCTCAGGAGGAGAGAAGGGACTGCCTGGGTGTGCTCACCTCTAAGAAGACTAGAAATCAAGGACAGAGGCTTACGGGTTCTTGCCTTAAGTCACAGTGGCCCTTGAAACGAGCAAACTGTGGCCGATGAGCGTCTTCAGTTCTGTCCAATTGGGTAGGACGTAGGCACGGTGATGTGCAAGGGGATGTGAGGGATGTTCTTCTTGGCAGCGCCTACCACCCCAACCCAGCGCCACGTCCGGCGGCAGCTGCAGGGAGGGTGCGCAGCCTGCCTCCAGCACAGCCCCGAGAGCCTCGCAGGTGTTTTCCCCGGAACGCCCGCCCTCTCTCACACCCCGCCCCCGGGGGTGGGGTAGGCGCCCTTTGGCCTTCCCCCTCCCAAGCAGCTTTGAACCATGTTTATGGGACATTTAATGGGCTCTAATAAAACAGCTAGTAATTGCCGTCCACGGAAGCAGGGAGTCCCTCGCCCAGCCGACGCCGCCGGGGGACAGGCGGCCACCCAGAGGCCCGAGGGCGCGGCTGCCGAAGAGCGCCTGCGCCATGGGGTGGTGCCAAAGCCGCGAAAGTGGGAGGAAACCATGACAACGCTTTGAGATATTTGCTACGCCGTGCGTGGTGACGACCCGAGGAGCGCCCCTAGCGCCAGATTATGACGCAACAGCGGCGCGGGCCTCGCGGTCTCGCGTGACGGCGGGCGCAGCTTCCCTGCCTGGTAACAGCGGCAACGGCAGAGGCAGGCGGGCGAGGTCAAGATGGTGGCTCCGCGGGCGGGGGAGGCGGTGGAGGGAGGAGGAGCCAGACCATAGTCAGCCGGAAACACCGACACCCAGAGGCCTCCCCTGAGCCGCCTCTGCTGCCTCAGCCGCCGCCGCCTCCGCCGCCTGCTCCAGCTCGAGCGACACGAGCGGGCGGCGGGGCGGGTCGCGAGAGAGACGCGAGAGGAGGGAGGGCGGGGGCGGAGTCGCCGCCTGAGCCTCCGCCCCGGCCGCGGGCCCGGGCCCTGCCCCCGTGGCCCTGCCCGGCCCGCCCAGCCCCGGTGTGGCAGCGGCTCATGGCGGCGGTGGGGCCCCCGCAGCAGCAGGTGCGGATGGCCCATCAGCAGGTCTGGGCGGCGCTCGAAGTGGCGCTCCGGGTGCCCTGCCTCTACATCATCGACGCCATCTTCAACTCCTACTACGATTCCAGCCAAGGCCGGTTCTGCATCGGGCTCCAGATCCTCCTCCGGCTCCTTGGTAAGGGGGACGGGGTAGCCTGCGCCCCAGGGACCGCTCTGCGGGCCAGGACGTGCCGCAGGGAGCCGACAGCCGCGCGGAGGCCGTGGGTCGTGGGTGCGTGCGTGTTTGAGAACCAGTTTCGTCCCCCCCCCCCCCGGCGGCGTCTTTGTGGGCTGTGGGGGAGGAGATGACACTTGTCTCAGAGTTGACAGCGGAGCGGTCCTCCCAGCAAGTCATCCCCTTGTTCGGTTTTGCGCCCGAGTGAGGGCGGGGAGAAAGCGCGGATGTGTGAGCATGCGGCTCTTTGCCTGCTGTTTCTCTTGGGGAATGAGTGCTGACTTACCGCGCGTGTCCTATGCGACAGCTTTGGAAAACAGCAACTCTGCTGGCCTCAATCTCGCCATTTGTGACCTTGGACTTGTCGTGCCAAGGCCTGGGCCTCAGTTTCCCCCTTTCCGAAATGCAGAGTGCTCGTCTGTTGTCACTTCTGTATCCACATGGTCATGAAGTGTCTGCGGTAAATGACACCCAAACGAGAGACTGTTTCCAATGTCAGACCTTGAAATCATTACCAAAAATCCTCATGAAGAAGACGATACTTTTAACGAGTCTTAAAAATTTCCATGAATAGAGAAGATGATGTTGAAAATGGTTATGAAAACGTGGCTAGAAAGTGATGAGACTTTTCCAAAAGAGACTTCTGAAAATCAGTGTCTTTGTCGCATATGAATGGAGTGTTAAAAGCATCTTATATTTCACTCCCCATCTTCACTTGTATCACCAGAATGAGAAGCATTTGTGCGTAAAAGAATTTTTTTAAGTAATTGAAACTTGGCAAATTTTGTTGGTGAGGTAATTTCTTGTGATAAGTTTTTAGTAGGCTAGTGTTTTTGAAGTGTTGCTGGGGGCGGGCTGTTAGTGAGGTCCTTACCAAGCCTTTCTGAATTAGGAGCCATCTGTTGCTTCTTAATTCCTAAAAAAAAAAAAGAGAGAGAGAGAGTGGTAATGTTGATGTTTTGTTTTTAGTAATAACATTTTACATTTGTTTAGTACTTTACTTTTGCAAAATGCTTTTACTGGTATTATCTAACCTAACCTTCAGATATCCCTCAGACTTGGGTGGTGTTAGTCTCATTTTACAGATGAGGAAACTAGGGGTCATAGAGGTTGTTTTGCTTTTGACTGCAAGTAAGTCGTTGCCAGAACGTAGGCTTAAAAGTCTTCTGACATCAAGGATGGTTCACTTTCCTCCTCAGTACAGCTGCAATCCAGATACAGAATGGTATAGTAATGATCGTATGCTAAATCTGAAAACTAACAGATGTGAACATGATGGTCTTTAGCACAAGACTTCTCTTAACCCACCAGCTGCTTAATCCCAGGCATTCCTACTTAACCACTGCAGAAGTCTAATGCCCTCATTATTTGTGGCAAAAATGGAGCTGTGTGATTTTGCAGTGTGTACAAATGTAGAATCATTAGGTTGTACACCTGAAATTAATACAATGCTATATGGCACTTATACCTCAATTTTAAAAAAAGAGCCTTGACTGGCTTTAATGTTTCATACTTAACATATGTTAATTCTAATAGTCATGGGTAAAAGTGAGGTTAATTAAATAATGTTAAAATGAAATTAATAAGAATGGGGACCTGTTGGGAAGGCATTTTATTCCTGCCAGTTAGAAGTCACTCATGGTCATAAGTTAACAGGCAGTTACTTATCTCAGTATAGAGAGGTGGTCCCAGCTGAGCCTGACAGACTGCCAGCTTCCTACCCCCGCTTACCTACCCACATTAGTTGATAATCTGCATGCAGGCAAGACCTGTGTTGATTCCTGGGATGGAGAGACTGAGAAACAGGGGAAACAGATCGTTTCTGTTCCTTAACCCCACGGACAAAGAGAGCTTGCTAGAGAGAGTAGACGCTAACAGACTTCTCGGGGACTTTGTCAGATTTGGAATAACCACGTACTTTGGGGACTGAATAACCAAATGTAATATGGACTTGAGGGTGGAGGAGCTTTTCCCACTTTTGCTTTGAGAGGAGGCCACAGTGGAGGAGGAAAAAAAAAATGGAGCTGTGTTTGAGAGGCTTGACATATTCATTCTGCAAATAGTGTAGCCACTGCCTTGAAGGTTCTCAGGGCATGGAACATTGGGATCCTCTGAGACGTTCTCTGGGACCAGGTGCTTATGCAGTGCTCTCAGGGCCGAGCTTCAGGTGGGGGAGCTTTAAGGAAAAGGAGAATTTTCCTTAATTAAATCATTTGTAGTTTAAGAACATTCAACACAGTAATCTGGTATTTTCCTTGTGCTCCATCCATGCATCTTATTTTTGTGATCGTGGAAGTTTGTGTTTGACAAATTAGAGAAGAATGTGAGCTCAAGCAAATTACTTAACTGCTCTGTGCCTCCCTTTTCTTATCTTTACCTTTTTAAAGACAATAATGATCTCTCTCTCAAAGGGTGTTAGGAACAATACATGAGTTAAGATGTAAGCTCTTAGAACAGTACTGGGCTGTTTAAATGTTAGCTGTTAGTAAGCCTGATAGCTCTTTAAAAAATATTTTAATACTCCAGTTAAGACCATACTCTGTTACAGATATTTTGGTCTTTTGAAAGCATCAGCAAAATGTTGGTGCTGTTTATTTGAGAATTTTGATCCTAGAATATTCTCCCCATCAGACTTTATACGAAATACAAAATATTTTCTAAGTCTATCACCCGACTGCTCGTTACATTATTCCAGTATAATTATGCTAATTTTTCACATTTGTAAGATTAATAAAATTTTTAAAAACTGATTTGGGTGCTAAAAGTTTCACCCTGAGTAAAAACAAATGTCTTAAATATTTGAGGCCCATTCAATGAGGCATCTTATGTTGTTATTGAAAGTCACGGGTTCGTGTGTAAAAAATACCAAAGGATAGTTGAAATTAATTGTTCTACCTGGTTAGTATTTTTTATAATTGTAGACCTCTCAGTACTGCTGTATATAAATCTCAAAACTTGTCGGTCTCACCTTTTTCTTTAAAATAGAATTGTAAAAAAGGAAATCTAATTGTAGATTGTAAAGGAAAATTGTTGTAGGAAAAGCATTACCAATTTTGTATGTAGTTTCTGAAAATTTTGCTCCCCTCTCCCTACAAAAAAGTACCACAACTGTACTTTCATTTGGTATCAAACTAACAGGAAAATTTCAGCACGTCAGAATATAAAGCATCTCATTTTGGAGATCCAAATAAAATCATATCATAATATATAAAGTATTTAAAATATTAAGCTATTCTTAGGAGCTGTTAAATGCTAAATGAAATGCAACCCAGTGCAGCATAATGCTGAATTAGCAAATCCAAATCCAAAGCAGGAAATGCAAGCATGGGAGTTTGTTTTAATAGTGTTACTCATAACATGATAATTCATTGAAGTGGAAAGGCCTTTCTAAACATAGAAGAAAATCCAGAAATTAGAAAATTTGATAAATTTGACTACATAAAAATGAAAAACTTCTTTGACAAAACTCCTTTTTTAAAAAAATCCTTAAAAATGACAAACTGAGCGCAAAATATTTGCATCATATGAGGTGAAGTCCTAGTAAGTTTTACTCTGTCAATAAGGAAAACTTATACTCCCAGAGAAAAATGGGCCCAGGATAAGCAGTTCACAATAAATGAAATGCACATGGTCAATAAGCAAAAAAAAAAAAAAAAAAAATTATTCAGCCTCATTTATAATTAAAGAGATGCAATCAAAACAAAATTTCAGTTACCAGATTGGTGAAGAGTTCAGAATTTGAATAGGAACTAGTTTGGCAAAGGATGGGAAAATAGGTAAAGTTACACAATTTTGGTAGGCTGTCACTTCTACGTAAAGCCATTTGGCACTATCAACTGACATTCATCATATACCTTTTGACTCACAATTCCAGTTGTAAGAATTTGGCCTAAAGATATAGTTGTACGAAGTCTGTGGGCAACGATATTCATTGCGGCATTGTTGGTAATAAGAAAACAGCAGCAAATTGTTCATCTAAATCTGTTAAAAGGTAATCTGTTCATTGTATTAGGTTTAGCTATACAAGAAAGTTGTTGAAAAGGATGAGATGGTTATTTTTGGTACTATAGAAAGAACTCAGAAAACCTATGAAGTGAAGAAACAAAGTGAAGCAGTGGTGATTGTCACTGCTTAGGGATAGACTTGGGATTCTCAACAGCCACGCTATTGACATTTTGGACAGGATAATTCTTTGGTGGGTGGAATGAGGCTGTTCTGTGAATTGGAGCATTTTTAGCAGCATCCTTGTTCTCTACGCGTTAGATACCAGTAACACCCCACTTCTTCCCAGTTGTGACTGCCAAATGACCCCAGTGGTCGAGGGTGCGGGGGGGGGGGGGGCGCAAAATCCAATCTTTGTTGAGAACCACTGAGATAGACAATGTGACCAATAGCATAGAACAGAAAGGCCAGAAACAGACCACACCTGTATATATAGAAACTTGATGTGTTTCAGAGGTAGAATTGAAGTACATTGAGATAAATATAGACTATTGAATTATTGGTCATTTAGTTATTCACATGGAAATAATTATATTGCATCTCTACCTCACATCAGTATATAAACAGTCACTTCTTAGTAAATTAGTACCTAAATATGAAAAGCAGAACTGTAAAATTTTTAGAGGAAAATATAGAACATGTCTTTTTTTAAATCTTAGAGTAAGAAAAAAAACCTTTAAAAATATATAAAAGCACTTAATCTCTATTAATCAAAAGGCAGCGTCCAAAAAGTGAAAAGACCAACCACACACCTGGAGAAGATATTTGCGTTACAGATAACTGACAAGGAATTTGTAGTCAGAATATTTTTTGTCTATAATGCAATAAAGAACAACTCCATTTATAAATGGGCAAAAGGTAATCTGGCAATCGCAGAGGAAGAAACATGAATGGTCAATAAATTGGAAAATGCCTTCTATGATAATTGGAAATGCAAATTTTTTTTTAAAGGGTAAAAAAACACCCAACAATTATAGTGAGATCTTTGGATAAAAAGCAAAAAAGAGTGTATATGAATGTGTTTGTTTATCCAAAACTTGGTTTATTCTTCATTTAATACCTATAGGTTTTGACTTTTCAAAAGAAATCGTGTTCACATATTTCTCTTTATTAAAAACATACTTGTTAAAAATCTTAGTTTAAAAGCAAAATTTTAGTTTCATCTTACGAATAAAAAACTTAAAATACTTTTTGTTTTTCTTTTTTTTTTTGCTGAGGAAGAATAGCCCTGAGCTAACATCTGTGTCAGTCTTCCTCTCTTTTGTATGTGGGTCACTGCCACAGCCTGGCCGATGAGTGGTGTATGTCTGCACCCAGGATCTGAACATGTGAACGTGGGCTGCCGAAGTGGAGCACACTGAACTTAACCACTATGCCATGGGGCTGGCCCCGAAAATACCATTCTTTTAACCTAAAATGAGAGTTTGATAGAAAATTTTTCCTTATGCTATAGTTTATTCATCAAGTACACCTACAGATTAACATTTTGAGATATTTTATTTTTGTCCTACATTTTATTGCTTAGGGCTCCCTTGGGAGTAAGGTGGTCATAACATTTATTTCTGTGGTATTCCATCTCATTCTGTCGGGCATTGAAATGTTTTTTCCACAGCTTGCTTTAGATTATGTTTTAAAGGAAGTTGAGGTACCTGGAGAGTTGTAAATGTTATGTCTTATTTTCTTCTAATTTTTAGTCCTAAATCTCCAGAAGTTTAATGGTGTGAATAGACTTTACACATAAAAGAGTTAAACACTTTGTTGTGTAACATGCATGATGGGAGTTATTTTGCTTGTTTGTTTTTGTTTGCTTATTTTTGGTAATCTAAGTTGAAAAGACCCTGAACTCTCTCATGGTTGAGTTCATATAGAGCTTCAAAGCTCCTGAATTGATTTTGATACCTACCTTTTTTCCTACCTTGAGAACTTGAGTGTAATTCTCTGACCACTGGAGAATTGGATCCCTAAGTTGTGATTTCAGTTAATTCTATTCCCCAGTGTCCCAAGGAGATTTTCCTTTAAAAAGCAGCATTTATAAAAAGCCTTGATAACTTATGCAGATCACTCTTAGATCCTAATTAGAAACTGTCCCTGGGCTTAACTTTCTTAGACCTACAGGGTAAATACCAAGTTTTATGCCTGAAGTTGAGAAAATGCAGCAAAACATAAAAAATATTATTGACAACACTCTTTAAAGGCCACTGAAGCAGAATGTCACTTGAGAGACTTGTTTCTGTGAAAGGAGAGCTGATTCTTCCGATATTCCATACATAGGAACATGCGTATGAAAGAAAAATTTAAGAACCCCAGGTACATGCAAACTTTGGGCAGGAATTAAAATGATTTTAATACTATTCTTGAAATGTTTGGTCATTATTACATCTTGGGGGTATAATTTTAGTCAAGAAAGAGTTGTTCCAGGTTGGTAACTCGCTAGGACGCATGTGAACTCTGAGGCTGTAGTCTCACTGCGTTGTCTGTCTGTTATAGCCTGCTCTCCCTTTTTTCCTTTGGTACATTTACATAAAGCAAAATAGGCACTTCTCCAGCGGCATTTCTAAAACCCAAATCATTCCTTCGTTTGTTTTTTGTTTTCTTTTTTTAAAGATTGGCACCTGGGCTAACCAGTGTTGCCAATCTTCCTTTTTTTTTTAAGGATTGGCACTTGGGCTAACAACAGTAGCCAACCTTTTTTTTTTTTTTCCTCCTGCTTTATCTCCCAAACCCCCCCCGTACACAGTTGTATATCTTAGTTGCAGGTCCTTCTAGTTGTGGGATGTGGGACACTGCCTCAACATGGCCTGACGAGCTGTGCCGTGTCCGCGCCCAGGATCCGAACCCTGGGCCGCCGCAGCGGAGCGTGCGAACTCAGCCACGGGGCCGGCCCCTCGATTGTTTGTAAAAATAAGCTTCAGGGAAAAAAGCTATTAGAATAAAAAGAACTAGTTATAAATTACAGCAAAGTTCATGAATATTCACAGGTAAAGATTGATTTGCCAGTTTGTAGTAGCAAGTTGACAAAAATAATTTACAGGCCCCGCTTGACTACCCCCTCTTTTTGCTTGAGGAAGATTGTTGCTGAGCTAACCTCTGTGCCAGTCTTCCTCTGTGTGGGATGCCTCCACAGTGTGGCTTGACGAGCAGTGCTTGGTCCACGCCTGGGATCCGAACCTGCAAACCCTGGGCCACCAAAGTGGAGCTCGTGGTGTTAACCACTACACCACCGGGATGGCCCCGACTTTCTCCCTTTTAAGTGTTATAAAATAGACCTGAAATTATTTTGATTTTGTTTTGATTCGTTTTAGGAGATTAGTTTTTGTTTCAGGAGAAGTATTGACTTTTGTTTTTCTATGTAGAGAAAGTAAGATTACGTATGGTTAATAGTGGCTGCATTAATTTCATTTCCTGTTATCTTCCATGGAAAAGGTTTTTTTTTATTTTAAAGATTGGCACCTGAGCTAACAACTGTTGCCAGTCTTTTTTTTTTCCCTTCTTTTTCTTCTTCCTGAAGCCCCCCAGTACATAGTTGTATATTCTAGTTGTGAATGCCTCTAGTTGTGGCATGTGGGACGCCGCCTCAGCATGGCCTGATGAGCGGTGCCGTGTCTGCGCCCAGAATCAGAACCAGTGAAACCCTGGACCGCTGAAGCAGAGTGTGTGAACTTAACCACTTGGCCACGGGGCGGGCCCATGGAAAAGGTTTCTAATCCTGCTCAAAGAAAGTCCATTTTATATCAAAAGGGCCTATTCCCAGCTGTCAGCTCTTTGGGAGATTATTAGCGGCCCACTTGCTTGGAGAATCAGGTGGTTCTTATGCAGAGGTTTATGTATCTTGCAGGTGATTGTGTCCTTTTGTTCTCCTTTTAACAAATAACCTAATACACTGGCACAGGATAAATTTTAAGTTCGTGGGCACAGTCATCATTTAGAGGAACTAGCCCTCGATTTTACATACAGTGGATTGTAAAATGCCTCCATTGTAATATGCAGTGTCTTTCTTGATTACATGCTGAAAGAAGGTGGATAGATGAATGTTAAATTTGGAGTTTGTCACTTTTTCTATACTCCAAGCTCTCTTTTCTCAGCTTTGTCTTACCTTTTCATGGGTCTCAGTTTCTAAGTGGGCTGTATTTTGTGGTTGCCTTTAAAAATATAATGCAGAATTTGACAGAAACATTTATTTCCTTAATGAATACTAATTGTATTGATTTTCTCCAAAATATTTTGGGATCCGTAGGTATAGAAGGTAGGACCCTTGCTTGCCATCAGGGACACATTATTTAATAGAGTAGATGATACCTACTCAGGTCACTACGAACTACACTCTCAGGCAGTATAGGAGCTGTAAGCGTTTCACCAGGTTCTGTAGGAGTGCTGAAGGAACAGTCACTGTCAGAGGAAGGGGTCTGTGGGCTGGGTAGGATTCCAACAGTCAGGGATTTGGGAAGTTGGTGGGGCCATCATGCCAAGCAAAGAGAAGAATGTAAACACAGCTGCAGTTGTGGCCAAGAAAGGGGTGTGTTTGGGAAAGAAGTCTGGAGCATTGGTGTGTGGTGGGAGGAATATTACTGTAAAGCAAATTGGACTCTTGAATGTTAGGACAAGAAATGTAGATTGTGGTCATTTCAGAGCCGCTGCAGTATTTTGAGCAGAGAAACGAAGAAAGGCAATTTGGTGATGGCTTGTAGGTGAATTTGGCCAAGGTGAGTTTTTAGAGAGACTAATGGTTTGGTGTCACTGAGAAACAGAATATATAGATGTTAGTAGAATTTGGCAGTTGTCCAAGTTTGAGGGTAGGGGGCTTAGAGGTACCATTAAAAGAATACTAGTACCTTTAACTGAAATTGGAAATTGAAAGGAAGAGCTGTTTGAGGCCAGTTAGATTTTAGAAATTTGGACTGATGTAGTTGTAATGTAGAAGTGAAACTAGGTGAGTATTTGGGTGTCATTTCCATACTTGATACTTTGGATAATGTTTATTGTAATCTCACTCAAAAAATTTGTCAGAGTACAAAGATAGATGGTACTGGGTGCTCTTCAGATGATACGCTGGTTACATATGGAGTGGGGGAGGGGGAAGATGACCATTGGTTTTTTTTTAATATGTTTTAGTTTTGTGAATGTTACTTTTATAATTTGAAGAACAATAAAAGGGTTGACTATTTGAAGAAAAATTCAGTAATGAACAGGAAAAAGGGAACTTGGAGGGTGTTTCTGAAATCTGCAGGAGAATACATAGAAAGAAAATAAAACTGAATTTGGACCCATGGGAGAATGCTCAAATTTAAGGTGCAGGAAAAATAAGAGCCAGCAGGAGTTCAGTTTGAGGAAAAGGAGGAATTGGGTCTAAGTATAAAACTTAAACTCAATTTCCTAAAGAATATTTTTAAGAAAAAGAAATCTGATTTAATAGGAACAGATGTTTTTCCATTTTGGTTATTTTAATTCTTGATGTTTTTGTAATGGAATTATTTTAAATGTTTTTAATGATTATGAAATTATAAAAGGACATGTTCTTTCAAGAGTTTTAAACTTGTTAAAATGTATGTATCACTACAAGCTCATCTTGAAGATAATTTAGTACTTTGGTGTCGACATACAGTACTACTTCAGTTACTTTGGAAGTCAGAAAATAAGGGATGAGATTTTTAAAAATGTTTGGTCTGTCCTGTTGAACTCTGATTTTACCAAATCTTTATTGGCCTTTAAGCCTAAATTGTCTTGAATCTTAATGTTCCTAACTTTGAAAATATTCCTATTTCCTAATTAAAGGAAGAATATCAAAGCTATTAGTGGAAAAACATTCTTAAAAATGTTTCATTCAAATGACCTTTCTTCTTTTTTCTTTTTAGGTATATTTGTATCCAGTATTGTTCTGATCTTGTCACAGCGATCACTTTTCAAGTTTTACATGTACAGCTTAGCCTTCCTATTAGCTGCAACTTCAGTGTTGGTAAATTATTATGCTTCTTTGCACATTGACTTCAGTGGTGCCTACAACACATCAGCTTTTGGAATTGAGCTGCTTCCTAGAAAAGGGCCCTCGCTATGGATGGCACTCATCGTTCTACAGCTGACGTTTGGAATTGGATATATTACACTACTCCAAATTCATTCCATCTATTCACAATTAATTATTTTGGATCTTTTGGTTCCTGTAATAGGCTTAATCACAGAGCTGCCATTACACATCCGAGAGACTTTAATTTTTACTTCTTCCTTGATTCTCACATTAAATACAGTGCTTGTCTTGGCAGTGAAACTTAAGTGGTTTTATTATTCCACACGATATGTTTATCTTTTAGTGAGGCACATGTATCGAATTTATGGATTACAGCTGTTAATGGAGGACACATGGAAGAGGATTCGTTTCCCAGATATACTGCGAGTCTTTTGGCTAACAAGAATCACAGCTCAGGCTACAGTGTTAGTCTACATTTTAAGGATGGCAAATGAAGCGGATTCCTTCTTCATTTCTTGGGATGATTTCTGGGACCTCATTTGCAATCTTATCATTAGTGGATGTGATTCCACACTAACTGTACTGGGCATGAGTGCTATAATTTCCTCAATAGCCCATTATTTGGGCCTTGGAATATTAGCCTTTATTGGATCAACTGAAGAAGATGACAGGCGGCTTGGCTTTGTAGCACCTGTTTTATTTTTTATTTTGGCTCTTCAGACTGGTTTAAGTGGGCTAAGACCAGAAGAGAGACTTATTCGCTTAAGTAGAAACATGTGCCTTTTATTAACTGCAGTCCTGCATTTCATCCATGGAATGACAGACCCTGTATTAATGTCTCTCAGTGCCTCTCATGTGTCATCTTTTCGTAGACATTTTCCTGTGCTCTTTGTCTCTGCCTGCCTATTTATTCTTCCTGTTTTACTCAGTTACGTTCTTTGGCATCACTATGCACTAAATACATGGTTGTTTGCAGTTACAGCCTTTTGTGTGGAACTCTGCTTAAAAGTAATTGTTTCTCTCACTGTTTATACATTGTTCATGATTGATGGCTATTATAATGTCCTCTGGGAAAAGCTTGATGATTATGTCTACTATGTTCGTTCAACAGGCAACATTATTGAATTTATATTTGGTGTAGTAATGTTTGGAAATGGGGCTTATACAATGATGTTTGAGTCAGGAAGTAAAATTCGGGCTTGTATGATGTGTCTGCATGCTTATTTTAACATCTACTTACAAGCAAAAAATGGCTGGAAGACATTCATGAATCGTAGGACTGCTGTTAAGAAGATTAATTCACTTCCTGAAATAAAAGGGAGCCGCTTGCAAGAAATAGATGATGTATGTGCAATCTGCTATCATGAGTTTACAACATCCGCTCGTATCACGCCATGTAATCACTATTTCCATGCACTTTGCCTTCGGAAGTGGTTGTACATTCAAGATACTTGTCCAATGTGCCATCAAAAAGTCTACATCGAAGATGATATCAAGGATAATTCAAATATATCTAACAACAATGGATTTATTGCACCCAATGAAAACCCAGAGGAAGTTATAAGAGAAGCTGCTGCTGAATCTGACAGGGAATTGAACGAAGATGACAGTACAGATTGTGATGATGATGTTCAAAGAGAAAGAAACGGAGTGATTCAGCACACAGGCACAGCAGCTGAAGAATTTATTAATGATGATACTGATTAAAATAGCATTTACTACTCATTGAGGTATTTGTTTAAAATTCAGTTCATCCAAAATGGAGTAATATGCTTCACTTCAGTGTGTAACCAAGCACAAAAACAGTATCAATGTTGAATCTGTGAATGGTTTTCCGTTTACTGTGATGTGCTACTGTAAATATACCTCTTTAATTACTTCTGGTCTCTTTGGTGACCTATTTAAATTTGTGTACATTATTGTACATAGAATAAAATGTTTTCACGTTTTTATGACAAAATTTGAACAAATAGCTTTTTAATAGATGTAACGATAATATGGTGCGTCAACTGTGCCAAAGATTCCTCAATGAAAGTATACAATGTAACTCTGGACCCTAGTTTTTCTTTAAAATGAATGGGTGGGAAAATGCAGGTGTAAATCAGAGGACATCACATTAAATCCAGGAAATAAAAGAATTTGGACCAGAGGATCAAGGCTATATGTAGAGTATTTTAAAACTAAGGAAAAAATAGGCTGCCAGACTTGAATTTTGAGGAGCGCTGTAATTGAATTGGGGTTGAAAGTCATGATTCAGAGATTGTGTGACAGTTGAGAAATAGGCTTATATCAACTAAACTTTGGTATAAACCAGAACGTGCTAATTGTTTAATTTTGATGTAAAAATCAGTATATTTGTTAGCCGTTCTGTGTTCGCAGTGTTGACCTAAAATTGTCCTTTTGGACTCTTGAAGAGATTACAAAATGAAATACTTTTCATTGTTTTAAACTTAGACGTTAGTGACCTTAAAAAGTCCTGATCTGACTTTATGGATAAAAAGGAGGGGGAGGGTGTGCAGTGATAATATGCCTCTTTAGACAACTTCCAGAGAATTCCTTTATTGAAACTTCCAGTAAATTTTACCATGAAATTTTACATACATGATGGAAAATGGAAGACACATACCAATTACATGTCAGGAAAAAATATTTTAATGGTGTTGTTATATAGCGTATTGGCTAATTCCAGTGGGTCCTCATCTCTTACTGCTGACATTATCTCCAGTATTTGGCTAAAACAAAACAAAAAACAAACAAAAATGGATGGTTAAAAAAGGACATATTCTGTTGTAAAGGTATTTAATTATCTTTTCTACTTAAAGGAAGATACTGTACTAGCACCTTTAACAGAATAAGCTTAACAGGTATTAAAGTTTTCAGCAATATCAACAGAAAGGTTTAACTGCTAGGATATTTAAAATAGAGTAGAGACAAATTTCTGGGGCACTCTTGCATATAACTAGAGCCAAGAACCAGGTTCAAATAAATTATAAAAGCTGTTCATATTATGTGTACCACAATTATAGAATTAACCCAGTGGAAATGAAGAGTTCTTTTAAACTGTGTGTCATTACACATTCATTCGTCGGTCATGATGAGCTTTTGAAAAAATTAAAAGGAAACGTACACTGCACTTAAGTAAGGGAAGTACTGTTTCATCTTTGTTTGGAGTTTATATATGTACAAATGTGCTGAGTCACAATGTAGGTGGTATTGTGGGGAGAGATAGCAGTCGCAGTCTGAAAGTCACTGCTTAAAGAACTACTCCTCAAAGACAGCAGGAAACTGCTGCATGACACTAGCACAGTGACAGCAAAGGAGCTTAGAAGTTATCTGCTTGGAACAATGTACAGTTACTGGGCCGGGGGGTTTCTCTTCCTGTACTGTTTTCCCTGCAAGAGTCCAGGGGTCAATCTTTCAGTTTCTCTGCCTAGAATAATGATAATTATCAGTGTTTGTTAGCAATGTTGTGTATAGAGAATATTTTTTATACATAAATTAGAAATTTCTAAAGTAAAAATTAAACATTTAAATATTCTTTGTCTTAAGCTTTTTGTTCCCTTTATATGGGTTTCTTAAATATGAACACCTAAAGGAATCAGGAACAGAGATTAGAGATTAATTGGAACTTTGTTATTGTTGTATAATAGTAACACAAAAGCCTTGCTTAATACATACACTAAACGAATTGATTATACTAAATTTTGGTTATGACAGTCAAAATATGCTAAAAGCAAATGTAGTAACATTTAAATTGACAGTGAAGACCCAATTTTCTTAGTAAACTACAGAGTTTTCCTCTATTAACTTCTTGGAAATGGAACTTACATGCCTAATACTGTGTGAAATCAATATGATTCCTGTCACCACCCATCTCCCTTCCAGTCTTGTCTCCACATTGATACCTGCTTACAGCTTTAAAAAAAAAAAAAAGAAGAACTGCCACTTTGCTATTTAAAATCCGGTTGGCATACGAGAGCCCTCACGACCGGGCTACCTTCCCAGACTTATCACCCGTGCATCCTACTTTCTGCCACACTAAGCTCATTGTTCCCCCAGAGCAGCAAAGCCCTTCTGCATCTGCGCTCCCTCAAGGTGTTTGTCTAGGTCTGGTCTAACAGCCCTACTTAGTATAAACAGTGGAAATGTCACCTTAGTTAAGCTACTTCCCCTCAAGGCAGGCAGTTGCTTTGTCCTGTGGTCCCAGTCCTATAGTCATACCTCTGTAACAGCACTACCATCTTGGATTATACTTTTTATCTGCTTGTTTGCTCCAGGAGAGCAGAGATCCTTGACTGACCCATTTAATGCCTTATCCAAAGTGCCCGGGCACAAGGTACCTACTCATCTAGTGGAAGGATGAGGGCGGGGACTATCTTGATTCTCCTGTGTAACCTCAGTAACTTGCACCTTTCCTGACATATGGCAAGAGCTCCAAAACGTGTTTCAAGAAATGTATGATCTTGGGGCCGGCCCGGCGGTACAGCAGTTAAGTGCACATGTTCCACTTCCGCGGCCCGGGGTTCGCCGGTTCAGATCCCAGGTGCGAACATGGCACCGCTTGGCACGCCATGCTGTGGTAGGCGTCCCACATATAAAGTACAAGAAGATGGGCACAGATGTTAGCTCAGGGCCAGTCTTCCTCAGCAAAAAGAGGATTGGCAGCAGTTAACTCAGGGCTAATCTTCCTCAAAACAAAAAAAAAATTTATAATCTAAAATGGAGGAAAGACCTAAGATAATTAAAACATCAAACTGTTAATAGATGGAATTTGAAATGACTTTGTAAGTAGGAATTAACTTGCCAATTACTAATTAGCATTAGATTAGACGAGAGGCATGTCTAGTTTTGACATGTGGTTTAAAATGTTTCAGTTTGCACATGTTGATTTTCCCAAGCTCCACCTACTGGTTTTCATGACTGCAATGGATGCTCAGGCCTTGGTTCTTAAGAATCTGCATTTAGAAACACCTTACAATTTTGTCTTGCAAATGTGCAGCTAAAGTCAACAGCTATACTTGTACTTCGGGCAGTATGGAAAACTGATTCGGATACACCGTTGGCAACAACTTCCTCTAAGCTGGCTGCTGGAAAAATACCAGTTCGCTGTCTACTGTCCTCTTAAATCTCTCAAAACTTACTCAGAAACATTGTCTCCTGACTGAATCTGCAAGTACCTACATTTCATAAAAATTACAAGTTGGTCCTTTACTAACCAGAATTGAAATATATTCCTCACCCTACACGTTTTAAAACATTAGGTTTTAAAGTCTTTGCCAACACAAGCATGTTAATAAAGGAAATCTTTCCAGTAGATTTTTATGAAATAATGCTTCACTTTCTCCGCCTGCTGAATTTTAGATCTGGCTTACCTAATACTCTTATTATCTGTTAAAAAAAAATAGTGCATATGGAAGTAATTATTACAATCTAAATGTAACAATCCAATATTAATTTTTATGAACGTCTTACAAGTATGTCCAGTTGCCTGAACTGGTAAACCATACTAGAGATCGACAGAGTCTAGATTTAAATTATCTGCAAACAAAAGAAGTTGGAAGATGTGCCCATTAAAATGATACAACAAACTTTGTGTAAGTCATAATGCTCCACAGTTCCTTGACAGTTAAATGGGTAATGGGCCCTCTTTTTCCATATGCTATATATTATAATCAAAAAATAATTCTGAATTACTTTTTTTAGGAAATAAAATTATATAATGTTCTGCCTTTTTTTTTCTGGTTGGAAAAAGGAATTGTCTCTGTAACTTATCCTTTTGTTCAGAGGCTTAAAGAAACGTGTTATTTCTTAGGTTTATTAAGGTGGTCAAAACATTTAAAATACAGATACCATTAAGGTCTCCTGCTGAGACTGCATTTTTATAACCATCAGCAGGGAAGCTGCATGGGAACAGAACTTAAACCAGGTACGGTGATCCTGTGGATGGATAGCTTTAAGATCATTTCCCCCTCCTACAGAATGACGAAAGACCAAAATTACATGAAGTTCCCTCTGCTGGAATAAAACCACTTTGGATTGAGAGGATACGAAAAGAGGCGCTGAGACAGCAATTCAGGTGCAAATTCCTCCACGTCACCGCTTTAAAATGGTGGGCTCTGGTCCGACCTTACTTGGATTTCACGCAACTTTAATTCTGTCCACTGAGTTGATTTTGTAAATAGCGTTTGGTGGTTAACGTTCACGTTTTGAAGACCATGAGAACAAAGTACTTACATTATATGGCAGGGTTCATTTCTGTCTTTCAGACAGTGCCCATTTTCCCACTTCTTTTTGGTAGGAAATGAAGTTTTTATGTATTTTGATCCAGCATGTGTACTTTTGACTCCACACCAAGGTGCATCTAGAGTTAAGCAAAGGAAAAGAAGGCTCTTAAGAGGCTTACCTTTTTAAATGACATGTTTTTTAATGAACATCATCAAACTAATATATACCCTCTAGAATATAAGCCATGATTCAGCTTAAAAAATGGTAAGCAACAGAAAACAGTTCTAAGAAAAGCACAAGGTAAAATCTTGAATTGTACAAATTCTTCAGTGCTTTATAAGACTCACTTGTATTCCTTTTTCCCCCCGCTAACGTTACTGTTGGTGTAGGGCATGCTTTAAAAAAAGACGTAAAGCTCAAAGAAACACAACTGAACATGAAAACATTTAAGTTTAACTTCTGTTTGTCCCTACTGAATGTGAAACAGTGGTTTTGAATACTAGGATTATTCACTTACCCATTTCATGAAGAATTATAATAGCTTACACAGTTTACAAGCACTGTACTTTTAATAAGATCATTTAGTTTTCATCACTCCCCAAGGAAATAACCCCGATTTCTTCCGAATGGCTCAGTGTTGACTGTCCTAAAAAGTCCACGTGTATGCGGAGAGCCTTGGGTTCAGGGTTTACATAAAATTTCGAGCTTCTAACTTTAAGAGGCAACAGACTCATTTCTAAAATTCTTACACTAAACCAATTTGATTTAAATTTTTGCACTTTATTTAAAAACTGTTGTAGAATTAAGCCATTACAAAGAAGACATTGTATAAAAAAAATTCTGAATAGTCTTTGAAACTGAGGTAAAATGCTTAGTTAAGACTCCTTGTTTAATAAATATCCCTAACAACAAACTCCTTAGTTCCCACATTTCTGACGTTCCATTTGTAAGTGCTTAGGCCTAGTCAAACTTCTAAAATTGAAAAAATTGCTTGCATAAATATTTTTTCATCAATTGATAACTTCCAAAGATTTTCTGAAAAGTATAATTGTTGAGGTTAAATGTGCTGTTTTAAAATAAAATATTTGTTCACGTTTCTTTTTTGCTATGGTTTAATATAAAAATTAAAGTTCTAAAAACATAAACTTACCAGTCTCAATCATTAATTTTTCAGTAGGTATTGACTTCAAAACTTCCAAATTAGCCTCAGTTTTCAGTGAACTTAAAAAAGATATTTATATATGAAATTAAAAAGTGATTTTCATGAAGAATAACTTTTTTCCATATTATAAACTTGTGTAAAACAGATTACAAAACTAACCTAAAAGCCCCAAACAAAACTTTGGTTGCTACAGTGGCAGTCTACTTTAGAAAGTACTTGCACACTCCTGTCCTTACAGAATCCAGATTAAGATCCGTTCCAACTAGATCCTGCCTTTAGGGGGATGCGTTTTTTTGTGCTTATCAGTTGATTGTCCAGTAACGTTCTGTATCGGTCTAAGTAAAACTAACTGTGTTAAAGAATTTATTTGCTTCTCTGGGTACTCTGTATAATTTAGACAGACTCAAAAGGCAGAGTTTGAAGGTATAGCCAATTCCTTTATGGGCCAAAAACACAGGGATCACTGGTTTGAAGGAATCAGTATTAGACACTGAAAGTTCCTATTTTACCAATCAGAAACAGCATTTTACAAAGGATGACAATCCCCATGACTGTTAGGACTATGAGTATTTAACAAGGAATGAAACTGCAAAGCTGATTAGGAGATGCCAGTTTGACTCTCATTTCCTTTTGGGCGCCCTTTTACCCCATCTGGAAACTTGTAGGATCCTCCATTACTCTTGACATTCTGAAACTTGATGATGTTTCTGTCTGGGCATAAGACTTTTTTCATCCATTTAGGTAGTTGGAACCTTCCAATTTAGACACCAGCCCTCCCCCCCCCCACCCCAGCTCCCCAACTCTGGGAAAATATTACTGGAAAAAAGCAATTTTCCTCTTTCTGGGACTTTTATTAGTCAATTTTAGGACTCCTGAATTGGTCTGCTAGACCCTGTTTCTTCCATACATCATTTTCTGGGAGATGAACTTTCATTTCCTTAACTTTCATTTTCAGACCCTGAGACAGACTGGATTATTGGTCCCAATTCTTCAGTCTCCTTTAACAGAATTACATATCTGCACCCTTGCCATGGTTTCTTAGTAGGAGGAAGGAAGTTGAATCTAGCCACGGCCTCAAGACTTGCTTTAACAAATGGGGTAATATGGCCAGAGGCTTGAAATGCACTTTTGTCATTTGGATGGCACTGTGATCTGAGTGGCATGCACTAAGTAGCTGGGGTACCCAGAATTAAAACATATGGCACAGATCTGAACCCAACAAGCAGCCTGTGGTAGATCGCTCAGCCTCTATCAATCAAACCCCAGCTGACCCAAAGACCCATGAGTATGAAAAAAATGCTTACTGTAATATGCCACCGACTTTTGGGACGGTTTGCTATATGTGATGATGACTGTCCTTATATTGCATTTTTAATTTCAGCATAACTTTTTATTATGGAGAGTTTCAAATGTATGTAAAACTAGAATAATAGAGAACCCCCATGTATTCATTATCCAGCCCCATCAATTACCAACTCCTGGAAGATGCTGTCCTATCCACTTACCCCCACCCGCTCCTGTGGTCAGTATTCTAAATCTCTTAACTAAGTTCTCCCCATCTCTCCCCCCCACAATGTATTTGTTGAAGAAACCCAGTTGTTTGCTCTGAAGAGTTTCCCCATCTTGATTTCATCTCTGCGTTGCAGTTTCACAGCTTCCTCTGTCCTCTGTATTTCTTACAGGAGATCTGGAGTACCATCTAGAGTCTTGATCAGATTCAGGTTGACTTTTTATTGGGCAAGACTTTCAAAGGTGGTGGTGTGATCTATCTAGAGGTGCATAATATCTGGTCATATTTTTGTGATGTAAGGCAGCTATGGGTGCCCAATGCCTACATCTTAGTTCACCAGGAGTTGCAGAATGTTCATATTATAATTCTGTCAGCCCTTTATTAGCTGGAATACTTGTATAAAGAGAAAAGTCCTATGACTACTATTACCTAATGGTAGTCTGCAGAGGTAAAAAATATGTATCTTTCTGTTGAATGTGTGGATTTCCTAGCTTCCTCCAATGGTGCTATTATTTTAACACCAACATTCATTTTTAATCCTTATGGAACTCTTACTCTTTTATGTTCTTTTTCTGATAGCATTCTGTCCATATTTCGTGGATGTAACATCTCAAATCTCACTATATCAGGTCTTTTAAAGTTCTTTTCCCTAATTCAGTTGTTTCTGCTGTGTTGATTTTTCTGTTTATCTCGGTCCTTTTCTTTCTGCGGGTTCAGCTCATTTCTCTGGTGGTCCTTGTTAGCAGTTTCTATTTAAGGAGGCTTGGGTTGCCAGTGTTGGGCTCCCTCTGCTTTTGTGTAAACAGGACTGTTTTACTGCCAGGTCTCCGCGTGGGGATTCTCACTGGAAGCTCCTGTGGGGCAGGCCAGGACTGAACCTGCAACTTCATTTACAGCTGAGAGGGCAGGGAGCCGACTGTTAGGCTGCTGGTTCTCTAAAGGCCTTCCTCTGGGATGAACATAAACACACCAAATCTTGGCCCTCACCATACAGTTTGTTCAGTTTTCTTGAGGAAAAATATTTTCCCCGTGAGTATAAATGCTTGCTGCTTCTGTACTGTGAGGGGCAGTGGAATGGGGGGTGATAATCTTTCTCTATGTGGTTAACAACAGGGATACGTTCTGAGAAACGCATCATTAGGCAATTTCATTGTTGTGGGAACATGAGAGTGCACGTACACAAACCTAGATGGTACAGCCTACTACGCACCTAGGCCATATGGTACTCATCTTATGGGACCACGCACTCCACTGTTGATCGGAATGTCGTTATGTGGTGCGTGCCTATGTGCAGGCCTTCCAATCACCCTATTTTGGTCCAATTTCTCCTAAGCCCAAAGCCTCTCTGGGATTCTGTCTGCTAAATTTTAGTGGTATAGTCTAAGCTTTCTCTTCCAGTTCCACCTGTCTTCCAGAAATCTATAGAACACTTCTCCATCATCAAAACTCGGGCCTGGGGGCTGGCCCCATGGCCGAGTGGTTAAGTTCTTGCGCTCCGCTTCGGCAGCCAGGGGTTTCACTGGTTCAGATCCTGGGTGCAGACACGGCACCGCTCATCATGCCACAACTAGAAGGACCCACAACTAAAATATACAACTATATACTGGGGGGGATTTGGGGAGAAAAAAGGAGAAAAAAAAAAAAGATTGGCAACAGTTGTTAGCTCAGGTGCCAATCTTTAAAAAAAAAAACAAAAAACCTCAGGCCTTTTTTCTTTGCTTTTATAGGTTTCCCTTTTTGAATATCCATGATTTCATTTTAGTAGGATATTAAGAGATGAGAGGGAAATATGTGTCTAGTTTGCCATACGTACCAGCCTTTTTATTAGGGTTCTCTAAAAAAAACCAAAATTCTTATTTTCAGCCAGCTTAATAATTGGTCAATATGAATATTTTCTAAAATACATCATGTTTGGTATGAATACTAAATTTAAAACTCACCAAATTATCAAATTATTTGCATATTTTAATCTCATGAAATGATGTCTGATTGACTTAGTCTTTTCCTACATGTATTCCATGCTTATAAAAACTGATCTATATACAGAAATACTACCAGAAGAAATATTTTTAATCAAAGCCAGTATCTCTATTCAATAAGGTTTCCAACTGAGGGAAGAGCAACTGCATAATGCTATAGTCAAATTTGAAACTCCCATTTTCCTGGGGAAAAGTTCTAACTTAATCTTTAGAAACCAAAGACTTTATGTCATGGAAAGTATACGTAGATTAAATTACCATACCTTGGACACTCAGGTCAAGATGACAATAAATTGAATTTCAAAATAAGGAGAGAAATAGTGACTTTGATTAAATACTTCTGAGTTAATGTAGGAGGAAAAACCTCATGTGATTAGCTTAAAGCCAACTCTTTATAAACTCAAGATCATCTCGAAGACAGAATTACGGTTCAAGTTGGTGAAATAAAGGCCTTCTACCCCCTTCTCTTCAAAATCATCCCAAAATAAGAAGGAAAAAAAGAAGCATTTTTTGATGAAACTAGGAAACATTTCTAACCCCTAATCCAAAATATAACCCAGAAAGTGGATAGAGAAATGATAAATGATCTGTTTATGTGCTGACTTAAGTGCTAGGTGCCTGCAGAGAGGCTGAAGACAAGCAAACCAATTCACAGCGGGGATGAGGCAGGACTGAAACAGGGATTGTTTGAAAAGTGGGGTCAAGAGAAGATGAGCCTGACTCTCAGCTTACTTCCCAGTGAATTAGTGCAGAGATGACAACTTCTGCCTCCCAGCCCTGGCGAGTGAGCTTACTGAATGGTGAGATCCTCTCCAGCCCCGCCCTGCTCCAGAACACAGTTTATGGATCCCCACCCAACTTTTCCAGCAGGGAGCAGAGTACCCCTCTCTGGAGAAACTGAACCAACCCAGAGGAAGATCTCGGCAAGTTGACATTTAGGAATCCCTAAGCCGTCTGTGGGCTGCCAACCGCTGGGCTATCTCCCCAGAGAGCTTCCAAAGAGCTATTTTTGCTTAACTTTTTCAATGTACAGCAAAAAACTGCCTGACATTTGAAGAAAGCCTCTATCACGACAGAGACCAAAACAAAGAGGCAAAAGGAACTCAGAGGAAATAAAACCATTGCATGGCAAACAGAAAATAACTTTAAAGAACTATTAATTCATATCGTTACAGAGATGAAAAGATGCTGCATCTGCCAAACAAGATAACGGTAGAAAAAAATGGAAGAGAGCTTTCAGAGACTGAAAACAAAAGCTGAAGAAAGTTCCATTAAAAAGGTTGAAAAATAAAGCACTTTTTGAAAAGAAAAAAAATAGAGAATTTTTTTTTTTTTGAGGAAGACTGGCCCTGAGCTAACATCCACTGCCAATCCTCCCCTTTTTCTGAGGAAGACTGGCCCTGAGCTAACATCCACTGCCAATCCTCCCCTTTTTCTGAGGAAGACTGGCCCTGAGCTAACATCCGTGCCCATCTTCCTCTACTTTATATGTGGGACACCTACCACAGCATGGCTTGCCAAGCGGTGACATGTCCACACCTGGGATCTGAACTGGCAAACCCTGGGCTGCCGAAGCAGAACGTGCGCACTTAACCGCTGCGCCACCAGGCCAGCCCCGAGATAGAAATTATAAAATAAAAAAATGAGCTCAGAGTATCAGCCTGGGAGGTCCAAAGAAACAACAGAAAAAAAAGATGAAGAAAATTTCCTTAGAATGACAAAGATGAGCCTCAGCTGGAAGGGGCCAGTAGAGAGTGCACAAATTCTGAACGACAGAAAACCTGTCAAAACACCCAATTTGTGAAGTTTGATAATACCAGAGATAAAGAACTAAAGTATTCTACAGAGGTCAAAAAGTAGGTCACAGGGAAAGGACTGGGAATTATACCAGCAACTGACTTATCAGATGGAACAACATAAATTTTCTGTGAAAATGATTTCTAATCTAGAATTTTATGCCCAGAAAAAATATCAAGTGGAAGCGTGTTTTTTTTTCTTTCATTAACTACGCAGGTAAACTTTCATGAGGAAGAGCAGAATAAATTCCTTTTCAAACACTGTTCCATCAAAACAAAATGGACCACATGGGATCTAAAAATAGGAGTTCTATCACAGAAGAGACACTGGTCCAAGCTGAAGGAGACGGACGGAAGAGTCAGGGACTAATGGAACTATCAGGTTATCTACACAGGTTTCCTCATGCGGAAAAGCACATAAGGGCGTTTACAGAGCTGCTGGCAAGTGTGAGAAGGTTCAAGTTTTGAAGGAAGCCAAGTAAATAAAACCATGAGGAAAGTGTGTCCAGGAAAATAAAAGAGTGGTACACCACATGGTTCAGCAATCAACAATATTTACATAGACATAATAATGAAAGCACAGCTGAATATGCATGTAGCCAAAAATTCTGAAATAGCTACACTGAGAGGACTATGGAGGAAATAACGGAGGTGGGAGGGCCTTATTAGATATAAGAACTAAAATGCTTATTTACCTTAATGAAAATAGACAATTAAAGGGGATGAATTAAGAGATAATAGCATAAGCATATTTAGAGAGATGGCAGTAAGAACAAAGTGGCTGTCTCTGGAAGAGCTGACTTCGGGGTAGAGGGCACGTTGGGGAGAATATGTGTATAAGTCTTTGAATACTACTTGACTTTTTAATCCATTATGCATGTATTCCTTTCCAAATTAATTTATAAATTAAATCTTTAGTCTAAAATATGGAAGAAGCATCTAGGACATTTAAATAAATCAAGTCTATAGCAAATAATTTCCTAAGGAGAGTTTAGTAAAACATAACATAATCAAACAAGTAGTAATATTAAGGGAATGAAACACTAAAGAGGGAAAGCAAGTCTTACTATTTTGCAATTTATTTAATGAGCTACACTGACATCCTATGACAAGACACTGGTGGAAGCTCACCAAATTATCTGAATGGAAACGAGCCCAGGGAGCCAGCTGCGCTAGCTGACTGCGCTGGGTGGATGAGGTTTAGTGTGCTGTAAGAGTAGAAAGGTTGCCGAGTGAGGAGCCAAGGGGACACAGGTTCTCACACTTGGAGTTACTTTACACCTGTTTCTTACCTTCTCTGAGCCTCAGTTTCTTGGCCTACAGAGACATAAGATGATTATGTCACGGTGTATGTATTTCCCCAATGGTCAGACATCACTGGTGTATATGTCATACAGTGCTGTGAACATGTATGTTTTAAAGGGGTAAAAGGACCTCAGAATAAATTGCATTGCTAGAGAAAGCTAGCTGCTGACCTCAAAACAAAATTACTGGGGCCGGCCCTGTGGCCGAGTGGTTAAGTTCGAGCGCTCCACTGTGGTGGCCCAGGGTTTTCACCGGCTTGGATCCTGGACACGGACATGGCACCACTCAGCAGGCCACGCTGAGGCAGCGTCCCACATGCCACAACTAGAAGGACCTACAACTAAAATACACAACTGTGTACCGGGGGGCTTTGGGGAGAAAAAGGAAAAATTAAAATCCTTAAAAAGAAACCAAAACAAAATTATTTTCCATTATTGGAACACAGAGTAGTAGTTTATAACTTTTGAGCTTTAACTTGTAATAGTAATATACTGTTTAATTTCTTACATAATTACTGAAATTCACAGCCAAGATCAATACAAAACACACACAAACTGTAGTAAAAATAAATTTAAATCTTGATCAGGAATTCACTGTAAAAACAATTTAAGGATTCTGTTTAATATAAGAACTAAAAAAACAAAAAATAACTGAAGGACCTACCAACCATTAAATCCTATATAGAGATCCAAGTCAATCAGAGCAGCTGCTGCTTCCTTGCTGCCATCAAATGAATGCACCTAAGGACATACAGGTATGATTTTATTATAATAATAATTACTCTTTCTTTAAAATTCTAAATCACATTAATATGACTTTCTAAGCAAAAATATAGATGCATTAGGGTTTTTCGGACCACAGGGTTTCAAAGGTGGTGGCCCCTACAATTTTTCTTTTCAAATCAAATTTCACATTTATAACCTGTCATCATCTCCAATGACCTGAAAGGAGGAGACGGCTGCCTAGAAGTTTTCTTTGTGGCTGTGCTGCTATCTCTGCACCGGCGTTTCCGCACCACCTCCAGGAAGACGGACTGGAGTGGGGAGCCGCAGGCAAAAGCATGAAGGAGAGTTAGAATGTTATAAGCTATTTAAAATATATTAAAAATGTTCAATTTTTCTGTTAAGTATCCTTTTTTCTAAAAGAGAAATGACTTTTAAGAGCCAAGTTTTAAGATTTATAAAGAGATTGTGAGAACATCACTTTAAAAAAAATGTAAATTGTTAAACATCAGTAATATCAGCTCGGCAGGCAAAAGACTGAGATGGTGTTTCTGTCCTTCAAAGATACAGGGGTAGAGCATAGTTCTTCACACTTTGGATGTATTTATGTAATCAAAACAGTAAGTAACAACACGCCTTTGAACACACCTAACAAGTGATGTCACATTGACACAGCGTCTAGAGTCTGAATACTACGGATAACATGTTTCTCAAAAATAAAACTGTTACAAAGCTGCCCAAAACGTTTTATTCTTCCCCTCATCATTTCCACCTGACTAGAAAACACAGCCTCCGCTAATATCAAAATAATTTTAAATATGACTCTTCATAAACCATTTCAGAAAATTAGTTAATTCTTTATTTGGCAATCTCTTTTTTGATAAAAGTCAAACATTTAGATTGGATTTGTTACTATTGCCGTTAATTTTTAAAAACTATTATAAAGTCAGCCAAGTAAATTCTTTTTTTTAAAATTAAAAAAAATTTTTTTTTTTCATTTTTAATTTTTTTTGAGAAAGATTAGCCCTGAGCTAACATCTGCTGCCAATCCTCCCCTTTTTTGCTGAGGAAGACTGGCCCTGAGCTAACATCTGTGCCCATCTTCCTCCACTTTTTTATATGTGGGATGCCTGCCACAGCATGGCTTGACAAGTGGTGCCATGTCCACACCCGGGCCGCCAAAACGGAACATGCAAACTTAACCACTGTCCACCAGGCCGGCCCCAAGTAAATTCTTATTTAGAAATAAAGTAAATGGGCTGAGAGGTAGAGTCTGAAGGCTCTAAGTGCCACTAGTAATCCCAAGGGCATAAACAGAGCCTCTCTCAATTCCCAAGTACAGTTCCTAAAGAATAAATTACAGGGTCAGTAAACCACAGATTAAAATGTGCACAGTAATATTAACATAGCAATGCAGAAAACATGCCTGTCACGAGTGGCATGAAGCAGAGGCTGAGCACTTGAGAGACTATATATGAAACCACCACAGCAACGTGACGTGGGCATACAGGAGTGCTCAGGGCCATCTCCTCCCTCCTCAGTTGGCGTCGTCCATGTGATTTTTCTATACCTGATAACAGCTCTTTTGCTAGAGACCAGTGAGTCTCCTAAAATTATATGTGAAATTGGTACATTTGAGCATTCTTCTGAGGGAGATTTTCAAAGGAGTCCATGATCCAAAAAAGATTAAAAATTACTGCTATGGATACCTGAGCTAAGTGGTGGGCTGATAACATTTCTGGGAACTGTCTCAAGACTAACGATTGAAATGACCATATAGAAATGTTTAGAGCAGAAGCAAATTACAGAAAGAATGAGTCTCTAATCAGAGTGATAATAGTAAATGAATACTATTGACAATAATTAAGAAGGCAAACCTGAAATGAATGCTAGAATATTTTAAAATATTAAATTTCCATTTTGCTCAAAATTTAAATTGAAGATTAAAGAATGGCAGATAGAAGAGGCAGAGAAGAATATCATGCACTGTTAAAATGTGTCAGAGTAAATTCACAGGGTTTTTCTGTGAACAGAATGTTGTACTCATTCTCGAACTTTGAACAAACTAACCGTAATTAAAACAGTATGATTTATGTTTGTGCCACATCTGGCCCACAGATTCAACAGTAAATTTATATGCCCTTCCAATAAGAGAGAGAAGAGCCTTAATAACTTTATTGCTGATGTGTGAATTAGAGGCCAACTGTAACCAAGATGCTTTGAAGCATCACACATGAAAAACACCTTTTATACTTACCACTCCACCCACACATCGATCTCTATTTCTTTTCATTATGTCTATGAATTAAAAACAAAAGCAGCTTTTAGCAAATAGCTGGATTTCTGCAAAATTCTTAAATTCTAAATGAGATTTTAGCTATCACTCACCCAAAAATTCGGCATGTGAGTTCCGACAGTGAAGAAACATTGGTAGTTTTGTTTGTTCTGACAGTTCAAACTGTTTTTCAAAATATCTGCATAATGCAAAAAAAACATTTCCTCGTTAAAAATTTTATCATGAGAAAAGTAATTGTCAAATGATTTTTTTCAGTTAAAGGACTTTTATTGTCTAGAGATTATAGAACAGAAATGGTGAATTCACACTTGTACACATCAGCGTTAGCCGAAGGCTTGTATAACAGGCAGCTTCCTGGGAGAGAGACAGCAGTCCTCCGTCATCCAAAGAGGGTACTATTGTTCCGAGACCCGCAGTGGAGGCCCCAAACCGCAAATGGCACCGAACCCTACATGGACCATGTTTTCTCCTTTAAATACACACCTACGATAAACTTTAACTTATAAATTAGGCACAGTAAGAGATTAATGACAATAACTAGTAATAGAACAAATATACTGTAACAGGTTTTAGCAATCTCAGCATGTGATTTTCTTTCTTAAGGGGAAAACTTTCATCTTGTCACTTAAAAGCAGCATTTTAAAGCTTCTCTTTTCCACATGGGAATTGCCAGCATCCCTACTCCTGCACTTTGCAGCCATTCAGTAAAATAAGGATTACCTGAACACAAGCACTGCAATACCACAACAGTCGATACCACGGCAGTCGATCTGATAACCTGGATGGCTACTAAGTGAATAACGAGTGGGCATCGAGCACCGCGTGGATACGCTGGACAAAGGGATGATTCACATCCCAAGCAGGACGGAGGGAGATCTCACCATGCTATTCAGAAGGGCGCACAATTTAAAACTTATGAATTGTTTATTTCTGGAATTTTCCATTTAATATTTTCAGATTGAGGTTGGCCACAGGTAACTGAAAACCATGGAAAGTGAAACCATATAAAGGAGGATTACTGTACTTCATTTTCTGGGATTACAAAATTGTTTTCAGAAACGTTTGTTAGTTTTTCCATTATAACTGCTGGGTAAATCAGGGAGCACTTTACTATTGGTCGCTAGAAGCAAAGAGCTACAAGGTTTACGTTTACAGTGATAGGGGCTGTTCCCCCAAATGATTACTTTTAACAGCTTTCTGACCAAATCCCAGCAAATGAAGCGGACACTTGATCGTCCCGAGGGGCCCCTTCCCTGCAGTATGTGTTGGTGATGGAAAATACACGGCCGGCCCCTTGCCCCAGAGCTGGCTGAGCACGTCACCGGGAGTCACCCCACTCCACTGCGAAGCCAAGCAGGGCTTGACATATACTCACTCAGTGTTCCTACGTGCTATTTACAGAAACTACTGCACTGAGCAAGAAGGAGGATTCCCTTAGAAACTAAACTCAAGGATTGGTTAAATAGCACAAAAACTAAAATACTCTCTTTTTCAGAAAAATGAGAATTACATGATAAAATGGGCAACCTTCAATAATTTAGAATACTTTATAAAAAGCACTTTTCAAGTGCGACATACCATTATCTCATTTGTTCCTCAAAATAACCCTAGGATAGCACAGGAGCTGGTGTCAGACGGCTGCAGGCCCTTGTCAGAGATCACAGCACACAACGTGGCACACTTGGAACCAGAACTCCAAGGCTCTTATTCCGAGTCCCAGCCAAAACGACCACAAGTTGTGGCATTTCAAAAAAGTCTCTTCCTGGTCCCGGGGTACAATGACAATACCCAGTGGATCTAACGGGGTGGGGTGTTCTGTACGCTTTGTCATGTCAGCAGTGTTTTCTCTCCTCATTAATGGTCATGCAGTTTAAGTGAAACCAGGAGTCAGACAATAGGTGTCTTATTTTCTTAATGGGGTTTACCTCTTTTTTACCCTTAATTTGGGGGAACAATTTCTGTGTTTAACTTAAATGTCTCTTTTGCTATATTTTCTTCTATCTCATCTCCTTGAAGGGCAGGACAACTATTTTCCTGGAATATCCTTTTGTACTCTTGAAAATGCTAAATTTTAAACTTAAAAATGGAAATGTACTTCTTAAAGAAAGAGTCTTCCTAAAGTTGGTGGTCTATGTCTTTATTACCCAATGTTTAGGTTTTCAAATCACCTTTTCAGATTCTGCTGGGCCAGAATAAGCAAAAGAAATTTGCCGAAATTTCAGTGCAGGAAATAATAAATGAAAACTCGGAAGAAAAAAGATTTTAATAATTACTACTAGTCACTATTTCCATAACCTTGAAAGTAATTCTATTGTCAGCAATTAAGTGTGCTGCGGTCATTTCCTGCACATGTGGCTTCTGGCTACCCGGCAGGCAGTAGTCTGCACTGTGTTCCCTCTCTACACTGAGAATTTTTTTTCACACACACTTCTATGTACAAAGCCACAGACTTACAGAATCTAACGATCAGCCTGGAAGTAAGCCTTCCACTCACAGAGCAGGCAAAAGCACAATTTACGAAAATAACAGATGCCCAAGCAATGTGCCTACAGAATGCTGCAGAATTTGAGAAGAAGGTCCATGCACTCAAGCCTGCTGGGTATCATAAGCCGTATGGTAAAAAATTACTCCTAATGATACGAATTGAAGATAACTGGTACTTAACCTCAAATGACTGTCTTTAAAGGAAAAAAAACCCCACCATGCTAACTAGGAATAATAATGTAACTTAACCCTCGGTGGTAATCCTTCCTCTAAGCTGGCTGATGGCAAGGATGGCCTCAATCTCTCATCTCTGTGGTCCCCTAAATCTCCAAAGGAGTATTTTGAAATCTTGTCTGAGGTCTGATTTTTTTTTAAAGACCTGCACAGTTTTAACATTTTAGAGCCCCAAGAAAAATGCCCAAAGGAAATTTCTTCCACTCCAGTGAAGAGAAGTCTAACTTGCAACAAAGAAAGGAGTGTGGCACAGGACAGAGAAACGGAAAATACAGGGATGTGTAAATCCATAAATCCACATCCCTTCCATAATTCAGGCCTTTTCCTTGTTTTCATACTTTGCTTTGCTTTTGCTCTTTAAAAAAATACTTTTCAAAAACCCCAAACAAAAGCTTAGCCAGTATTTTCCTTTAGGATGGCAGTATTTCTAAGGATAATAAAATAGCCACAGTTTATTGAGCACTCACTCTGTGCCAGACATAGGGCTGTGGGCTTTACACACCAAATTTGAAGAGCGGCAGGTGTTATTATCCCAATTTTAAAGATGAGGAAATTGAGATTTACAGTTCCAATTCAAACCCAAAGTTCTGTTGATTTCAAAGATCTTACCTTTAACACTATGTTATATATAGCCTTTACTTGCCATTATTTTTCAGACACTGTATCTACTGCAAATTAGTTCTTTTGGTCTTGCTTCCTTATCCATTACACTAATTTATTTTCTACTTTTCTCTTCTCATACATCTTCTTTACCCTGACTATGTTTTTACTTAAAAAACAAAACCAAAACAAATCATGCACTGGCTGTTTCAGATGGTACAAAAGTGCAGACCAAAATCTAAATTCTTCCAAGAGTAGACCCAAGAGTAGGAGCTGGATTACAGGCTTTCCATCCATGCTACTCTGTAGGAATCAGAAAGACTCTTCCCAATTCCAGGAACACTTCCTGAGACCGCACATGTGCTAAGAGTTCTGTGCCAGGTGCCTTGGGAACCACAACGCGAGTAAGACTTGGTTTGCGCCTTTGGAGAACTCAGAGAGACAGTGTGTTGTGGCAGGGGCAGGGGTGCCACAAACATGTTTTCAGTACCATGTGAGACGAGCTGACACAAGCATGGAGGGCTGTGTGCACAGAGAACGGGGGCTGCGTGCTCTTAGTACCTGCAAAGGGGAAGGGGAGGGAACAAAGGCAGAAGAAACGGGTACTTACTTCCTTAAGGACAATCCAAACAGGATTACTACTGGTGTGTCATTTTTTTACTCACTAAGTCATTTAACGTTTTATAATTTTTTAAAAATCTTAAATTGAACTGCCCATCTTTCAAAATTTCTACCGTACTTTAGTTTGTTCTGAGCTTTACCGGCTCTGGAAGAGGCCAAGCTCACACTCCATCACCTTAGCAAAGCCCTTCCTGACTCCTCTGGAAGATTAGTCCTTCCCTCTGCTGTTCACACACCTTTTTGATAGCATTTTCCAACCTGTTTTAATTATTTATATCCTCTCTTGTCTATAAAGGCATAAGAACCGAGTCTTACTCTTCTTTGTACCACGCTGAGGACGCCCTTGGTAATCATTTACTAATGAACGGAGTTTGAACTCTCTATTAGAGTCACATTAACACCTGGACAACTGGCGGGAGTGTTAAAGTGTAAGCCACGTCTTGCTGCACATACCGTTGTAAGTTCTGACTGAGATGATGGTGAAATATCCTCAGAGCGGCCAAACAGAACTGATATCATCAATGTTTTCATATAACACAAAAAAACTGAGTTTAAAGTATTTAGATTGCATTGTGGAATCAGTTTTGACTCATCTGGATGGAAACTCATAGGGGCAAGAAATCTTGGAGGACTCTGCCACTGCCTTTGATTGTTACACCACACAGTCTGTTTGCCTCACGAGGCTCATCTTGGCCTAAAATAGACGCTAAAGTGGAGGAATTAGGATCCATGGGCTTAACCTAAGAGAGTGTTACAGACAACTGTTTTCCTATTTACGTGTGAACACGTGAACTTTCAAGGTTAAGAGAGCTGACCTACATGATACTCAAGAGAGGAACAGAGACTGAGCCATCCTGCCGGTCACCACGAGAACAGCTCTGAAAAACATAGCCAATAACGTGCCACTAAGTGAACAGCTCTGAAAGGGCTCTATACATGAGAAGCCTGAAGGAAAGAGCCCATGGAACGTTACTCTAACCCGTCCTATGTCACGTGGCTATGGGCCTTCACCCTCCAGGAACCCTGGAGCTTGAAAGGGTGTGACGGACTCACTAGTCAACCCGCTCCGCACTACAGGCATTTGCACTGGGATGGACATAGCGGGACTGTGTGTGTGGCGGCGCAGGCAGTGAGGGAGAAAGTACACCTTGACAGGCATAATTTGAAAAACCCCTCAGGCCTCAAGTCACTGGCTTAATCAAGATCATATGACAAAAACGGTTAATTATTAAGTATTATGATAGAGCCAGATGGTATCATACGAGAGTATTTGATCCAGACTCCTCCTTCTGCGTAAGAAACTAAGCAGCACGGAGGGCTGCCTGTTCTTAAATGGCTTTAGGGACACATATTCCTTTTTTTTTTTTTAGGAAGATTAGCCCTGAGCTAACATCCATGCCCATCTTCCTCTACTTTATATGTGGGACGCCTGCCACAGCATGGCTTGCCAAGCAGTGCCATGTCCACACCCAGGATCCGAACCGGCGAACCCTGGGCCGCTGAAATGGAACGTGCAAACGTAACTACTGCGCCACCGGGCAGGCCCCCTTATTCCTATTTTTGTACACCGAGTTCCCAGCAGTTTCAGGCACATATTACTCTATAAATATTTGCTGAATGGACGAATAATTAAATTAACCTCCTTTAGAAGCTCATTCTAATGTTTTATCATGTTGATAAAGACGTTGTTTCTAAAATTCAACAAAATGCTCATGTCTTAAATTAAGGCTCTGACCTAATTTTTCTTTTCAGCCTGTAACACTGCCTGCCAGGATGACGACAGCAGCTCCACTCAGTTACAGGCCACAGGTTGTAGGACGTCCCCGAGGCTTGTGAGCTTTGGGATCTCTCAGAAGCCATCACTCTCCAGAGGGTTCCCATGAAAGGATTCGCGTTCCAAACGGACAACAGCCAATGTGCAGCAAGAGGAAAATATGTTTTTCTAGCTTTGGTGATTGATCCTATAATCTCTTTTTAATATCCCTTGCTCTTAAATCATACTCCGCATGACTGAATTTAATTCATTTCATTGGAATGGTTCATGTATGAATGCATTTATTAAACAAAAAACAACAAAAAGGTCTCCTTCATGTAAAACTCATCCCTTATTTCTAATATTAAAATCAATTAGCCAATTAGGGAACTATATGCTTCCATCCCTTATGAATTCCGTGCATGGAACTTGTTTCACTTAACTTCTACCAAAGGGAAAAACAAAAAATCTCGATGCTGAATCCAACTACATTCTAAACTGATAAAAGCAATTAAAAAAATCACTCTTAAGATTTTACAGTAATTTCTAAAGTCAACAAATTTCCTTACTTGAGCTGAGTATCTTTGGGACAAAACTCCAGTCGGTCAAAATCTTTAAAAGATAAAAAAGAATCAATAATTACTCACGACTTGTACAGAACAAACCAATTATTTTCAGTCACTCTAGTGGGCTAGGCTGGCACTTACCAAGTCCACATTCCCCTATTGCCACAACTTTCCCCTTGTTGTTTTCAGCAAGATTTAGCAACTCCATTAGGTAAAGATCGGGGTCATTCTTTTCAAATTCATCACATCTCGTAGGATGACATCCAACTGTGCTGAAAAACATATCTAGCACGAAACGTCTCAGGATTATTTTCAAAGTATTTTTCATATTTATTTTTCATATGCAAAAACAGTAGAATATCAAATAATTTCAACTGGTTAATTTTTAACAATAGCCATAAACTATTCAAACTACCAGAACTGCACTAAGTTAATCATATAAGAATTTTTGGAATACCTTAACAAAGCAGGACATGGATATAAAAATTGTCTTAATGTATTGGTAAAAATAATTAATTCAACTCTTTCCAAAGCTTGTATTTACTCAGATTTGCAGAATGGAAAATGAAACACTCTGCTGTAGAATGAAATGTCATAATCTAATCTTATCTTTTATATTCACTGTTCATGTGACTGTCTTATTTCATGTATTTAATATTAACAGTTACGATGTATTCCTTCCCTTTAAAAAGGGTGACTTAAAGGAGGTGGAAGAGGGATTTGTTTTTCTAATAAAAAATAAAGTGGACTTCTTTGGAAGCCATACTTTGATAGCTTTAATTGTATGGAACACAAATGTGAAGTCAAACAGGGCTTCTAAGTGGCTTAAGGTTCTTGCACCTGAACCCATTGGAGAGGTGTGGTGCCTTCTTCAGGCTCTCATGCAGGTGTTTACATTCAAAAGGAGGCAGCTTTTAAAGCAGTGAGGACACAGCTGTGCGGAGAGGAGTGCAAGAGGGCTGACAACAGAAATTCAAGAACTTTTTGGGTTTTGTTTTTGTTTTTGTTTTGGTGAGGAAGAATGGCCCTGAGCTAACATCTGTTGCCAATCTTCCTTCTTTTTACTTCAGTAAGATTGTCACTGAGCTAACATCTGTGCCAATCTTCCTCTATTTTGTATGTGGGATACCACCATAGCATGGCTTGATGAGCGATGTGTAGGTCTGCACCCAGGATCTGAACTGGCGAACCCTGGGGCGCCAAAGCAAAGTGCATGAACTTAACCACTATACCACCAGGCCGGCCCCAGAGATTTGAGAGCTTTTAAAAGCATCTGTTTGGGGATAAAAAGTATGGAAGACAATTCTTATACACAAATAAGCTTCTGGGAAGACAGTTATTTTTGGGTTTTATTTTGTTTGAGGAAGATTAGCCCTGAGCTCACATCTGCTGCCAATCCTCCTCTTTTCGCTGAGGAAGACTGGCCCTGAGCTGACATTCGTGCCCATTTGCCTCCACTTTATATGTGGAACGACTGCCACAGCATGGCTTGCCAAGCGGTGCCATGTCCACACCCGGGATCCAAACCAGCGAACCCCGGGCCGCTGAAGCAGAACGTGTGAAGTTAACCATTGTGCCACCAGGCCAGCCTCAGAAGACAGTTATTTTTATGGCCTTAATCACTAAGAAAAAGTGCCAGCAGTTCCTGAAGTATGCATTTTAGGAAGATTTCCATAAAAAAATAGCTTTTAATAAGTAAATCACTATTTTGAAAAATAATGTGGAATGCCCAATTCTTCAGTGTCTAGCACGTGAAGCATGCCAAAAAAAAAAGGTTAAGTAAATGAATGCCGGACAAAGATGGTATTTTATGTAACTAGGATTCCTTCGGGAATCAATTCCAAAACTTTACAGATTTTAAATAAATGCAAAAAGGTATGAACAGAAAGTGAGCATATAACAGACTATATACCATATTATTACTTGCATTCCTGAGGCCTTGCACAGTGTCTGGTCTGCATGATAAATATTTAATAAATAATCTTTCACAGCTTAAGTTAAAAAAGAGTAAATACAAAGCAACTCTTACCTTAAACACATTACAACAGACACACAAAAATGCGACATCAGGAATTTTTGTTAGTGCCACTGAGTTGATTCCGACTCCTAGCAACACTGTGTACAGCAGAGTGGAACGCTGTCCAGTCTTTCAGCACCATCCTCTCACCTTCCAGCGCTACTAGACAATGCTCCACTGCTGTGCAGTGTTTTCACAGCATCAGGAATATCTGAGGCTAAATTAGAGACCTGGTGGACTTAATTCTCATTACCTGAAATCTTAAAGTAATTCTTATTAAGTACTATGAGGGTTTATCAAGCATCTCATACACCAATGGGCACTCCGAATTTTTTCATCTTAATCATGTCCCACTGAAATCAGTCTACTGTCCTGTTGTTTCTACAGTCATGGTCCATTGTATTGTACCTGAGGCAGTTCTCAGACTTCTTCAAAATAACTTAATTCATATTTTTTTTTGGTAAAAGTAATATGAGGATACCATTTGTTTGTGCCAAATGCAGTGCATCTTTACTGTCTTGTAGATTTCCACCCGTAATCATAAACTGAAATAGAAAGAAATAAAATAAGCCCACTTTAACAGGGTATCAACAAGTTTCCCAAACATGCTGTCCTACTACTTTTTTCCAGAATGCTTTTCTCTGACTGTGACACACGTACCCTTCCTTTAAGATTCAGCTGAAAGAGCACCTCCCGTGTAGAGTGGTCCCTGACTACTCCCCTACCCCTCCATTCCTTCCTATCGAAATGGATTCACATGTGGGTCTTTCCTATCAGACCGTGAGTTCCTTGAGGACAGGTCATGTTACAAAAGCCTGAATAAGTAAAGACCTCTGACTTTAGAATTCTGTTCATCTAAATTAGAGATTCAATACTGCTGATTAATTCAGCTCTCCAAGTGTGGTCCTGGAACCCCCGGGGGATATGTGAGGTCAAAACTATTTTCAAAATAATGCTAAGATGTTATTTTGCCTTTTTCATTCTCATTCTGTCATAAGTATGCAATGAGGTATTCCAGAGGCTAGAACAGATTGACTGCAGAAACAGACACGAAAGTCCAGCAGTCTTCTGTTAAGCCAGACATTAAAGAGATGTAAAAATGTAAAACAATTCCACTCATGTCACTAAAGATTTTTAGTTTGGAAAAATACTTATTTTTCATAAAAATATGCTATTTATGTTATATAATGGTTTATTGTTATTTTAAAATGAATAAATACTTTAAATTTTTCTCTTTTAATTTATAATACAGTAGATATCAATAGATAAAACCCACATAAACAGAAGCTCTTTGGGATCCTCAATAATATTAAGGAACGTGACGTGGTTCTGAGACCAAAAGTTTGAGAATAAGATATTAACAAAAATATTGGGAAAACTTTGTTTACTAACAATACCTAATTCTTTAATCTAAGACCAAGTGCCCACGTCCAGTATTTCAATTATGTGAAATAGCTTCTAATCAAGGCTACCTTTAATTTTATCTATCACTTTTCCATTTGGATGAAAAGATAAGGGCAAGACTAGAGGACATAACTTCCTCTCCCAGTTTACACTGATGATGATGATGATGATGGCGGCAGCTTCCACCATCAACACAACAAAGGTTGTTTACTTCATACTAGGTATAATATCCAGTGCTTTGCATTCCATATTTTCTTTAACCCTCCCAGTGACTCTATTAATTAGGTCTTGCTGTCATTCTCAATGTATGGATGAGAAGACTGTAGTCTAGAGAGTTGAAGGACCCAGGTTATAAAGCTTTGAAGAACAAAGCTAGGGCTGGAACCCAGGTTTGTTATGCCAGCACTGTGCTTTTAATCACTACACTACAACTGCAAGGTACTGAGTTAAACTTCAATTCGGAACCACGTCCAAGTAAACTTCATTTCAGTTCTGCCACCCCTAAATCCGTGTATGTGTGATTACAAATGTTAAGATGAAACTCTTCACAGCTGACACAGGAAAATTTAGGAGCTTCGTACTTCAGAGTTTTCAAAATGGCATTTGATAAAGTGATTTACCAAGCAGAGAATAACCACATAATAAGAAATTAATGTAACGTTTATCCTCTCTCATTACTTGTGAATAACTAATACAATTTTAGCGCTCGAGACTGCAGGACTCATGTAGTCGGCAGTGTCACTCTTTAAAACTGAGGTTACTCAACTTAGAACCAGGAGTTACCACACACCCTGACACCACACTGTGGAATTTAACCTTATTTCTTGTGTGCATGTGTGGGATAGCTGCTATTTTTAAAAAATACTAATTAAAAAGAAATATCTATCCAAAGAATTTGACCCTGAGCTTGCTATTCATGTGCTTAGAACTCTCTAAAAAGTAATAGGAGTTTTCCTGACAATCCAACTATTACTGTAAAAATCAAAGTGTCCTCTCAGTTATCTGAAATGGCATACCCACACTATAAAAGCTAAACTTGGTGACATACACGGCTTTTTGATGACTGCTTAATTCTAACAAATGCTAAATTATGTTACAAAATTTATTAAAAGTTGCCTCTTAAGAAGCCTGGTAATTCAGATAGGTTTTAAAAAAATTTTTCAAAGAGACTTTGCCATTTACCACATTTGTAATCAGATGGAAAAACAACCCCATGAGGTTTGTGTCATTTAAATTGCTGTGGACAGAATATTTTGATATTTTATTTCATTAACTTGCTAATATTACATGTTGATATTACATATCCCAAAATACCAAGTGTGGCATTAGCTCTTTTTCTTCTACTCTGCATGCAGTATTTTAACCAAAATTTAGTTTTTTAAAAAATTCTCAAGAGTAACAAAAATGAAATGATACCTTTTTAACACCAATCTGGACAGCTCTCTCTATTACATCCTGTAAGTCATCTGTAAAAAACAAACCCCACATTAAGAAAACTTGATAAACAAAAATTTACTTATCTATAATTTAATCATCCCTTCTAGAAAGGAAAATACATAGAAACAATCACATTTACTAAATCAAAGTTACACTGATTCTATTTGATGAGTACTCATCATGAAATAAGCACAGAGCTGGCAATAACCTTGGAAAAAACAAAAAAAGAGGGCCAGCTTTGGTGGTCCAGGTTCAGTTCCAAGGTGTGGACTTATGCCATTCATCTCTCAGTGGCCATGCTGTGGCAGTGGCTCACATACAAAAAGAGGAAGGAAGACTGGCAGCAGATGTTAGCTCAGGGTGAATCTTCCTCAGCAAAAAAAAAAAAAAGAAGAAGAAGAAGAAAAGAAACTCACATAAGCCAACTAGATGAATAGTTATCCATTTAATTGTATTTTTATTCTGTTGATCAAAAGGCGGAAAGTGACAAAAGTCGGGGGTTCAAACTAAAGATGAATTTGCTCGCTACAATTTAAGTCACTTGCCTTGAATCTGCCATTTGTTAGTATGATTAAGATTGTTTATTTCTACTAGGGCTTTTCAGAGTACATCTCCACTGCCTCTCAAAACACGATATAACACCTCTTTGTAGATTTCAGTTAACACTGTATTTCTAAAATTACTATTCGCATTGAGGAAGGACAATTTTTATTTTCTCTGACAGTTGCTTTTTGCTTTTCCCCAAAATTCTCTGTTAAGTAAAAATAAACTTTTCTGGGGAAATCAATAGCAAATACCAATCTCTGAGAGGCCTGAGGTAAATGAATAGCAAAATTAAACAATTACATCATACAAATCCATTTATTAATTTCATATTTAAGTGTCACAGTAGATGTGACTAGAATTCAATTACTATTACTTCTAGAGTAGCTATAAAATTTCTTTTAGACAAAAAATATCAACTTAGTGAACTTATACTAAGTAGGGCAACCAGTTTTCCTAGATATTATAAACTAGAGGAATACCGATATAGATCACAATAAAACTTATTTCATAAACACAAGTATACAAACACACACACACAGTCATGAAGCATGAAATCCATTCAGTGCCACAAAGCCAAGAAAAGAAGAATGCAATTTATTCAATAGCCTGCAGTATATAAGTAACATCTTATAAACATAAAACATAAAAATATCATCTAAATTTCAAAAGGAAGTAGAAAAGGTAAGTTTTGATGAAAGGTAAGTTTTAGGAAAGCTAACATTTACTTTTCTTCTTTCAAGTGGCATCTGACATTCCCTATATTCAGAGCAGCTTTCACTTACGATCACCTAGAAGCAAAGAAGATGAGCTTCTGACTTAGCTTGTTCAAATGTGCCATTCGACATCATCCACAACAATGAAACCAAACCGTCCTGTTTGCATTTACACAGTAACAAGTATAGTAATTTTCGGAGGTGATATTCACAGACCAGCTTATTGGAGAAATTCTGCTTTCAAAAACTTGTCACTATCATTTCCCACTTAGTTACCTCAGGTGACAAAATATGCCTTTTAAATGAACTTGATAAGATAAATATACACCATTTTGCTTTTGGCTAAGCTTTCCATGAACGTTCGAGGTCCTTCTGTCTATTCCCACCCACACGGTCGGTCTCTAGGGTCTTGCAGGACTTGGATAAAGGGGCAGGCAAGACAGGGAAGGTGGACAGCACTGCACCTCTGCCTTCCTCACACTGCCACTCTGTCATGCAGCTGAGAATGTTTTCAAAAAACTAGACATTATACTGACGTTCCACTGTATGTGATTTTTGAATTATGTGCCCTACTGTTTAATTGCTTAAAAGACTAATTAAACAATCAACTATTATCAGCTTCTATGTATATGGTTATTTAAAGTTCCACATTCAAAATTATAAACTTCTACAGATAAGAAGGGCTTGATAACACTTTGATATAACATGTGTTCTGTAAATGTTCATGATCATCGTTTATCAATATAGCTTATATGGATTTCACTTTGCTTACTGTTTTATCCAAGATGCATAATAAATCCTTTAATTTCAATTGTAAGAGTGATTATGCTTTTCATGATTTCCTTGAGGCAGAACATGTTTCAGAGAGAAACTGTTTACCTTAATAAAAGAAACATTTACCTTGATGCTTTTGAACCCCTCTATAAATTCCTCTGAACATGGGATCTGTCAAGTTGATACCAATATCTGCGGAAAGCAAAAATAAAATGATTAATCATTAAGAGCCTCTATTTGAAACTTCCACTTTAAATAAAAGCTCCTGTTACTACACTTTTCATTCACATATTCATTCACACAAACAAAATCTAAGTGCCTACCATTTAACAATCACTTGGACGCTTGGGATACAAAGAGTAAGATGCAATTCCTGCTCTCAAGAAACTCACCACAGAACTGGGAAGGCAGACCCACTAACAGACAATTGAAAAATATTGTAAGTAGACACTGGCATTGTGAAGCATAGAAGAGGAACACTCAACCTAGTCCAGTAGCTGGCCCAGAAGAGGCTTCCAGAAAGAAGGGATCTCTGATCTGAATCTTACAGGATGAGTTAGAGTTACCCGGTAGAAGAGGGGAAACTGCAGACAGAGGAAGCAGCAGGAGCAAAGCACCGGGGGTGTGAAATATCAGGCAGACTGCCGTCAGCCATTCTGGCTGCTGGAGAGAAGTGTAGGGAAGGAAGTGGCCAGAAAAGGCCAGACTCAGCCATGTTACAGACACTTGTCTTTAAAATGCCAGGTCCAACAAGAAGCACCGATGGCTTTTAGGCAGAGGAGTAAGATGTGTATTCTGGACATCTCAATCTGGCGTCTGTGCAGAAGGTGAGATTTGAAGGGGGGAAATGGAGTTAGGATCTCATCTGGGAACAGGCAAGAGCTCATATTTGCAATGAAGAGAACCTGGTTTAGGGTAACGCAAGCGAGATGCAGAGAGGGGAATGCATTATTTATTTCCTTTATTCACCCAATACTTACGAAGACCAACTGTGTGCCAAATACTATGTAAGGACTTAGGGGATACAGATATGAATAAGACCCAATACTTGGTTCCTGCCCTTCAGGAATGTATAGCTTATATGGAAACTCCAATTAGAAACTGTGATATAATAAGCTAGATTGTAAGCAACACAAGGCAAAAGACATTTATCTTCTTCACTGCTGTATCCCTAGAACATAGCATAATGGCTGGCACATAGTAGGAGCTCTACAAGGATGATGAGAAAAGCTTCACTAGATCTGGAAGAAAGCAAACGCTTACAAGCTAACGAACGGAAAGGACACTCTACATACAGATGTGTGTACGCACACACTACACCTGGAAGACTGGAGAAGTTCACTGTGACCGTGGAGCACAATGCAGTTCTCACCGGAGAGCAACTTTGCAGCCCCTCTCTTCTAACCCGCTCCCCGCCCACACCACATTTAGTAACGTCTGCATGCACTTCTAGTCGTCACAACTGAGAGGGGTGCTACTGGGATCTAGGCTTCAGACCACGGGTGCTGCTAAATACCCTACAATGCACAGAATAGCCTCCCACAACAAAGAATTGTCTGACCCAAAAAATCAAGTGTGGTTCTTGGTAAATCCTGCTGTAGAGCATAAGGGAACAAGGGGAATGAGAAGAGGTGAAGTCAGATTGTGGTGGCCGTGGGCAATAAAAATGCCTTCTTTATGTAAAATACACATCCTTTAGCTCTTAGCACTAGGAGACTCTCCAAGTTCGTGGTGGGGGGTGGGGGGCAGTTGCCTACCAACAGACCTCTACATTATTTCTGCTGAGTTTCAGCTTTTTCTTTTTTTATCGAGGTGACGTGGTTTATAACATTACATAAATGTGAGGTGTACATTGTTATATATTTCGATTTCTGTGTGGATGACAGCATGTTCACCACACACAGACTAATTATGATCCATCACCACACACATGCGCCTAGTCACCCCTTTCGCCCTCCTCCCTCCCCCTTCCCCTCTGGTAACCACCAGTCCTATCTCTGTTGCTATGTGTTTGTTTGTTGTTTTTATCTTCTATTTACGAGTGAGATCATATGGTATTTGACTTTCTCCCTCTGACTTATTTCACTCAGCATAATACCCTCAAGGCCCACCCATGTTGTCACAAATGGCCTGATTTCATCATTTCTAATGGCTGAGTAGTAGTCCATTGTGTATATACCCCACATCTTCTTTATCCATTCATTCCTTGATGGGCGCCTAGATTGCTTCCAAGTCTTGGCTATTGTGAACGATGCTGCAGTGAACGTAAATCTATCTTGACACATTCGTGTTTTCATGTTCTTAGGATAAATACCCAGCAGAATAGCTGGATTATATGGTAGTTCTACTCTCAATTTTCTGAGGAATCTCCATACTGTTTTCCATAGTGGCTGCACCAGTTCCCACTCCCACTAGCAGTGTATGAGAGTCAGCTTCTGACTTGGTATATTCTCACTCTGATTTCTGCCAAGCTGGCCCTCAGTGAGCTGTGCTGCTTCAACATTAAGACAGACCTTGAAAAATGAATGGGAGTTTGGATAATCCAAGAGATGGTGAGGAGAGTATTCCAGGCATTTGAAACACCAAGAGAAAGGCACAAAGCAGAAAACTTCAAAGACACTTGGGCAACAGCATATACGTCAATAGAGGGTAAGAAATGAATTCATAACCAGTAACCTTTTTAAAGGGCTATTAACACACAAACATTATCGAATATTATAAATACAATACAGGGGTTCAGTGGAATGGCCCAGATCACAAGAAATCAGCATCTACTTTATTTCAAGTAAGGAAAGGAAATTAGATAGGGAAGTGGGAAGACTGAGAGAGGAAACCCAGGGGAGAGGGGTGAGGCCTTTTTGCCTAGAATAATCCTTCACAGGGGTCAGTCTATGGTCACCCACCATGAATGATCATTAGGAGCACAGAAACGGTCTGCATCTCTTCTAGCCCATTTCCTCTTTGCGCAGCAAAGAGATTAGAATTTTTCCAAGGCAATCTTTAACTAGAAAATGAAGTGAAAAACAAATGAAAATGAAAAGCAAGCAAATTTAACAAGTAAACGTACGATACTAATTTTAGAAGCGAAGTGAAGACTAGCTTGGAGGCCCAGTTTATGAAGCCTCTCCATATCCTTGTCTCAACCCTAACTGGAATGGATGCGAAATCGTCCTTCAGTGCTCACTCTGAGGCAGACGATGGTTAAGGACAATTCCAGGTGACACCACTTCCTGTTAGATCCTAGCTCTTCCCGACGTGCACTGGTCCTTCAGGACCTTAGTCAGAGTGTACTTCAAAGATCTACAGTCAAGCAGCACGTAACGACGTTTTGGTCAACAAGGGACACGACAGTGGTCCCATTAGTACCTTACAGATTAGGTGTGTAGTAGGCTATACCATCTGGGTTTACGTAAGAGCACTCTATAATGTTCGTTTGCACAACAAAATCGCTTAACAACGCCTTTCTCAGAAAGCATCCCCCTCGTTAAGCGATGTGTAACTACATATTCAGCTTTGGACCCAGGTGAGCCTTGGGCTTTAGCATATCCTGCACTGGCTCAGCCACCAATTTTTTCCCTTTTCTGCAAAAATCCCTTGTGACTTATAGCCCTTTTCTTTCATGGTTTGCCTAGAGTGTATTCCTGGGTCAGTTATTACAGCTGCTTTCTATCCTTTGATGACTAGGCTGCTTCACCTTAGGTTTGGTGAAGGGGTTCAGAACATGCCACCCCAAAATACGCCACTTTGGCACACTGGTTATTTCGAGCTGAAGGCACCTGAGAAACAGCAGATGCAGGAAAGGCTCTCTGATCTCCCCCCTTCTACCTAAAAGCAGGTCATACAATTTCCCATGAACCCTCCCTAGACCAGGAAGAGAAGAGTCTTATCACCAGAGACTGGGAGTCAAAGTCAAAATGGATCTGTACAAACAAACCCCAAATAACCCTTATCTTCCATTAGTTATCCCATGTATTTCCTAGTCACTGTCCCCAAATTTACACAATTTAAGCCCCTTTGTCTTATCACGTCCCCAAGTAAGCTTTTGTTAAGTTTTTTGGCCTAACAGCTTCTTTGGGTCTTCATTTTCCTTTTGAAGACTCCCATGCATGTGAAGAAAAAACTGCATGATTTTCTCCTGTTAATCTGTCTTATGTCAGTTTAATTCTTTTTTTTTTTTTTTTTTTTGAGAAAGATTAGCCCTGAGGTAACTGCTGCCAATCCTCCTCTTTTTGCTGAGGAAGCCTGGCCCGGAGCTAACATCCGTGCCCATCTTCCTCTACTTTATATGTGGGACACCTACCACAGCATGGCTTGCCATGCGGGGCCGTGTCCGCACCCGGGATCCGAACCGGCAAACCCTGGCCCGCCGAAGTGGAACGTGTGCACTTAACCGCTGCGCCAGCGGGCCGGCCCCATCAGTTTAATTCTTAGGCCCAGCCACAGAACCTAAGATGGCAGGAGGAAGTTTTTCCTCCCCTACAAAGGCAAACATCTTTTTCCTGCCTCTGGATTCACTTCTCTTTCCTTGAAGAAGTTCTCCTCTCTCCTATACTGGATGGCCTCTGGGCCTCCCACTCCCCACCCACCCACTACCAGCAAATAATGGGCAGGGTGCTTAAGATAATTAGAAGTCAATACAGAGCGGTCAAAGAAAAGTTCAAACTGATCATCAAAAAATATTCAATCTGTGAGCAAGTTCTGAGAAATACAATAAAATGGGGACTGCAGTTATGGAATGAGAAGGGACTCTGGAGTCAGAATTCCTGGCACTATGACTAATTAGCTGAATGATCCTGGGCAAATCAGCCTGTTTCCTCACTAAAAGGGTGGGCATAAAATTTCTCCTTCCAGGATGAAATGTGGCTCAAACTGGAAAATGAATGTGAAAGCATTTTTGCGAATTAAAAGCCTTATAGAATGTAATTATCATTATTACTAAGCCAATTTTGTAAAAATTCTGTAACAGGCCAATAACAAATGGAATTTTAGTCAACATTAGCTACATTGTCATACAAACTATAAGGGCTTAACACTCCCAATCCAAGACTGAGCAAACAGCCAAATGTAAGTCAATCTGTCTATAAAGACTCATGATGCAATCACGAAAATAAAAAAAATAAAGTCAAAATCCTATTTAACTTGTTCAAAATGTGCTGATCTATAATAAGGGACAGTATCTTTAAAATTAAGAAGTCCCTATCAGCAATAAACTCAAAAAAAGTAAACAAATACTGTATGCAAATCAATTTCTAGCCTGAAAACTAAGCTTGAAATAGCTTGAAAAACTAAGAAAGTAAGAGATAAGGGTGACAGAGTATGAGAGGAAGTAAAAAAAGGCAAAATGGAAAATTACTACTTCTGATTAGGGGAAAAATTGAGAGATTCACACCTTTAGTGGCATGTCACCTTGTAACGATCAGTAATGTTTCTCTTCCATTAATTTTTTCTTTAACTAGCTGGCTTTAAAAGCAGTACCTGCTTTACTGCTAAAAACTACTTCCAGTATTAATGAGTTTTATTTTCAAAACAAAATAAGAGTAGAAACTGTTTGCAACCGAAAGAAAGCCACATCTCCGAACCAATGGCTCACTGTTTGGGCTCAGAGGATCATGTCAAATCACTGTCACCTATGACCTAGGGATACAAAGGGACAGCAAATAGGGTATTTAAAATCGCTTTAGATTTGCTTAGCCTTCAGATATAACTTCAGGGGCCGGCCCGGTGGCGCAGCGGTTAAGTGCACATGTTCTGCTCCGGCGGCCTAGGGTTCACTGACTCGGATCCCAGGTGCGGACGTGGCACCGCGTGGCAAGCCATGCTGTGGTAGGCGTCCCACATATAAAGTAGAGGAAGACTGGCACAGATGTTAGCTCAGGGCCAGTCTTCTCCAGCAAAAAGAGGAGGATTGGCAGCAGTTAGCTCAGGGCTAATCTTCCTCAAAAAAAAAAAATAAATCAGATATAACTTCAAGTTTGCAGGAAATTAGGGAGCAAGCTAAACACTGCCACATAGCAAACAGACAAGTCCAGAAGATAGGACTTCCGTGGGACAACTGGCCAAATTGCTTCTGCAGGACAGTGCCATGAAAAAGAAATGTGTGTGATAAAGGGGTTGGCAAGCTATGGTCCCAGGCCATCGCCCATTTTTGTTTGCCCCTGAGCTAAGAATGCTTTTACATTTTTAAATAGTTGAAAAAAATCAAAAGAACAGTAGTTTGTGTCATCTAAAAATTATAAGAAATTTAAGTTTCAGTATCCAAAGTTTTACTGGTGGGGCCGGCCCGGTGGCGCAGCGGTTAAGTTCGCACGTTCCGCTTCTCAGCGACCCGGGGTTTGCTGGTTGGGATCCCGGGTGCAGACATGGCACCCCTTGGCACGCCATGCTGTGGTAGCCGTCCCACATATAAAGTAGAGGAAGATGGGCACGGATGTTAGCTCAGGGCCAGGCTTCCTCAGCAAAAAAGAGGAGGACTGGCAGTAGTTAGCTCAGGGCTAATCCTCCCTAAAAAAAAAAAAAAAAAAAGAACAAAGTTTTACTGGAACATGGCCCCACCTATTTGTTTACATATTGTCTACTGCTGCTTTTGAGTGACAAGGTCAGAGTAGTTGCAATAGAGATCATATGGCCTACAAGATAAAAAATATGTACTAAATCCCCCTTTAAGGAAAAAGTTGGCCAACTTCTGTTAAAAACTTAAGGAACACCTAAACGCATGGCTCTGGATTGGATACTGTTTCGGAAATGACCACCATATAAAAGAGGCTCCACAGAGATCCCTCATCTCTTCTACCATGCGGGGATACAGCCAGGAGGTGCCAGCTATGAACAAGGAAGCAGGTCCTCACCAGAATGCTACCATGCTGGCGCTTTGACCTTGGAGTTCCCAGGCTCCAGAACTATGAGAAATAAATTCCTGCTGTTTATCAACTACCCAGTCTGTGGTACTTGTTGCAGCAGCCCAAACAGACTAAGAAAATCTATGACATCACCTCTCTCAAGCTGTCCATGCCAAGCGGGTGGATTTTATCTCCTAATCTCTCACATCTGCACACTCTTTTCCGTCCCCCGACTACCATAACACTCCAGCCAGAATGCCACTCCGGTCCCTTCCACTGTGTTCTCCTCCTGACCCGAGGTTTCTTTTCATTCATGGATCAGATCATGATACTCTTAACTGGACTCCTGATGCTCTTAGGATAACAACCAAAGTCCTTAACATGGAATCATCTTGGCTCCACTAATCTCTCTAGCTCATTCTGTACCTCAGCCCCTTCCCCACTCCTCTCTGCTCCAGACCCACTGGTCTTCCTTCACTTCCTCAAAAGTACCATGCACCCTTTTGCCACAGGATGTCTGCACAGGCTGTTCTGTCTGGAACCTTCTCCCTGCCTTTTTTTGCCTACTTAACTCTTAATCTTCTTTCAGAGCTCAGCCCAAGTGTTACTTCCTCAAGGAAACCTTTTCTGACCTCCTCGTCTAAGTTTTGTTCTTCACCAAAGGCCCAGAGAATCATGTTCCTTTTCCTCAGTGCCGCCTTCTCTGTAATCGTGGTAAACAGTCATTATTGCACTTACAAGGCTGGCTGTCTCCACCACTAGACTACGACTTACTTTCTGCCCATCACAGATTCCTAGCATTGAGGACACTGTGTGGCACACAGTTGAGACTCAGTAAATATCTGTGGAATGAACGAATAACGAGGTTGACCAAGGGAATCCAAGACAAAGAATAGGAAATAAGGTCCAGTCCCTCAGGAAATGGAATTAATACAAGAGATGGCCAGAAGCCCCAACCAGCCTGCTGCAAGGGACACAGGGCAGGATCAGAATCCTGTTAAAAGAACACAACTACAGATAAATCTTAGGTACCTGAGACTCCTGAGCTGGATGGCCCCAAGAGGTAGTTATGTTACTAATTACCGCCGGCTGCTCTCTCACTGGTTCACTGCGGGGCCGGTGCAGAGACTGCTAGGATAGGAATCATCTAAAGCTGCGCTTCAGGGCCGGTCCAGTGGCGCAGCGGTTAAGCTTGCACGTTCTGCTTCTTGGCAGCCCGGGGTTCACCGGTTCGGATCCTGGGTGCAGACACAGCACCATTTGGCAAAAGCCATGCTGTAGCAGGTGTCCCACGTAAAAAGTAGATGGAAGATAGGCATGGATGTTAGCCCAGGGCCAGTCTTCCCCAGCAAAAAGAGGAGAGTTGGCAGTAGTTAGCTCAGGGCTAATCTTCCTCAAAAAAAAAAAAAATAAAGCTGTGCTTCTCAAACCAGGGATGTTCTGGAGAATATGTAACACCTTGAGATTTCCTGGAGAATCCATTTTACTTCAGAAGATTTAGGGGATAAAATGTCTTTTGAATTTAAAAAGGGCACCATACTATTTCAAAGATAAATACAAGACATCCAAAGAAATTTTGTAAATGCATGAAGATTTATACACCACTGCTGCCATCCCTACCACTCCTGGGGTACACCTCACTCCAAGTCCTTAAGTGGACTTTGGCTGGTCAGTTTTGGAACACTGATGGGCCAAAAGCTTTGAAAAGGAAGGTTCCAGTGCACCCCAAGTCCCATTACCTTGCAATCATCTAGTACAGACTCTTATTGCTATTCAGATTGAGGATATAATCCCCTGTGGTATAACACTCAGATAAAGTCACAGAAATTAGTCGAAAGGATAACCTAGGACGTAATGTTGAAGTGTCCTCTAAGAGGGTCAACGTTTCCTATAAAACACAAATAGTTTCGCTTCCTGCCCTCCTTCCCCATATTAGAAACACTGGGTGCAGTTTTTAAGGGGCAGCCATTTGTTATGCGACAATAGAAGGGGGAAATATAGAAGCATTACCTCAGGATAGCGAGGTGTCCTAAATCAAAATCTAAGGCTGCTTTTAGAGCAGCGGTTTAATTTTTCACACAATTGTTCCATGTAAAGCTTGTTCCAATCTTCCATGGGTCTAATATGATGTTTTCCAAAGTACTGTTCATAATTCATTATAGGCAGAAATTTTGAAATGACACAGAATAAAACACTAACTATGAGAGTAAGTCACATAACAAAGATAGCATGTATAGGATGATTCCATTTTTGTTGTAAAAAGTCTGATATGTGGGGCTGGCCCTGTGGCCGAGTGGCTGAGTTCACATGCTCTGCTGCAGGCGGCCCAGTGTGTCGTTGGTTCAAATCCTGGGCGCGGACATGGCACTGCTCATCAGACCACGCTGAGGCAGCATCCCACATGCCACAACTAGAAGGACCCACAACAAAGAATATACAACTATGTACCGGGGGCTTTGGGGAAAAAAAGGGAAAGAAATAAAATCTTTAAAAAAATCTGATATGTTTATGTGTTTTTAAGATTCTCTATAAATCTATTAAAAAATTAGGGGGGCTGGCCCCATGGCCGAGTGGTTAAGTTTGTGCGCTCTGCTTCGGCGGCCCAGGATTTCCCTGGTTTGGATCCTGGGGGCGGACATGGCACCGCTTGTCAGGTCATGTTGAGGTGGCGTCCCACATAGCACAACCAGAAGGACCTACAACTAGAATACACAACTACGTACTGGGGGGCTTTGGGGAGAAGGAGAAGAAAACAAAAAAGAAAAAAAAAAAGATTGGCAACAGACATTAGCTTAGGTGCCAATCTTTAAAAAAAAGAAAAAAAGTTAGAGAAGAATATACTTTAAACACTGGTTACCTCAAGAGAGTGGAAATGAAGGAGATCATACAGGAAAAAATTTATTCCAATTAAGCCCACTTCCTTTAAGAAATCTTTTCCAGCTTATCTGGTTCAGATCCCCTTATCAATTTTCTTACCATCTTAGTACTGAAACTACAAATCTTCTTTTACCCACTAATTCATACTTCCATTGCACAGCCTCCGTACTAGGACCCTGGAAAAAGACAAATACCATTGAGTATCTGCCTTAAAAGAGTGAGGTCTAGTGGGTAAGGCAGATACATAAATACTTAATGATAAAATAATGCAGCAAAGGGTAGTCATGAAGTCTTAAGGAACAAGTAAAAATCAACCAGGTCAGAGGGTGGTCGGTAGGATATCAGAGGGGGAGGGGACATTATAGCCCCCAACTGCCACTCTAAAAATCTTGTCTGGAGGAAGCAGCAGCATATCCAGGTGTTTATAGAGCATAAAAGAGATGAGGCTGGAAAGGTGGACAGCACCAGACCACAGACAGGCTTTGCATGCTATGTTAAGGTACTTCAACTATCCTGAGGACGGTCACCGAAAGCCTGGAAGAAGGAGAAAAATGTAGTCCATTTGATTTCTGTACAGACCACTCTGGAGGCTATAGACAGGATGGATTTAAGAGGACATGACTTGAGGTAGGGACTTAGTTTTGTATTACAAACACATACTTCTTCAAAAAAAAAATAAGTGTCTTTTCTTTGTGGAGTGTTTCACAGCTCTTACTCCATCTCTCCCATCAATTATATCACAGATTGGAATGGACAGGCTGAGAGACACCACACCTGAAAACCGTGTACCACCTTTGCGGACCTACCCCCAACCTCACTCCAGGCTCTCACACAGCACTTGTTAAAATCTCTTTTGTGGCACTTAACACATTCTCCCCTGCATTTGCTTTGACTGTACATAAGTCTGACTGTACATACCTCTCCAGGCTGAAAACTAACTGCACCACTAGATTTTTTTTAATAGTTCTTCATACTTAGCACAATGTCTTTGGAAAAAATACTGCTTAAAAAAACTCTCAGATCGAAGTTTATAATCCTAACCTCTCTCCTGAGTGCCAGATGCATCTCCAATTGCCCCAGAAGTGTTTCCACCTGGATGTCCTGTAAGACTCTCAAACTTAACCTAATCCAAATGGATCTTGCTATATCTGCCACCCACTGCCAAACTAATCAGGCTTCCATTCCATATTTAGGTATTTATCCCAACCAAGTCATCTTTGACTGTTCGCTCTCCCTTACCTGCCATATACACTCAGCTGCTACACGCTGTGTATGCACATCCCTTCCATTTCTCTCTCCCTTTTCCAATGTCCTAGTTCAAACTCTGAAATGTTTCCCTGCCTCTCCCTATCCCTCACCAAATCTACATAATAGCTATCAGGATTACCTTATGAAAGCAGAGATAGATCACTGTCATTTCCCACCTTCAAGCAGCTGGAAACTCCACAAAGACAAGGATCACGCCCAGCTTTACCCACTGCTGTATCCCACAGGCCAAGGTCCCCAGTACATAAGCGGCACCCAGTGATTTACTTAATGAATGCTCCTGTCAAAAGCCTTCAGTGAAGCCCCACTAGACGCAGGAAAACTAAACTCAGCAAGACATTCCAGTCCCAAGGTACCCTTCCAGCCCTAGCTCTTGCAATGTCCCACAGATTTTCCTAAGTGCATGGTAGTAAATATTCTTACTCCTTCGGCTCCTGTCGCATTTACCCTCTCTTGTTCTACCGATGCTGAATGAACTATTGTACTTGGAAAGTAATAGAAGTTCTTTATCTCCCCACTATTTGTGTCCTCCAGTTTCTCCACCAAGTGGTGATGCCAGCGGGGCAGGGACTGGGTCTTTGTGCCCTGTGTTCCCAGGCCAGTGCCTGGCCCACCAGACGCTCAGCAACTGTGATATGACCGCACGAATGAGTTACTGAACGGGTCCCTCGAAGCTATCATCCTCTCGACGACGGAGAGGGGAAGGGACGGGAGCTGCACGTGGGATGAAAAGGAATACAGTGACTGGGCATTTTTGGGGGTAGTTTTGCTTCCTTTTTCTCTTTATTGAATACAACACATATGTCAAAAAGAGCATAAATCATAACCGTACAGCTCGTGAATTTTCACAAATAAGCATACCCGTGAAGCCAGCACCTAGGCGGAGAACATCGCCAGCACGCAGCAGCCTCCCCTCGCCCTGTTCCGCTGAGTGCCCTTTCGACCCTCAAACAGACAGGGAGCTCGAGCCCTGGGCCCTCCGGCCGCAGCGAGCGACGCCCGGAGGGAGACAGAAAAGCCCACGAACCGGAGAAACACTCTTACCCACGAACTTGAAGCGACTCATGCCTGCGGCCCCGGCTCCTCCCCGGTGGAAGCGGAAGGAAGTAGCCGCCGTCGCCCAGCCCTCCCGGAAGCCCCGCCCCCTAGCCGACCGCTTCCGGTTTCTCGGGATCCCCCGCGGCCGCTGAAGGTGAGCCGGCCGTCATGGCGTTCTTGGCGTCGGCGGCCTACCTGACCCACCAGCAGAAGGTGTTGCGGCTCTATAAGCGGGCGCTGCGCCACCTGGAGTCGTGGTGCATCCACAGGTGGGAGAGGGGGCCCCAGCGCGCGGGGAGGTGACCGTAGGGGCCCCCACGGAGGCTGAGAGGCCCCGGTGTACCGGGCGGCTCAAGGACTTCTGGGACAGAGTGGGAAGGGGGCCCCTCGCCCCACGGAGCCCACCCGTAGTCCCGGGTTCGAATCCGGGCTTCGTCTCCTGCAGCTGCGAGACCTTGGGGAGTTGTTTATCTGGTCGGGGCCTCAGTGTTCGGAAAAACGGACGCAGGACCTAGCGCAGAGGGTTGCGTGACATTCAGTGAAATAAAGGAAAGTGCCTAAAACTGTAATTGTCATGCTTCCAGCGTTCACTACATAATAGCTTTCATCATGACCTTCTCGTATCTGATATGAGCGGTAGTAATATGTGCATGATTTTCTTTAGTCCTCACAACTCTAGGAGTTAGAGATTATTTAGCCTTATTTTACAGATGCAGCTGGTAAGTGGCCAAGCAGAATTAAAAGTCAGGTGTCCACCTCCAAAGTATCATCATCCTCCCACCCCTCCCATCAGCTTTCCTCTTTTTAGCCTCATCCGGTCCTTTTCACTGTCTTCACATCCCACATAATTCTTCAGCTCCCGTGTTATTCTCTTCTTCTTTCCTCTCTCTATCCATCTGTGGTTAGTCTTAGAATATAGTATTGAAACTTATGGATTTTTTTCATGGCCTAGATGCAATGCAAGGTGTGAATGCCAAGCCTCCACTCCCTTGTCAGAATCCTAAAACCTGTCCCAGGAGGAAGGCTTTGGGGAAAAACCTCTAAATGATGGAAAACTGAGTAGACCTGGAAGAGTTGTGGAGGGTATCTTTGAAGCCCAGATCGCATACTTGTGATTATTGGAAATTCATCAACCCGTTTCTCTTTGCTAGGCAGGAAGATGGTTCAGTGTAGTAGGATTGTTAGTTTCCTCCCTGAGTTTTCCTTATTCGTTCGTTCATCTGACGGAATTTGCAATTCAGGTTCTACGCTGGATGCTGAATGAATAAAAGTTAATAAGCCCTCTTTCTCAGCTGTAGCAACTCATGGATTAATGGGGAAGATGGGCATGTATACAAATAGATCACATAAAGAATTAGCAGTGTTATAAAGGTGAAGGAAGTCAAGCCATCAAGAATTCAGGTAATGCTGAACTACATCTGGGAATGTAGTTTTGGAGGACGGAGTAAAAGTAGCTACTGTGGTAACACTGACTCAGTGTTTTGTTAATCTCACTGACATCCCTTCTCAGCTGCCTGAGTTTTCTTCTTCCATTTTCCCTCCTAGTGCTTCCTCCATTTGTTCTCCATGGTTCCATCCTGGGACCTCTGTTATTGCTGGATATATACTTGGGGTAGCCTCATCTAATGCTGGGACTTGAGTTACTACCTATGCTAATTTGTCTCTGGAGCTGTATTTCCAACTGTAAGATCACCTCAGTTGTCCGCAACTCAACTTGTTTAAATTCTTTGAAACCAAACTCATTTTCTTTTCACTACCCCATTCTCATTCTCTTCCATAATTTCCTGCATCAGCTAGTGGCATTACTAGTAACAGTCACTCAGCTTTAAGTCTTAGAATTGTTTTCAGGTACTCCCTTCTCATCCCTCTGCCAATGATACACGTACTTGTACGCCATGTATAATTGGACACTGATTTTTGTAAATTCTCTCCCCAGTGTAATAATATTAGTAACTGACCTTATTGAACACCGAGGAGGTACCAGGCACTATCTAAAGTGTGTTTATGTGTTTTAGCTCATCTATGGTTTGGGACAACCTTGAGATATAGATACTGTTATTAACACTTTTATAGAGGAGGAACCCATGGCCTAAAGACATTAAGTAACTTGCCCCATATTACACAGCTAGTAAGCGGCTACGATTCAGTCCCAAGCAATCTGACCTGAGAGCCCAGTCTCATAATTTTGTAATCTAAATGTTTCTCTCCTGTCACCATCTGTCACTGTTGCTGGCTTCAGGCCCTTGTCCTCTGTGGCCTGGATTATTGTCAAAGCCTCCAAAGTGATCTCTGCCCAGTTTCTTCTAGAACCTGAGCATAACTTGCCTAAGGCATGCAGCTAGTGTCAGAGTCAGGATTCAAACCCAGGTCCTTCTGATTTGAGCAGTAGTGTTTCCGCCATGTAATACCTCCCTTCTTATTCATCTTTGTAACTCCAGTATTTAGCAGCGCCTAATGCAAGGTAGGAGGAAATTCAGTAAATTGTCATTGAATGCATGTTGAATGATGCTAAAGAGGCTGTAGGTTTTCTTTTTGGCTAATTCTCTTTTTCCTTTAAATCATTATTCCTTTGTTGGAGGAGAGAGGGAAAGAGTGGTTAGGCTGTATTTGATAGAGTATTTTTTTGCTGCTGGTGTTTGGGGAGCTGCCGAGGAAGCAGTCAGAATGATGTGGCTGCTCCATTGGCCGGGTCTGGGGAGGTGCCAGGGAGTTACACGACTCATCCAGAAGACATCAGTGGAAGTACAGCTTCTTGTCAGACAGTAATCCTGCCCAGTTGAGTAGATAACATTTCTAATCTCCAAAATCATTTTGGTTTAAGGGACAAATATCGGTACTTTGCTTGTTTGTTGAGAGCCCGGTTTGAAGAACATAAGAATGAAAAGGATATGGTGAAGGCCACCCAGCTGCTGAGGGAGGCGGAGGAAGAATTCTGGTACAATCAGCATCCTCAGCCGTACATCTTCCCTGAGTCTCCTGGGGGCACCTCCTATGAGAGATACGAGTGTTACAAGGTAGGTGAGGACTCCAGTGGCGACCGCCTTCTAGAGAACTTGGTCTCTCCAGGCCCAAGCCTCAGCCTTAGAAATCACTCGCCCTCTTAGGGGCAGCAAGGAGATTTCTTTCCTGACAGTTGTAGATAGGTACTTTTCTTCAGCTGTCAGTTTTCTCTCTCCCAGATGACATGAAAACTTTTCTTTCTAAATTCAACTCCAAGGTCTTGTGGTATCTTTTTGGCAACACAGAGTGCTAAATTACTTGGTGAATAAGTCATTTTTGGACCTTAAAGTTAACCAATTTGGATTGGCGCTTAGTATTTCTGAGAAATTCTAGCTCATACTTCCAAATAACATAAACCCATTCTGGATACTTAGAGAACGCAGGGAGGAGGGGAATGACACCACTTCCCTTTGGACTGGCATTGCTGTTTTTCAGCCCGAGGCTGTTTTACTCTAAGGGTCTCTCCTGTATGGTGGCCCTTGCTGGTCCTCTGTTGTTCATTGCTTAATGTCAGAAACAGTCTGATACTTGTAATGGTTATAAAAATGCACGTTGATTTTCGTCTTGTCTCCTGAGCAGGCCCTTCAGTGGCATGTAAGTGTATCCTCTGGGATGACGCCCTGATTGCCTCTCCTGACAGGTTCCTGAGTGGTGCTTAGATGACTGGCATCCTTCCGAGAAGGCAATGTATCCTGATTACTTTGCCAAGAGAGAGCAGTGGAAGAAGCTACGGAGGGAAAGCTGGGAGCGGGAGGTGAGTCTGACCTGCATTTTATGGCCCACGTGGTCAACACCTCGAAGGAGCTCAGGTTTTGTTCCCCACGTGCAGAAGTTGAATTCCCAGCTGTGACCGTTACTCGGGCCCCTTGTGTCTCAGATATACTTTTGTTTGAAAGTGTGTTAAGTGTAGCATTTACAGCCTTCTCACACATAGGTTACAGAGAGTTCCCTGGTCTTTTTGGGTTTTCTGTTCTCTGATTTTGCTTCTCCCCTCCTGCTCCAACTCTGTCCTTTGCCTGACCTATTATCTATACCCTACAATCCCTTAACTTTCCTCTCTACCAGTGCCTTGACATTTTCCACTCATCTTATGATGTCTGATTTACATGTTTAAAAGCCCACTCTTGCTGTAGTGTGAAGAATATATTGGAGAGGGCAAGGGGAGAAGTGGAGAGACCAGTTTGGGATTATTGCAGTTTAGTCAAAAGATTATGGCAGCCAGCGCTAGGATGGAAGCAGTGGATATGGAAGGACACAGATTCAGGATATGTCCAAACAGAGGGACAGGAAGATTGACTGGATGTGCGGGATGCCTGAAAGACAGGGAGGGATCAAGAATGAGTTCCAGGTTTTAAGCTTTAACCTGTGAAGTTTGGTTGATGGTGTTTATTGAGATAGGGAAGATGGGGGGTGGAGGGGAACAGGTGTCAGAGGGACAATCAAGTGTTGAGTTTTAAATTTGTTTAAGAATGCTAAACGTGAGAATCCTGTGAGACGTCGTGTGCACATGTCAGTAGGCGACTGTGGATGTAGGAATCTGTTATTCAAAGGAGAGATTTGAGCTCAAAATAGAAATTTTTGAGTTATCACTTGTTTTAAAAGCCATGGACATGTATGAGATTCTTGAGAGAGTAGAGAGAGAAGAAAGGTCGCAGGAGCTGCCACTTGTAGAGGGACCAAGGAGCCTCTAGCAAGGGAGAGGGGGACTCGGGAGGTGTGACAGCAGAGGCCAAGAGAATGTGGTTCAGGAATGGCCCAGGCCAAGTCATCTTTGCTGAAAGTTGCTAAAAGGTGGACTAGAGGGGGGACTGGAAATAACATCCCAGACTTGGGCTACAGGAAGGGCATTCGTGGCCTTGACTAGAGCCTTTTCTGGAGGGTTTAATCCCACTGAACAGTGAGCAGGAAGTGAGGAAGAGAAGACAGGAGGGGAGAGAATTCTTGAGAAGTTTTGCTGAGAACAGTAACTGGGCAGAAGCTGGAGCCCAAGGGATTATTTTCTTTTAAGATAAGAAAAAATGATGCATATGTGCTGATGAGAAGAGTTGGGGGAAGAGATGGAATAGGCACAGGAGGAAAGTTTTTGGGAAGAAGAATGGGATCCCAAGCATGGACGGAGGCCCTTGAAAGGAGAAGGGGTTCTTCCTCCATCATAGGTGGACAAAAGATTTATGTAAATGCATTTGGGTTAGAAGTTTTGATGATGGGAAAACGACGACTTCTATAATGGCTTCTCTTTTTAGTGAGATAAGAGGAAAAGCCGAGAAGTGGTTGCAGCGTGTTTGGAGAATGTGGAAAAAGTGTGATAATCACAGGGAGAGGATGAGCTTACAGGAGGATGGTAATGAGATTGCCGTGTGGTGTTGAAGACCCATTTCAAGTTGGAAATCATGTGTTGTGACACCAATTTTTTCTAGTGGTTTTTTTCTCTTTAGCAATACTAGCCGTATAGGTGCAGGCTTGAAGGTGGATGGTGCGGTTTGTCCACTGTGGAGTGGCAGGACTTGAGGTTCTTCAAAAGGGAGTGATTGCCATGATGGAGTCTAGGCTGGATAAAGACGGGAAGTCAAGACAGGAGGCTGACGCAGAGAGAGATGGGCAAGGTGGGCGGGAGGATCCGTGTACTGGTGGTCTCTACAAGTTTCAAGTATTTTCAAGGGGGCATTTAAGCAGATGAGCTGGAAGGGGACACTGTGGTGGGATAATGGGATATTTGAATTCATGATTTTGAAAGTTGTGCTAGTTCTGGTGATAAGGTCCAGGATGGTGACTGTTGGAAGTCCTTGACCAAGGTGAAGCAGAAGGAAAGTCGGTGTGACCAAGGTGGGCAGTGTTTTCTAAGAGCTGTCTCAGCATTTGGGAACGTGAGGTATTTATTTGTGGAGAGCAGCAGGTTACTTCTGCAGTTGATCACCATGATAATCTCCTTTTCTCCACAAAAAAAAGTTCCTCCTTTACCTATTCCATCTCTTTGACATTATTAAACAGCGCATGTGCGTGAGGCTCCGGTTAGCCATAATCCAGAACTGATTTGTTTGGAGGAAGCTTCAGAAAATCAGTGATCTGGAAAGTGATCTCTTAGGTGTCCTCCTCTATTAGGACAGTGATAGTCTTGGAGATCTCTGGAACTGAGGCTAGCTGGGCAATGGCAGACAGAACTGAGCACATTTGTACATGTGATTTCATGTTATTTCTCGTCCTGGTTGTTATTTGGGGGGCCTTAAGGTTTACATCCTTAATGGATTTGAGGTTTCTTAGTAGTGGTTTTGGAGAGCACTTAGCTGAGACAAAAATAAATGTTTTTGGGGGGGAACAGGTGGGGAGGCCATAACAAAGGGGAATTAGAATGGTGACTGTCGTGGTTTTGTGTATTGAATATGAGGTGGGGTAAGAGGGTTTGTTCTCAGCTTTGCTGTTTAAGAACGGGAAAACCTTTAAGGAGAATAGCTTTTCTGTCTGAGTTATAGTGTGGGTATAAAAATAATGCAAGTATATATAAAAAGCACTTTTCTGTAGTGAGGATCACATAGTGTGTAATGTGACATACAACAGCAGACTTTATAGTCAGTTAGACTCCTTTTCTAATTGTTCCTTCCTTACCCCTTCTAGGTTAAGCAGCTGCAGGAGGAAACTCCGCTTGGTGGTCCCCACACTGAAGCTTTGCCCCCGGCCCGAAAGGAAGGTGATTTGCCCCCACTGTGGTGGCATATTGTGACTAGGCCCCGGGAGCGGCCTATGTAGAGAGAGGAAGACACCTCACCAGTCGTGCTTGCAAGTGAAAAAGTTACAGAGCATACACATACTTGCCCTAATAAAAATAACTCAGTATCGTCTGATGAGACTGATGTGTTCTTCTGAGGACTAACATGATGCCAAGTGACTACGCTACTGTCCTTTTCTTACCAGTTGTGCATATAAAGTATGTGAAATGTGGTCAGCTGTGTTCTTTTCTTCCCCATTCAGTCGTGTTGATTGATAGCACGTTATCAGTAAGGGAAAACTATGCAACAGACCCAGATACAAGATTTACTCTGATGATTGAGTTGAACAAACTCCAGTTGAATGTTTAATTCACTGTAGTGACTGGAAGGAATATGAAGCCAAGAGGAGAAGGTACACTAATTTGGAGGACTTGATACCTTTTGGTTTTCTAACAAGTCCACTAATGGAATTTTAGTTTTGATTAAAAGGATAACTCTCCCTAAGAAGCACACATTCAACAAATAAACATGGAGTTTATGGGGTTCGCTCAGGAGTGGAGCTTTGATGGGTGAGCTTAAAGGGCCTGATCTGGGATAAAACTTTTTTTGTGACGCTTATTAGGAGGCAGTTTTCCAGCTTTGCTTCGTCTGCCGGAGCTTGGATCGTCTGCAGACGCAAAGGTACGGGTACAGCAGAACGCTTTAACTGTCTGAAGAAGTGTCTGTACTGAAACTGTCAGCCAAACCCAGCTACTTTGAGTTCTGGGTAACGCATTAGAGCTGACTTCCGATACTTAGTTCAGGCAGCTAGTGTTCTTAGGTCTCATAACCATCACAAAAATGCTTTGTCAATTTTCTAAGCTCAGTCTGAGTCTCATTTAACTAAGACCAAGTGAGTTTTAAGAAGACTTGAAATACAGGACTTTTTCTTTCTAGTGGTTCTTTATTTATAATGTAGGCTGAAGCAATTGTTACAAGGTAGAAGGGAGACACATTACACAATTGTTATTTATACAAGTTGAGAACAAAAAACTGCACAGGGAGAGGTCAACTCTCAGTACAAACTAGCAACTAAAGCACAATAATTTACCTTTAGAAACGATTTCTTTATTTTTAGCTGTGACACTGCTTTTACAATATGCAAAAACACAAACAGAACTACCCAAGGTGTTTTGTCACATTCTTTCTACAGTGAATTTGGCAACATTTTATATTAAATTTATTCAGATTATACTAACGTTTAAAAACTAAACAAGTGAAAAGCTGTACCAAGGTACAGTTACATCCATTTATTTCAAAGGTTCAAAATACCACTTTGATCTATTGTGATTACCTTGCAGTGATTTCTGCTTTTGCAAAAACCATCTCAAGCATCATATGCACAATGCATCAGCTACTTTTAGTCATCAAGATTGGTGGGCTAAACCACAGGCACTACTGTTGCTTATATTCTGTAAAAGGAGCTTGTTTTTCAAAGAAAAAAAGCTTAAATAGTTTCTAATAATCATGCCTTTGCTTTAAAGCCATAACATAAAATGTCCTTGAGCAATCACAGCAGTGTTAAATGTTAGTATATAGAACAGTGACTATACAGGTACGTTACTCTCACATCCAATGCAGTTATGTATTAAAGCATAAGATTATGTAATTGAAGATTCGAGCCAACAGAAATCTGCAGGGTCTGGGGGACACAGCACTTTCAACTCACCAACTGCTGCCGGGCTTGCTTGCTGTCTTTAATATCACTCTCTTCTCCAAATGTGAGCCCTTGAAATCTACAAATCTCTGTTGGCTTTAGGGGACGGGCATTAGAACAAATTTAACTTTCACTTAAAAAAGAAAAGACATAAATCCATTCCAAAAAACATTACCTAGAATACAAAAAAAGGGACAATATAGCGGTCGGATTCCCAGTGACAATAAATAAATCCTCCTCTCTTCAATGTTTAGTATGAGGCCAATTAACTGCCATTTATTTAAAAGAAGATAAGAAAAACAAGCCCCCAGATTGGTAAACACATCAGCAAGTTGCTAGACTTCAAGCTGGTTACCCTTGTTAAATCCGCTTGAGTTTTTTCAAAATATTTGGGCTTTTCAACGCGCCCAGCCTGCTGGGCACAGTTAAGTAAAAGGCATTTGCTATATCTAAGAATTCCCTGCTATCATTTTTAAATGTTTTCACATTTTTAAAACTGCCTTACCCTTTTGGATGTATTCCATGAAAGTGGGTGTAACAGACCAGTAACTAAAGTGGAGGATCCTATGTCTACCCGGTGGCAGCGGCATGCACGGGATTGGAGGTGGGTGCTGTGTGCAGTCAAGAGGAATCGTGGGAGAAAGAAGTCCTTAAACACCCTACAGAAACAAACACTGCAATCCAGTATGGCTTATTCAGATGCATTTACCATGAAGCTACTAGAAATTCAACCTACGAGGCTACTCTTAAATGTAACAGGATCGGCTATGTTGACAGTGTGCCCCTCCCACGGCCCTCCCCCCAATCCCAACACAGTCTACCGTTTCCAGATTTACTTCACTCTGAGTATTGCTCATCAATTGTTAACTCCTGCTTTTCTCATCCAGAACATAGTATATTTAAATGAAGATTTTACCCCTTAGCCATTTTGTTTGTACATTAAAATAACCTGAATTTGCTTCTAAGCCAGACAACTACAATGCATCTACAAAAGCTTGCAGAAAAAAAAGAGAAACGAAAAAGCTAAGTATAGTCATCCTTTTTTCTGAAATTAACTACTTCATGGTTCCCCCTGCCCCAACCCCCCCCCTTATGCATTTAAAATTTTACAAAGACTTGTAAAAAAGTTAAATGGAATTTGGCACCTTCAGAAAAATCAAAAGGGAAACTAAGATTAAAATGTGCAGAAAGAAAACTGTCAATATTTACAAATTAAAAGGTCAAGATTATGTCAGTTACATATGTTGCTTTTCATTATCTAAAGGTGTCGAGTACTTTCAAAAGAGCTGTATTCTGAGTTGCCTACAAAATCTTGATTATAGATTGGAATGGATCAAGACAAATTAGGTATTATTAATTAAACAGTTCGTTCCTCACTGGCAGCATTTCTTGTGAGCCTAAGAAAGGCGAGGGGCTGAGCGGTCATTGGTCATGGTCTTCTTCAGTTTCACACCCCTTCGGATGGCGTTCAGCATGTCTTCTCCCTGCGGGCTCTCTCTCGGGCTCAGGTCTGCAGGATCGCTCTCTGGAATCTGGCCTGGGGAGGCAGTGGCACTTGAGGGATCCCTTTCCTGGTCTTCGGCCTCGCTTTCTGGAATCGCCTGTCTGTGCTCCTCGGGGATACTTGGCTTCGGGCCTGGAAGAGGAGGGTTGACGGAGGCTTGGCCACTCCACATCGAGGAGGGCATGCTGGTGACACCCTGGGGGCCCTCACCCACAGATGGTGACTCGGGGCTGTGCTCACCCCGCTCCTCTGGCCCATCCAGAGGGGATGGCAACACCCCAGGGAGGTCTGGGACAGTTGGGGTCTTGACAGGGATCACAGGGGTCTTGATGGGGATGGGACCAGCTCCAATGGTCCCCCGGCGGACAGAAGGTTTGGTGGAAGGGGTCCGTCGAATGGTTGCAACCCCTGGAGTGACCATAGCAGGTCCGAGGGTGGTGGGGAGGCCAGCAGTTGAGGCTGGGCGCTTGGCTTGGAACATCCGTCGGTAGGACTGGCTGATGTCACTGTTTCTCGGAATGGTGGAGGATTTGTCAAACTCCTGCTGATCTGCCTCCTGGTCACCACTTACCGAGAAATAATCATAATCTGAAACTGATGATAATATTCGATTAGAAATATCCAAGGCAGCAGCTTTGCTTTTTTGATTGTGTGTCGGAAGAACAAAAGCACAAAGGGCAGAGCACTTCACCTACCATCTCCTCCCACACCCACCCCCGCCCCCGGTCTCTGTGCCACCCTTAGATGCCCTCGGTGTCTAAGAACTCGCTGGCACGGATCTTCGTTTTGTTCACTCATGTACCCTGAGCACCTACTATGGTGTGGGGCATAGTAGGCACGCACTCAAATACCGTTGGGAGTTGGAGAGTGTAACACTGCCAGGCTGCAGCAAAGCTACCTCTGAGCGTCTCTGGGAGGAATACGGGGATGGAAACAGAAAACATATTCTACAAACCCTCCCATCCGGAATGCAACACAAGAAGCAAACCTCAAACAGACTATCACAGACCTTACTATCTCCCTTGTAATTAACTTGTCAGGCGACAGCTAGTAAAAGAATGGAGCTACTGGCAATGAGTCCCTGAAAATAGGTACAAGATAGGTTCCGTCAGGGATGTGTGGTCACTTCCTCTCAACATACAGGGTCACGTGGGAGGGGCAAGTTTACAGATTAAACATCTTAGAGCAGGTTTCTGAACAGCAGCACAACTGACATTTGGTGCCAGATGAATTCTTTGTTGTTGGGGCGCCGGGGGGCCCTGCTGTATATTCTATGATGTCTAGCAGCATCCCTGGCTTCTACTCACAAGGTGCCAGTAGCACCCTCCACCAGCTACAACCACCAACAAAGGTCCCCAGACCTTGCCAAATGTCCCCTGGGAAGCAAAATCACCTCCATTTAGACTCACTGTCTTAGAGGCTTTGACTGATGGACTGCAAATAGGCTTGGTCAGCTACCGCAGATCTATTCTAGCTGCCAGGCCACCTTCTTGCTGGCTAGTGTGTGGAGCGGGTTGGGGTTGAGGGAGGCAAAGTTGACAGAGGATTTAGCTGGAATAGGTTCAGAGTTTGGGCTTCAGACTCTAACAGACCTTAGCTTCAAACTCCCAGCTCTGCTTCATATTCATTTTGTGAATTTGGGAAAGTTACGGAGCCTCAGTCTCCACATACGTAAAATTGGGATATTACATAAATGGTTGTGACAAGTAAATGGGAAAATAAATATAAAGTGCTAAAACACAAATGACATTATTATCATGAACAGCATCTGCCTGAGTTTAAGTTGGGAACTACCCTGTACCCTGACAGTGAGAAACGAGAGAAGTTGCAAGAGTCTGGTCACTTCCTTAGATGGCAGCCCCCTGACAAGCACCGCTCAGCCCTCTGAAGCATTCTGAGACGGTGAAAACGATTCTGAAACCGAGCTGTGAGCCAGGGCTTACACTGTGGTTAAACGGACTCCCTGCTCTTCTGCCTCCTCCCAGCAGGGCCCACCCCTTTTCCTTGCCTGGAACTGCTCAGGAAGCCCAACGGGAAACCCCAGGCTGCCTGTACCTTGGGAGGGGATGGTGTCCTCAGAGCAGCACGGTGTGGTCGTCTGCGTGCTGTAGCCGCTGGAGCACTGAAGCGAGTCCCGGCTGCTCCTCTGGGTGTCCAGCTGGAGGCCCCGCGACAGAGCCAGTGCCAATTCTTCACAAGCCTCCATCTCCTCACCAGGCTGCAGGTTGGAGAGAGACACACACACAGACAAGCCACCAGGGCCATGAGTCCCCTGGTCTGATGTCCCCAGAGCCTTTTGCAGTGGGGCCTCAATATTATTTCTACTCTGCTCCAGAGAACACCAGCTGTCTGTGAGCCCAGGAGGCTATCAACTTGCTTGGGTCCTACCCACGCTCTAGAAAGTCCTACGTGTCTGATTCCGACACAAGGCTTTTCCCCAGGGGCTTTCTAATGCTCTAGAACAGGGAGTGGGGAAAAGGGGCTGAGGTCCCTCCAGCTCAAAGGCTCAGCTGGACTCAGCCTGCCACTGCTGGCCAGCATCTGGCCACCAGCCAGGTGGAAAGGGGCCCAACCAGCTGGAGAGAACAAGAGCGTCACCCTGGTGGCAGCCGACACGGTCATGCTCCGTGGTCTCTGGGCCTCCTCGGCTGCTGCAGGTGCACCGCCCGTGGCAGCGGGGCCGCCCGCGCCAGGGTCGGGCTCGCGCTTCTCCTTGCGGCGCTGCAGGGTGTTCACCAGCGGCTGATCGTAGGGGCCCGGCTTAGCCCAATCCTACGGAGAAGCAGCACGGTCAGGGGCCAGGGCCAACCCTCGGACCGCGGCCCCACAAGGCCGCTGGGCCCCTCGGGGGAAGCGGGCTGGGACAGGCCCGCAGGCCCCTTCTATGCCCTCATCCCGCTCTGGAAGAAGAGGTGGAAAACCCTTTTGGGGGCTTCCTGGGTATTTCCTCTTTCCTCCTATGGGTCCCAAAATTAAAACCCTCAACAACCAGGCAGACAGCCCATGGGAGACTCTAGTTAACAGCTACCTGACAGCTGACCAACTGTCTAAGGTGTATGAAGGCACCAGCCAAGGGAGGGCATGTCCCCAGGATCGGGGCCTCCCTTCTGATGGCTGAAAGCACCCTCTCTCCTCTAGCAGCCAAAATGACGTCACTTCAGTGGATTGGCCACCAGGGGGCACTAAAGGAACCTCAGCCACTCTCCCTGAGGCTGAATCTCCTCTTCCAGGAAACTAGGCCCCCAAAGGGGGTACTTCAGGATGTGCCCTCTGAGGTTCACCACAGAGGGAGGGAAGACCCCTGGGGTCAGTAGTCTGAGAGGTCAGAGCCACCTGGGAGGAATGGAGTCAAGACCCTGCTCAAGATGTTAGCAGTCTATGGACCTACTATTCAAATTAGGGGCCTCCTCTCAAAACGAAGTAGAATTCCTCCTGGCATCAACTGCACTTGCTAGGAATTAATTTTAAAACTTTGTTTGTATGTTACAGCAAACATGTCTTAATATAAAACAATCAAGATTAAAAGTCTGCATGTACTTTTAAGATAAAACATGATAAGCCAAAACATATATTGGGTTTTGGTTCTGTTACCATGGCCCAACAAGGGACTCATCAGGGGAAAAGTCTGGAAAACACGGTCGAGGAGCACAGCCCCCACCAGCCCCTGATAACAGTGACACCCTGAAGTGGCCCCAGGAGGGCAGAACTGGGACTTGCAACTTGGAACTGACGTCCTACAATGCCACATCTGGGTCTGCTGTCTAACAGGGGTGAACTATGCTTCCTCGCCAATCTCAGCTCCACGTGGAAATTTCTATCTCGGCGCTGCCTGCTGCTTTGCGGTTCTCCCCAATGGGAATTAACTTAGGGAGAGGTGTTATGGGGAAGAAGGCAGAGTGTGAAAGGAAGGGGGTGAGGGCGGAATCGGGGTGAGGATTATGGGACAGAAGAGGGGTGAGCACAGAGGCAATGAGGGGGGAGAGGGAGTGAGAGGAGGGAGGAGAGACACAAACCTTCCAGCTAGGGATCTGAGATGACGGGAACATGCCGGGCCCAATGGTGTAATAATGAGCGTAGTCTGGAAGGTGGACAGAGGTGACCCGAGGGAGCAGGCGGGAGGCAGGCAGGCAACGAGGGAAAAGGCTTGCCCCCACGGGCCCCACATGGGACTCACTTGATAAACTATAGTGAGAAAACCCATTAGACAACTGGAAACAAAACAAACAAAAAAGGGGGGGAAAAAGGAAAAAAAAATTAATATAACAGGATGAGTGTGGAGATACAAGATGGTACTGACATTCAAGGGAGTGGGGGACACCTGAATATTTGTAAATAAAACAAACATCGGGGCTCTGCTGCTCGTGGATGATCCCTGAGGCGAGAGAAAAGAGCCAGGGTACAAAGGATGCACGCTTATTTGACACCAAAATAAGTATTCAGTTGAAGAACTATTTCATCTACATTTTGAAATAGTCTGGAAATTGATCAGTGTCCTTAATTTGTGGCGTTCAATTATTTAACGAAGCATCATCTCACGGCGATAGCAATCGGCTCATCTCATTATGCAAATTTAAGAATTGTAAAGCATCTTCAACTGAATCTGTGCATTCTAGGTTTCCAAAATCATCACACTGTTCAGGAGCAGATTCCAAACTGGGGTAAAGGCGGAGGGGTTGCAAATTAAAAGGTAGAAAAGTACACAGCCTCTGACGCAGAGAAATGTCATGTCCGAGGGGATGGTAACAAGGAGGCTATGGTAGGTGGGGTGCTTGGGAGGGAAGTGGGGAGATGGATGAGCACACATGACACTGTTCTGGGAAGCAGGCTTCACACCTCTGGGTTCCCCATACCCCTTCCTCTCCCTCGGGACAACCGCACGGTCGTAGCTCAGGAGCCAGGCACCCATTCAAGAGAAGGCCCTCAGTCCTGTCCCTCCCTGTCCCCCAGAGGGGCTGCTGCTGGTGTAGATTTTGAGCTTCCAGGTTCCTGCAGCTGCACCGGTGAGCATCAGGCAGGAGGGGGGGAGGGAGGGGCCGTGGCTGGGACCCCCGCGGTCACCTTCTCTGCGGAAGCCCAGGCGCCCATGGTGGAGCCTGAGCTGACTGAGGTGGGCGAGCTGCACTCGCTCACTGACTGGCAGGTTTCGGAGGCTTCGGAGGAGGCCGAGCTGGACGAGTTCTGCAGCAGGGGATGGACCACAGGAGGGACCGACAGAATGCAGACCACAGGCCGCCAAAAAATAACCGCAAATAAAAAACAAAAGAAGGGGGCGGGATGGGAGAAGGGCACGCAGACAGAGACAGACATACACAGAAGAGGGAAGGATGAGAGAAGCAGAGGGTTAGAGTTATTTCTTCCCCCAAAGCTGCACCCACACAGAGGCTTTCAAGATCCTGAAAAGAAGCGTGAGACTGGCGAGCTCCCACCAGACGGTAAGCGCCCAGGACCCTGACTCACGTGTGTCTAGTGTGTGTCTAGTGCATGGCTGTGTGCCCAGCACGGAGAGTCTGGTCAAGGTTGGAACTCCCTGGGCATTCCTTCCAAGGCCACAAGCCCAGGTCCCGAAGGAGCCCCGCCTTTTACACAACTCAGGTGCACAGGCATTAGTTATTGCATGAGGACGGCCCCCCGCTTGGGCTTTTTGCTCCCTGTCTGCCTAGAATGGCTCCACTTCCTGGACAGTCCCTGTCACATGCAGCCTCCGCATCCCTGAGGGGTGGTTTCCAGCTCTGAAGCTGCAGCTTCACAAAACACAATTTTAGGTGTCTCTGCCTGGGGAGTGATTTTGAGGTTTGGGGCCGTGATGCCCTGTGGTTAGTGTAATGTTTCCAGTGGCCATCATAGGGAATTTTGAAGCATCCGGAGAGACGTTACAGGAAGGAGGTCTGACGGGAAAACATCTCTTTATTAACTCTCCAGTCCCCACTGGTCTCCCAGTGTCAGCCAGGGCGCGTGCTCCCAGCTCAGGCTCCTGACGTGGCTGAGCCAGGGACTAGCTGCTCACCATCACATCTCAACTTGCTAGTCCCAGACTGGCACACGGCAGGTGCTCAAGATTCCTGAATGGATGAGTGACAAGGACCATCTCTTCCATGTAAACTGGGTCCCCTGGGGTAGTGCTTTGGGCCCATCCACATATTAGCGTAAAGTTTTCTTCACTGTTAACTGCCATCTCTGGCTCATCTCGTTTGTTTAAAGAAGTCCAGCCCTGCTGGGCTCTACTATCATTCCCCCAGAAGTCCTCTGGTATCCACTGTCCAGGAGGCCATGTGGCTCTGTCCATCCCTTTCACCCGCCAAAGAAAGAAAGGTCTCCCGCAAAGGAACAGAGCTGTAGCTTTCCCATCCCGCAGGGGCAAGGAACCAAAAAGACACTCCCCATGCACACGCTCCGTGGAGCCACAGCGAGGACAGGCTACACAGTGGACGCCCCGCTGCTCCCCAAGCTCGGTGTCTGCCGAGCAGTCCAGGACTTGACGTTCAAAGGCTTGGATTCAAGTTACGTTTCTGCCACTTCTCAGTCAAGGCACTGCAGGCTTAATCTCTCTAAACCTCAATTTTTTTCATCTTTAGAATAGGGATCAATAATATCTAACAGATGAAGAGAAAATGAGATTTTATATGGCTATGTGTATCTATTTACATAGTGCTCAATCAAGTGTAAATAAAAGTTGTTGACGTAAGTACATTCAACTTGAAAAAAGAACCAGCAAACCAGCCCAAGACTGCAGGTTCCTATCTCTCTTGACACCTCCTTTTTTTCTAAAGAACCTCTTGCCTTGACAGAATGCGCAGCCCTGGGACAAGACCCTCACACAAAGAGGGTCCTGCTCTGGGGCACACGTGGGTGAGGACATCATTTCAAGAGAGCAGATGGAGGAAAATGGGAGAATTCTTAACAAATTCCGTCCCCCGGCAGCATTTAGCCCCGTGTACCTGAGTGGACAGATGAAGGGATTTTCCCCTTATAGGTGTGAGTTCCTTTCCCCCACCCTAAATAAAGGTAATATTACTGCCTTCAGGAGATTGTATACTCTGGCCTATGTGATTTGTACAATTTGCTTAAATTTCCCCTCGACCTTCTAATCACAAGCAGCTGTAATGTTTTCTAGAAATAGAACTATTAAATTTTGCAGCATCCTTGAACTTATTAAAACTACACTAGAGTTGCTAGCCAAGCACATCTCGGGCACTGGCTTTCAGATTGAAGTAAGTCCCAACAGGCCACCTTCTGTGCCCCTCAGCGGTCCTTGAGGCAGGAGCCCTGGCCTCAGTCTGATCCACACACTGTCCCTGACTGGAAGGCAGAGAAGCTCAGGGCCTCTTTTTTTTTAGAAAGGCGTGTCAGTGCACACTCCAATGTTAGTTTGTCAGTTGATTAAAAACACACACAGAAATACACCGCACATAAGAACAGCCTTTGAAGAATTGCAAGTTCCTGCTTTCCTTTCAACCATTCACACTCTCTGCTTGCGAGACACACAGGTGTGGTTCAGTGCTGCTCCTGGCAGGGGAAAGACGGGGGACAGGCGGGTGACACCTTAGAGACCAAGCCAAAGCACCGAGCTGGGGCAAGCACAAAGGAACTTAAAGCCGCAGCGCTCAGCCCAGAGCGTTTCCATTTGAAATCGAGACTCTGTCCCAGGAAGACAGAGAAAGGCCAGTCCCCCAGGACGGCTGACAAATGGCAAAGGAGACACTGAGGTGAGAAGCTCTGGGCTCACCAACATCAGACACGTTGGGTGAGTAACCTCCTGGCTTAGGTCCCCAAAACACCTCAGCTGCGTCCTTTATGTGAAGTGCTCCCCAAAACAGTCTCCCAGGGGCACCTCATAGCTGGAGTGGAGCAGAAAGGGCTCTGGACCAGATGCCCTTGTCTCAGGTCCCCGACCTGCAAGTCACATAATTGTGCAACTTGGGCAAGTCACTTACATTTCTGAGCCGCTGTTTCTGCAACAAAATTAGGGATAACAATACTCTACATGGTTGTTGGAAGGACGACACAGATAACATACACAGGAGGCCCTGGGACAGTCCCTGGCACACAGCAGATACTCAGTGACTGTTAGGCAATGGATACCTGGGATAAATAAGACAAGCACACGATCTTCTCAGTCCAAAGATCTTGGACCAAAGGCTGTGTTCAGCATCAAATGTACACCATGGGCTGGTTCCCCAGCAGATGGCACTGTGGGGCAGCCTGGATGTTCATGTCTCCTGGTGTCTCTATGTTGTGTTGCTTACTAAGTGAGACCGGCACTAAGAGAGGACAGAGGACAGCAGGAGAAGGTTGTCCACTGCCCCGCCCAGCGCCTGCCTTCTACTCCGGCTAGAACCACTGGGCAGGGCTGGGTCTAGTGCCGCCTAACCCAACTGTGGTTGAAAACATTCAACTTGTCCCAGAAGCAAAATGCAAACAGAATGATCTGCAGGGGCTCCGATGATTCATTCTCATTCTCAATGCAAACTGATAAAAGGAACCTGAGAGCGCCGAGGAAGGGTTCCAAGGTGCTGTCCAAAACAATCTCCGTCATTCAGAGGGAACCAGAGATGCGGGGGGAGGAAGTGTCACCACTGTGCAAACGCCATTAAAGATGGTGCAAAGCTGGACACTCACAGGGATGCCAGAGAGAACTCCCCATATCAACATGGTGACTCGCCCGTCACCAGCCTGGAGACTGGCTCCAAACCCAACTTACAGTATCTCTCCCTTTTGGGCAACAACACATCTAAAGATGAGAAATTAAACCAGAGGTTTCTGACAGGAGTCTGTCCAAGCCAAGGTCCTTCTTTGGTTCTAGCCATTGATGGTGGTCTGGGCAGCAGGTGTGATGGCAGCTCCTGGAGCCAAGGGCACCCTTACCTGGTTGGGGGCCTCTGGCGGCATTGGGGACGGCGACTTGGACTGGAAGGCGTCCTGGGATATGAACCCTGAGTCATGGGAGGACACGCTGGACAGCCGCACGGGCGCCTGCTGGGCCAGGTTGGAGCTGCGGTAGCGGTAGTGGGAGCTGGGAGAATGTGAGTGGGAGCCGCTGGACCGGGAGTCGCTGCTGTTGACGCTGTTCAGGCTGCTGTGGGGGGCAAGCAGAGGTGGGGCAGGCAGGGAGGGTAAAGAAGGAGGGGTAAGAGGAAGGAGGGGGACAGAGAACGGGGGGGGGGGGAGGGGGGGGGGGGGGGGGGGGGGCGCAGGAGGGAGAAGAACAACAGGACGTAATCAGCTTTGCCCCCAAGAAGCCATGCAAACAGTAAGACATGTTTTCAAAACACCAAATCATTAAGCTAGTAAACAAAAGGCTTTTTCATGTGAGCAAGGGGTAAAAATCCAGCCGCCAGGAATCAATTCTCTGATGGGGCACTGAAGCATTCTTAGGATGGAGGCCTGTGATCATAAGGAGTCAAATGCTACCCAATTCTGCCATGTCATCTACTACCAAAGCTTGGGAACCTGACATCTGTGCCATGAAAAGAGATGGAACTGGTCTCCTCTGCTCATCTGCCTGCAGACACCATGACGCGGCAGCAAAAACCATGAAGGCTTCAGCATGCCCTGGATGGAACATGCAAGTGTCTCCTTAGATGGACCACCTGGGTCCAGGAGACCAAGGTCAACCCAGCCCACCACCGCTTTGGGGATGCAGGCATCAATGGACTTCTCAAGGCGATTTCACCCTCGGCGAGCCTGGTTCAAGACCACCGGAGAGAACGTCAGCAAATGATCTCTGCGTTTGTATCAACGTGTTTTACCTTTTATTAACAACACTGATGCTTTAATGAATGGTTTTATCCTGATCACAGGCGTTTCTCTGTTAAAATATCTGCGAGCCTGGCGTTAAGAGCACACCTGGCAAGAGGCAGGCAGCTTTCAGCAACTAAAGGCAATCAGTGCTAAGCTGTTTGCTTCCGAGAATAAACAGTAAACAGGATGTCGAAAAACGACATGCACCCTCAGGGTGTTCCGTCTGCACTCCTTTTCCAGTCACAAGAAATACGCTCTGCACTCTGTATAATAACTCAGATAATGAAAACTAGAAAACTGAACCAAGTGCCATGGTCCAAACAAGCAAAGCTGACATAAAGGACAGTTGTAGAAGCATCTGAGGGGGTGACATAAACAACCCAGCCTGGGATTAGAAAGTTTGTGGTTTCTGCTCCTAACCCTGCAAGAGAATCTTGTCAAATTTTACAGACCCTGACAGCCAGTAAGGTAGTCAAGGGCTTTGTGACTGCTGTACACGAGAATTACTTCGTGTGAATGTCCTGACAGATGCAGGGGAGTGCGCTGGAGGAAATCTCGGCTCCTGTGGATAATTATCATCAATTTTGCTTTCCCTCCCAATCAGCCAAAAGAGGGTATATGGGGACCCATAGTGAAGCTCACTGTAACTCCACCCCAGCAAGCTCATGGCTGATGTCGTCAGTGCAACATGGTTTTCTATTGAAACTAAAACCATAAGAAAAAAAAGATACACAGTTTTGTTTTATAATAATGAGCTAAGTTTTTTGGTTACCAAAAAAGCCAGAAACCAACCAACGTTTTCAGGTTGCAAATATCAGGATGCAGCCTCTGAAGCCTGAACTTCCTGCTGAGCATGTATTGTGCAAGCTCGAGTATGAAATGAAACACACACAAGCGTGTACAGAGACATCACCATACAAAGGTTCGGCAGATCCATCCTGCTCTTTACTCTCAATGCTAATTCACAGGAAGTGGAAATTCATTTGGCTTTGAAAAGTCAAAGAAAATGATGAGCAGGTTGAGTGGACCAAGAAAGCCAAGTGACGCACGATGATGTCTCCATCTTTCAAGAAGAGGAGAACCAACTTCGCAGTCAGCAAGCCAAGTATGGCCTTCCATTAGAAAACTCCTAGAACAGCCTTGCACATGGCAGAACTATTCCAATTGATTCTAACTGTGTGTTAACAGGTAACAGTAGTGCTAAACAGAGCGGTGGGGGTGCAGGTGGTAGTAGTGATTAACAAGAGCAAGAATTCTATTTACTTTATGAAACCTTGAGACAAAAATTTGGAGGGAAATGAGGGCATAAGCCACTGTTACTTCTTTCATTTGTTCTGGCAACGGCCATATCAGTCTGTGAAGAATCAACCTCTGTTCACCCTTTTTCAGTCCTTATGGTTTTCACTCTGCTGAACAGGAAAATCAACTGCGAATTCATAAAATGGGAAAATCCCTACAACATGCAATGGAGAGAGAGCAAGCTCCAGTCTACTAGTCTAAGGGCCAGGGGGGTTTTCCTTCTGATCCAAAACTAATCCAGAGACTAAAGAGTGAGACCAAAATCATTACGGAATTCTTTCAACTGATCATGTCACCATTTCCTGTTGAAAATGAGCCATTCTAAGAAGGAAAGACAGGCTCTATTGCTCACACTGCCACAAAGAAAAACGGCCTGTGCTGAAAGCAGGCGCGGAGCCCGCAGACTTACCTGCAGACACTTGATTTGCGGGACATGGTGGTGCTGGGAGACGAGGGTGGCGTCTGGTATGACCAACTGTAATCAGAACCTTTCAAGTCCAAAATCACCTAGAGGGACAGAGCCAGGTGGGTGAGCAAAGTGCTGAGAAGGGAAACAATACCTATCAACTCTTAAAACCCATCATAACATCAAAATTCAGCCATCATCGAGGGGTAAGGATTAAAGAAAAAATTGTTGTTAAAGGTTTTTTTTTATTTTTTAAATTAAAGAACCAGACTATTAATTCATGAGTGGCTTAATCTTTTTTCTGAGACAGGGGAAAATATAATTCATTGGGGACAGGGGGAGAAACCATGAAATATCAGTCAAAAAAGAAAGTGAGAGAAAGACAGATTAACAATCTACAAGAGCCACTTACACCCGAGGCTAGAGTTTACAGGATTTTCATCTTATAGCACTACAAAGACAGTACTGGATTCAGGATTTGTTGATCTTGCATTTTAACCACTTGATAGTCAGTGATCACTTGTGCCCTATCTGACCAGCACTAGATATTTTAAAACCTGACAGAATCAAGAGCAAACCAATTCTTTCACAATTACCTCTACGTCAGTCTCCCTTACTTGACTGACAAAGAGCTATTTGAGTGCATCTTTCGTTCACATAGTGGTGCTCAGTAGACATCTATGTATTGAGTGAAAGCATGCACACTGTAGTCTCATAAAAGCAATTTCATAGGATGGAAAATAAAAGCTCTCAAATTTGGCTCTCCAAAGCAGGTGATAACAATTTTATACAAAGGGCAAAAGCCAGCATGTGATTCATCACTGTTTCCCCAAATATGTCTTTTCCCACTTGATCTAGTGTTAACGTCACATGAACCAAATGAACAAGCAGAAAAAATGTCATCTTTTCCATAAGAGAGATCCTCATGCATTACTTAATTAGCATGAGAGAAATTCAGTGAGAATGGTTTACATTGATGACCAAGACACAGCACTGTCGTAATCCTAGGAGAGTTTATTTCTAGAGCGTAGATGAACATAGTGCTTAAGAGCATGGGCTATGGAAATGGACAGCGTGGCTTAAACCCCAGTTCTACCAGTAAACAGCTAGGTGAACCCAGTTAAGTGGCTCCACCTCTCAGTGCCTCAAGCTCCACCTCTAACAAATGGGGATAACAGTGAAGACCAGCTGAGGGAGTCTATATAAAGAGCTTAGAAAGCACCTGGCACACAGTAGGTACCCTACTAGTGATTATTAGTGATGATGATTACTGTGTATCCCAATGTGAAACACGGATATGATTTTAAATGGGATGATGCCCCAAGGAACCCTGAGGACCTTGAACCTTTCTCTCTTTGGTTTGCTCTCCTAAGTGCTTAACCCACAACCCTACCTGTTCACTTGAGGAGGGCAGCTTATGAGGGTCCATGGTCAGGCTTTTCAGATCTTCTGATATAGTCTGAAGGTGAGTTATTTCCCCCAGCATGGAGATTTCTTCCTCCTGAAGGAAAGTAATTCACATGTTATCATCATGACTGACTCACTTCACCATCTCGGTCCTACTGTTTATATGAGGCTCACTGTCTAATCCTTTCAACTTTTCAGAAAAGGTACCCAGGCATTCATACATCTTTGTTGAAGGCACTACTGGCCCTTTCTTTTGGGAAATGGAAAGGAAAAAGAAATCTTCCATAATCACAGAGTGACTGGTGTGTCCCAGACAGTGGTGAAAAAGCCAAAGCAAACACATGGGCCTTCCTCAAAGTGTCTGGAGGCTAGCAGCCTGCTCGGAGGGTCTGCCTGTGTATTCTCACAGGATTTTGCAGCACAGCCTCCTCATCCCGTCCCCACGGGCTGAGGCCCTCCTCTGAAGTCCCTTGGCTTTAGTGGATGACACAATGAGGAGATATTTTGGTCCAGATCTGATAGGTCTTTGTGATAGCACGTGTATTCAATAGAGGTTAACTGCCTCCTTCTTTCTTGTTTTTTCCACCAACTTAATCAATGGCAAGTGAGGCAGGAACAGGGGACTACGGAAGAAACAGTCGTTCACTTTACCGAAGTGCCAAGCTGGGACTGTGGGCCCAGGCAAGAATGATCCATGGAAAAGGTCTATGCTCAGGAAACTACTCATATTTGGGTATTTTGCCAGGACTGAGGGAAGTGAGCCAGTGTCTTCCTATCGGCTTCAAGAATGGCTACAGCAGAACTTCTCAATTATGGTATGCAAATGATTTACTAAAAAATAAGTCTGAATTAATTTACTGAGGCTCTTCTCATATTAATAACATGGTCACTAGGTATTCAGCTTGGCCAGTGGGTCTCAAAATCACCTGAAAGGCTTGTTTAAAACACAGATGACTGGGTCCCCACCCCCAAAGTTGTGGATTCAGTAGGTCTGGATTGGGCTCGAGAATTTGCATTTCTAACAGTTCCCAGATGATGCTGCTGGCCTGGGGACCACATTCTGAGAAGCACTCTGCTGGTGGAACAACCAGTGCTAAGAACTGTGAACAAGGAGCGGGCCATGCAGCCATCTACAGCTTGCAGAGAATCACTGGTCTACAGAACTGATTCCACCATCATGACTCCTGACACACAGCCGATTCCCAATGACTCAATGAAGGATGGATAAACAAAGAGAATCTCCTCCAAACTACCAGTTCAAGCCTTCTGGAGCTTTCCACCAACTTACAATCACTGGCCGCAGCATCGAGATGAAAGTGCAGAATCGGCCACGTTCTTCAATCAAAGCCTTGCGGACTGCCTGCTTTTCGGTTTCTTCCAACAAGAGATATTTATCGTTGACGTCTTGGAGAGCGCTGTCCAACTGAGGCTGGATGTCACCTCTCCCTGGAAACAAAACAAAGAGCCCCAAGCGTGGCTTGCTGAAACACCAGCTTCTTGAACAAACGCCCCTCTTCCCTCGGGTCCTTGCTTGAGTGGAAACCACAATTTTCCAGCACTTAAAAAAAGTATTTATTTATACCCAGAAAAGATTTAAGGCAATTGTTTTTCCAGGACTAGCCATTTCCAATTTCCAGTGCCAGAAGGGCACATTGATCCTGGTTTATTCACGACAAGGGAAGTTTTCCAGGCTGACTCCTCATGTCTTGCCTTCTTGCCTTGTGCAACCCCGCAGAGCCTTCCGCCAATAAACCCCAGGACATGGCAGCCAGACAGTATTCCTTCCCTTTAGAACATTCTGAAGAGGCTAAGGGATGAACAAGGTGACAGCCTATGGATGTTTCCAAAAAGGGGCATAGGCTGGCTCTGCAAGGCAAGCTCAATCAAAGAGCCTCTGTTTGGACTGAAGTTCCTGTCCGTTAAGACAAAGGAGGCGAGTAGCAGCTCTCCTGGCTCTGGGCGGCCCCTGGGAATCCTCGGCAGTTCATTTAACTCCCTAGTGAAGGGTTCTTAATGCTCTTCCTGCAAAACATGCCCAGTAAGGTCTCTGCTGGCAAAAAACTGAATGTAGAGTCAATGTGGAGCCTGGCCCACGTTTGGTTATCACCTGGCCATGTCCACAGACCCCAGTTACATGGAGGCAACCATTTCTAGAGTTTAAGACAGGGTGTTACCCTTTCAAACTCCTCTAGGACTTGGTCGGCAAACTGTCTTTATAAATAAAGTTTTATTAGAACACAGCCACGCCCACTTGTTTACATATTATCTATACCTGCTCCTGCTAAAAGTGCAGAGGAAAGCTGTTGTAACACCGACTATATGGCCCTGAGACTCAAAATACTTACAACCTGGCCCTTTACAGAAGTTTTTTGCTGCATTAGAAGATAAACATGGGCAGTCACTGTGTCAGAGGGACTGATTATTGCAAATCTGATCTGTAGGTGTGGACAAGAAGGTGACCCACCAGGAAACCCAGCTTGCAAGTTTCCACACTGGGCTCCTCATGCAGGGGCTTCACCGATCAGTGGAACCAGAGAGAGAATTTCTAAACTCCTGCAAGACAGGGGCTGGGACTCTCCCATCCCAGCCCTCAGTACAATGCCAAGTGTGTATACAGGAAGTGCTCAATGAATGTCTAATAGTTTGAAACAGAGAATGTTAGAGATGGAGGTGGCCCGAGGGGTTCTCCAAGTCAAGGTCCAGAGAAGGTGAGGGACTTGTTCAGGGTCCTTCAGGGAAAATGAGCGAGCTGGGACAGAGCCCACACAGCCAGATCCCTCGATGTTGGACTCATTCTCCTCTGCCCCACGCCCTCAAGCTGAATGAATGAATTCCACTTGCCTCCTAGGAAGGCGCCTGGCCAGCTAATGTCTACCCCTCTTAAGATGATATAGAGAACTTTCAAGGCAGTGTGTCATTTGGTTTGAAAAAGAGAGAAAATTGACTTGAACGTCAGAATATATTCCACATTTTCTCTTGCAAAGAGATGAGAAAGCTTAATTTGGAGAAAGAGGTGGTCAAGCTTCAAGACATCCCAACAGAAAAGGTCGAAGGATTTTAGTAAGGAAAAGCCACTTCTCAGGCAGGGATTAAGTTCTAAGTGAGCACAGACAGGGAAAGTCCTACGTGGTCAAAGGTCACCCGTGAAAATGCCTCGGATGGGCAGTAAAGCACAGTAAACCCTCTGCACGTATAACTCTCACCAGTCAAGTAAGCACACACGTGTGGTGGGCACAGCGGCACGCAGGACTGAATTCCACGGAGGGCTTCTCTCCAACAATTACATTACAAAAGGATTTGCTGCTTAAGAAGTTCCAGCACATTTTCAAGGTGCCCCACTCACCCACTGCTCCATTTAGTTTCCATCGTGTCTCAGGATCACTGTCAGTTCCTCCACCATTGCTTCAATCTCTTCCACAAGGCTGCAGGGGAGTCAGCCCCACACATTAACCGGGCCACCGGACTATAGGTTTCCTGAGTTTTTAGTGGACAGGAAATCCGTAAGATCCTTCTCCCACTCTCTCCAGGGATTCGCCAGAGGGGCAAGAGCTCCCTCTTGAGGACACCCACTGCCCTCGGACATGAGCTCTGAGATGCAAGGCTGGGGTGTCACCAGCCCTATGAAACTGTGTGCTTTCTCTTCCTCTATTTCAAAATGCTCGCTTGTGCAGCTGAACCCACATACACCAAATGTGTACATGACACCAGCTCTCTGGCTGTAAAGTTCTGGAAAGCTGTCAACACTCCCTCTTCTTCTGGATCCTGCCAAACAGCGAGGCCAACCTCGGGCCCTGCTGGGTGAGGCTGCGTGGTTTAGGGCTGGTCTAGAGGCCTTCTGTAAGTCTCTCAGTCTCATGTAGGATGTTCTAACTAATGAAATACGGAGCGCTGCAGACCAAGTCAGAAGGTTCTTAACCTCAGCGGAGGAGGGCGGAGGGAGTTATCGGAGACAGATAAAAACACACAATGCCTGAGCAAACCCAATTGGATGTGCTTTGATTATGGCAGCAATTTCTTTTACTATCAGCCTATAACTATAAAGAAATTGGAAAAATGTCTATCTTTACTTCCTTTCACATGTTACAAGGCACATGTCTATCTATAATTAATAACACTGACGCTTAAAAATATACCTACATTGGAAAGCAAAGAGACTGGAACCAAGTGTTATCTAATCTGGTAAATATAAATTTAAATTATTCTATAATTATAGCAAAGTTATTCTAAATATGTATTATGGTATAATTAAAGGACTTTCAAATGGTAGTATTCTAAAATAAGTATAATCTGTAAAGATTGCTATAATTATAGTCATACTGAGTACATTTCCACTGAGGATATATCATAACCAAAAAACACAACGTTTATTTCTTAAATTCACTAACACAACATATTATTTATCAAAAAAAAACAACTGTGGAAGAAATGATTCCCTGTCCCAGTTGGAAACACTGGCTTTAAGATACAGTAATCTTTTTAGGTCCACCAATTCAGAGCTGTATTGGTGCTGATTTAATACACAAAAGCCCGTTCTTTTCACTCCTGTCAGCAGTGTTAGGAGAGCCACTGCTGACTCCCCCAGCACAGGTCCTGGCCATTCCAGCTTCCACGTGGGCCAACTCCAGCCTGTTGTTTCACCTCTGCTACTGCCACCTCCCTGGGCCATCTTAGTCTCCTACCCAGACAGCTGCAGCGGCCCCTAATATGTCACCCTGACTGCATGTGGACCAGCTTGCCCAGAGCAGCCCGCAAGTATTGTCACTTCTTGTCAATAGCTCCTACTGCTTTCAAGACAAGTCCAGTGTCTTTAACATGGCCTTCCCTGCAGAGTATGCATGGGTCAGCCCAGCCACTCCCAGCCTCACGATTCTTGGACCACTCTCTCCCCTTCCTCCACCTCACAGGCCCTTCTCCATCCCACCCTCCTATACATGCTCCCTCCTCCCCACCTGCCTAGTGCCTGTTCATCCTGCAGGTCCAGGTCCTTCCGGAAAGCCCTCCTTAAACTCTCACCAGATTAGGACTCTCTTACTTGATCTCAGAAATTCCTTATATTATCCTTCACAATATTCCTCTAAGTACTAATTTCATCTTTATTTCTCTAGTTCTTTGATTGATGTCAGTTTCCCCTACTGATCGAGGAGCCCCACGAGGGCAGAAACCGCGAGTGTTTCTGCTCAGTTCTGTACCTTCTCACTCAGCACACTTATCTGGAAGACAGGTACACAAATATTTGCAAATGAATGAGGCACTGATAGAATGACTTGACCTGAGTTCACCCATTGTCCTCAACCATCACGCCCTTAAATGGCCTAACACTATAAAACTAGCGAATTCCAGGACTGCCAAGCAGCCAAAAGAAGGACGGGGGTGCCTTAAATGGGCTTTCCAAACAAAATTCCTAAGCAAAGAACTGCTTGTGACCTTTTCTGTAAAATCCAAGTCGTCTCAGTCTTGAGAATTTTTTTCCACCGCCAGTTTCCAGGTCTTGGTTGTATTCATACTGGAGAATTCTAATAAACAACCATCAGGGGCCCTTTCCTCCCCGATGGCCAATCATAGGATTATTCTCTTTACAGAAAATGCTCCTGGGGCAAAGCACTGTTAACGGACGCCATGTCACAAGCCACAGCGGCATCCCTAAAGGAGAAAGGATTTGATTTTTTTTTTTTTTTCAATTAAGTAGAGAGAGTTTACAAAGCTTTCTGGAACAAAATGAAAATCTCACATCTTCCAAACATTTACATTTTATTTTCCTTAATGTTCAAGGCAGAAATTAATACTCCCTTTTGACAGAGAGTAGGCCAAGTGTCTTGCACAGGACCACTAAGCTAGGACTGGGCACTCCAGCTCCAGGTCTTTCTTGTTCAGAAGCCCGCATTCTCTGTAGCTTCGTGTGCACAGCAAACGGAAACCCTGGGAACAAGCTGCAAGGAATTCCATGGTCTACGTGGTAGCAGCCTGATTAAAAAGCCAGCCAAGTGTAATTAGCGTTATCTGGAACCTCCCAGCCTCTTCGTAAACACGCTACAGCCCACCCCTGAGCCTCGGGGCTGACCCAAGCCAGACACCAGTCTCAGGCAGAGGGCTTTCCAACAGGAAGAACCAACCCAGGACACACGGGGCCAAGACTGCTGCCAGGAGAGCATCCAAAGTCATCTCTTTGTCCTGAGACAGACATGTGGAGAAGCCATTAGAATCCCAGAGAATCACTTCCATCTGCCTCTGACACACACACACAAATGCTGCATTTCACTTTAAGGTGCCCACTCTTTCACGTTTTTACACCTCACAAATCAGGATGTCTTACAATCAATGGCGTGTCACAGTTGAATCGGCAGTTTTTTTTTTTCTTTTTTTGTGGTCCAGAAAATAATGGTGCGTCTTACAAATGATGGCATCCTGCAGTCAGTGAAATAGGGGATATGAATACAGAAATGGACATTCAAGGTAACGCTGGAGATTAGAATTTTCCAACCAAAAGAAGGCTATCCTTATTATCCCGATATAAATCTTCTACTCTAATACCCTGCAGCAATTTTTAAGTGATTCTCAAAAGTGAAAACAACCAGAAATCAAAAGAAAGATAGATTTGACCAGAGAAGACTGGAGGCTTTCTTACTTAAAATTTTTCAAACACACTCAATTTCTGTTATTCTTTCAACATGCTGTGCCTCAGTTTCCTCTCATCTGTGAGATGTGAATAACAGTACCTAGCTCACATGGTGGTTGTGAGACCAAATGAATTCTTCCATACGATGCGTTCAGCACAACGCCCAGCACGTGGTGAGCACTTGGTAAGTGTCAGGTGCCATCAGCATCAGCAGCAGCGTCACTGAAGTTGTCCTCCTAACACCGGGCACCCCTCAGCAGGGATAGTATGCCGGGCACAGTGGGGTTTTTAAAAATGAGCTTTCGGTTCCAGGTCCTCTTTGATGTACAGAAACGCAAAAGATCCCATAAATCCTTTCATTAAAGGTGAAAGTTTCATCATCAAGATTTGCTAGTCCCTGAGCAATCTGATCAGCTGTTTATCGAAGCAAAGAATAAGAAGAGGCAGCTCAGAGAACAACCATACCGACCCGTGGCTCACCACCTGTCGTGTCTCAGAGAATTCTCAGGTCAGTGAGACGATGCCTCCTCCACAGCTAAAGAAATGCTCCACCTTCCGTCACCCGGCGGCCTGATCCAGAAACCTGCCATCCCCACTCCAGCTCCCCCTTCTCTCACGTGCATTTCTCCTGAACAGCTCTTGAACCCATCCCACTTCTCTCCATCCCTGTGGCACTTCCCTGGCCACTGTCATCTCTTGCCTGGACAACAACAGCCACTTGGTAACTGGGTCTCCAGCTGGGTCACTACTTAATCCAAATACACACATTCAAGGCAGAATTTTCCAGAAGCCAAGAAGTCTTCAAGAGCTTCACCACAGTCCTAAAAGTCAAGTCTTAAACGTGGTAAAAAGGCCATAATTAGGTCCTTCCTCACTTCTGCCTCGTCCTGTCCCTGAGGGAAGATGGCAGAACCACTCACATCTTTGTAAGGTCCTGAAATACAGTACATTCTTCCATCTTCCCTCGGCAAGGGAAAACACTGGTTCTTCCCTAACGACCCCTGCTCCAGGTTGGCATCCTCCCCATTACCACCCAGCCCCGCTCCCCCAATATTAAAGAAATCATCCAACTCTGAGAGTAACTTCCTAATTGTGTGCAGCCATTCTCACGTGTCAACTCCAGGAGGGCATGACTATGGACTGTCCACCACCACATCCCCAGCATCTAGCACATGCTCTGATCCCACGAGGCACCAGTCAATATTAAATAAACGAAACCCACTGCCAGCTTCCAGTCACATTGATTTCTGTGTGCCTTCACACACACTCTCCCTCCTCCTGGAATGTACGTTCGCTTCTTATCCCACCCCATCCTTTCTCTACAAAAACTCTTAATTCTAAGAGTCTGCTTAAGCATCGCCTCCTCCTAAAAACCTTCAGCTCCCCCAAGGGAAATCCAGCCTCTGTATGCCTACAGTATTTCCTTCATAATGAACCGGATCACTTACGTTGCCTGTAAGACATTAGAATGCTGTGATATGATAAAATATATATATATAGACACACATTTGGTCTTTGCTCCAGTTCCTGCCTGGCACAGAACTTCCAAAACCCTTAAAACTTCCTGACCTAGAAGTGTTTTGTCATGCTAATGAGGTGACTCTTGTGGGGAGTAGGGGGGGAGTAGGAGTCTGGACAGATAGCTTCAGGATGGGAGATGGTTGCCAGAAAAACGTACCATGTGATTAGAGGGGTGGAACTTTCAGCCCTGACCCCTGACCTGTAGGGAGGGGAGAGGGGCTGAGGTTTGAATTCAATCACCAGCAGTCAAGGATTTAACCAATCATGGCTACACAATGAAGCCTGGATAAAAACTGTCGAAGGGCGAGCTTCCTGGTTGGTGAACACACTGATGTGTGGGGACGGTGGTGCACCTGGAGAGGGCATGGAAGCTCTGCACCCCCAACCCCCCCACCTTGACACCCAATGTCTCTCTTCACCTGAGTGTTCATTTGTATCCTTTACAATAAACCGGTAATGCTAAGTACAGCCACGTGTTGCTTAACGACGGGGCTACGTTCTGAGAAATGTGTTGTAAGGCGATTTCATCCTTGTGAGAACATCGCAGAGCGTATTTACACAGACCTAGAGGTAGAGGCTACTGCACACCCAGGCTATATGGTACTAATCTTATGGGACCACCTTTGTACACGCAGTCTGTCATTGGCTGAAACGTCACTACGTGGTACACAACTGTAAAGTGCTTTTCCTGAGTTCTGCAAGTCATTCTAAAGAATCATCAAACCCAGGAGACGTCAAAGGAAACCTTGAATTTGAGGTGGACTGGGCAGAGGTGTGGGTAACCTGGGGACCACCCACTGGGGGCTGGAGACTGAAATGGGGGCATTCTTGTGGGACTGAGCCCTTAGCCTGTGGAGTCTACACTAACTCTGGGTAGTGAGCATCACAACTGAATTAAATGGCAGTCACCCAGTGTCAGAGAATGGATGTTAGGACATGAATGCCTGTGCCATCCTGGGGACAACCTGAGGGTGGGGACTACATTTCCTTCCTTAGCCGCCAACAGGGAGGCCCAGAGGCCTCCTATTTCCTGAATGAATGAAGACCTGTTGCTTCTGGGGGCTCATCTGCAGCACCAAGGAGAATGTTGATGAATGAAAGAGAGGCACCAAATGTGAATCAATTAGCCCTGAAAACCTCGAATGGCTTCCAACTCGAGAGAGAGAGGACCACCACCTGGCCCTGCCACTCAGTCATGCACCGCACCATCCATTTAGTGTTCTCCAGGTAGATAAAAACCATTATCGTGCAAGGAATCAATACTGCAAACAAGCCGTCCTTTAAATTCTCTGCCTTTGTGTATTTGGTCAAAATTAACAGAGAAAAGCACTGGGCTGCTGCTGTGCTCTCCTTCCCCCATCATCTAAGTACCTCTCCCCCAGCTTCTGAATGCAGCCACAGGAAAGCCACGTGCTCCACACCTTGACAAGAGTCTCATTGTGCACAGGGACATTTCGGGGCCTTCGGTTCAGCTCCTGCAATCAGCCATTTGCAAGCAGAGTCACAAGCAGGCACTCAATGAACTGTGTCGGGTTAGGCTTTCCCAGAGACCAGCTCTGCAGAAGGGAGCTCGCAGCTCTGGGCCTCTGGTAGATCTGTCTGGCCTGTTTTTACCCAGAATTCTCAGTAGTGAAATATGGCTAACGAAACCCCCGGCCTCCGAGGACGACATGCTTTCATCTCAGACACAACACCCCCTGGCAGGAGCTTCCTGGGTTAAATCCCCATTTCTCTACTCATTTCAGCTAGGGACAGCTTCCTGAATGCCAGAGGAGGTCTAAAAAGCAAAATTGTACCACTCCTGCTTCCACCAAGATGGAAGGAGTGCGGCCGCCCCTTCGTTACGCTTTTCCCCCTGGGCCTGCCAGCACTGGGCGTAGCCTCGCAGGGCCAGCTGCTCCTTTCTCCCCGCTTACTCATCTGACTGCTCTCTCTGGGGTTTCCCAGGGCCAGACGTACGTCAGGCTGTGGCTCTCTAATGCCGACTCATTATTAACAAGTCCTCCCCTGTCCATTTCACACCCGTCTCCCATCAAGTAAGACTTGCACCCCTTTCAATTATTTCCTGCATAATTAAGCATGTGCACTCCCATAATGCCTTTCCCAAGGTTGGAATGAGAGACAGTGACTCAACCATTTTCCCCGCCGGGTGAGTGTTGTATCCAAATGCCCAGAAACATTGCAGGGCTGCAAGGGGACACACCACGTCTCAAGGCCAAAGCCATCGCCGTCCACATTCAGAGCCACTCCTGACTTCAGAGGAACTTTTCCAGCTTGAGTTCCAACAGAGAACAATTGTCCGTTTAGGTCCGAAGGACACTGTCACCATTCGTATGGGTGCTGTGAATGCCAACTGCCCCCAGGGATGCCCACGGGAGTGAGCGCAAATGTGGGTGGGGAACGTGCTGGGAGCCCCGGGCCAGCCCTCCCTCCACCTTACAATGGCATTTAAGAAGGACGGTTATTCTAGTTGCTTTGCAGACAGCCAACAAGCACTCATAGGGAGGAGACTGTGGAAAATATTCAGAGATTTCTAGGTACTGCCACCTCCCTTCCAGGGCAGAGTTTGGAAACCCAGATTGCCAGAAACAATACAGGGTGGGCCACTCAGCTCCATCCTGACTCCAGCGGCCCAGGAGGTCCTACGAGGACGGCAATTCCTGACCAGTTGTGGAGGCACACCCACGACAGACGTGGCTCACCGCCCCACAGTCTCCCTGCGTGAGCCACACCACCTTCTGAGCAGTCTGTCTGTTTCTTCTCGGCCTCTCCTACTCAGCACAGGAACACAGCAAAGGAGCCTCTGCCTTGTGCTGGGCAAGAAAGCCAGGCAACCCACTAACAGTTCAGACTTTGGGTTTGTTTATTTTTATTTTTTTGGTGAGGAAGATTTGCCCTAACATCCATTGCCAATCCCTTTTTTTTTTTTTGGTGAGGAAGATTCACCTTGAGCTAACATTTGTGCCAATCTTCCTCTACTTTGTATGAAGGTTGCCTCCACAGCGTGGCTGATGAGCAGAGCTCTGTAGGTCTGCATCCAGGATCCGAATCTGCGAACCCCAGGCCACCAAAGCAGAGCACATGGAAGTTTAACCAGTCGGCCACAGGGCCAGCCCCTGCAGACTTTGGATTTTTAGGTGGGAATTTCCTCTGGGGAGGAGGTTTCCCACACTATCCCTCTCAAAAACCAAAGAGGGGTGGCTGGAGGGACTCAGACACACGCAGTTTTTACCACTGAGGCAGGAAGAACGATCCTCTCACTGACTGCAGGTTTTGGGCATTCTGAGAGTCATTTCTGGCAGTTTTTAAGCACGGAAGAGACAGACGGGGGGATGTGTGCACACGCCTGATGCGGCCAGGGCTCATGTGAACCGCTCACGCCGTGGAGAGGATTCAGCACGGTGCAGCCTCGTAAGAAAGGAAGGATGATGGGGCAAGAAGTTTTGTCCAGTTTGGGGTCTGAGCAGAAATGGGCCCAGTGACAGAATCTTCTGGAGGCAGGTCGGGGGCGGCAGGTCACTGAGGCTGAGCAGTGGAGGTCACTGTGGTTCTCATGTGTGTACTGTCCACCTGTGGTGGGACTAACGGCCCCCTGGAAGGCTGACTCAGGGCATCACACACACTTGCCCTCAGCGCACCCCTCTGCGCATGGCCACCCTTGGAGCTCCCGTCCAAATGGTGATAGCCACGTCCAGGCACATGCTGTCCCCTCTACCATGAACGTCCCATCTCCCCATGCTCCACTGTTGACCCCTTTCCATCTTCCTCATTATCCCCTCCCACCCCAAGCTTAGCTGGGTTCCTTCCTCTCTGCCCCACTGCTACAGCTTCTGCTCATACCCATCCCGGTACCGAGCACACCCGATTAAACCAGTTGGTTTGCTTCCACGAGAGTCTCAGTTCCTCGAGGGAGCGGTGCACCCTGGCTGGATCCATTTCACAGAGCTGCAAACCGTTCCCTGTGGAGGCCCCCAGGCATTGCTTATGCAGGGACCTGGGATTCAAGGTAAACGCTTCTAACTAGACCGAAGGAGAGTTCCATGGATATATATATTTTTTTCTCTTGTTAAACCAGACTATTTTAACTACCAATGAAACTTTGTTAAAATACACAAGTCCAGGCTCAAAAACAATTTAAAACTTGAAAAAACAATTTACGAGGGCTTCAAACCACAGAACTTCCTTATGTCTTTATGCCCAAGTTCACTGCTATTTATTATATGTCCCTGTGGCTAAGGCCTGTGAATCGGCCCCTGCAAGAGAGAACCAGAGGGGCCTGTGGAGACTTTTCCTGACGAAGACGTGCAGAATCTAAGTTAAGTTACAGAGCCAAAAGGCTGTGTGGTTTCTTCACTCATCCTGACCCTCCCCCGTCCGTCATTTAAAACAAATACAATGCCCCATTTACTCCATAGACTGACTCATGCCAGGCTCTCTGCAAAGGATCTAGTAAAACTCTTGTGTCCTCAAAAGGCCACATATTGTACAATTCTCTTTATATGAAACGTCTAGAATAGGCAAATCCATAGAGACAGAAAGCAGATGAGTGGTTCTCAGGGGCTGGGGGTAGGCAGAATGGGATAAAAGGCAGGGAGTATTTTGGGGGTGATGAAAATGCTCTGAAATTAGATAGCGGTGATGGTTTGCAGAACACTGTGAATGGACTAAAAGCCACTGAAATCTACACCTGAAAACAGTTAACATGGTGACGTTTACATGATATGAATTTTATTACAACAAGCAAAAAAGTGGCTGCGTCTTACCTTCCTTCCAAAGGTATACTAAAAAGTGTTCAAGCTGTTTCATAGCCACAACAGAAAGGACTGGAAAGGACCATCATATTTAAAGTTTCGGGGACAACTAGCCCAATGTCACCATGAGGGGAAGGTGAGGTAGAGCAGTGTTGCCCAATGACCACAGGCCGTCCTGGCCCCGCCTGTCAAAGGACACCTGTGCGGTCTGGCTTTGTTGCAGATGACAGAATCCAATTCAAAACCCTCTTTGGGGCTGTTCGGTGAAAACGCTCAGAGAACACTCGGGCACACTCAGGCCAGATAAACCACATGGACGCCTCACAGACAGACCTCTCCGAGACAGAGGGACAGCCACGAGACTCCAAAAGCAACTGGAAGGTTTAGCAGCAAAATCACCCACAGAATGAGCTTCAACATTCAGTCAAGAAGAATCATTCTGATTATTGAAGATCGGACACCTTTAAAATGAAACATTTCAAAACTCCACTGAAATAAGAAATACTTTGGTTCTTTTCTTTTTTTTTTTTTTAAATCAATTATTGGTTTTGAAAAGAACTTTGTGGTCCTGAGGAGACAAAGTTAAAGATATTTTGTAAATTTAATACAACCAAATCCAATTTGGGGATTATCAATTTTGAGGAGTTATCTAGCATAGCTGCACATATTTTGTTGGTGATATAAATGTACACATCCATATATATATATTGATATATATATGTATAAATATATTTATTTCCTGTGGAAAGGAGAGTTTGAGTCACTCTGTATTTCTTCTTTCTATGAGTCTAATACTGAATTATGAGGATACAAAAGCTCTTAGAATGTTAAGCTAACCCTTTAAAGGGCCAAACGTCAAAGAAAGAAAATGATCGAAACACATACACACACACACACACAATTTTCTTAAAGTTACAGAAATTTAAGTAGGCACAATTGATTGTTCTGAGCTGGTAGGAAAACTTGGGCCACCAGCATAGGTCTGGACACCCATGGAAAGCCCACAGCAAGGACCACACCGTGACCAGCCACCAGAGGTTCAAGATGGTCGACTTACCGAGAGCGTCCACTGGCGGGGGGGGCGCACGGTGAGAAAGTGCAGGATACACAATTGACACAAAAAGGAAAATAATAAAGTCAAACTGGTATTCGAGCAGCAGTGCTAGCTTTCTTTCACGTGTTAAACAGTCCATGGTTTGCCCAGGATACTTGAATTAGGGAATTAAACCCACCTCCACCTTCACTTCCCTGACTTGCTAATTTTCTCTCCTTCTCATCTCAACAGAAAATCTCCTAGTTAGGAATCATCACCCCTAGAGAAACAGCAAGGTTTTTAAAAACAGAGATGAGGAATGTATTCCCATAAGAAGCCAATTAAAATGTTTTATCAAGAAAACCTTTCAAGTATAATTTACTGTCACTTGAAAGTAACGAGGAAAACCTAGGATACAAAGTTTTAAGATGGGGTGAAAATGGAAAAAAATGAAAGGGCTTAACATTTTAGTATCCTAGCAAATAATATGCTAGTCTGGAACTCTGAGTTGGTTTATTAGGTTTACAATATTAGTTCTGCAGCCTCTGGTAAAAAAAAAAAAAAAGTGATAGATTCGACTATATAAATGTCAGGCTCAAGGGTTCACATACTAAAATGCTCCAGTTCTCTCTCAAAGAAAGTCCCTGGTAAACTTTTAGTAGTTACAGATTGAAACAGAAGGCTTTGTCATAATTAATTATTTAATTTAAATTAATAATACGGGAGTTAATTAAATGAGAAATGAGGCTGCTGACTTTGTACTGTAAGTTGGCAAAAGTCAGCAAACAACATAAAATGTTTCCCATGTCCAACCCTCTCTTCCTTCCCTGAGTTGGGTTATGGCCAATGCCAGGACCCCAAAGGCCAGGAGCTGACATCAAAGAGCGGGGCCATTTGGAGCTTGGGGCTATTGGGTCCCCTTCACGTCACTTTCTCACCTTCCCGTTGCCTTTGTCCCAGCCCCCTCACCTGCCAACAGCTGCTCTGCCATCTCTCCAGCCCCACCTCTCTGCCTAGTGTTTACTCCTCGTGTTCAGTAAGCCTGCCTTCCACAAAAATCGGTACATTCACCCACAGCTGGCACATATGCCAACTCGTTTTAAAACGGTTTTGAGATGAAATCTAATCAAAACCAAAAAACCATTAAAAGTTTTTTTTGATGGTCATATTTAATTACCTTTAGATTACAAATTACCACTCTACTATACTAAGAAAGAGTCAAATACAGAATGTGACAAAAGGTGATATCTGCAGAGTGAGAATTAAGGTAAATTAGTCACACACAATAATTACATCCCATGTGTCTGCCTGTGTCAAGGGCAGTGCTGAAACCATGTTGAAATGCACAGGCATTTGAAATTTTGAAAAGGAGAGTCAGAAGAATTTTTAGATCAAAGATCACAGTTTTTGAAAAAGGCACAGCAGAAAGCTGCTTGATAATTTCCTGAAAACACATTTAAAAGGAAGTGATTATTTGGCTGCATAAATCAGATTCAGCTCTAGACCAAAAAAAAAACAAAAGGAACCAAAAGCATTTGTCCATTTTAATATGTGGCATAAATCTCAGAGGGAACTTCTAACACTTTACAAGCCAAGAATCCAGGAAGCTACCACTTGAAGGAGACAAAACAGATGGAGACGTGTCCTAGCAAAAAGGGAAACTTCAGCTAACTAGATCCAAGATAACTAGAAGCCTCAAATAACCAGATTTCTTCTAGCTCTTAACTTGCAGCGTTCCTAGTCCATTCTCAGGCCAAACATCTTGTGGGAGAGCACTCCATAACAAACACTCAGAATGATGACTCTGGTACCTTCTAGAAAGCTCCATTCACCCCAGAAATATACAAATGTGAGCACTTGGTCAAAAAAGAAAATGCACTTACATATTTAAGAAAAAATTTTTTTATAAAGGAAAGAAATAAATACTGTTTTCTGGTTGTACCCTGGAGTAACTAGAAAATCATCCAGAACATTCCAAGCTACTGATCTGACTTAGCTTGCAGACATATGTACACATCGCAGCCACCTTGTCTGGAAAGGATAGGATGCCTGAGTCTGTGGTTGGGGCTGAAAAGACGGATGCTGCAGAAACCTCTGATCAGGTACCCCAAGAAACCTCACAACTAAATGCCAATTACGCCCGAGTAACAGGACCAACAGCATCTCTTCATGTTACACAGTCCAGTCCACTAAGCATCCTCAATCTTTCTATCTGGCACCTTGATGGGAAGCTCGTTTGTTATCCTTTCTAGGTGGCCTGAGCTAGTACTGGGTGAGTCTAATTGCCAGAAACTTGCTTTTGTGTTGCACTGCAAACAACCTATCAGGTTTCCCCTGTAGGTCCAACTGCTGCTAATTGGACAATGCCAGTGACTTTGAGTGACAGATGAGGACTGTTTCAGCCTCCATGCAGAATTCTGATAAAAGGATTACAACTGCAACCAAGAACCTCTGAAAGGAGAACTCTGGAAGAGCAAAGGGAAATAGCTACTTTTTCTTACCTCGTCCTTTTCACCAAACTCCCAAACCTTTGCCAAGCCATAAGCATCTTCCCTGGACCCTCCCTCCAAACCCATTAATCTATCCTATCTCATAGCTGCCAGGCTATCAATGAGGTAGAGCTCAGCTCCAAATTTGTACCAGCCTGCTCTTCCACGGGACCTCAGATTTGATGGAATACAGTGACAGTTTTATTTATAAACATTTACCTCTAGAATCACTAAAATGTTACTGGCCAAAAACCCTGTTACTTGTCAAATTCTAGTTCCCAGGTGCCCTAGAACGTAGATTTGAGAAGCACGAAGACCAGAAAAACATATCCAAAACAACCAACTGAGGCCAATACTAACAGGAGATCTGATTATGGGTGAAAATTCTACTGCCTTTGTCCTGAAATGGTCTTCTGGTTTTTATAAGAACTGGGGGGATATTTTTTTTTCCCATAAATGTCAAAGCTTAAAAACTTGTTCTGTCTTCACCCGCCCCTTCCACTAAACCATTCCATCCCTCCAAATGTATTTCCTTTTAATTCCAAATGAGAACTCCTTGTTTAAGAAAGAGGAAATTTAGTTTTGGGGATTTCTACCTAAAAAGGTCACTCCAAAGAAACACTAAACACAGAGCAGCCTGATGGGGAGGAAAACCCCATTTTATCAGTGGCGGTACAGCAAATTCAAAAACGTGGCATCAAAAAAAATAGTCTGTAAGGAATGTCATCTTCTCAAGTTCAAGCCCCTACATTTTAGGTCTTAGTAAAATGTTACAAATGCTTGCAAACTGGATGTAGCTAGATTTTTCTCTTCAAACTCCCAGTCCGTGCTGGAAGGGCTGAGCTGGGTCACAGAGCTGACAGTGTATTGGTTTATGAATGATGATAAGTGGGGAGGAGGGGCATCTTGCACCCGTCTGGGTTTTCCTCATTGACCTCCCATCCTCATGAACACCATGAAAAATCTCCCTACATAGCCATGACTCCCAGCTCCCACTGCAGCCATTTCTAACACTCTCACAAGACTTAATCAAGGGTTTCAGAGATTATAGGCTGTGAAAGATGGAGGAGAAAATGACATAATTTCTGTAATAATTACGATAGAACATTTGCATAAAGGCTTTTATGCATTATCCCAAGGCTTCCAAGAAATTTATAGGTTTCGTTACAACGCACAATAGGCACGGAAACTGTCAAATTTTGGAGACAAAGGCAGGGGGAGGGAACAAGTCAAGTACAACTTTGCAAGGGCCTCAAATTAATAGATATTCTGCGCTTGAGAACTTTAATTCAGATAGATTCCATTCACTTCTATCTGTTCTCCAGGGCCGTGATATGTAAGGAAGTCTGACTGAACACTTTCTGCTTCAAAGACAAATCAAGCACAGTTCATTTTCCCAGAGTAACACTACTAACGGCAGAATTTGTCAAGTTACCTTTTTTCGCTTTCTTCTGCAGTTTCAGTGTATCTGAGGACTTCTTTTTTATCTCTTGGCGAGCTTTCTTATATTCTAAGAGAAAGCAGAAGATTGAGTAATTTTATCACTTTGCTCAACAGAAAATGTTAGGAAGAGCCATTAATTTCATCACAGAAAGCATAAAGCATGACATGCAGTAAACAGCTTTATCAGAATACGATATGATAAAAATCTCACGATGCCATTTTACGCAAAGGGGTTCATTAACACGAAAAAACAAAATGCACTATGGTCTTTCTAAAGTGTTCACCCCTACCAGCTTTGAGCAGAGATGTCATTCAGGAAGATTTCACTAAAAATGAAAAATTCACAATGTCTCAGCTCCAGCATCAGGAAATATTTTCAATATGATCTACTTTCCCAAGGCCAAAATCCACAGGGCTTCACCCAAAAAAAGAACCCATGTGGCAAGACGCTGGCCAGACGTTACAATTCAGAAAAGGGCACCTCAGACGACAGGAGGAGAAACCAGACCACACGGGAAAAAACTGGGAAAGGCCCAGCTGCCTTACTTGTGGCACTGAGGACACTGAGGAGGGGCAGCCCACATGCACCACTTCCCCCAACAACCACTTCCTCTCCCCAACCAGTGCCCACCCCGTCCTGGACTTCCCATTTCTGTTGCTGGCATCTCCATCACCCAGACGTGGACATCTGAAATGACAGTCGCCTCTGACACCTCTCTCCTTTTCTGCCCTCACATTCAATTAATTACCAACTGGACCAGCTTCCTCGTAGCCATCCTGACGGTTCCCTCCCATCAGCCCTATGCCTATCAGCACTCTGATTTATATGCTCTTGGAATCACCTGTTAGCCAACTCTTTCTTTCCAGTTTCACCCCCTTAGATCTACCCCCATGCTTTCCCTCCCCAGCACTTACTGCAAGCTGTATGATCCTTGGAGCAATGTCTCCTGCCCCTTCCACACCGCCAGCCCCACCCCGGCCCCCACCCTTTGGCTCCAGGATGACAGACAGGGGTGGTGTCTGTCTGGAACACTGTCCCCAGAGCCTGGCACATGCGGTACTGAGACACATCAGTTGAAGGCGTATACAAAGAGAATGGCCAGTTCTGGGCAGGAGACCCGAGGTTGCTTATATCATTAAAGGTTTAAGTTTTCAAAATGCGCTGAAACGTCTTAAGGGTGACTCTGTGGCATTTAAGCCTGCCACTAAAATTCACTTTTAATTCAGCTGATTGCAGTTAACGCCACTGAGCAAGAAGGCTATCAGCTGCCAAGTGATGTTTCATGCCAAAAAACCAGCACTGAGTCCTGCAGTGGGCTCACTTCTGACTCCTTATCCTCCAACACCAAAGACTATAGGAGAAGCAGGGACAGAGTAGGGTCCTAGGGTGACACCAATAAACCTAGCAGAGGCAGCAGCAGGCAACACCCCATGTGATGCTATGACGCGTCAGGTGGCTTGCCCTTGTACCTTTTGCGTGGTCTTTATCCAGCTGGTTGGCCACTTTCTTCCATTCTTCCATCTGTTCTTGAAGTGGGTTTATCAGACAATCAATCAAAGCACTTGTACCAAAAGAGAAAGAAAAGGAGAAATTAAACAGATACCTTCTGTTGTCAAGACTTACATTTGGTTGTCAGAACTTACCTAAACCACGATTACCTAAAGCAAGACGAGGCAGTACAGTAAGCCCAAGTTCACAGACAAATCCCCCAATTTCGTAACAAGCTGATTCTCAGAACGCTTTCCAATGGCTGTGAAGAAGCTGTTGACATGACTGGTTGGCGTGACCTCTCCTCGCATTTCCCATTTAAATTCCCACACTCCTATCAACAAGCAAGGTTGCAGACGAGTGGGGTCACCCCTCGGCTGCACAAAAGCAGCACCTGGAGAGCTTTAAGAAGGTGAAGACACCCGGGCCTCATCCCATAGCTGATAGAAACTTCAAGGGTGGGGCCCCAGCATTACTATTTTTTTTAGAGGACCCACATGATTCTGATATGCATACAGGATTCTAAGTCCTGAACGCAGACTCATCGTGGACAGCCTAGAGAAAGAGACGCTGGACTGCCAGCTTCTGGATCAGACAGGTGAAGGACTCTGCAGGTACGTCCCTTCATTTTGTGTGGTCCCCCAAAGAGACCACACACAGACATGTGGAAAGGTGGCTCCCCACACAGAGGAATCATGCAGGCCATGGAACCCACGGTTTTTTGTGCAACGGAAGAAAAAGTGGCCCGTTCCCACATTATACAGATATTGCAGAATAGTTAGAAAATGCCCGAGAACTGCTTGAATTGCACTGGCAAGAACTACCAAGGAGGTGTCCTCAAACTGCTTTTTCATCTTCAAGTTCTTGGTAGAATTTCTCCCTTTTCTTATCGGGGTATATTTATGGTTCCCTCCCCTCGTGCACAGCCATCAACCCGACTCACTCCCTCACCTTCTCCAGGTCTCTGTTCAAACCTTTCTTCTGGCTACAGATGGTCTCTAACCACCCATGTCAGACAGCTGCCACCCATCCCCTATCCTGTGTATTTCTCACGTCATTTATCACCACCTGACATCACAGCAGGTTTATTCAGCAGGAAGTGGTCCTATTCCCTCTATACCCTTAAGACAGGGCCTGGCACATAGTCAGTGCTCAATAAGCAGTGGTTGTTGAATTGGTGTCTCTTCACCACTAAAATGGGGTGAGGTGGCACAGGCCTGGCCCAAGAATAAAACAAGATGAGGTATGTGAGAGGGGGCCCTGTGTGAGCTGGGGTGCACCCTCCAGGGGTGAGCTGGGGAGCACTCTCCAAGGATAAGGCTGGGGAGCACCCTCCAGGGGTGAGGAGGAGAGAAGCAAGCTAGATTGCATCACCTGCTACAGAAGGTGCTTTCTGCTGTGTGGACATTAATTTTCACGAGAACCTTCAGAGATTCTTATGCCCATTTTACAGGGGCTGAGACCTAAGCCCAAGATTACAGCTGGTGAGTGGCCAGCCCACGATTCAAATCCAGGCCTGGCTGCCTCCCAGACTAGACACTTCCCCCTGCGTTCTGCTGCCTCCCACGGTGGCCCTACCAAGAGGGTCAGAGTGGTTCCACTTTGGTGGCCACTTATGCAACTTGCAATTCTTAAAGCAGAACAGTGCGAGACTGCTGAATTAGGCTGATCTGCCTGCAAGAATGTCCATCCTCATTCCAACCCTGGAGACTCCATATCCCCGTGCCAATCCATCCATTCTGGATGCTGGAGAAACAGACAAGAGGCTGGCAGCGTGGAGGGCCTTGTGAGCTACCACTGTCCTCCACGGTGGGTCTGGAGGGAGCACACAGGTCCCAGGGAACAGGGCAGCAGGGTCCCCTCACTCTCCAGTACCGCAGCTCCTCTTCAAGAGGCTCCTGCGGGGGGCAGGGGAGGCCGAAGCAAGATGCACCACTCCTCATATTGACAGAGAAGAGGAGACACACAGGAGCACAGAGAAAACCCCCAAGAGGGTGCAGGCTCCATCAAGGCAGAGACCCAGGCCATCTGGATGTCCACTATATCCCCAGTGCGCAGACCAGTGCCCAGCATATAGCAGATACCCAGCAAATGCTAGTCCAGTGAGTGAGCACAGTGATGGGCTGTGAGGAGGGCTGGGTTGTGGGGATTTAAACGCTATGGGGAAACCAGTGCTGCTGAAGGCGGGTTGTGGTACATCTCACACAGCGCGGCTTCCTTAGCCCGAAATCCGCAAGGGCTCTGAGATGTGGGTGAAGGACGCTCCTCACCTCGAGAACTGCCGCAGCTTGGCTTCTATGCTCCTGTGTCTCATGCACATCCTGGTGAGGGCGGAGCCAATCTCCCTGGTACCACCTGAAAAAGCAAGAGAGGCAATGGTGAGGCCAGGCAATGGGTCGGAATCACTGAGATCTTTAAAAGAGAATGAAAGAGGGGCCAGCCCGGTGGCACTAGCAGTTAAGTGCACACATTCTGCTTCGGCGGCCCAGGGGTTCACCGGTTCGGATCCCAGGTGTGGACATGGCACTGCTTGGTAAAAGCTATGCTGTGGTAGGCATCCCACTTATAGAGTAGAGGAAGATGGGCATAGATGTTAGCTCAGGGCCAGTCTTCCTCAGCAAACAGAGGAGGATTGACAGCAGATGTTAGCTCAGGGCTAATCTTCCTCAGGGCAAAAAGAGAGAGAGAATGAAAGAGTCTACAAACAAGCCAGATTTCACCATGTTGTAAAAACTAAGCCACCACCTTCAGACTTCTCACCATGCACACACACACAAATACATATGTATAGTGAGGTATTTTTATATAAGCACCCAAACAAAAGTTACCTTTACTATATACAATACCCTCTAATATTTTCTGTTCTATCTGACTCTTTTAAATGCTGATTGTGACCTAGAAATTGATTTTACAACCCACTATTGGGTCATGACTTGTAGTCTGAAAAATATGTTCCAAGGAAGATGATCAAAATACTACCTGATATTTAGGGAAAAGCTGTAGTTTTGATTATTCTCCCCCCTACTTCTGGCAAAATAATCTTCTTAGCATTATTTAGAACAGCTAGTAAGGCCACCCCAGCTAACTGTTTCGAGACACGTACTGTAGCATACAAGTAATTCAGAGACTAGCAAGGCTAAAGCAAAACGAGAGTATTTTTCATGGGTTTGGGTGACACCAGTGAAAGAAGTCCCCAAGCTCAGCAAAGGTCGAAATAAGCTGCAACACAGTTGGATTTTCCCGAAATTCCTGTCATACTTTTCCCCTTGGGCACACCCTTTGCTAAGCTTATTTTTGAAGTTCGCTTCCTTCCTCCTCTTAGAAGCAATGCTGGAGTCAGCACTGCCTCCGGGTGGTGGGGGGAGCCAACTGTAACTACAGACAGTAATTCTGCACCAAGCACGGAGAAGCACAATTATAAATGTTCGTAAAGCACCGGGGCTCGTGAAATCAGGGTGGGAAGTGTCAAACGAAGCCCTATTTTGAACAGATAAGGCCATCAAGGGAAGCCGCAAGAACATATGGCAGGTTTAGCCCAGTCCAGTTAACAGGAAAAATCTCCTGCCTCATTAGTACTCGTGGTATTATTAAGGGCTGTATTTTCCCCTCCGCCTTTTCTTCTAGAAATGCCAATTTACTGTTTCAGTTCTTCCTATTTTCCATTTTATTCTGGAAAACAGATTAACAGAAACAAGAAAAAATGAGTCATAATAATGATAAATATTATATATCAATATTTCTATATTTTATTTTAGTCTGAAAAGAGAAGCCTGCTAGAGCAATTCCAAAATAGGGTTTCCCAACCTTAACCGTACTGACATATCAGCTGGATGACTCTTTGTTGGGGTGGCTGTCCTGTGCACTGTAGGATGTTTGGCAGCATCTCTGGGCTTTACCTAGAAGTCAGTAGCAGCCCCCCAATTTGCAACATCCAAAGACGTGCCCAGAGAGTACCAAGTGTTCGCTGGGGAGCCAAGCACCCCAGTTACGAAGCACCGCTGGAAAAGAACCTGAGCAGGAACCCAAAGTCACCTAGGCTGACTGATGAAATGGCTGGAAGTCTTTGGAAAACGTCACCCTTCAGCTGCTGGCACCTGCAGATCTCCTCTGCATGCTGTCTACCGCAACTCAGCCCTCCCTACCAGGGAGGACCAGGAGAGGGCGCTGTTTTCACACAAGCAGCTCCCCTCTGGGCGTCTTCTGCAGGGTCTCTCGAGCTTTTACGGCTTATAAGCAAAGACGGGGACCACTTTATCCTCAGGGAAACGTCTCCAATTTTTCCTTCATTTGATTAAAAGTCAATAACCTGGCCACAGTGGCAAGGAAACTGGCACACTCATTCGCTGCTGGTAGGAGTGTAAATTAGTACTTTTCTGGTGGAAAATTTGGCAGCACCAATCAAGAAAACCCTTAAAAACAAGCCCCCTCTCTTTGACCCAGCAACTCTCCTCCTAGAAATTTAACCAGAGGAAACAATGAAGGATGAGAGCAAATCCTTACCTATGAGAACAGTCGCTGAAATGCTTACAACAGTAAAAATTGGAAACAAAATCCTATTATAGGAAATAAACCATAAAGCACAGCCATGCAGTGGAACAGCACGAAGGCATCTGAAATGCTGGAGAGCGGTGTCCAAGATCACGGGAAGGTGAGTCATTTGTAGAGCGCTCAGGATGTGCTGGGCCCTGCATGAGCGCTTTGCACACATGAACTCATTTAACCCTCCCAACACCCCCAGTTGTGCTGGTACTATTATCATCCCCATTTCATAGACGGGAAAAGTGCCTTACATCATTTGTCCCAGGTCACACTGCTATTAAGTGGGATTCCAACCTGGGCGGAACCTCCAGAGTCTATGCATTGAACCACTCGGCATATGGCACTTACTGCAGACAAAGGGAGATGGGAAGGGGCAGAGCTGAGAGCCTAGAAGATTCTACCAAACCTTCTTATCTACACACAACTATGGGTATTAGGGCTTTACAGCCCAGCTCTCAAAGTTTGCTTCTTGAGCCTAGAACTGTCGAACCGCTTCCAGGGGACTGAGCTCCGACCCTCACTAAGCTACTACAGAGAGCTAAGTAAAGGCAAGTTGCTTCATTTTTAACCCACACCCCCGTTTCCTCAAGATAGCCTTCTACAATTGGGAAAAGTTCACCTCGAAGCTTGGTTCCCTCACTCCACTTCTCTGATCCATCATTTCTGTTACCTTTCCAGATATTTTCCATCGATTGCCCCTGGTCATTTATCATCCCCAGGAAAGCCCGAGGCTTTCCAGAAACAGCTGAATTATGGTCGGATAACAAGCAGTTCCTAAACTTGCTGCATGTGCTCCACGCAGCACAGGAAGCCCTGAGGAGGAAACAGAGAACTACAGAGAAAACTTCCAAACAGCAGAGTCTCTCTCCAACTGGCACGAGGGCAGGAGATAGGCAGATGACATCCTCCATGGACGCCGGGGCCCAGCCGTTAGAATTACCGCTGATCTCGGCAACATGGGGCACCCTAAAAATAGCTCGCTCTGTGGATATGCTTAACAATGTCTTATGCTCTTCATGACCTTTGCTAAAACTTAAAAAAATCAGCAGGTCTGAAAAAGCTTCAGAGGAAACTGGCTTTAGCTACAAAGACAGAGCAGCCATCTGGAAGAGCTCCGACTTGACAGTGAGAATATTTATGGAATCAAATGGCTGGTTGAGATACACTCAGCAGCTTGTGAGTGAGGACAAGATCTCACTTGTTTCTGTTAGCCCTGGACCCAGCACTGGTGCTGAATGAAGGAAGCAATGTTTCTCATTTGGAAGCCTATCATCAGGCTGGCTGTACCTGGAGGCGGGACCACGAACTGCGTTTGTCCTTTTTTTAATCCATAAATATTTGTGTATCTTCTAAAGAAGTTTACAATATCTACGACAGAAGATTCAAAATAAATACAAGGTTCTTATTACCTTAGAAAAGGTCTATACTGACTCAAGGTCAGCCTAGAGAAACAACGGTATACGCGTTTACTATTGCTCTATAATAAATTACGACAAACTTAGTGCCTTAAAGCAACACACATTTATCTTACGGCTCTGGAAGTCACAAGTCCAAAGTCAGCTTCACGGGGCTAAAATCGAGGTGTTGGGAAGGCTCCATTCTTTCTGGAGCCTCTTGGGGAGATCTGTTTTCTTGTCTTTTCCAGCTTTTAGAGGCCACCTGCATTCCTTGGCTTGTGGCCCCTCCCTCCATCTTCAAGCCAGCGGGGTAGCATCTTTTCTCTTCTCCGACCTCTGCTTCTGTCCTCCTATCTTCCTTCTCTGATCCTCCTTCCTTCTCCTTATAAGAACCCTTGCGAATGTATTGGACCCACCTTGACAATCCAAGGTAATCTCCCCATCTCAAGATCCTTAACTGAATCACATTTGCAAAATCCCTTTCGCCATGTACTACAGTAAGATATTCATAGGTTCCGGGGATGAGGACGTGGACATCTCTGAGGGGCATTATTCTGCCTACCAAAGATACGTGAGAGTTGCTAAACTGGAGAGTATAGCAGGGGACTGTGGTCGAGCATCCCTTCATCTCACATGGTGAGTCTGGGCCAATGATTTACTTCCAACCCCCTTGGCAGTGGCTGGTTTTGGGACGGGACAAAGATGGAGAGAAGGTTGCTGGAGAGGTCTCTAGGGAAAATTTCCCTGATCTTAGGATCAACCCCCCCCAGAGAGACCCCCAAGGGACATGAACAGGAAGCAGGCTGCCCAGGTGCTGCAGTCAGCCATCTTCATGGCCACGGGCACACCTGCCTTAGGACGAGTCCCGTCCTGCCGACAGAGGAGCCTGAGTCCCCAGGCCCCTCACTGTGCCGCCAAATTAACACACTGGGAGCCTGCTCTCCCTCTGGACCTGGGGCTCCTGTTCTGTAAGAGTATACATTTCCTTTTTTTCTTTTTTCCCCCTGAGGAAGATTAGCCCTGAGCTAACATCTGCCGCCAATCCTCCTCTTTTTGCTGAGGAAGACTGGCCCTGAGCTAACATCCATGGCCATCTTCCTCTATTTTATATGTGGGACGCCTGCCACAGCATGGCTTCACAAGCAGTGCGTAGGTCTGCACCCGGGATGTGAACTAGCAAACCCCAGGCTGCCGAAGCAGAACGTGCAAGCTTAACCACTGTGCAACCAGGCTGGCCCCTACATTTCCTTATTTTTAAAGCCACTTTATTTGGTTCTGTTTCTTGCCAGCGGAAACGAGGAGGAAGGGTAAATGGCGTCTCATGCTTCCTCCTAGAACCAGGAATCACTCCATTGCTAAAAGAAATGCAAGTCTGTCGATCGCTGCCGAGGGATGCAAATATACTTTATGGCAAAAATCTTAATTATTTTCAGTGTGGTACATGTAAGAACTTTCTCCCATAACAAGCAAAGGTTTTTATAAATAAAGCAGCAGAAAATCAGTCAGGGATCTAAACTGGATGCCCTGCAAAGGAGACAATCAGTGGAAAGAAAGAAGTATAAAGTCCAGAGGCTTGACCATCAGGCAGAATACCTTGTGTTTTGCATATGAAAACACTTACAAATTCCACAAACGTTTATTGAGTGTTACGTTAGTTTCCTAGGGCGGCCATAACAAACTACCCCAAATCAGTTGGCTTAAAACAACCAGAAGTTATTCTCTCAGGGTTCGGGAGGCTAGAAGTCTGAAACTGGCAGGGTCATGCTCCCCTGAATCCTGCAGGGGAGAGTTCTTCCTGCCCTCGTCCCAGTTTCCGGTGGTTACCAGCAATCCTTGGCTTGTGGCTGCCTCGCTCCAGTCTTGCCTCTGTCTTCCCCTGGCCTCCTCCCTGTGTGTGTTGTCTGTCTTCACATGACACACATGTGAAGGCATCCTCCTCGCTGCATGGGTCCATGTCCAACTTTCTCTCTTCTTATAAAGATACCAGTCATACTGGATTAGGGCCCCCCTAACGACCTCATCTTAACTTGATTACCTCTGCAAAGACCTTATGTCCAAACAAGGTCACATGCACAGGTTAGGAATTCAACCTATCTTTTGTGGGGACACAATGCACCGTGTACTAAATATCTGCTGGGCATCAAGGATTAAAGGGACTCCAGAGATGCTGAGGACAAGGGCCAGGCCCTTAAGAGGCCAGCAGACAGTGAAGGGAAGACCTACCAAAAGGTGGAGGGAACACAATCTTTGCAGCCACCTGTGAGGTAGGGATTATGGTCCACAATTTTATAGAGGGAAAAACTGGCGCTCAGGAGGGTTAAGGAACTTGCCCGAGGGCCACAGGGCTGGCAAGCGGTACAGCCACGATCCAAGCTCTGCTTTAACTGAGACCCAAGGCTCTTTCCACCATGACAAGCTGGACGCGTTCCCAACCGAACACAAGGAGGCACATTAAAGTCACAAACAGATACAAACTGTTTAATGCCTGCTTTGGGGAGGATGGGGGGAAATAAGGGGCAACAGAGACACTGTCGCCCCCCCGCCCCCCCCAAAAAAAGTCCAACATGTACACCCTTCGGACTGCCACTTGCCACGGTGGTTTTGCAGAGGGGTGGGACAGTGGCACTCATCAAGTGGCATTGTCCCATACCTCCATGCCACCTCATTTGCAGGCGGCTTCCATCTCTGCACACAGGGGGCGACGAATGGACAGGCTGCCGCGGGGGTCTCAGTGTGCAGGTGGCGAGCAAGGCTTGAAAAGCCATTCTGTCAGGCCCGGCTTCAGAGGCAGAAGGGGGAAGGGCCAGCAAGATTTAGGAAGTGCTTGGGTCGAAGCGCACGGCTACAATAAGTCACTGTGCGCCTCGGTGGCCCCTCGGAGGGCTCATATTGATGGAAGGCTGATTAGGAGTCAGACAGAACTGTTGGACAGGAGAAGGTGCTCTGAAACTTCGGCAGGAGAGGGGTTCCGAGGGACAGCACAGTCACCTGCTGCAGGGTCTCTCAACCTCAGCACTGCTGACATTTTGAACCAGATCCTTCTTTGCGGTGGGGGCTGTCCTGTGCACTGCAGGATGATCCACAGCACCCCAGCCTCTATTCTCTAGGTGCCAGTAGGACACCCCAAGTCATGACAACCAGAAATATCTCCAGACACTGCCAAATATTCCCCTGGGGGCAAAACTGCCCCTGTTGAGAATGACCAGACTAGTGGGACAGGTGTCCTTCTCCCATAAATGAGGGGTCACTCATTCTGGCACTGGGCACCAGGAAGCCACAACCCACATACTCAGTTGTAACAGCAGCAGCCTCACAAACACGCACCGCAGCAACTATGAAAAGCTATTAAGTTCGCTGCCTACCCCCAGCTTCATAAGCACAGAGGTAATAGGCAACTCCTGTTTGTGTAATGAAGAAAATATTCTACTGGCTATTAAAGAATCATTAATCTCCAAACACACAACCGACATTCCCCACAAAGTCAACAGGCGCTAAGTCCCTCCCCCACAGCCTGAGGGACACGTTCATTCAACCAGAGGCAGCTTATGTTCAAGTCCAAAATATTAGAAATATCCCAACAGCTATGCCAGGGAGCCGGAGAAGCCCTGGTTAGGCAGGATCCTGGGCACAGAAGACCCACCGTCCGTGAGGTTAGGAAGAGCTCCTCCGGGAGACCAACAAGAGCTCAGAGGAGGAAGGGGCGGCCAAGTAAGAGAGTGACTTCAAATCACTCAACAGCTTGTGTCCTCTATCTGGACACTGGCCAGCGATACACTGTCAACCGCAAAGTGTTTCTGAAGATCTGTGACAACAGACACTAAACAGATACCACGACAAACCTAATCCCACAGGCGCTCTCTCCTCGCTGCACTCAGATGCGTGAAATTGCTTACTGCACCCACTTGGCTATAAATTTAAAAGATCTAAGAGAGGTGGCTGTGGTGGTTCCCAGGCACAAAACTACCGAACAAACATACAAACCTATCGATATGACCACAGGTCCCCCCGTGACATATTTTGTCAGGAATCTTTTCCCAAAATATACCTGTTTCGTCCACACCAAATCGTGCCCATTGTGGTAAGCAATGCTCTCCCCTCCTCATTGACCCCCAAAAGAGTCCTGGGGGCTCCTTAGCAGTTGTATCCCATGCTCTCTCCTCTTTGACATGTATTTGGGGGATATGCAGACCCCAAGCAGCCTGCAAGCCACAGAGTTTCGGCAGCAGAGGATTCTCACCAAGCCTAACCTGAAGTCCTGGCACAGGCTCCTTGCCATCTCCCAAATTAGCTTGAGGATCAGGAGGAAAAGCAGCAGAGCTGAAGGGTTAAGAGCTCGGCTCTGGAGTCAGACAATGTGGATTCAAAGCCCACTTCCTCCATTCGCCAGCTGTGTGACCTTGGCAAGAACCAAACTAGCTTAGACTCAAATGTTGATGACTACACTTCAATAATGGGTATGCCCACTGGTGTTTCATGTCGCCTTTGAGGTACATCAAACCCAAAATGCATCATCTATGATTTTCAGTTTGGGCCTCTTGTGAAACAATCTGAACATCCTAGTTTTTAAATTGTTGTCCCCAGTCTTTTACAATGGTCTCATTCATACCTAATTTGATGGCAATACTACTTTTTTTGGGGGCGGGGGGAGGTGAGAAAGATTGGCCCTGAGCTAACAGCTGTTGCCAATCTTCCTCTTTTTGCTTGAGGAAGACTGTTGCTGGGCTACCACCTGCGCCAATCTTTCCCTATTTTGTATGTGGGTCACTGCCACAGTATGGCTTGATGAGCAATGTAGGTCTATGCCTGGGATCTGAACCTGCAAACCCTGGGCCACCCAAGCACAGTGTGTGAACTTACCCCCATGCCACCAGGCCAGCCGCAGCAATTTTTTTTTTAAAGCAATTTGCTTCTATCTTATCTTTCTAAACATTGTACTTATTTTTCAGAAATGACAAATCCTGATTTTCACACTCATATCCAAAGATTTACATACCTTATAACTAAATAACTTAATGACGGTCTGTACAACTGGCATATACAGGTTTGGAGCCACACAACTCACTTGGCAAAGCCCACAGCTCCGGTGGAAGAGGGTGGGCACGCAGAGAGAAGCCCACTATCTGGGAGCTTCGGGAGGCAGGGCTTGGAATATTTTGTAGAGAAAACAGGAAGCAGTGGTTACACCAACGGGCCAATTAAGTAGGGCTTTGATGTAGCAATGATCAACCAAGTCCTACAGGAAGGCAGAGGCCAGAGGAATTAACTCAGGCCCGGCTGGAGCCACTGTCCACACCGATGCGCTGGCCGCCATATAAGAGCCCTCACTTCTCCCACGTCTAATATCGCTCTTCTCCCAGGAGCTGGCTAAGGAGTACACAAAAGGCAAGTTAACAGTGCAGAGAGCAGCTTCTGGCAAAGCGGAAATTGTTTCTTCCCAAACATCTCAGAAGACCAAAGGCCAAGAAGCGGAGGCCCAGAGGGCGTGCCTAGGAAGGATCCGCTTGTACTTATTAACACTTATGCATCAACAAAGGGGTCACTTGATGGAACTCAGAGCTGTAGCACCGAGGGGTTCCTGGTCAACCCACTGCAGCGAGCCTGGAAATCTCGGTGCCCTGTGCCTTCAGAACAGGCAGGCAGCTGCCCCGGTTAACCAGCTTTTAAATGTGTCTCCAGCTCTCGATCTCTCTCTGCTTGTTTTTATACCACAGAGCTCAGGACAGTTGTGTCACTAGCCTCCTTCCAGCAAAGAATGGGAAGGAAAGCTCCTAGGGAATCCAGCACTCGGTATCACATCACAGGACCCTCGGGGTCGCTTCTGCAACGGCCCCGCAGCAGGTTGTAACAGCGTAGGTTCAACACGCAAGGAAAGAGTGTCTCTCTCCTCCCTCTCCAGATCCTGCTCCCCAAGAGCCCAGAAATGTCTTTTCACGTTGATGGCCGGTTGGAAGATCCCTCAGGCGTCGCGCGTCACAGAAGCTACCTCAGTGTGCATCAGCTGCTGCTCCGGCTGCCCGAGCCGGGCACGGCCAGGTCCACCATCTGCCGCCCTGGGGGATGCCCGGCGGCGGGCACTCACCATGGCTGGCACTGCTTCGTGCACATGCAAGCGTCACACTTGACCGGGGAGCCGCCACCTGACTTCTGCAATCTCACTGGCATGTTTCAGGATGCTTTTATTCCACAACGTTAAGCGATGGGACCCAGAGAATCAAAGCGCCTCAAAACGGCACGTGAATGTGAGCCTGAATTCTAAGAAGAAAGGAGGAAGTTGGATTCTTATGTCCAGGTAAAGCTCAACCCTGATGCCCTAGCTAACAGAGACCATGTTTTCCCCAAATATTCAGTCCAAGGAGCCAAGTCCAAAAGGCCATTAGATGGACAACTACAGCCAGACTAACAAAACAACGGGTCCGTGAGGACCGCCGGGTCACTCCAGACAAGGGGATTGGCCGGACCTCAGCTGGAGGTGGGCACACCTGGCTGAGGCTCTGCACAGCGACGTTCCAGATGACCTCCATGCTGGGTTAGATGACCGCCTCTCCCTTTAGCAGAAACGATCTTATGCTGGAGAAGAGACAGGACTGCATTGCTATGCTCAAGAAATACCGAGGAAATGCTACTGAGGGCTCATTACCATGCTGTGAACCGAGCAGACAGCCCCTGCCCTCACGGAATGAAACGTCTCATCTAAAATTGGAAGCGATGGAGTTTTTGGGTGATCTTAGAGCTAGAAGGCGCCTCAGGAAACTCATGAGGCAACAGACTGGTGATTCCTGGTTGCTCAGCAGCACGCTCCTGCCTTCAAGGAGCAGAGACGCCCTCTCACTCCTGCTATTTCTCTTGCTGGGGAAACGCACCCGTGTGCCTCGCCACATGTTTCCAAGGCAGCTGGTCCCTGACTGTCAGGGGCATCGCCATTTTCATCAAAGGTCAAAGCAGGTGCTCAGGATATTAAGAACAACAAATTAACAGACTATGTTTCTTCCAGCTTCATCAGCACTCTATTTTTATCCTCGGGCACAAGGGGTGGACAACCGGGAGAAGGTGGTATCATTGATGCCCTCCATTTGTTTAAGTACAGAGAGGGGAGGCAGGGGGGATGGGGTGGAGAGAGAGAGAAACGACCAGTTCCTGGTTTTCTGAGTTACCATACAGACCAGCTACATCAGCCACGTAACCTCATTCCATTCAACAGACACACTGGTCCCACTTAAATCACTGAACAGTGTCCCAACACCTTGTGTTAAGCCCTGAAAACGGTTTCAAAACTACCCAAACATTTTTGCATGTGCTATTTAGATCACCTAAATGTTCTGGTGACAAATACACAATTCGATTTCAAGGAAAGTAACCAATGAGAAACATGAGTAGTATCTTAAGCAATGGAAGGATCCGTCCCTTTGTCCTCATGGGGTTCCTTAGGCCAAAAGTGAAAAGAAAAGATTTTCAAAAAATAAACCGTTAAAGCTCCCCAAACAAAGGAAGAGTAACTTCCCTTCTGCCATCATGGCAATCCTAACCACCCGCTTCCGTCTTCAAGGAAGAGACAAACGTGGCGTTTCCTCTTCAAAAAACTGCATTATTCAGCTACTGTGTGTGGCTGAGACGTAACGGACAATCCAGCTGGTGTTGACGGGGCAGCTAATACTGCGCACTCAGCAAATGCGGGAGAGGGTCAGCCTCACATTTTGGGAAGACACCCTCGTGCCCACACGCGGGGTGGAAGACAGTGCAAACTGTTAGCAGCTGACAATCTTTCAGCCAATCTGACACTTCCCAGCCTCTCCCACTTCACGACTTTTCAAAAAGCAGAGGAAACAAAACCACACACAGCCCCACCACCATCTGGCGGCTTCAGACCAGCAAGCACGAGATTCTGGCATGCACGGTACTGGCAGCCACAAAGACCAATATTCCTCTTCCTTTGTTGCTGTTTTAAAAAGCTAAGCGAGAATGGTAATATGGAAACACAAAAACACGGACACGCTCACACTCCGGGAAAACCACAGGAGCAGCGGACGCATTCCGAAGCGGCTCCTTCCTGCCCTCCCTTCCTGATGGAGTGGGACCTGGTTGAAAAAGCACAAGCAGGGGTGTCACCTAGACATGCCACTGGCTCCTGACATCTGCCACCGTGAACTCCCACCGCCAGGGTCTGCCTCTGCCACACGGGCGCAGAAAGACGTTCCTGTTAGAGCCAGGCTTGAGCGACTCGAGGACGCCAACTGGTGCCAGCAAAGCAGATGTGGGCTGATGTGCAAAACCACATGTCATCTTCTTAGCTTGTGAAACTGAACTGTCGGGCAGATAAGATGCTCATAGTCGCTGATCTGGGCATTATCTCCCAGGCAGCCTCCGGGGAAGGTCAGATAATTTAGAAGGTGGCCTGATGAACACGGAAGCAGGAGAGGGCAGGTAGTGTTTTAGGGATCAGTAAGAGCCTGAGGCACCCCTCTCCCCCAACGGGATGACACCCCAGAGAGCAAGCCCTAGATGGTGCCTCTTTAGCTGCCCTCTGGCTCTGCTACTGCTGGTGACCGGACCTCCTGTGACAAACAGTTTATCCTTAAAACCTCTAGTATCTAGAATCAGGTTACCCTCAAGTGTTGCTGGCCCGGGATCTACTACATTCCTTTAAGGAGCTTCTGTACATCCTTGAACTATGCCAGAACGTGTGGACTTTATCATCTCTCAGGAAGCAATCTTGCTGTTTTCCAAATTATTAAGAATAGCTACCATTTACTAAGTGCCTGCATGCACACTGTATTCAATTTTTAAAATCTCATTACACTCCTCATATAAGTATCATTATGAGAGATTATTATCCTCATTTTACAGATGAGGACAAGGGGGCTCAGAGAAGTTAAGTAACTTGCCCAAGGTCACACAGTAGAATTTAGAATTGGCATCTGCAGCTGAGTCCATAATTAGGACTTTTAATCATTCTTGAGGACATCTCACTGTCGCCAACATGTACCAAAATATTTGGTGGGTGAGAAGTTAGGTTTTCGTGCCCCACCCCCATCCTAGAATTGAAGGAAAATAAAAACCCTTCCACCCAAACATCTGTTTTATCAGCCAGACTCAAACCACACTGTCGCCACCTCCTTGCTGGACTGTGTACGGACCGGCCGCCTGCATGCAAGGCCCTGGGACCAGGGTGGACACGGACTGTCTAGGCATGCTTCCTTTGGCACAGGGTGCTGTTTTTTCACGCAGAGGACCCTTCCCTACTTGCGAGGAGAATCTTTCCCCAAATCACCCTTTCAGCTACTGTCTCATCATCCCAGAAGGGGCCACTGCACTACAGCTCCCCAGGAATGGTCATCTCTGCTTAGCTGAACTCTTCACAGACAAAGGCAAGGATGGCAAATGGCTTTTATCTCTTGCGCTAATCCTCATGGTAATGAATACCTGGAGCATTGTGTTGAGAAGAATTCCGAGGCTGGATCTGGACTCGATGGAAAATAGAGTGCCTAGTGCAGCTAGTAATGTCTGCCACGAATGCAGAAGCAGTGGAGGGATACATGCCCTGTATCTGCTACCTTGGCCCTAAGGTCTTAAAAGGTAACTAGACCAGCAACTTCCCAAACTTTAATGTGCATAAGGATCACCAGCGGATTATTCTAAAATGCAGATTCTGATTCAGGAGGTCTGGAATGGGCCTGAGACTCTGCATTTCTAACCACCTCCTGGATGATGCTGACTTCCTGCTAGACAGCCAACCATGCTTTGAGTCGAAGGGACTAGCATATTCCATCAGCCAAGAAACTCTTCCCCAGTTCCCAGAGAACTCTATCACCACAGAGACCCTGCCAGATGAAACCCAGGTGGACCAAATGTGTTAGACTTGGAGGAGGAACATGGGGATGCGACTGTTCACCATGTCACACCCCCACAGGACACTGGGGTCTGCTGCAGGGACAAGTCCTGCGGGTGAAGCTTCCCCACCCATTGCCAGGTAGCCTCCTGCCAACAACTCACACTACAACCCTGGGTCTAGAGAAAAGAGAAAGCTTGGGAGCATCAGACAACGTCTGACAGCAAAGTGGCTCGATGGGAGCTGAGGCGGGTCACAAAGAGGCCCTTGGTTCCCACCAGCCTCTGTCTCTCCCTACACCTGGCATGTTAAGCACCTTCTGAGTGACTGGGTATAACAAGGTGGGCATGGAGCAGGCTCTCTCTTCTGCCTGTGGGTTAGCAGCTCAGAGGCCTCCAGCACTTGCACTTAAGGATGGGATGATGGACGGAGGGAGGGAAGGAGAGTATGAGGGAACCAGATGGCCGCTAGCTCATCTCCCCCTTCCCATGCACACACACGCGTTGCCACACTTGTAATGATACTCCTGGGCTCACTACTTCTTGGGCCTCTGCTGGGTCCTCCACTGAGGGTGACTTCCTTGTGGACAGCAACAGTGTCCAAGCCAATCCTGATTCCCAGCATCTGCAAGATGCGTGACCCAGAAAAAAGGCTCAATAGATATTTGCAGATATAGCAAAGCAAAACAGAAAAAAAAAATATTTTAATCGGACAATATCCTGTTCTGAAGAGCAAGATATTCCTAACGTTTTGGCAGCTGAGCTAAATCTGAGCTCCCAGGAGAGGGCGATGAGAGGTGCTTTATCAGGGTTAGACTCACCCACGGATCCACTCTGCCCCGTGGTGTGAAAACAAAAGGGACAGGAGGTCTGAACCCTAAAGCTGTGAGCTCTCGGAGGCCTGGCCGGTTTGAGGTTCAAGGTTATCTAGGGAAAAAGTATATCTAAATGCTAATCTAATAATGAACATTTAGATCAATGCTTGGCTATTCTGCCAGCCTTTCAAGTAAAATTATTTGAGCACCTACTATGCGCAAGGCATTACGTAACAATAGGAGGGTGACTTTTCTTCCATGTAAGAACACGCACAAAAGAAAAAAAAAATGAAAGTAAAACAAAGAACAAAGTCTTTCTATTTTAGGATATGCGGCTGATGTGGACCTCAAAAGTCCCCATGAGGATGGAAGAGGGCCCATTAAAATGTGCACAATATTCAGAACATATTCTTTTAGAAGATAATTACTAACAATCTGAGGAAGCTTCAGATCCCCTTGTACGCTATTAGCAAAGCCTTTGCAGGAGCAGCTCTGTTGCCATGACAACAATCACTTGGCTGAGTACAAAGAAGGATGAGGGACCTACCAAATGATGCTCAGCAGTAAGCCCTGAGATTTCTTAAGGCCACTTTCTAAAGCACCTTCAGCATCTAGGAGTTACAGAGTCTACCAGCTGAATGAGACCCAGGGTAACCTAGTTTTAGCATGTCACCAGAATTTCTTATTTCTCATCCCTGCCAAACTGCCATCCAGACTCAGCTGAAACATCTCCAGGGCCAGGGAACTTACTCTGCTCCGTGCTCGGAGGAAGAGGGCAGGCAGCTTTCCTCTGTAATCCTTGGAGGAAAATGAGCATAGGTTCAGGAAGAGTGGGAGTCCCTTCCAAGCTGAGGTTTGGGTCAAGCATCCTGGCCTCTCTGGCAGCACCTGCCATTAGCTCAAGGAGCCCGAACAAAACAAAAACAGCCATGAAAGGGAGCTTCTCCCGGGTCTCAAAGAGCTGATTTCTAATTCTAGCCATTAAATGCCACCTGCAAATTCATGATTGTCACAGTTCCACTGTTACCCTAAACAGAACCAGCACCAAGGACCCTGCTGGTATGCAATGAGCCCCCTGGGAGGCTGCATATGGCAAAACATAACCACACACCTTGTGTCCACATGCAGTATAAACATGGCACATGTGTGTTTACACATACACACAAACCCATGAGAGAAACTCACCAAGATGAGCCTCTTCAGTTACCTCCGTGGAGGTAACCTTCACCATTGCAGCTGCTCCCAGGACCCTAGTCTTCAAACGTCTTTTGAGACAAATGCACGTGGATTCTTAGGTAACTCCCAGGGGAAGATATCTGTGTACACCAGGACTGGAGAAGGGCACAGCGGTGAGCTGGGGGAGCGGGGCGGGGCAGGAGGGGTTTGCTGGGTAAGTAATTTGCATTATAAAAGTGGGTGCAAGCCTTGCTGAAGGGGAACCCCATGCCTCACCCACGCGTACTGCTGTGGAGGAATGGCACAGCCTGCAGAGGAACCTTCCAGATCCAGGTGACCCTGACAGGCAACCTCCAACTGTCTCCTGACACCATCCCGTCATGGTGAGGTTCCAAGACAACAGGTGCCTGGATCTTCTCCTGGGTGCCACGTCCCTCCTGTCCACGATGGAATGACCCAGAACTCTTGGTTTCCTTCAATTCACCATGCCCTGCAGCTTACTACCTCCCAGATGGCCTTTGGACACCAGATGCATCTTTCAATCGTCACTCTGGGCCTATGCAGCCCTACCTGGGACCACCATCCTGAAGCAAGCTCAAGAGGAGAAAGATGTCTCATTTCATATGGGAAAGACTCAGAAAAATTTAAAGGAAATAATCTGTTTTTAAGACTCCAGTTTATTTAGTGGCTTATCAGTAACTTCTACCATCTCAAAAGAAGAATTTGAAAAGATGAAAAGGATCTGCATGACATACAATGCTTCCTTGATATCAGACACCCAGCGGGCTTATTTTCACGGAAACACCAATGAGCAGGTGCCTCCCCAAAACGCAGCCCCCAGGTTTGCCACCAGTGTTCGCAATCAGGAACCCAGCACTCCTTCTGGGAAGGACCCAGAAAACCATCTTAACAGCAGCTACTCAGCAAACTTACTGAAGTTTGAGGCAGGAATTAGGTCCAGCAAGAATCTGTGTCGATTTGGTGAGCATCCTACAGAGGTGACATTGTACCACCTCAAACCAGGGGTGACAACTGGGGGAAGACAGAAGCACAGAGAGCAGCTCCTAACCAGAAGGCGGAGGACGAAGGGTGGAGAGGGGCTGGCAGGCGTAGGCACGTTCCCATCACAGAAAAAGAAGACGCCCTCCCCCACTGTGGGACAGTTAGCTGTGGTTCCAGATGACTACATGTGGCCACAGGAAATGACACAGGCAAGTGGCCATCAGGAGAGAATGACTCTGCATCCAGAGAGCTAAAAAGACAAGCTTAGAGCGGTTGAGATGCGGGTTTATTTTAGGAGACAATTACCCAGTGATTACAGAGCTGAAACTGACCTTTCACTAGAAATCTTGGCATCAGGGATCTCGTCCCAAGCAGGACAACAGGGCAAGCAATGACATTTGAATGACTTCATGTTTAAAGAGTGCCTATCTGTGCATCTGTGTGTGAGAGAGAGAGAGAGAGAGACAGAAAGGCAGGCAGGCAGGCAGACAGACAAATACGAGTGAACCCAAGGGCAAGGACAGGTCACCAGGGGATACCAGGCCACTAGATTAACAGGGATTGTATTCAGTCCACAAACAAGCATTGAAAAGCAGATCAATAACTTACGAAAAGTGAGACTAAGTAAACCCAATTTCCTTATTTTTTAAGTTCAAAAGAGTGAGACCCATCGAGCCGAGTAAGTAAACCCATAACAGCCACCACCCAGCCGTGAACGTCCCGCCAGACAAGGAGACAAATCCCGCAGGCCAGCTATCCCTCCTATTCTGTTCCTCAGAAAGCAGGGCTTCGGACTACATGAAAAGGGAGCCCCGGGGGCGTTTCTCCAGCCCTGGAGAGACAGCCTGTTCTTCAACTTGAGGTACAGTAACAGGCCCAGCTGGTTATGCACCTAACCCAGGCCCCCGGTGACACCAGCTCAGTGAGCTCGGGGTGACCCAGCTGAGCAGCAGGGTCCTCCAGAGGCTCAGAGTTTGGTTCTGGAGTTGGACATCCCTAGTCACTGGTCCAGCTCCCCCTCCAACCAATAGTACAACCTTGGGCAGTCTCCAATCTGAACCTCAGCTTCCTCACCCACAGTACCTCCTCCAGAGAGCCATCGAGGACTGAGTGTGAGAATCCAAGAAGCATGCTGAGCACCAGGCCCTGTGCACACAGAGGAAGTACTCAGTACTTGCTATGATCATGCCCTAAACATTCAAATCCACAGCCGTCTGATTCTAGACCGCTTCACTGCCTTTGTGTGCACAGCTTCACACAACAAAACTCTCAACTAAATCTGGTTTGGGATTTACATCCACCTCATTCCCAAACGCATTTGAGTTTTCTGTTTAATACCTCAACTGCAGCAGAAATGTATGTAGATCGATTAGGAAGAAGGGGTCGCTGCCTTCAAAGACAGCCACAGAAAGGCCCTTCAAGCCTGCTGTGTACAGCTGCACAGGCTGTGTACTGCACAACTCCAGGGGCCATCATTCCTATATTCCTCCAATGAGTGTGGGCATACTCAAGTCTGGTTTCTACTCCCGTCAAATCCAGAAGGAGATTTCAGTGGAATCTGAGCCATGGCACTGCCAGCTCTGCTGCCCCCCTGCCCCTCCACTTCTTTCCTTTCGTTTCATCTGTTGGCAAACTTTAAAACAGACTAATTCACTCTCAGTGAAGGGACAACTCCCCCCCCAGACAGCTGGAGGAGAGAACAGCGTGATCATCCGCTACTGAGCCCTTGTTTAAATGGAGGCCAGTCGCTAACACCGATGACCCACCAAGTTTATTTTAAAAAGCATCCATTAAATCCTCAGGTGGTTTTACTCAACTGAGAACGAGGTTGCGACACCATTTCCCTCTCCCTTCTGGGTAGACAGGTAGATTTCTTCTCCCGGTGTGGAGAGGACCACTCACTCGTGTCCTCATTACGGGGATGGAAAATCGTCTCTGATTTCCAAAGCCGTGGCAGAGTCACCAGTTCCCCAGGAGGCGCATGTTCCAGCAGACTGCTTACACTTCAGCTGTTTTAGAAATGGACATAGGTCCCCCCTGCCCCACCAAAGAAACAATGACAGGAAAGGTAGTTAAGTTCTCAGGCTAGCCCACAAACTTAACCCGGCTCTATACCTAAACCAGATACTACTGAGCTTGACCACATCCTATCGTGGTGTTTCTACAGGAAAAAAGGACTCAATTCCAACTTGGGACACGGATGTTAGTGGCAAAGAGAAAACGGCAGAAGGAGAAGAGAAGAGCTCCTGCATTTGAAAGGACCACATTCTTCACGTGTTTAATAAATATCCCACACCTCCCATGCACAGATGCTAGGATTTGCCAATAAGATAGTCCTTGCTCTAAAAAAAGCTCACAGGCTCATAAAACAAAACGACAGGTAAACAGGAATAGACCATACAACGTGATGAGGTTCCAGATGTGGGGAAGTCAAGAAGAGCTGGTCTAAGCTGAGATGGAAGGGGACCAGCCAGGCAAAGACAGTGTAGTGGAGGGTCCAGAAGGTGGGGAAGATACAGCACTCCAGACGGAGAGAGGAGCGGGTGCAAAGGCCTGGCGCTAGAGGGAACACAGCGTGTCTGGGGGCCTCGAACGAGTCCAAGGCGGCTAGAGCATTATGGACATGCGGGTGGCAGTCAGAGGAGGAGGCTGGAGAGACAGGCAGGAAGAAGCCAGGCCTGGAAATGGCCTCAGCAACGAGGTCAAGCTTGGTGGGGAGGCGGAACTTCACTCGGAGGCAAACAGGGAACCATGGAAAGGTTTAAAAGAGGGGGTGTGGCCAAGAGGCAGAATGAATGCATACACAAAATGTGGTCCGTCCACACAGTGGCATGTAATTCAGCCTTAAAAAGGAAGGACGCTCTGTCACATGCTACAACACGGATGAACCCCGAGGACATTACATCCAGTGAAATAAGCCAGACACAAAAAGACAAATACCGTATGATTCCACTTATGTGAGGTATCTAACATAGTCAAACTCACAGAGGACAAAGTAAAATGGTGGTTTATCAGGGACTGGGGGGAGGGAGAAATGGAGAAGTGTTGTACAATGGGAACCGAGTTCCAGGTTTGCAAAACAAAAGAGTTCTGGAGATCTGTTGCACAACAATGTAAATATACTTAGCACTACTCAACTGTATACTTTAAAAGGTTAAGATAGTCATAAATAAGTTAATTAAAAAGTAGGAGGTGAGTGGCAGAGGTCCCGGATGTAATGGCCAGTCCCTGGCTATGGGTTTTCCTTTTTTCAAAAAAAATATAACAGTCACTCAAATCTGTCGTCAGCTCTTTCACAGCTGGGGCGGTTTCTCGTGGGATGGGAGTACAGCGGCTTTGGCAGGTGGAAGACGTGGAAGACGAGCCAATGAAATGCTCCTACAGAAATGCCTGCTTTCCTGCCTGCCTGCAACATCTGAAATGCCTCAATCCAGGGTTGTTTCAGATGTAAATGCACCACGATTCCTCTGTGGGTAGTTAGTAATTCACCTGGCCTTTCGCCTGTGGCTCCTGAAGGAAAACCCAGTCCTTGGCCAGCGTCTCTGAACAGACTGATTCAAGGGCACAGGCACCAGAGTCAGACCTGGGTTTGAATCCCAGCTCCCTAGTCCCTCCCTGTGTGAGCTGGTCAAAGGCCTCACCTTCCTAAGCCTCAGCATCAGCATCTCTAAAATGGGGGATGGCAGACAGTACCAGGCTGTTGAGAGGATGCAGAGAGAGAGCACCTGTGAACCACAGGACTGAGCACACAGGAAGCAGGAAGCACCCACATGGTGGTTGTTACCTGTCGAGCCCTTAACACTGTACCCTGTGGAAGTAACAAACATTTTTAACAGGAACGTCCATTCAAAACTATTCAGCCGAATGGCACCGGTGACTCCCAGGCCAGAGCGAAGCCCTAGTAAATGTGCTCAACATACACAACGCTTGTATTTGGTTCATTCGAATCATAACATATCTTAAAGGCAGAGGAAGTGGCCCAAGGGACCTTAGGAAAAACGGGCAATAGCATTTGGATCAGCTCAAGGGCACCTAACGCCCTCAGTCACTCCCGGGCAGCACAAATACACGCCCACGGGATCTCTACAACGGAACCTTATCGAATCTTCTTGGAAGGAAATCCTGACACGTGCCACAATGCAGATGAACCATGACATTATGCTAAGTGAAATATGTCAGTCACAAAAAAGACAAACACCATACGATTCTACTCATAAGAGGCATCCAGAATAGTCCAAATTACAGAAACAGGAAGTAGAATGGTGATTGCCAGGAGGTGAGGGAAGAGGAAAATGGGGAGCTGTTGCCTAATGGGTATAGTTTCCGTTTTGCAGGAGGAGAAGGTTCTGGAGATTGGTTACGCAACCATGTAAATACTCTGAATACTACTGAACTGCACACTTTGAAATGGTTAAGATGGCCAATTTTATATTATGCGTATTTTATCACAATTAAAAATTTAAAAAAATTAAAGGATCACCATGATCTCATCTCAGCTTCGATTTCTGCTCTGCAAATGGTTTTGGAGAAGAAACTAATGCAAGAACAAGAACGGGATTCCTTCCCCGCCGAGACAAGCCTGGCCGCCCTAGAGGGAGTCATTTAGAATCAGAAGATCTGGTCAGCTTCCTAGATGCTGTGGCAGATCAGACCCCAGGGTCCTCCTGTCCCTCCTCAGCATCACTTACCCCTTTGCCACGATCAGAGGTGACAACACCACAGGGCCTCAGGGCTCTGGGCCCCATCTGCCTCTGATGGAACCAGGAGAGCAATTTCACGTTTCCAAATTCAGGACACAGATAAACCAGACCAAATACAGACAGTCCCCACGACCACGTGGAAACTCTGCATGACGTCATAAGGCTCTATACTCTCCCAGGCTGGAGTACACAACAGATAAGATATCACTGCGATGAAGTGCAGAACAGAGTCTGGGGCGACTGAGAAGCTGAGGGAGCTAAGAAGGATGGCTCGATGGCCCGGGCTCTGTGTTATGTTTGTCCTGCAGCAAATGTGCTTCTTTCAGGCAGTAAAAACACCCCATCGGTGGCGTTGCTTTGTCGTGTGAGCGGGGCCCAGCAACACGCCCCAGTATATCCTGACATCCTGCCCGTAACCCCCAAATAGCAGCCCAGGGAACAGGAGACATGACAACAAGTAAGACCCGCCCTGCTGTCAGCGTCCGTGGTCTCAGGAGAGTTAGATGCCCAAGCACTTGAGCACTCTGCATGTCACAGGTATTAGGACAGAGCAGGGCACACGAGAGGAGGGAGGAAGGACAGCATCCTGTGAGCCCCCTAATCCTTTAACAAACTCCTTTTCTGAGTCGGAAGTGATTGCTGCTGCCACCCGCAGCCCCCTGACGGATAGCATCTGGGAGAGAGAGAATTAAGCCCTTTCTCAGTTCACCCCTCAAGCAACGAGGCACTTAGCTGGTAAAATCTTGATTGCCTTTTCATTCCAAATGTTGAGCTCCTTTAAAACAAGAGGGATTGATTAAGAAACCAGCAGATTAACTAGCAGAGAGCCACACCTAAGGTGGAGCATTTCACCTGCCCTCCAGCCTGCAACAAATTCTGATGTTTCCCAGTCGGGATTATGTGAGTAGGAACCCACAGCTGGAAATGCTCTCTGTTCAGAGAGGGAGGGAGGGAGGAGAGAGGAGGGGACACAGCACACACAGTGGGTCAGGCTTAAAGTCCGTACCTAATGTTCTTCCCAGGATGCATTCCCGGAACACTGGTGGCAAGAAGATGCTTTCCAGGCACAATGGGCACCCAGTGAGGACTTCCCTGCAGTAAGAGGTGGCAGTGTGGACACCAGGCAGTCCAGGTCATCAGGAAACCAGCAGCTGCCTCCACGAGAGGGGGCCCACGCCTCTCTCTTCCATTTTCAGGAGAACAAGGACCCACCAAAGGGCCAGGGGGGCTCACAGAGAGCTCCCATTTGGGTCGGGAGCAGACTTTTAGGCCCCCAAGGCTATTAGCTCCTTTAACCCATTTACCATAATTTTCCCGGCCAATCAATCATAAAAGACCTAAAATTCAGTTCTTCCACTTCTTATGAATAGGAGAACCAGGGAGCTGGGAGGGTCCTTGAAAAATCATCTAGTACTCGTAAGGGATCTCACTCAAAGCAGAGATTCACAAAAGAACAATTTCTTAAGCAGGAAAATCCTATTTTGATTTGAGATGTTTCACAGAGAAAAGGTCTAGCTCTGGCCAGAGGGGGTGGGGGAGTGCAGGGGTTCTTCACAGAATGTTCTCCACCCCAAGTCCCTGGGCACCACCCAGGAGCTCACCCACCTGACAATGTCACTCAAAATTAGAGTGTACCCCCGGGCTGGCCCGGGGGCGCAGCAATTAAGTTCACACATTCTGCTTCAGCGGCCCAGGGTTCCCCAGTTGGGATCCCTGGTGCGGACATGGCACTGCTTGGCAAGCCATGCTTGTGGCAGGCATCCCACATAGAAAGTAGAGGAAGATAGGCATGGATGTTAGCTCAGGGCCAGTCTTCCTCAGCAAAAAGAGGAGGATTGGCAGCAGATGTTAGCTCAGGGCTAATCTTCCTCAAAAAAGAAAAGAAAAAGAAGATAAAAAAAAATTAGAGTGTACCCAAATTTTAGGCAACCCAGAGAGCCAAAAAAGTCAGTTGGCAAAATTTACCACCACATTTTACACTCCTCATTCAGGACAGCAACTGTGTGCTGGGTAATGTATATACTTTAACTCTAATATTCATGACAGCTCTAAACGGTGGGCATTAGTATTTCCATTGTGGATGAAGAAAACAAGGCACAGAGACTGCAGTAATTCCAAGAGGTGGCCTGGTACTTTAGCCCTCATCCCGCTCCAACTCCACTTTTGGAAAGGGGATTCTCTACATGGGCTATGCATGTTTTCTCAGTCTTATGTAAAGTATTATGTAAAAGTACTCCTTCCAGACTATTACCTAAATACTTCTTATAACAATATTCTCTAGCTGCCGGTGAACAGAGAGGGTAAGTAACCTACCATAGGTCACACAGCTACCATGCAAGGGAGCTGCGCTTTGGACGAGGTTGTGTGCCTCCAAAGCCCATGCTCATTGCACCAGACCTCACTGCTTCTCTAACCTAAATCCCTCAGGCTGCAGCCTAGGCCTCAGGGGAGGCTGAAAAGAACCGGCCGCCACCCTCCACATGCTATTCACAAGCTCATGGACAAGTACCCCCAACACACTCTTCTGCTTCACAACATTTTCGGCCTTCCTTCATGTGAAGAGAACACAGCCGTCACCTCGTTCCACATTATCACAAGACCGATTTCCAAAGATGATGTCACCAGGGCAGTCTGTGTGCCAAATTTCTTCGTGTTTGATTCACAGTTTACAAAACTGATGCCCGGACAGTGGGCGGAGCCAGGTGGGTGACCCTGCTCCGAAAACCACATTTGCTCTTTACATATTGTGACCAGGCGGAAGGATGGCACAGAGGAGCAGGAGCCCGTGGCCACCCCTTTCATTCCAACGGGACACGGAGGACGGGGTTGCCTGCACGTGCTTTCTTTCTCCAAATCAGCCCCGTGATGACCCTGGTACCCAGCAGCCCTCCACAGCGAAGGCGCCCACTCATCTGCAGCGCCACCAACACAGGAGGAGAAGAGTAGCCTTCCTTCCCCGGACACAGGGAGCAAGAAAGAAGAAAACAAATCCAAAAGCAATGACGAACAAGCAGGCTGAAATACGGTTCTAAGGCACAAATTAAAGGGGAACACATGTGATCCGATCTCGGGCTTAACAATGACTTTTGCACACCCTCAGATGATTAGATGAGAAGAGATTTATAACGTTTCGGGGTATGATGGCTGGAAAACGTACGGATGAAGTGCTTTGCTCCAAATGATTCAGACAGATGTCTGCTAAGTTTCTCTCAGATTTCCTTGTGCACGGTTAACGGGAGGTAATTAGCAATCACGGGAGGCTTTCACCCGAATTTCATCGAGTTGACGTCTACTAAAGGGAACAGACAAAAAGGCAGAGCCGGGAATGTTCTTTTAAACTGGCACCTGAGAGTCTTTGTGGAAAACAAAAATCGGCACCAAACTGCCAACACGTGTGCTCGAGATGACAGGCGTCCTGGCAGTTCCCGAACGCTCCAACCTCCCTGCCACTTGTCTCGCTTCTGTACAAACCGTTCCCTCCATGGGGGACACTGCCCTTCTTGCTGGCTTCTATGCTCCTTCTTGACCCTGCCCGGGTGTCACCCAGACTGAGCGGCACTTCCAGAGCTCCCTGCCTCCAAGGGACCTCCTCTCTGCTCGATCTCTGTGCCCATCACAGCCCGCCACACTGTCCTGCCATTGCTTCTTGACTTTTGTCTCTTGCAGGCGGGGTTCCTGTCTGTTGCACAGCACCCAGCATGTGCAGCCCTCAAAAAATATTTGCCAAATGATGGAAAACAGGAAGGAAGAAATCACTGGGAAATATGTAGGCGGATGGTAGGGAGGTGGTCATTAAACCAACGGGAATGCAAACAAATGTGCACAAAATAGGTTTGGTTTTTTGCACAAAATAGGTTTGGCTTACCTTTTCAGATTTGTTAAAAAAAAAAAAAAAGTTTTTTGAAATCTCTAGCTGGCTGGATCTAAGCATCACAGGTTTCAGAATCAGGGAACTGGAAGGGATCCTAGGTCACGTGGCCCAAAATCCACGTAATGCAGGAAATGTGTCGTTTTGCACCAAGTCAAACACATCGCTGACGCTCTGTTATCCTGGCAGACGTTTCTCCCTAAAGAGCTGTAAGCTGTGGGCCTGTGCTTCTGCGGGAGAGTAACAGTACACAAATTACAGCACAACTGTCTTCTTTCCACTGCTTCAACTGTCTCCCACTCATCACCTCCAACAGATGCAAAGACAGTTGGAAGTCAGGGCTTCAGACCCAAAGTTGGGCATTTCTGTCCTTGGGAAAATGGAACGTCGCCATCTTCTAAAGGGGATACTCTGCTTTTGCTCCTCCCTTCTAGATAAGGCATCGATGGAGGGCATCAGGCTGACTCTAACTCCCAAGGGTGCCTGGCATGGTCTTGGCATGCACGCAGTGGATGCTCAAAATACTTCATAGTTGGTCTTTTACCAACATAAACCCGACGTCGGCCATAAGCCTCCACTCTCAAGGCCCTCAATTCCTCCCCCCTGAAATCCCATCAGATGGAATAGGGTGAAGACCTTTTTAGGAGTCACCAGAAAGCTACTTAAGTCAACCAATGTTATTACCAAAGTAATAAAGCGAGGCTCCAACCAGTGTACGAGGACAGATGTTACAGTGGCAAGAACAGCCACAGTGTACGCAAAGCAATAACACTCTGAGGAAGGAAAAAGCCACAAGAATTTTAAAACATCTTTTCTTCTTCCTGCATGAAAAATTAAATTAAAAGGCAGAACAATGGGATTTCAACACCTCACCGAGCTCTGATAGTGCAAACGAAACACTATCTTGAATGACTGGACAGGGAATATGGTTTCTCCTATTGATGGTCTAGTTCAAAGGCCATCCTCGCCCACATTCCAGCCCCTTTCCGGCATCCCTCTGGAGAATCAAGGCAAGGGAAGGTTAGGAAAAAAAATATAGCTACTCTGATCACCTGGAACCCCTCCACCCACAAAGGCAACTTCTAACGAACTATCTTCCTTCCCGCACGCCCCTTTCTTCCCATTCCCCACCCAAACCCACAAGGAAAGAAAACAATGACGCCCCTGTAACCACCATGACTCTGACCTTTAAATGTTTAACTAGGGACCTATTTTTTAAGGGCCAGATTAAAAGGCAGGTGATTAGTTTTCAACATGAGTCACAATATCCCCGCCGTGAATTAATTCAATTAAATATTTAACGGCCTTAGGTTTTGTTTGAGGCACCCTGTATGACTGGGCCTGGTTAGCCCTGGGTGGTCTCGGGAGTGAAGTACAAAGGGTCAGCACCCTGGCGGGGAGAGGAGCTTAGGGCAGGGCAGGTGGCCCCAAACTGGAGCTGGAAAGCCAGGCCCAGGGGCAGGAACAGGGAAGAGGTGTCTGCCACCACAGCACCGTAGCACTGCCCTTCGGATCACCGACCCTCCCTGTCCCTTCTCCCAGAGAAATCCTCATAAACCCTTGGAGAGTCACAAAGATCCTCCAGTGGGTTCTTGGCACTCAACTGCAGGTTTCGGGTTTGGGTTGGGTTTTGCTTCTCTCGGGTGATATGTTACCATGAGCTGGCTTTACTCTCTCAGTGAAGAAGACCCTCCCCTCAACTAGCATCCCAAGAAAATAAGGGGAGGGGGCCTCAGAGTACAACCACCCCGACCCTGTACCAAAGGAAGACCAACTCAACCTACTTGCCTTTATCAGTCCTTCCAGGAGCTGAAGGCATGGAGATTAGAGGAAGCAGTCAAGTGACAGCTAATCCTGAGAACCGTTTCATCTGAAGGATTCTGACAATAAACGATTCCCCAAACTACTCGATGTGGCTGTTACAGGCTACAGTTACCCTACTGAAAACGTTTAACTCCACCTTCATCTGTTGTCACCTGAACTCACACAAGTGTTTATCCTTCTTACAAAGACCACAGGAGACAAAACGGCATGGATTTGTGTTCATACGTATATATTAAATTGGTGATATTTCCCCAGATATTTTCCATTAAGAGTTGATTATGGAAAGCGTAGCAAGGCTCAATTCTGTCAACACCACATTTCCTTTTCACCAAACATAAATAAATCCAGCACCCAAAATAGTTTGGTGCCCTGACCCTCTCCCAAAACCACTAATCTGCACGATGAACTTCCGCTGAATTAACAAATTGGCCCCAAAGAGTGAAATTTATAAAATTAACCATCCAGTTTAAGCATTTAGTTTAAAAAAACAAAGAGCACCTAAAACACGGAAGTGCCTTCTAAAATATGTTGCCATCCTGCCCTTCCCTGGGAAGATGGGAAAATTGCCTCCTTTCTTCTTGTCAGGTCATCAGAGCCATCACGCACTGCTTCCCGTGGGTACATTAATAAGCGCTGGTTAAACCGGCTTAAAACAAAGGGGAGAGGTTTACTTGAAATCTCCATTTAAACACGCTAGTCAGAACTCATGCATAGATTCCAGAAGACCTGTCACCGTGCAAAGACCTGTAAGGACAAAAGAACAAGCCAGCCCCTGCTCTCAAGGACTGGATCACAGAGTGGGAGAGACAGGAGCGTGCACACACTATTTAATATGAGCTATAAAAGAGCTCCAAACCCAATGGCTCTGTGCTCAGATCCAAGAGCGCACCATCTTTTTGAGTAGGGCAGGGCCGTTATGTGAAGATTATCTGCCTAGGTTGTGAAAGGAGAAATGATCGGAGGCATGGACCAGAGTTCAGAGAGGAGATGACCAAAAGCGGTGTAGACTCAGGGGGTGGTGTGATAAAGAACATAAAAGAGAGGGGCAAAGAAAACCGCAGAGAGCAGAATCTACTCTTGACAGCACAAAAGTGACGAAACAGGCAGGACCAGGAATCGAAGGCAAGTCTGACATCTGGGGCCCAGGTGACCTCAACTGGAAGTTCCACAAACAGACATGGAAATCAAGAGGAGGGAGTTTGGTTTGGCTGAGCTGCAGGTGCAAATGGGAGGGTCGAACATCCCTGTCCCGTGCCAGTACGCCAATGGTGCTGAAATAAACATCCACTCAGATGAATGGACCAACCAGCAGATGGCTGGAGGAGACGACAGGAAGCCGACCCAGAGAGGTGGACTGGCCCAGAGCAGGGCGGTGTGGGCACGGGAATGAATGAGGCTGACACACAAAGCTGTTTGCTACCCTTCACGTTACAAGTGGCAGATGTCTGGCAAATGCCTGGAAACTTCCTGATGCTCAGCTCATTGTACGTGTTTCACAGATAAACGCTTTCAACAACATGCCCACATTTCCCCAGCGACAGACCCCAGTGGCACACGGCCCCAGATCTGTCAGGTGTGTGGATTTCAGATCCATATATGCAAATCATCCCTTTTCAGGGAAATGGTTTTCTGGGCAGGACTCTGGGCTTGGGAGCCAGAGAGGAGAGTGAATGAGAAGCCACTGCGTTGCCATCTTTGTTGGGCATATCAACTCGTGTTCTGGCTCTGCCTCCTGCTAGTTACGTGACTCCAGAAAGGATTTTTCTAAGCCTCAGTGTGCTCACCTGTAAAGTGGGACTCTCTCCCGATCCTGTAAGATTCTAGGTTAAGGAACGTGAGTTAAATCGTAGAATGCAATACAAAACGTAAAGCCCTCCACAAGAGCAAGGCTTTCTTGGCAGGTAGCAGAATCCTTTTAATCTTTGCACTGAACCTGTCACAATAATTCTGACTCATTCTTACAGGCAGGATTCCAGTCCAGAGAAACGAGTGCGCGGTTGACAACTTAAGGATGACAAAAGCTGAAACTTTCGATAGACCAGCACTTTCGGACACAGACTTTCAGTTCTCCAACACAGGCGGCTTTCACAGCGAAGTTCAGCTGGTACAGGCCATCTGCTTGTGAGGCGACTCTACCCCCAGAGGCAGCCCAGCCCTGGCTCAGAAAGGGGCAGCCAGTGAAGACACCCCACACACAAAAACTGCAGCTTTGAGAATCACGTGAAAGGGGCTTAAATGCTCCAGCTGCCAGTGTGGCTACACTGCCTTCTTTAAACACATCGAGTTGCTTTTATTTCTCGATGAGCAGACTCCCAGGCACTGCTGCAGAACGGAGAGGCCACACATCCATTTCCATGAGCAAGCCCTCACACACGGCAATGCTTCCACCCAAGCCATCCAGAGAACAGGAGTACATGGTGCAAGATCCCCACCACCTCCCTGCACCTCCCCGTTGGCTTATCAGGCCACTTTTCCATAGGCTATGACTTCGGCTTAAGCATCACGGGCATGTAGTGTGTGTAACAGAGTACTGTGCAGACTGCAATTCAAACCTAAGGATGACCCCAAGGCCAGGTCTTTTAAGCACAGCACCACGCTGACAAGGATGATGATGCGAACGAATGAAGGGACCAGACAAAAGCAAGACGACAGTGAACCTGAAGGGCTACGGGAGAGGAAGTTGTGGGTGCGTGGGTCTTCCGGGAGAATTCTCCCTTACAACACAGAGCCATTCTAATGTTTCACTAGTTCTTTTCTTGGGAACATTCCACATGCACAGTGCTGAGCCAGTCCTGCCCACGGACAGCTTCTCAGCTGCCTTTCCTGCCAGGATGCTTGAGCTAAAAAACGATCCCATAGTCAAGGCAGCCCCACTCAAAAGGACCTTGAGAAGCATTAAGTCTAGAAATTAGCAATCTCAGCCACAAAGCAAGGGGGCACAGGGTTGGGGGAGGACCCAGTGAGATTCCATTCCATAAGGCAGTTTGCTGGGAGGTACCCCACCTGCCTCGGGAAAGAGATGCTATGTACCTGGTCGTCACAGGATGGGGTGGTTAGAAACAACCAAAGCTCAGCAAGGACAGATCAGAGTGCCCCTGCAAGTTCCGTCTGGTGTATCTGGTTGCAGGCTTCTTCCTCTGGCCATGAGCCCAGCCTCTGCTCCGGCAGACAGGTGAAAAGGAAGCAAGGATGGCATCTCCATGGTGACTGTCACAGAGTCTGATGTACGCTGCCCTGGTGCCAAGAAAGGTCTCCGAGGCACCTCCTGGTCACTGGAGCTGAGCAGCCAGCAGTTTGCTCCCCGCCTGCGCCCACGGGGCAGAAGTGAGGCTGTCACGGGATGCTGCTTCACTCCCAGAGTCCTCCGCACGTTCCCACTTACTGGGAAGCAGCTGCAGGGCCCGTGCCAAAGTCTACACAGAGAAGAACTTCCAGGGCCTCAAGAGGCTGCCACCCGGCTCTTAAAAGAGAAAGTGGGGCTGTGCTTATCATCTCCTACTCCCTGGCACCTCTGACCTTGGGGGTCTTCACGGTGCCTCTGAGCTGTGCCTCTAAACTATCTACAACTGGTTAAGTTAGTTAGTTGGCACTCGAAGGACGAGGGTTGGCTATCAGGGAGAAATGAGAGCATAATCATCACATCAGCTACACTTACTGAGCCCCACTACATGCGCTGGGCCCTTGACACTTCCCCTTCTCCACAACCTGACAAGGCAGGCACCCTGACTTCATAAGAGAGGCGACTGAGGCTCACAGAGGTTAAGTCACCTATCCAAGGTCACAAAATGAGACTGTGTCGGGGCCAGGATTCAAAACAGGACAATCAGATTGCAAATCCCTATTCTCAACTCCTCCTCCCTAACACAGAGCCACAGCCAAGGGGCAGGGGTGACAGGGGACCAGGAAAACAGGGACAGAGGACACCAGGAAGAATTTGTGGAGAGTGCAGACTGGGATCAGAGCCTGAGCAGCGCTGTGGGTCCCTCAGGGACGGTCGTGTGGGGTGTGATGCAAGGAGAGGCAGGTCAGGTAGGAGGGTGAAAGGCCCCAGGCGCCAGCCTAGGTGTCGGAACATACACAGGGAGCCGGGGAAAGAAGCACAGGGAAACAACGTGAGCTGCACTGTCAACAGACAACAGTGACGTCGCTATTTCCTATAAGAATTTCCCTATGATAGAACATGAGGGATGATGCAAAGTACAGACCAGGTCACTAAGAGCAGCAGAAGCTAAAAGCTTGGCAGGAGGAAGAGGGTGCTTCCTGCCACAGTCTGCAGTCTGAACTCCAAGACATCAGTCTACTGCCCCTGGTCTCCTCCCTCTCGGATCATGTTCCCCAGAACACAGCACCAATTATCTCTTCCAATTAAACCACCACCACAGGACACTAACTCCAGCGACACAAACCAGCAGCAGGATGCTTACCCAGCCCCAGGCTGGCATTTATGACTCTGATTAGCAGGAAGTCTCCGTCTCTTGCTCCCCACAGCTCGCCCCGTCTGAGGAACCCGGAACTGCAGGGGAGCCCAGCAGGACCCTCCACCACCATCCCCCACAGGCCCCCATGGCAGAGGCTCCGGAAAAGGGCAGGAAGATACCGATGGCAGAACCCTGAGAAGCCAGGGCTTCAAGTCCACTGTCCCGTACAAGGAGGCTTTTAGGATGCCAAAGTCAACAGCCCCAGCCCCAAAGAGGGTTCTTTCCCCACTGAGGAGAGCACTTTACAGAGGATGGAAATTACTGGCAGCACAGACTAATAGCTTCCACTGACTGAAGGCCTATGATGGGCCAGAAACCGTGAGAAGCACTTGACACAATTTCATTTAATCCTCACGGCAACCCTCCGAGGCAAGTCTTATGTTACCCACCCACCCCCAGTTTTAAAGATGGGGAGACTGAGGCAAAGAGAATTTGCCAAATGTGGGTAAACCTGGGATTCGAACCCAAGTAGTGTCGCGCTCCAAAGTCTGCACTTCAAGTCCCATTACACCACGGCCCACTCCGAAAGCAACACGCACAGATGTCACGGAATCGCAGACTATCTACAGGAAAGTTTTCTGCACCATGAGGGTCCAGGGGGCAAGGAGGGCAATGAATTAGTAATGAGAGCTCACGCACACCAAGCACTCACGGGCCAGGCCCAGCCATAAGTTCTGTACAGACGTTAATTCATTTTAATCCTTCCAACAACCTTGTGAGTAGGTGCTATTATCATCCCCATTTTATAGATGAGGAAACTGAGGCCCAGGGAGATTAAGTCACTTAATTTGTGAGTAAGAGAGTAGAGATTACATTACACAGCTAAGAAAGGCTAGAGGTGGGTGCTTAGCTCTAAGGGCACCTGACTCTGGAGCCCAGAATCTGGCCACTGAACTCCACTGTAGCTGCATTTTGTGTAAGCCCCTCCCTAAAACAGACCCCAAGCACAAGTTCCCACATTCCTGGTCGCTGAGACAGTCAAGAGCTTCCAACGTAGGTGGCCTCGCATCCTGGTGGAGGCTGGGCAGGTAGAGTTTCCATCCCAACACAGAGAGACACAGCCCTCTCCTCGGCCTGCATGACAAGGGGGTCCTTTCTCCCAGACACCACACAGCCGGGCCTCCCCCAACACCCAGGAAGAATGAGGGGTCTCCGAACAACTACACGCAAACACCTACAACCCTCCCTTTCTGAGCAGCCACAAGGTTTCATCTTCATTGTTTTATCTGTAATCTTTTTAAAACATATTACACACATAACACCTTCTTAAATAGAGCCTACGGCACAGTGGCTGTTGGTTCACCCTTCAAAGAAGTGACTGGGTGAGGACAGATATGGGAAGACCAAGCTAAACGCATGTCCTCCTGCTTTCTGAGTCCTGTCTGAGGCTCCCTTGAAATACCTCATCTGCTCCATGAAATAGGATTCCCCATTTAATTGCTTAAACCGCCTAGATCCAAGACGTTTAATAAACATCCCAGGAATTATGACCAGGGAAAGGAAACCTTCCTCCACCTTCTCTGCACAAGATCACCTTCAGAAGTGAGCTATTTACCCCCAGGGCCCAAAGAGGCCGTGGACCCTGAAGGCCCCACTCTAACCCCATCCGATGCTGTTGGGTTAAATGCGAGGCCTCCACTCCTCTTGACAAGCCACGCATCAACAAAGTCATCAACAGACAAGTGGGCCAAATTACACAGATGGCTGGCAACCACACAGGGAGAAAGATGACATGGGTTTGGAACAGGAGCAGAGGGAAAGAACTGGAAGAAGAGGAAGAGAAAGGACTGGAAGGAAAAAGAGGATGTGAGAGGCCACTGATATTTTTCATTGTTTTGATTTACAAAGATTTCACATTCACGATCTCAGGTCTCACAGCAATTCTTAGGAAGGAGGGGCAAATAATTATTGATCTCCTCGGTTTGCAAATATTGGAAGTGAGACTCAAAGAAATTAAGCCATACACCAGACGGTGTGGACACTTGCTACACAGTGGGGCCCAGAAACAAGCAGCAAGTCCTGGGAGCCCACTCCAGGCATACATCACAGTCTGCATTTCAGCAGGACCCCAGGTGATGCACAGGGACTTTAAAGTTTGAGCGGTGCTGGTCGAGAGCACAGGCTTTGGAGTCAGAAAAATCTGAGTTCCAGTTCCAGAAACACTACTTACTAGCTCTGCGACCTGGAACAAGCTTCATGGCCCCAACAGGCCTGAATTCTCTCCTCTGTAAAGTGGTCCTTACCTACAAGGCAGTTGTAAGGAATAAACAAAATAATGCACATAAAGTGCTTTGCACAAAATCTGGTATCAAAAAAAGAAAACTAGCAGTTGGCTCTGCTATCATCAACATTTAAAGCTGGAACCCAAGTCAACAAATCCTGTTTCTCCTAACGTTCATCGTTCTGGCAATGTTTGGCCATGGCGCTCCAGAACCTGCTTTGTATGTTGCAATGTTCTGCCACCCACCAATGTGTTCTTAAATACACATTTTAACACAGCATCATCACCAAGACAAAGCTGCCAAGCACACTCGGAGCCAAAGATACAGTTGTATAAGAAAAGGAAAATGGTAACTAGCGGTGGCGCTTAAACATTTCATCAGCCAGCACCCCAAGGCTTTGCCCTTGAGCCTAAAGCATCTGACAAACACCAGGAGCTGAGTCAATGGCAAGGAAGCCCGGGAACAGGCACAGGCCAGTTCTCCTGGACTCTGATTCCAGGCAGGCTGCCACAGCTGGGGGCCCTGAGGACAGCACAGAGCAAAGGTCACTACCTTGACCCAAGAACTTCCCCAATGATACAAAATGTTCTTTACTTCGAGAGTCAACAAACACACTGATTTCACAACAGGTGAGCCCTTTCAGACACTGAAGGACATGTACACATGGAAAAAGCAAAGGCAGAGTCTACACAACAGGGTCCCAACACCTCTGTGCAGATCAGATCCCGTCCTGGCCAGGCGGGCATTACCCCTCTCATCACTCTGCTTTCCTCGGAGCCTCACCAGGCACCTGGCCTCGAGTCCTAATCAACTCTTCCCAGGCCCTCACTCATCCCCAAGCTTACCATCTCTGGCCTATGACATCTTTCGCCCCATACTATCCACTTCGCCCCCACCAAAGCCACCTCTTGGGTTCTTATCATGAAAGCCCTCAGGTCTGTCGGCTTCCGTCTCTCCACAGCTCAAACTATTTTCAGCACCACGCCCTAGTCAACCTCCTACAACAGATCCGAGCCCGTGGTGCCCTCGGGTGACTCTTATGCTTACGGAATAAAACCCACTGTCCTCCAAAAGCGTGGGGGCCAAGCTAAGGCTCTCATCACCGCCCGCCTACCCACTCCCTGGGATAACAGAGAGCTCAAGTTTGCTTGTGGTGGTGGTTGCCCATGTGGTTTGGTTTTAACAGAAAGCAAACAAATCGAGGACAAAGGGTAAGGAGCACGACTGCAAGCTGCCTTTTATCAGCACACACACACCACAAACAAAAGTCAGTAAAATAAGATGGGTCTTGCTAAAAACTGGAAATTTCTCCAACCCAGTGGTGGTGGTGGTCTTAGGAGCCAACGCTCTAATACACCTATTGTGGGTCAAAACTTTTTGGGAACGAATATTTGACAACGGCATCCAGAATTAGGTTTATACGTAAACGAAGAAAAGCAGTCCTCCAACGTCACAGCCAAACCCTCCTTCTGATCATAAACAGTGCCGAACAGCTTTGTCAGCCACCCTGGTCCTCAGTCTCGGCTCTGACGCCTATTTCTAAGAAGAAAAATTAGGTCCGCTCTCAGTGGGCAAAAACTTACCATAATAAATTGTTTTTAAAATAATGTTTGTTGATTCTAATTTGATACAGTGTAAAGTTCTGATGGTGGTTCTAGAAAAGCTTCCCCAAAAGATCTGAGCAAAGCCCACAATGATGAAGTGGAAGCAGCTTCCAAAGGAATTAATTAATTACTTCTCTCATCCTTCAAGTTGCGATCCAAATCTAAATTTATGTATGAAAATATAAATGAGTCAAGGGGCCAGTCTGGTGGCACAGCCATTTAAGTTTGCACGTTCTGCTTCGGCGGCCCAGGGTTCACTGGTTTGGATCCCGGGTATGACCTATGCACTGCTTATCAAGCCATGCTGTGGCAGGGGTCCCACATATAAAGAAAGTAGAGGAAGATGGGCATGGATGTTAGCTCGGGGCCAGTCTTCCTCAGCAAAAAGAGGAGGATTGGCAACAGATGTTAGCTTAGGGCTAATCTTCCTCAAAAAAAAGTGAAAAAAATATATATAAATTAGTCAAAATGACAAAATAGCAATCAATGACCTTCTCTAGGCAACTTCCTTTGAGACCAGTAAGAAGAATATATAAACTAGTCCTTAGTTAAAATGAGAGATATAAAAGTACCAATTCCCCCTATGTTTCTTCATGCTTTTCTTCTTTATCCTCTCAAACCACACTGTATAAATATTTACAAATATGAAGAGATCTCAATCTTGTCACCAAGGACACACCTCTCACCAAAGGGGGTATGACAAGTGGAAAATAAAAGTCACCAGCCTGATTTTTGTGATCAGCTGACGAGAACAGCAAACCTTCAAATCTCCTTGGTCTAAATCCTTTTTCTCTCGTTGCTAAAAACAACCACCACCACAACTAGCAGATGTACAGTCCATGCCCTTGCTATCCAAAGTGTGGTCCCTCGCTCAACAGCATCAGCATCACCCAGGAGCTTGAGAGAAACGCAGCATGCTGGGCCCCACCAAAGATGTGATGAGTCAGAACCTGAATTTTACAAGATCTCAGGTGATTCCTAGGCATGTTAGAGTTTGAGAAGAGCTGTTCTATGTGATGACCTTAAAAAAAAAAGCAAGTGATTTTTTTTAAAAGTCTTAATGAACTTTTTGGTTTTACAAAATAATGAACTCTCCTGACTCTTGTTTCCTTGTCTACTAAAAGGGAACACCTCACATTCTCCCTGGGTTTTTCTCAGTTAATGCTGACTGCCTAGCTTGGAGCCCGGCACTCAAGGCACTCCAGCCTCTCCCTATTCACCCTCCAGATATCACTTCCCTCCTCTCTCTTTCCTCCTAGACGTAAACCTCACTTTGGGGATAAAAAGCTCAGAGAAGACTGACAAAAGGAGGAAAAGAGAAACGCAGAGAACAAGTCACAGGACAGAGCGACTCTAGTTTCCCTTGGAAAATAAACTCGTGAGGTGAGAGGATGCCCAGAGAAGCCGCTGGTTGTGCTCTCCCTCTCAGATAACAGGGAGACCGCATCTAGTCCTAGGGGCATGGCTGCGGTCCTCGAGGGTAAAGAAAACTTGGGACTTCTTTGCTACAAAGCTCAGCCATAAATTTATCTTTGTAATTCAATTTAAGAAAAATCTGTAACGCTTGACATATCCCCGGAAATGCCCAAACACCTTCGTTCCTGTAACACCCACCTCATGCAATGCCATCCAGAGCACAAGAAAATCCTTACCGCCCAGTCATCTGCTCTAACTAGCAGCTTTCAGGTTATCTCCCATCTGCCACACTAAATTGCCTGGGGTTAAGGAGAGTGGCTTATTCATCTCCATCTTTGCACCTTCCATAGCAGGGGAAGATCTGGTAGACAGCAGGTGCTCAATCATTGCTGTTGCACAGATATCCTGAGCTGTTACTCTCTCTGATGCAACTGCCCTATTTCCAGGAGAACTCGACTCAATTTATGGCTCCCTGATTTCTACTGTATTAGACTGTTATTGCGCTTTCCATCTCATTGCTAAACAAAATAGTAAGAAAGTTACCTCGTTTCAATATTCTCACCCAGGCCAAATAAAACACCCTGTACCTAGACCAGGCTTTCTGAATGAGTCTCTGAGGAAGGTCTTGAACATCCAGCTTTCTAAGGTTAAAAGACACAAAGGTTAGGAGCCCAGCCCCACGGCCAAATGGTTAAAGTTCCACATGCTCTGCTTTGGCGGCCCGGGTTCGTGGGTTCAGAGCCCGGGCACAGACCCACTCCACTCACCAACCATGCTGTGGAGGTGTGCCACCTACAAAAATATAGAGGAAGATTGGCACAGATGTCAGCTCAGCAACAATGTTCCTCAAGCAAAAAGAGGAAGATTGGCACAGATGTTAGCTCAGGGCTAATCTTCCTCAAACCAAAAAAAAACAAAAAAAGAAGAGGATTGGCAACGGACGTTAGCTCACGACAAATCTTCCTCAGCAAAACAAAAAAAAAAAAGACACAAAGGTTAGAAGGTCTGTTTGCCAGGCTCCTCGGCTCTGAGCACAAAGTACAAAGCAGCCTTGGATACAGTTCCCGGATTTAATTGCAGCTATTGCCAGATTTCTTTCTCTTTCCTTTTCATTACACGTTTTGAGACTCCAAATACTGGGAAAATGTAATAAAGGTTATGAACTCAGGGAGCTTACCTCCAAAAAGTTTTCCAAAGGGCAGCCAATGTGACACGATCATTCCGACAGCTATGACAAATTAAGCTTTATTTGCCCGAGAGCCCTCTCTGTTCATTTAGCTGTGGTCACTGAGGCTTCACGATCCTCACTGAGGAAATGCACCCAGAGGTCCACTCAGAGCCTCGGATCTCGAAGACCAAGAGTCTCCCAGTATCCCCATACAACCAACAGAAAGCATCTGAGCACCACCACCATTGGAGACGGCTCCCTTGAAAGGGGCTGCCTCACATCTTGGCACCTGGGCCTCTTTGCCCTGTCATGACCTTGCACTGGCCAGAGAGCCTCTTTAGAGGAAGCAGTTGCTATGGGCTGGGAGCCAAGCAACGGACTCTCCCAATTTCATCTTTCGGGACTTGCTTACACCATTTAAAATTCAAAAGTATAAAACTCTGAACTAACGTGAGACTTTCCTCCGGCATCCATGGAAACGGCTAAGGAATGAATTATTTTTTAATCTTCTCCTGTGTGCCCTGTACCTTACACGGTCCTCCACTTTAACATCGCAACGACCCAGCAAATAAGACATTCACCCCAAAAGATCAGGAAAGTGTGGCTCCGCTAAGGCCACAGAAGCAAGCACCAGGCTCCAGGACTATCATGATAAGAAATAAGTGCACTTGTTCATGCTTTTGTAAAGAGCTGTCCTGCTCTCTCAAACAGAGTTTAGATTAAGATGGCTAGATTTTAAAATGATCTTATTTATTAATCCAATCCGTCCCAAGAATCTTTTCTGTGAAAGAGAACAGGAAATGGGGTGGTAACTAGAGAAGGAAATAGGATCAAGGGAGGTTTCCGAGGGTGACATTAAAGATACTGACAGCCAATCCGAGTGAGAAATGTACGGGGGTGAGATGCCTGAGTAGGCTGGGGTGGGGGATGCAACCCCGAGGGGGGCCTTCTCCCACAGGAAGGGGGAAGCAGAGCACAGGGCTCCGATGAGGATGGGCTGGTGGGGGACTTGGTACAGGAAGATGAGCACTAAGCCCACAGAAGGCAGGAGGGAGGGGACGTGACCATTTGCAAACCCTTGGCCTTGCCCCAGCTGCTGTTTCATGCCGGGGCCTGCAGGAAACAGGTGGTCCTCTCCACTCATATCCTGGCAGGAATGCAATGTGCGTCTCACATTTGGGCCTCAGCTTCTTCACCCAAAGCAGCTTTCTTCTGATGGGTCTTCAAGTGAAGGGGTGATCCGACCCTAACAATTACAGGGCTGGTTTTCCTGGCTATGTTTCGGATGGATGCACTTGCTCATTCGTTCATTTATACAAACATCTGCTGAACCCTGGGGTGAAGGTTGCTACGGGAACACGAAACCAGGGAAGTCTGAACTTGCCCTCAAAGAAGATTTATACACAAGTTAGATAAGTAAAGGAGGTGAGACAGGTTTGAGAGTTTAGAGGTGGTCGATTAATTCCAGCTGGGAGTAGGACAGTGCATCCCCAATTTCACTGCACATAGTAAGAATTGCCCGAGAAACTTTCCCTATGGGGTCTCTTCCTTCTCATAACATTCTATGATTCTTCTGTCTTTTTAGGGCTTCCTTTATGGCATTATCATATAAGTTAGAGAATGTAGCTGTTGACAATAAATCTAATAAAGATGTTCATCATAATTCTTTTACCTTATCAGAGACATGCAAGGAAATTTCAAATTTCACGACTACAAGAGGTTTGCAGCTTGAACACTGCTGCCCGGTTCTAAGGGTCTTTCTCTACAACTGGTGGAGAAGGCATAGTTAGGAAGATACACACAACTGTTCGTGATCAAATCACTGCCCAATACTGGCCCCACCTCAGAAGCCCAAATCATCCAAAAATAAGCTGGGAATGAGAAGAGCATCATCTGAAACAGGAAAAGGGATCACCCTTGGACATTCCCATTTCCGAAGACCCTTCCATGGCGGAGATCCGTGCCCTTTGGAACATTGTCAGGAACCTGGAGGGTCCATGAGGGGATAAGCAGACACCTGCTCTCCTCCCATTCTCACAGCAGTTCTGTTCTCCCCGGAGCTCCGAGAACACAGCAAGGGCCTCCCAGCTAATTACCACCACTCAAGCATGAAGCTGAAATATCCCCCACATGCTTCCCTTTTAATAACCTCGGAGTTTTAGGTCTAACACCCATCCCAGACATATTTCCAACCACTTCGATCAGGACACAGGAGGGTGACAAGGACCCCTGAGGCCACGAAAGAATGGGTAGCAGAAGAGAATGCTTTTCTTAATCACTAGTAATTATTGCTATAATGTTGCAGGCAAACAAATGATAAATATCATTTGGAGAAACTACAGAAACAGCCCCCACGAGGTAAAGAATTTTAATTAACTGGGAAGGCCAGTTTGAATTCATTAAAAGGCTGAGCTGGCAAGTATTCACTATACATTTTAACAACAAAAAAAGGACTTGTGTTTTTCAAATGCATATATAGTAATGAGCTAGGTTTAAAAGGTGCTGGCTTTAATGACGATGTAAAAATTCTCACCACAAAAGTGTGTAAACAAGCTTCTCGAAAGTGCTGTAAGAGCAAATACTATTAAACAGACAATGTTTCTGATAGTATTAACTTACTTAATTTCTTTTCTACGTAGTGTTAAGACCGTTATTGTCTAAACATTCATAAACTTGGGATCTGGGAAGCCTAGTCAAGATTTTTGCTGAACTTCTTGCCCCAATAGCTAATAATCGTGATAGTGAATTAGATAAACATTATAAGGACAGATCGATATAATGAGCCTATCACAGTCAGCTGATATTTAATGAGCAGCTACTATGTGAAAGGTGCTTTCACATATACTATTTACTAGCTGGACCCTCCCCAACTGCAGTGCTGGACAGGAGATGCTCATCCCACTTTACAGTCAAGGAAACTGAGCGGTTTCCCTTGCGACTCACAACGGGGAGGTGGGTCAAGCTGGGATAGGAACCCCGTTCTCCGGACTCCCAGCCCACTCACTGTGCTTTCACCCTCCTGCCTATTCCCAACAAGCAACAGGAGGTGATGCTAAGAAAAGCAGTCACTTCAGTTCAGTAGAAAAACTATCCTGTCTGATGTGATGGTGGTTTGATTATTTTAAGAAGTCAGAGCAGGAAAGGACTCAGAAATTAAACATACCCACTTTGAACAATTTACTTTAACTAAAAACATTCACTCCTCAATCTTGTAGTGAAGGGCGAAGGCCTTTTGAGTATAACGTCCAATTTCAGGTTCCTTCAGGAGAGTTTCACTACTTGCAAAGAGCAGACCCTTCTAGATTTTTTTTTTTCCTTAAGATTGGCAAGAGACGTTAGCTCAGAGCCAATCTTTTTTTTCTTCTTCACCCCAAAGCCCCCCCAGGACATAGTTGTATATTCTAGTTGTACATCCTTCTAGTTCTGCTATGTGGGATGCTGCCTCAGCATGGCCCGATGAGCCATGCTAGGTCCACACCCAGGATCTGAACCAGCAAAACCCTGGGCCACCGAAACAGAGCACGCAAACTTAACCACTCAGCCCCGGGGCCGGCCCCTCCTTCTAGATTTTAACCACCACCATCCCTCCTATTTATACTGATGTATCTCAACCACACCTAAAATGACAGGAATGTTTTTAATAAGCTGTTTTTCAAGTCTTTCCAAAACACATAAGGTAGTTTTCAGAAAAACAACTTTTCTCTTCACATTCCAATTTCATCAGTTGATATAATATTTCACTCAATTACATAATTACAAAAAGCAAGTACAAGTGGCAAAAACAAGTGGGGGAAACAACACAACTGACCCATAAATACAGCACTCATCTGGAGGGAGACGTGGTAGGGGACAGAAAGGCAGAGAGCAATCACAGGCACCCCTCCCACCCCACCCCCCGCCACGGACTATGAGGATGGACAGCAGTGTCGCTCTGGCCAGCAGACCCACTAGAGGCCAGTTAAGAGAGCTTCTATCACACACACCTGCAAGCATCTTGGGGGAAACACTTGGCATCTCCACCAGAAAGCAGAGCCAGGTCACAGCAGGGGAAAAGATGAGACCCAACAAATGTGGGTTCAAATAACCAGGACCATGGCAAGTCCCAGGATCTCTCTGAGCCTCAATTCCTGATGTACTCTTCTTCATAGAGATGCTGCAAAAATTAAATAAGAATACAAAGCACTCAGCTCCGCCCTTGGACCATAGAGAATGCTCAATGTGCATGCGTTCCTTCTCTGCCTTATGTACCTTTCTCCCACAGCACCCAGCAACATGCTTTCAAGTAGAAAGCTCTAAAGATGGATGGATGAAGGGATGGATCGCCAGATGGACAGCTGGTGTGGTGGCAGAACTTTAAACAAGCCCTTTAGTTTAGTAACTTGCTTGGCTCAAACAGCCCAAATAAACGAATCAAGAAACTATACCTGAATCACAGTTTTCCCCACCTGAAGATGAATGAATTCTAATTTTACCAAAAAGCACGGAGAGAACGGAGTAGGGATAAAAGGAAGAGAGATAAGCAGGAGAGAAGTAAGAAAGTACAGTCCCAGATGGTAAAGAAAAGAACTGGCTCGCTGGTGGATAAATCTTTTCTTCCCTCTTCCTTCCAATTGTAGTCACTGAGAACAAGGATAGATTAGCAGGAGTGTGATTTCTTTTCAAGGCGCAGAGAAATGTATAGAGAGCTATATCCAGCAAAAAGGTAAATTATTCACCTTTAGTTTTCAATAAACAGCAAGTCTCAAAAAATTAAAAGGGAAATAGTTCCAGAAGGACAACCGTGTGGTCTGGTTTCAAGTACTTAGCATTTCATAAAATGCACAGTTAACTGGAAGGATGTTTAAACTGTGAAATGAAGCAGATACAGAATACACGCTTTCCATGGTGGAAGTGATATGAATGGGAAACAGGCAGAAACAGAAAGCCCTGAGCTCAGCACATCTTAAGATTTTTTTTTAGTGAATCAATCACAGCAGATAAAGCTTTCACTCACTCACTGGAGTCTTTGTTTACAAAAGCTCAAAGTGCTAAGAAGACACACCCAAAACCTCGGGAGGGGACGCTACATACGCTCCGGGAAGAAAAACATCTCCATTTTAAACAGGAGCTCAAAGTCAACTTACCCTTCTCCAACAGTTTCAGCTAATTCGCATCTTCGTTCCAACAACCCATCTTCAGTGGACCCACCTCAGCTTGAAAACTATCAGGTTTCCAAGCATGTCCTCAGCTAGTAACATAAGCATGAACTCACCCGATTTGGAAACAGGAGTGTCTCCAGATAGCCTCACTTCTCTTCTGTGTTCTTCAAAGACAATAAGAAAATAGCCAGTGGCCTCTGTTTCTCTAAGCCTCAGTTTCCTCATCTGTGAAATGGGCATCATGGAACCTACTTCAGACAGCTGTTGTGAGAACTAAAGCTACAAGGGACTTAGTGCATCCTGGACAATAACTCCTCAACCCGAAGGAGCTGCTATCATTCTTCTGCCCTATATAATTAACAAAAACAGCAAAAAAAAAAAAGCAAGGATCTTTGATCAGTAAAATTGGCAGAGTGGGGGAAAAAAACTGGTAACACCTAGTGTTAATGAAACACCTCTCCACCTGGTGGGAAGTGAACTGGCCAAATCCTTCCAAAAGGAGTATTTGGCCATACAGGGCAAAAGCCTTGAAAATGCTTGTGCCCTTGACTCATCCCAGGTCCGGACTCTAACCTAGGGAAATAAGATATGCAAAAGGATGCAAGGAAGGCTTGTTGCAGCATCATTTATAATCCGTATAACCAGTCGTGTGGAAATGGCTAAACAGTTGGATGTTCATATGAGTTGATGTTTCTACAGCCATGAAAAAATGATTACAATATGATAATTTAAAAATTAAGATCTGTACCCCAAACTTGGAGACTTTATATGTAATATATTAAATATAAATATAAATATATTAAATACACTTAAAAGATTATGCATTCATACAGTTAAATTATACACTATATGTATGTGTGTATACATATGTATATACATATTTATGGAAAAATATTAAAGTACGACAAAATGTTATGTTAGGTATTTCCAGATGGTGAAATTACAGGTAGGTTTTATACACTGTAAAAGGATAATGGTTCTGAGTTTTTGAAATTCTGTACAAAGAATTTGTTTATTTGAAAAATCAGGAAAAAAGTTATTAAAAATTAGTTTATGAAGTGTGTGTCTGTGATGGAGAGAGAGAAAGTACATTACAGAGATGGCTCACAGCCCACTTTCATGAAAACCAAGTGGAAGCACCCCATCAATAGTGGATGCTTCAACACACAGAAAGAAAGGACAGAATACAAGCCCCTTTGGCCCACAGTTTGAGCTACACTAAGACTGGGGTCATTTCCTTTAAGACCTGGACACACGGGCACTGCTTGCTTTCATGTACAGTAGTCCCCTCATATCCTCAATTTCGCTTTCCGTGGTTTCAATTACCCGCAGTCAACCGCAGTCCGAAAATAACGGTACAGTAAGATGTTTTGAGAGACAGACCACATTCACATAACTTTTAGTGCAGTATATTGTTATCATTATTCTAGTTTATTATTAGTTATTGTTGTTAATCTCTTACTGTGCCTAATTTATAAATTAAACTTTACCATATGTATGGATAGGGAAAAATAGTATATATAGGGTTCAGTGCTATCCATGGTTTCGGGCGTCCACTGGGGGTCCTAGAACATATCCCCCGCAGCTAAGGGGAGACGACTGTACTATCATTTGTGTGTGTGTATGTGTCCGGGGAACCTCCCAAACCTCAAAGCACATTGAGATGCATGAGCAGCACATGATTCTGCAGCATTTTGATTTCCTTGGCAACCTTATCTCTGTCTTCTTTGATCTCAGGTACAGATGAAATAATCTTGCTCTTCCAAAGTCCCTGAGATCAGCTGCCAGCTACCGAGTAGCTGACCACAGCAGAATGCTCATTCGTTAAGAAAGAAGTTCTAATGAATGAATTTGTTCACAGCAACTCCGTAACACAACGGATTTTAAAGAACGGAATGGAATCTTAATACATTCACCATCTGAGTTTCGAACTGCCTGATTTCCGTATTACCAAAATTTAATTTTAGCATCATATAAACATAGTTAATCTTCCCAACCAAGGGAAAGGAAAAAGGAAATTATATTTAAGTTTCCAAATTTGCTAAACAGTACCAATGTTTAAACATTTACCTGCTGTTTCCACTTGGGGTCCCTTGAGCAGCAAGTGGCGGGTTTCCAGACCTAATTTTAACAGGTGAATGTCAAACTGGTAAACTGATGCTGGGAGCAAGGCTCTGACATCCGAACACCACAGGCAGAATATTGTGAAGAAACCAGCAGATAATTTCAAAGCGGGATGGGGAAACTTAAGTCACCCATTTATGATTCAATAACTATAAGAGGACTTAACACATTTTATGGAAATGTGTCCACCCCTTAAGTCATTTTTCTAAGAAAACGCCTGGCTAGATAAACTGGATAAAGTTAGGCGTGTCATGCACAGACTCATTCAGCCATCAACATTTATTGGGGGCCAACTATTAACCTGGCATTGTGGTAGGTCTCAGGGACACAAAGGTGAAAAAAGGTCACTTGACCCAAGACCTCAGGTTAGTCAAAATACACCTTTCAGTGTACAGAACAAAACAGGGACTCTCACACGGTGTGGCTGGTGACATTGTTCTTCCCCACCACCCAAATGACACTGATCTGAGAGCAGCTACAGGAATGTGCATCGCTGTGGTATCACGAGCACGCCAGTTTACCAAGTGGGATTGTCTTTTCAACTATTTTCCCCAAATCTCCTTTTCTCCATTAAAGCTCAGCATGATTTTCAATTTTGAGCCCAAAACTTTGACTTAAACTCTTTATCATGAGTGACCAGAAAGCAAAAATGACCACATGTATATTATTCTTTTGAGCACTTTAAGCTTTCGATGAAAACAGTTGTCCATGTTCCCAAACAGACAAAATCCTCAAACCCAGCTTCCTCCCTGCTCAGCCCAAGTGTTAACATGACGACCTTTGCTCTTCCAGGGAAGAAAGGTCACTGATCCTCACCCTACTTCAAAGCGATTGTGGCGTCAAGAATTGCTAATGAAAACAAATTCCAATTGCTCCTGCTAGATTTCTCCCCTTCTCTCCACCACAAATACGTCTATTTAGAAAAAAATGATAAAGTATTTAAAATACACAATGGACAGTGAGGGCTTTTCTACCTAACCCATTTTCTAAAAGCCATAGTGGGCCATGATGGAAGCTCAACTTGCTAATACTGCTTCAGGAAACCAAGAATCAATCTCCTTTATATTTTCTTCCTTTCTCCCCGGTGTAACATTGTCAAGGCTGAGCTCACAAGCTCAGTCCTTTAACTCAATGGCTGGGCTATCTCATCTTTAGTCAATTACATATTAAACAGTTTATGATCTGGAAAATGTGTAATAATGAATATAGCTAACATCTCATCAGCATTTCTTTGTAAAGAAATGGAATAAATGATCATATACTATGAAATCGAAAAAATTCTAAAAATATTTTCCTGGATCACAAAGAGTAAGTCCTGGAGTTTCTCAAATTATCTTTGGATAACTTATCTCTTACATTTCTACTGACTTTTAAAAGAAAACTAAATCCATACTTCCATATTTTAGACAACCTGCAAGAAATCCAAAGGCGAGAATCCCTCAAAATTTATACTACCACTGAGAAAACAGTATGCAATATTTGGATGTGATGGAAATTAGACTTCTCAAGTGCCTTAAAAGACTAAATGTCCCTGAGTTTTAAGCCTTCCACAGTGTACAGAGCCACCCAGCACCTTGAAGGAAAATTTGTACCACCTATTTTCAGTAAATAAACATGTTGTATAACCTGCTGGATTATAGCTAATAGCTATTTCCCATATGGCCAAAAAAAAAATCTGCACCATTACACATATCTTCTTTAAATAGAAAGAACTTATCTACATTTCTAAGAACTACCTCAAACTACATTTTTATACTATTTATGTACGTGTTCTCTAACTCATGTTTGGATACATCTAGATTTAGGGCCTTTTGAGGAACAGAATTTTCTCTGGCCTATATCAGATATAAAAGTTTCTGTGTTTACCAGTTTTCGTCCTCAATACAGCAAGTTCTAATATACAAAAAAAGGTGTATGTCTTGAAATGTTACCAATTCCTTCTATCCCCATTATCGTGTTTTGGCTCATTTCAAAAGACCTAAGAGATAAATAATTTCTTCTTCATATTGTTACCAGCTGGTCAGCCGTAACAATACGGCAATTCCATGAGTTTTCTGAAATATGACCATATAGACATATCTTTGATAACAGAACACAGGATCAAGGCTTAAGGTCATGTCCGTTGGAATCCAGAACTCCTCTCCCTCAAATCAGAGGATAAACAAGAGCTTCTGTAGCTACGAACAGGTCTCTAGTGTGATCCAACCCATCCCAAACGATGGGTCATGACCTTAGAGACCTCAGTCTTGGAAACAAAGGTCTCCAACCAACCTCGTGTGTCAGGAAGAGGAAGGTGACCAGGTGGGCTGCAGGACCGAAGATCTCCCTCTCTCAGGGTAGAACCCTATTTAAGGTGGGTGTGGACCATCAGGCTCTTTATTAATGTGTGAAATCAGCAGGTGGCAAGACTCACCCCATTCTAGCACTTAAAGCCGAAAATTTCACAAACAGAGGAAAGAAATGAGGGCAAAAGAACACCAGGAGCCACCAGAGCTGGTTCAAAGACACGCGCTGATGCCTGGAGGCAGAGGAGTTGTCCAGGTGAAAGGGTTTTGTTCTTGCTGTTGTCTGGTTTTGGGGGTTTGTTTCTAAGTATTTCAAAGCACCAACAATGGGCTCTTTAAGTCCATTTTGACTGTGGCTCTCTGCCACTCTAAGTTTCTGGTGGACGACACCATGAGGAATTGCTTAAGAAAACCTCGTACTCCGCAACAGTGAAAGAATTGTCTCGCTGGAAGCTCACTCTGCCCTCCTCCCCAACTCCTCAGGCCCACAAAGCAGATCATCACAGCGCCTTACGACGGTGACGAGACCAGCATCTGTGAGAGCGAGCCCCATTTCCCAGAGATGCATTCCCTAAGAAAAGCTTGGGCTCTGCACACCAAAGCTAGGGGGAAGCTCAGTGGTATTTCCCAAGGAAGTTTAGCAGCCACTCAAGCCCTCCCCTCAGCCTTAGGAGGCAGAAAGCAAAGCCACCCTCACCTCCAACATCAGCCACTCCCAGTTCCTGACCAGAGGATGTTTCAACACAAGGTATGTGAGATAAAGTGAGAATCCAAGGCCGCAGGGGCTGCGGTGAAGCAGACATCACAAGGCTGTGAGTTCGCCCTGATAAAAGATGCCATCTTTATCCAACACCCATCAAGTGGGTCCATCAAGTACCGTGGGGTGCACGCAAGCCTGCCCTCATGGAGCTTCTACAATATCCAGACTCTATAAGAAGCCCCCCGAGCAAGAAGGGATCATGATTTAATCTTCTCCAAAAAAGTTACTCTTCCTATCTTTTGTGAGCTACCTGTCATCATTCTTCAAAAAGTTTCAGAAAATGATAGTAATATTGATAGCCATTTCCACTCAGGCCAAATTCTAAACCAGGAGTTGGTAAACTATAGCCAGCAGACCAAATCTGGCCCACTGCCTGTTTTTGTCAATAAAGTTTTATTGGAACATATTGGAACATGAAATAGTTTTATTTACCTATTTTCTATGGCTGCTTTCGGTTTACGACGGCAGAGTTGAGTAGTTCCAATAGAGACGCTATGGCTCTTAAAGTCTAAACAATTTACTCTGCGGCCTTTACAGAAAGTTTGCCCTAAATAGTACAAAGCATTTAAAACCCTAGGATGCACATAACATTATCAGCAGGAAGCAGCCCTTCCCTGAACAATGCCCTCACGTGGTGCAGTGGACAGAGGGGGCAGGGGTCCTGAGACAGGGGCTGTGCTGCCTACCAGCTTTCATGACAACCACATGACCCTGGCAGGCCTCAGCACCTCTGGCTATTCAATTAGGGCATCAATACCTACTTCACAAGGCTGTTATGAGGATCAGGTAAGAAAACATATATAAAAAGCCCCACAACCAGGCCCGGTATTCCCCAAGGTGCTCCATTAACGCTAATGACCCCTCACCCAGCGTTCACCAACCGTGGTTACCTGAGTAAGAATTTAATACTAAGCGTGAATCACTGAAATGCTCACCTTGAGTCATTAAGGCCCCTATCGCCATCATCTCAGAAGGATCACAGACTCAGAGCCCTATAATCCAAAGAAAGAATGCAATGCTCTCTCTTTGCTGAGTCATAGAAAGCTAAAGGCTCAGGACTTCATGTTCTTGTGTTTGGGGAAAAATACTGTGAACTGTTTCAGGATGGAATCTTTCAACATCAAATTTAAGGCTGCCTCTTAGATACGGAAAAGACCCAGAGCTCAGCCACCCAGAGTCTGTCTTTGAACACTGTGTGTTTAACCTTATTAACAGACAGCAAGTGGAATGGGGTATCCCCAGACAGCAACCAAACACGCCACAGAGCAGCCAGCGCCAGACCAGCCAGCACTGTGAAGAGATTACGTTTTAAAGGGCTGTGTGATCAGGCTCATGTTGCTTCATGCTGATAAGAGGTGTGACTCCAGCCAGAGCGAAGAGCAACGACAAGGAACCAGATCATCAGAATGTGGTACAGAGCAGACGCCTGACACGACCCAATCCTGACAATGAACATCCTAGGCCAGGGGCAGCCACATCTCCTCACCCTTCTCCTGTCCTCCCATTTCTATCCTATCTTCTCTGACATTTGCAAACTGAAGCCATGTGCAGCCTTCCACCACCCCAGACTTCCCCATACTTTAACATTACACTTCCCCGCATCAGGGCAACTGATCCTACAAAACAAATCTCATGAGGGAGGTAGGGCAGTGTTTGGGTGTCCGTTTTACAGTTGGGGAAACTGAGGCTCAGAAAGGACCTATGGCCTGGCAGCAAAGTCACAGGTCACTGACTTATCTACCACTCCATATCCATCCCCAGGGCCCAGCAAGTCCTTAGTAGTCAATACAGGTGCCCTGTTAACAATCGTTTAGGGCCTAGATTCAAATTCCAACTCTTCCACCTCATAGCCATTGAGCTTGGGAACATTGCTTTACCTCTCTCTGTCCAAGTTTATTCATCTGTGAAATGCAAAGAAAAGTAAGCTGCCACGTAGGGTTCTTAGGAGCCCTAAATGAGTTAATACACATTAAGTACTTAAGAGAGTGCTTGGCACAAAGTGTTTGTTAAAGTTGGCTACCGTTATTCACTGCATTGAATCTACCCGACTTACACCCAAATCTTTGGACCACTTTTTGCCTTCTCATTAGCACAGTCATTCCCCAAACACGCACACACAGCAATTTTTTAAAATTATGATCTAAGAAAGACCACCCCCTAGGACATCAGTATGAAAGCACCAGGCAACAAGTGCCTTTTTTCAAAAGGACATCTGGCTTCAGCTGATAACATGCCACAAAGCAAGCTGATAGCACCAGTCGGTTATGTGCGGAAAGCTAAAATGAGAACTTGAACATGACATGGCCACTCTAAGAGCATTTCTCTTTTTTTTTTTTTTGAGGAAGGTTAGACCTGAGCAAACATCTGCGGCCAATCCTCCTCTTTTTGCTGAGGAAGACTGGCCCTGAGCTAACATCTGTGCCCATCTTCCCATACTTTATATGTGGGACACCTACCACAGCATGGCTTGCCAAGTGGTGCCTTGTCCGCATCCGGGATCTGAACCGGCAAACCCCAGGCTTCCGAAGCGGAATGTGTACACTTAATTACTGCTCCACCAGGGCGGCCCCCTCAAAGAGCCTTAGCCCACTCACCTAGTTATACTAAACTGCTCTACCTGCCTCTGGCTACCAGACATGGTCCTCACAGGCATTTTTGCCACAGATGACTACAGCTGGGGACATGTTACATTAAAGCCATTTCTTAATAAAGGCTGCTGACGGTTCCTGACTGCAGAAGGGCCCTTCCCTGAAACCACAGACCAGATGAAGAACAATGCAAATGCTTTGACGAGAAAAGCAGTTAATTCAGCTGTTCGGGGACATGAGTCTCCACCAAGTCACGCAGTCCCACTGATACCACCAGGAAAAAAGCCTCACTCAGAGAGAACTTGCTAAATCATCCAAGGGGCTCAGTGACAGGAAAACTCACTGAGCCTGGGTCACTCTGATCCGCAGATCAGGGGACCCAGTGACTTTCTGTTGCTGGGTTTCACCCTTTCCCATCTCAGAGCTGCTGCACGCTCCGTCCTGGATGGAGAGCTTCTTTTGTGGTTCTCTCCCAGACCCCGATTCCTCCTCGGAAGAGGAGATGGCAGGGGTGGGCCATTCCTCGTCTGTCAGAGAGCCCGACTCTGTCCATTTTATTTTCCTTAAAGGATTTTCACCCCTCAACTTCAAAACTCAGTTCAAAGACCATCTCCCCCTGGGGCCCTTTCCTGGCTAGTTCCACCCATTTCAACCAGCCCAGGGGGACCCCTCTCACCCCTCTTCTCATCCTCCCTCCCTGTCCACTCAGAATCACTCTTTAATAATTGGATGGGACCCAAAAAACATGTGTTCCAACTTCCTACCCTGCACAGGAATTTCTTCTACACATTAGCAACGTCCAAGAGAAACAGAATGCAACCCACAATGTAAACCACATGAGTAATTTTTAAATTCCTAGCGGTCACACGAACAATAAAAAGAAACAGAAGAAATTAATTTTGATCCTATATTTTACGTAACCTCATATATCTGCAATGTTTTCATTTCAATATGAAGCCAACATACAAATTACTGAAGAGAGATTTTAAATCTTTTTTTCATACTAAGTCTTCAGACTCCAGTGTGTATTTTCCACTGAAAAATATCTCTCAATCCAGGCCAGTCACACTGCAAGTGCTCAACAGCCATACGTGGCCAGTGGCCACAATATGGAACAGGGCACAGCTCTATACCATTGTCTGTTGGAACCCCTACAACGTAAGGAGTGCGTTCCTTCAAACAATACACAGGAAAGACACAGTTCCTTCCTACAAAGATAGCACGTTGGTATATCAGTTAGAAACAGAGGGCGAACGCAGGAGACCCAGCATTTCCCTGTTAATTCACCAGAACAGGAAGGGACTTCAAAGATTTCATGGTCCAACTTGACAGAGGAGGAAACTGAGACCCAGAAAACTTATGCAAATTATCTGAAGTCACACAGACAAGTAGCAGCAGATGGAGGCCTAAAATCTAGAAGTCCAGTCAAAGGTTCTTCAAACACATTAAATATCACACAAACACACGCAACCATACTATCTATTTGGTCACCACTGTCTGTAGTCAACATATAATTTAAGATCAGGACTGTTTTAGAAGACAGCACGACTCTGCTTCCTCTGAATTAGCCCCCAAATTTCTGAGATCTTAACATAGTCTCACCAATTCAGTCCAGTGTTCCCCTTCCCAGCCTTAACTGGGATGTGAGAAATAGCACAACAAAAAACAAAAAGAAGGACCATAAGCATAGGCACACCAAAGCACAGCTTTTAATTAAGAGCCAAGAACAAAACCCACAGTATTTCTCTACTCTAAAGGCCTTTAAGACATATCCACCTCCTCTTTCCATCTCCAACAGACACATTTTAGGCCACTGAATCTTTGTGTCTTACAAAAATGGATAATAACCTGTAATAACTGCCATCAAAAGCGCTTCTAAGAGCGATTCGGTCAAGTCTGTTATAACCAATACCCCCCAATACCCGTGGTAAGTTAACCATCATCTCTGCGATCTCACTCACACCGTGGCTTGAAGCAGCAAATTCTCTGCTTTACCTTGACCATGTGTATTCCAAGTTATCTGAACATTTCGGAGGAACTTTCAAAAGGAATTGATTGATTTAAACCTAAACCATATTCAGTTCTGTGCCCAGACACATGGGGCTGGCCTGTATCTGGAGCTCCTGGATGCGGCACAGGCGCTAAGCAGATGGGAGAGGAGCTGGGGCTGGAATTCAGAAAGGTGGATCTGATAGGAAAGCCCGGATCAATTCCTATGGCAACTAGAGGGTAGCCCAGCAGTTCTCTGTGTGATGACAGTCGGTCAGGGATGGGACAGAAAGGCATCGACTCAAAGTTATGCCTAAGTGCAATGTGGGCTTAGTCTACCATCTTGAAACAAAATGGCTGGCTAATAACTTTCCATGCGCTATGTCTTTTGCGAGTTTTTACTCATTACAACTATGTTGGTAGAATATCAGGGCAAAGGATCTATGGTGCTATCCTGAAAAAAATACAAAACAGGCCTTCATAATATTTACTTTGCATAAAATACCGCTTTTCCTCCTAGGAGATACAAGATGCATGACTTCATGTGAGGATGTCGGGGGAGAATCTAAAGTCCAGAGAATCACTAGAAGTAACCTGCACCCAAGAAAGCTGAAAAACTTAGAAAATCTGAACTCACTGGTCCCAAGTGCCCATCAGGGGGCAGCTGGATGCCCTGGCTGCAGGAAAAGGCCTCTTTCCTCTCACAGACTCTCAGGCAGAGCAGCAAAGTCTCAGATCATTTACATTCCAGAGCTCCTGCTGCTGGGTGGCTGCTTCTGGAAGTATCTTACTGCCACCCTACATGAAGGTAATGAGGTGTATCCTCGTCACTAAGCTGCTGGCTAAGAGAGGAGTCTCAGCTCCAAAGGAAGGAAGGACAGGCCTAAGGCATTCCTGAGGACAGTCGCCAATAAAATCCTGAGGATGTGAGGAACAGCACCAAAAAGACAAAAAGAAGGAAGAGGATCTTTGCCAAATGAATTATTAACCTATTTTTAAATGGTTGACCCTCTTCTCACATCCAGTTTTCATTTTAAAGGAACACGTCATTAACAAAGAAAGAATTCACTGTTTTGAGAAGCACAGCCAGTAAATGTTCCTGTCTACTCTGTCACAGTCTCTGCCACTTTGCACAGTGATAATAGCGGCTGTAAATGTAAGGCGCATTAATGTTATAATATTAATTATACAGCAGAAAAGTTCAAAAGAAACGACAAGTCAAAATTCTGGAGAATTTTAGGAAAAATAGGAGTTTTGTAAAGTATAAACACTTGAAGGCATGTACTAAACTACATGAAGTATATTCTTATGCCACGTACACCGGGAGTCCAGAACCTTGACCCTAACCCAGCGCAATCACTACTAGCAAGGTGACCTCAGCCAGTAGGATACCTTTCTAGGTCTCAGCTGCCTTACTAACAAAGGGAGGGCGTAATTCATATGACTATTCTGTGTCAAGCATGACGTGATGTATCAGCAAACCTTTGATGAATGTCAACAGCTCTTTACAGTTGACTTACACTTCTCACCAACCCTATGAAGTACCTTCTGAGCATTTTAGACAAGAATAACCTGAGGCTCAAATAACTTGCTCAAGGCCACAGAGTTAGAAAGTAACACAACATGGTGTTGGGCTCTAGTTTTCCAATGCCAAAACTTCTAACAATCTAATAATAATGCTTAAAGATCCATTAAGCACTCTATTCTGAATCATAAAACCACTTCCCAAGTGAGGCACTGCTCCAGCCTCCCTTTTCTGCTCTGCGGCCCCATAAAGAGTGGCGCGGAACGTGGACTGGAAAATGATGTGATTATGAGAAAGGATTATGACACCCTCGGCTCCAACTGCTGATGGGGCTCAGCCCAGGCTTGGGTACCCGTGGGGAGGGTCTGTGGACCCCTGCCCGGTGTACAGACCATGTGCACGGACCCCTTCTAAGGAAGCTTTTCTTCCCAAAGTCGCTGCACATGGTTCTAAAAGGTGACATGTTAGATGCCAACTCTGCTTCAATAGCCAACTGGACAGAGAATGGCATTTCTCAGTGTCTAGGGCTTTTGACTTCCCCTAGCTGGGCCTAGAGGTCCATGGGATTCCCAAGAGTAGAGTCAGATATGCCCCTTCCTCATCTCAGCAGAGCAGGGAGGGGTCGGTCCCCCAGTGGCCTCGACAACGGTGAGAGCAATTAGAGTCCATAAAACTCCACAAATATCCATCTTACACCACGTGCTGGGGCAGGGACTTGCTTTGCAAAAGTCAAAGATGAAGACTAAAGCTTTCTGCCTTCAAAGATTTACCAGTGAATTGTGTGTGTGTGTGTGTGTGTGTGTGTGTGTGTGTGTGTGTGTGTGTGAGAGAGAGAGAGAGAGACAGAGACAGAGACAGAGAGATTCCTACAACCACCAATAACACAAACAAAGCACTATGGGACCAACGAAACCCAAGCAACAGACTTCAGATTGGGGAAGCAGGGAGGAACAGGAGGACATTGCAGAAAGGTCAGCATCTCAGCTGGGCCTTGAAGTATGAGAAAGAAATCAGAGGGAACAGCATTCAAAGAGGGAAAACGTGGGCAAAGGCAACAGCGAAGGAAGAAGCGAGTTCATGGGACAACATGCCCAAAGTTTAGGTGCACGGTCAGAAGCTGGAAAGGAGAGTTTGTGACAAATGGTGAAATGCTCAAAAAAACCCTTTAGGGGTTTAGGAAGTTGAAGACTATTGTGTAAGAAGAAGAAAATCAAATGTTTAAACCTGGAATGTATGGTCGAATGAAGAAAAAAATTAACATTCTTGAGCACTGAATATGACTGTCGTTAAGCCCTTTTCATACATTATCTAATTTTCTCATCTCAATTACCTTAAGAGAGAGATCCCCATTTTCCAGAAGAGAAAAACTGGGACTAAGAGAGGCTAACTAACTTGCCACAAGTTACACAACTGAAGAGCTGGAATTTGAAAGTAAAACCCACTAACCCTTTCCTTTTGGAAGAGAAAATCAGCTATGGGATAAAGCTGGACTAGCAAGGAGGGCAGGCTCAAGGCTACGGAGACTGGCTTCCAAAAGAAAGTTCTTCAGCGACCTAAATGAGTTGTACGCCATTCTTAGGAAGAACACAGGTATATGGAAGTGCCAGGCATTTGAGCAAAAAAGTTTTAATCATAAAGAAGCAGCCCTGAGTCTCCCTGAATTGCTACCCAAAGGCAAAGAACAACCAGCCCAGGGCCTTTTTTATGAAAATGGAACTGCTCATTCAGACCACACCTGAAGTATTCTAACTTCAACATGGCGATAGAGGGACTGGGCAAACGACACCGCCAAGATGCAACGAGCCAAATTCAGAAGGCAGAAAATGCTACAGGACAAACAACCCAGTTTCTTCAACAAGTAACTGAAAAAAGGGGAGGGGCCATTATAGATTAGATTAAAAGAGATTTAGGTGCAAATCAACCAAATGCAATGATAGGATTTTGTACTTTGATTCAAACAAACTCAAGTAAAAGACATGTGAGTCAACTGGAGAAAACTGAATATGAACTAATAATGTTAAAGTGACTATTAATTTTATTAGAAGTGCTAACAGTATTGTGGTTATGGGCTGTTGCCTTTTTAAGGCCTCAACTGTTAGCGTACGTGCATAAATGCAGATGGGCGAATAATACAATACTGCATTTTACTTCACGATGCTGCAGCACATACAAAGGGGACGGACATGCATGTCTGAAAATAAGACCAGAGAAAGTTGATGGTTCTTGAGCTGGGAAATGAGTAGATGGGAATTCATCATAGTATTCTGTCTCCCTTTGTGTGTGTTTAAAACGTTTTCCATACTAAAAAGTTTAAAAACGAAGGCCACAAAAATTAGAACAGAAAGACATTTTTCCTTCTTCTTGACACGTGTCATTAAAGGCAGAGTCAGCTAAAAAAAGAAAAAGGGCACTCATTACTTAGTCACAGATGCACTGGGTATGAACAAAAGCTAGTTCCCTTTACACTGAGCAAAAAGAGAGTTGCAAGGGCATGAAGGCTCAGCAGTATCTTTGTGCCAGAGAAGGTTCCGGGGTCAGCCCTGAACCCACTACACATAACACGTGGACAAGGCAGGTCAACATGGCCATTCCCCTAGTCCAAATTTAACCAGGAGACAAGGGCATCCTGATAACACACAGGACGCCCAGGTACCCATCTCCCTACACAAAGTACGAGATACCTACCCGGCAGGTGGGTTGCAACCCACCTGGTCATCTCACTATTGACCCCTTTCAAGTTGTCGATTTACAACAAGCATTATGAAATGAAGTCCCTCTCCATCTGCTATGGACTAAATGTCTGTGTGTCCCCCGCAAACTCATATATTGAAGCTCTAATCCCCAATGTGATGGTATTCAGAGGTGGGACCTTGTGGAGGTACTTAGGCCATGAGGGTTGAGCCCTCACAAATGGGGTTTCGTGCCCTTATAAGAAGGGACATGAGAGAGATGACCTCTCTCTGACATATGAGGACACAGCAAGAAGTCATCCATCTGCAAACCAGGAAAAGAGTCCTGACCAGGAAGAGAAAGTGCTGGCATCTTCATCTTGAATGTGCCAGCCTCCAGAACTGTGTAAAACCAACTTCAGTTCTTTAAGCTGCCCAGGCTATGATATTTCTCTTACAGCAGCCCAAACGAAGACACCATCTTTGCGATATTTCAAACGAACATGAACCCCAGCAATTTTGAACTTTGTTATACACGATGCTAATAATCCATCAACTTAACCCTAATACATAATTCCTTCACAAGAATTCAACACTAATTGAGAGCCCAAGATATAACTAGAATCGTGGATGATCAGAGATGAAAAAGACAACTTGCTATGAAAATTACCTTTCTGCCCGGTTCCGAGCAGTTTTTTCTGACATTAAGGGTAACTTTAAATAAATAATAGCCAAATGGTATCAACTACCACACTGATTTAAGAGCTCAAATTCTGTGGACCTGACAGCTACAATTTATTAAGTTTCCCCCATGACTCTTAATCCATTTCAGTGACTCAAATCTCAGGAACGAGCATATATATGGCATGCCTTTACCTGATAATATCACGAAAGTTGCCCTTTAAATAAAGTCAAACACTTAGGTTGTAACATGTGAATCACCACTCTAAGCTTATTCCAGAAAAGCTACCTTAAAATCACATGGAGCTGCTCAGCTCATTTCTCAGGAGATTAAGGGCTGAGAACTATGATTTGACTCCAGAAGCAAACAGCCAATATATTTAAACCTTATTGTTCCCACTGCTGAAATTACAAAGTCCACAGAAATTCTTGGGAGGAAACAGGTACAACTGTCATAGCATCAAAGGGGAGCATGTAAAAGTACCTGGTCGTCATCCGGATCCTCTCCCTAAGCAACTGATGGCACAACACCTGTGCCACTCCATTTCCACCCAGCTGCCCTCCCAGCCCCTGGATCACATTTTCCCTGGCACTGGCTTCTCAGGGATATGTCCATCTAGATGAGTCCCTGAAGGAAAGGCCTGTGACTCGTACCTCTTCAAATCGGCAGCATCTAGCACAGCGCCTGGCACATAGCCAGCTCTCAAATGCCTGCTGAGCAAATGGAAGGTGGATGGATGCATGAGTGGAGAACCCACAAGCCTGAGGAATTGATGAAATATACAGAAGAAACAGAATGTACTGACGTACCGCGAAGACATGAAAGAAAGGAATGGATATTCAAATGAGGAACGATTAAATCAACTTCAGGCAGTGAGAACGGCCCTGAACATGGAATTCAATGAGAGTCCAAATAAAACAAGTAAATAGAAATAAACACACGCACACACCATTGTAAGGAATAATCAATGCCTCCTCCTGACTCGTCTGTCTCTTACTGTGAAAACCAGACCTTGTGATCCATCTCCTGTGGAACCTGAATAACAAAAGCCACAGAGCATTAGAAACAAACAGTCGTTATTTTCACATACTCAAAGGTACCACCCCCTAAAAATGTGACACGTGAGATGGCCATTCTAACCAGTACATCTCAATACCATGCAACTGTCCCCGCGACCGGACTTCAAGACGGTCCACACATGTACATTTCAGAAAAGAACTCTGAAAAACCCTTCTCTGGCTCTGGGCTCAACTGCGGGAGATGAAAAAGCATCTGGCAGCCTAGAGTTAGGTTTCACAAAAGCACAATCATCTGAGCCATTTGGAAGAGGTTGTGCCACAGAAACACGAGCCCTAGAACGGAGCAGCATTTTAACCAAAAGAAAGTAAACAAGGGAGGGAGGGGCAAGGAACCAACGACACAAGTTTATAATTAGAAGCTATATTTTGGTATTCAGAAAAAAGTACACACACACATCCTCAAACGGGGGTGGGGTGGGAGGGCCAAGATCAAGGCGATAAGTGAGAAGGCCTCCCCCACAAGAGCACAGATCACAGCCGGCTAACCTGCTCCTCCAACAGAAAAGGAACTTCCAGGGTTATAGCTTAACCCCCGCCTCCCACTTGCCTGGGATGAGATGCCTCCCATCGTACACGAAAAATGAAGCTCTGGCTTAGTGAGGGAATCTAAGCAGTCACAATATTTCTAAGAAGCATGTTCTAAGCGCCTATGATACAAATGGTTCTGAAGTTCTGAACGTGGTGTAGCTTTGTGCTCGTTCAGTATGGGAAGCCCCCGAAGGCTTCCATTCCTCTCTTCCTCCTGGGACCCTCCCCCCACCCTTCCCCTAACTCCGCCCCCAGTGATATTCTAGTTTTCCCCCATGAAGGGGCTTGTTTCGGCGTCCTTCCCACCATGGCAGACGGCCGAGAGACTGATGCCCTGACGACAACGATGAGGCTGAGCTCACACACACATGCACAATTAATTTGGACCACACTCCATCCTCTGCAAGTAGTCACCTTTGTGCCCTGAGGCCATTTTCAGTCTACAGAGACAACTGGAGACAGAGAGGCAACACTCAGTGAACAGTAAAAACCAGAGCCAGCCACGCAGCAAGATGCCAGGGGGCGGAAGGATGCTTGGTCATTAGAAGGTTTCTCTCTCAGAACCTTCATCCTTTGACGAAAGAGTTTCAGTAAGAAGAACTCACTAACACATTTATGTTTTAAAAAACAAAGTCGATGAGCTTTTTCCAAGATGAAAAGTAATACTGAAAAGCAAAAAGCCTGGGAACACATCACCCATAAAACCCACCATCCAGGAACAACACCAAAATTATGTGCCAGTTTACTTCCTTCCGGGGTTTTTTTTTCCCCCTGTAAACAGATGGATTTTTGCCAACAATTCCTGCCTGCGCAAGCCGATTTTTATAGTATCTAGACAAATAGCAAGCTTCACGTCCACAGTTCCCACGAAAGCACTCACTCTTAGAAACAGAAGTCGCGACTGTCTCAGCTGAATTCTGAAGGAATCCTGCACATGGGACCATCATGTGAAACCAGACAGGCCAAATGGCCAGGTAGTGGGGCCCTAGCAAAGCCACAGGTGCAGACACAGGTGAGAGATGTCAATGATTGCTTCCCGGACCAGCCTCTCCCTATAAACGCCAGCCCTCAAAGATGGGACTGAGGAGGAACCCGGGAATCAGCATGGCCCCATAAAGGATTTCCCTATTCACCGAAGCCGCTTTCGCGCTGGGCCTGATGGGTTTGCATAACACACATTCAGAACCTGTTCTACACTTCTGCATGTACCCGCTTGTATACCTGCCTCCCCTCTCAGACTACGCAATCCCTAAGGTTTGGGACTACGGTTCATTCACTTTCGTGTCCTCTATGTCTAGCACGTAGCAGGTGCTCAAGAAATGTTTGCTGAGGGGATGGACTAACCCACAAACAAGAGGAGTGAATGTAAGTGGCAAGCCTTTAAAATGAGAGAGTTGGCCAGCATCCGTTTCTTGTTCTATTACAGAGAAAGGGAAAGGACCCATCCCCGTCTTGTCTGCACGTTCTGCAATTTAGTCTCAAAGTCCATGGGAAAGGCAGCAGTGGGTGGAGTCTTAGATCTGTTTATCTCATTTGCTAATGCTGACAATATTCCAGGGGTCCGTTCTTGGTAAGTCGGGTTCAGTGTGGGAAAGGGGGTAACATCAATGCTGTTGATACTGGGTAGCCCTCCAACGGCACTTGGGAAGACCAGAATCCAGTGATGACTGTGAAGCGAAGCCTGTCCTAATACATGGACCCTCCACGGGGGCTCCAGGTATACCAACAGCAGTGATGCTCAACATATCCTGAAGCCTGGCCCACTGCCTAAGTATTTCTGAATGACGGATATATGCCACGTACAGCAGGGGACACCAAGATACACAAGACTTGGTCTCTGCCACCAATAAGATTTTTCCACCTAACACAGCGGTTCTCAATGTAGCACACCCACCACAATTCCCTGGGGAGCCTTTCCAAACTACTCAGGAGCCAAGCTCTGCCACAGACCTCCTGAATCACCTCTGGAGACGGGGGCTGGCACGTGTACTTTCAAAGAGCTACCCAAGTGACTCTGACACATAGTGGAGAACCTTTGCTCCAGAGAGTAAAATAAAGCTTTTGTTATATTTATAAACACCTGCGGGGGGCGGGGGGAGGGAAGCAAAGCAGGCAATGCTCTTTCATTTGTAAGCATCAATATTTCCCTCCTTGCATTCAGCTTTCCTACACCTGACAGCACTTTGCAGTAAGATAAAGCAAGGAGAGATCAGAGCAACTCCCTAAGGGTCCAAGTGACTGAGAGATGTGGTCCAAGGGGCAGTTGCTCTCCTTCAGCCAGATGATGACAGGAGGGCTCCCCCTCCCACACCCCCACCCAGGGCCTTAGTCTCAGAAGACGGCCTCCAGCACAGAAACTGGCAGCCCATGCTGACCTGAACCCCAAGATCTGCAAGCATGCCTCTTCAGAAAAGAGGGGACACCTGCAGCACAGCCAGAAACTTCCCCGTGGGGATTAGCACATTGTGCTGTTTTTCCTTAAGCCGCTTGCTAAAACTTCACACTAAGTGAACAACACAGGTTTGTTAAGAAAACCTGTAGCCTGAGGTGCCCTTTGCTGGAGGGCCTCTCACAGAGGCCTCCACAAAGAGCTGTACTGAAGCCAAGGACACTCATGCCCTGGAGGGGAGGAAAAGCCTCAGCCTCCTGTGCTCACTGGTTGCACCACAGCCCCCTCTCCTCCCTGAAGCCTCCGAGGGCAAGGCAGGCCCTAGGGAGGCCTGAAGGAAACCCAGGCTCCCATGTGCAAGGTCAGCCTTGAATCACCCACCTGCCGGATCCAGGCCCCGGTCAAGGTCAAGAGTACAACTGTCCCCACCTCCTCTGCTCCCCACACTCCTAAATGCAGTGGATTTTGTGAATTCTTTTCCCTTTCTTGGCTCCCCTGCCCACATGACCCACTATTCATCTACAAACGCAAGCTGCCTTCCTCTTCCTCCTCCTCAAAGGACCCTCACGGTACCATCTTTATCTATTTTGCCTCCATCCATTCCAGTGCCCTTTTATAAATGGCCTACTACGTGCAAAGTACAATAGACAAAGGTAAATAAAATGCAGTCTCATTCTTCAAGGAGGGCAAAGACAGAGAACAGAATGATGATAGAAAACACAACGAAAGAGACAAGCCAGGGCATCATGGGTGCTTGGGGGGCTAAGCGAGGGTCACAGGAGGCCTTCTCAGGGGGGTGCCCACCTGGAGTCTCAAAACCAAGGAGGGGTCGGGGATGGAAAGACCAGGAACGAAGCCCAGACATAACCCAGTGCCCGGGGCAGTGGGGAGAAACTACAGACACCTGAGTGCAATGGGCAGGTGAAGTGCAGGTGGGGAGCTGGGGAGCAGAGGCCAGTGCCTGCAGGGCCACCCCCTCTTGAGTCCTCAGGGTGCCACCCACAGTTTTGCTAGGCCTCTCCCAGGAGTGGTTTCATGACTTACAACTGCAGGCCTTATTTCAACCTGTCATCACGGGGTAACCAAGTCAATGGCCCTAATTAAAGTCTCCTGAGACGCAGGCGTGGCCATCTCCTTCCTGCACAGCCAGTCTCCAGATAAAGGCTCCCTTACCACAAGCGCCAGAGGCCGGCCTCTCCCAGCAGCTTCCACTGGCCTTTAATTTGGTAGCACCCAGGCATTCTAGTCTGAACCCAACTATTTATGGTTACCAAACGTCTCTCTAATGGTTGGGAGTGTGCAGATCGGAGCTCAGGGGTACACAAGATTAGAGGCCGGGCTCCAAAATTGAGCCCTTTGTCTCCCCTAGGGTTTGGAAAAGGCGGAGGACCACTGGGTTGTGTCATACCTAAAAGGATACACGCTCACAACCTGTAGTGACATGGAATCAGAGGCAGCGAGGGCTCTTGCTTGTCAGGAGCCCCGGCCAGTGTGAAATCTGCAAAACCTGCAGAGAAAGCAGTTTCCTGATAGCTCTGGCTTATATCAAGTCATTAGTCACTTCAGCCTCCAGGCCTATTCCCTTCTCTGTAAAAACACCACTGCTGCCACCACCACCATCATCCCAGAGACTGAGCAATCACTGTGTGCAGCATGGTCCACAGCAACCCTACGAGGTCGACTACCATATTGCATTCATTCTAGGACCAACCCTAGACGCAATCCTATGGTTAATCCTTCTTCTCTCCCTATTGTAACATCTCTGGAAAGCATGTTTAACTAGCAGGGTTTTTTTCTTAGTAGCACAAAAAATAAAGGTGCAGCTTAACTGACAGCATCTTGGGTTTGAGGAAGTATCTATTTTTACACTCATCTTACTGATATGAACACAGAGCATGAGGGTAAACAGCACGCCCTAATGCAAATGTTTGTACGAGGTAATCTGCTGGGCACCTTTCAGCACTTAAATTATTTGAATGTGTGTATATCCCAGAGGCAGTGCTGCCTTCCAACACTGAAAACAGAAATTACTCCTGCAGTGTCTTAAGACATTTCTCTCTCTGGGATTCTTTAAAGGTTCCGTTGCTCAAGTCAACAATCTGTTCACTGGCTAATACTATTTTTCCTCTTAATCAGTTCAATGAATGCTGCCTTCCTCCCCTTTCCTATATCTACAGAGCTCAGTTCGTAAAATTCCATCTGAAGTTCATTCAGTCGCTCAATCTCATCTTGGGCCTTTGATTACTTTGTCTCTGACCCCATTCTGCACCCTGCTCCAGGAAGCCTTCAGTGATTTCTTCCTGGCTACTCTCTCCTCTCCTTTGCCCCAGCTTCCTGTAGGGTCCTGGCTTGGCCGGGCTGATCTTAGAAAGCCTAGCAATAAAAACTCTGGCCCTAAAGACAGACTGCTGAGTTGAAGTGCCACTCTTACCATTTCTGAGCCTCGCGAGTTGGGGCAAGTTACTTCACCTATCTGTGCCTCAGTTAGTCCATCTATAAAATATTAGTACCTACCGCACAGAGCTGTTGTATGAATTCAGAGATGGCATATCCAAGGTGCTCATTAGGACCTGGTACACAGTAAATGCTCAATAAACAACAGCTATTATTATAATTCCACTGCATTATAACAACCTGTTCATCTGAATACCTGCTCCATTAAATTGATTTCACTGGGCTGGACACTGGATCACATTCTGTCACATATCCCCGGGGCCCAGCACTGTGGCCAGCTCACAAGAGCTCAAAAAACATGTGTTGAATGAATGAATAAATGAATGCATGCCTGTGTGTATAACACAAGCAAAGTATTATGCTCTGGAACACAAGAGCAAGGCAGCCACACAAACTATCACCTCTAATACAAATGCTAAATAGATGTTCTAGTAATGTGCTGCACAAGGACAACAGAAGGAAAAATTAATTCTGGCAGGAAGGTGCACTGAAGAAAAACATTGATGGAAGCACAAGGAACAAAGACATGTGCCTATAAGGAAATGGCATGAGCAAAGGCAGAGGCTTGAAGGACACGGTCTTCCCAGGAATGGTCTAGCACAGGCATCAGGCAGAGTTCATAACCAGATCCAAGGACCCCCGAAATTGAATGGAAAGCTGGGTGGATACACACCTTTCCAGGAGGAGGTCCATAGCTTTCATTACTCCCTCGAAGGGGAGATGAAGGGCCCCTGTGACAGTGTGTCTGGTTAGGAGGTAGGGAGAGCAGAGGAGAACAAAGGGGAAGGTCATACATTTCAGAAGGAGCCCAGCTGGCAGAAGGTTAGAATGCCAGTCGACCTCGATTACGTAGCAATGGGGAGTCATGAGGGTTTTCCAACAGGGAAGTGGGGGGATCAGATTCGAACTGCAGAAAAGAAAACCCATCGGCAGCACCAAGGCCGACCTGGAGAGGAGGAAGGGGAAGACGAGTTGGGAGGCCGCTGGTGGGGTGCAGGAGGGAGAGAGGCAAAAGACGGTGGGCATAAGCACAGAAATCAAGGTTCCCATTTAAGAAGCAAGGAAAAGTTCAAATGAGCCCCAGACAGGAGTCTAGCCTTGCGAGCTCTATAAAAAGGAAAGACCAACCAACTGGGGAGCAGGCTGGGATTCAGGGGGAGGGGAGAGGAATGCCTCCATTTCCTCCTCTCTTAGAATTTGATTTTAAATTGCGAGTCTGAGGTATGGGCAGGACATCCATAGGGAGCTCTCCCTGGAGATCTGGAGCTTAGTCATCATCGGCGAGAAATTCAGCAGAACGCAACAGCAAGCCTCCTTGGTTCAGACTCTTAATTCACCCTCAGTGATAGATCAGGAATACGGTCTGAGTTCATCCAAAAGACACATTTTTGTACATAGTACCAACGAATATAACAGATTCTTAGGAGATGTCTCAAACATTTAAGACACCAAATCCTTTTGAGTTGTGATGCGATAGAACACTAGACACACGGAGCCTAAAATCCTGGGTTCACTCCTCAGTTCTCTTAGGGGGGAATGGAGAGTTACTGTTTAATGGGAAGATGAAAAGTTCTGGAGATGTACGGTGGTGATGGTTGCACAAAATGTGAACGTACTTAATGCCACTCAACCGTACACTTAAAAATGGGAAATTTTAGGCCACGTATATTTTACCACAATAAAAAATAATAATTACCCTGCAAGGTAGGTATTGTTTCAGACAAGCGAGGAAATTGAGGCTTTAAAAGGCTCCATAATTGGTACAAGGTTTGGCTAAACTGCAGAACTAAGACTCTAAAACCAAGATGGATGCAGGACGGGACAGCATCCAAGGCAGCGCAGGGAGATCTACCACGTGTTCCCAAAAAGCTGTGAGTGGGCAGGAGGAGGGTGGTATTTCTACTCTCTCCGTTGTTGTTTTCTTACAGGCACAATCAGTTCCACATGCCACATCTTGTCAGGCATGTTTTATTCTGGTCCTAAACCTACGAAAGTCTTCACGGAGAAGGACGCTGTAGGCAGGAGGTGTCACCAGACCTGCTTGATCCAAAAGACAAAAAGCTGGGTTGCCACACCTCAGTTCACAACTACAGCAGGAATTCATCCCATCTCTTCTCCATTCTCAACACCCCCCCCACCCCCCCGCAACTTTCTCTTTCCTACCCCTAGTGGGTCGGTACACGGAATCCTCATTCCATGTGACTGCAGCCAGCTAAAAACCTCCCATCAGCCATTGTTTCCAGATGGCCAACAGACCTACCAGGTGAACTTAATGTATTATCCTGACACTTTTCAACAGCATGCCAGATTCGGTTATGAGGAAAAGAAAAAAAGAAAAATCCATACCTCTGAATGTGACCAGAAAAATAAAAAAATGTAAAGATGACTAAAGCAGTTAAGTTGAAATCAAGATCTCAGTGTATTTGGTCAACCAGTCAAAAAAAAGACCATTTTGAACATAAGTCCTATACCCAGAATCCGAACTCCATTCTTAGCTATATCCTCAGGATCTCATTGGACACAAGCTTTTATCTAGCAAATTTTACAAAGATTATCAAGGTGTGACTTTGTTCCTGTGACACAAAAGAAACCCCTTTTGGTCCACATGGGCCCCTTTCTCATAAAACTATGTGCCATCAATGACATCTTGCATGTATCAGGTTCCCAATTGAAACTGCTGAGTTTCATGTTTTAGAGAGACATTTTGACTGTATCTGGCCTTTAAACCCTTGTGTCAAAGTGGGTTTACTGCCAGTGGATTTCACTTTGCTCCGCTTGAAATGCTGAGCAAAAAAATGAATCTCTCAGTAAACACCAGCAGCAAAATAAGACCTCCCACCACCTACGCACTCCAAAAGTGCAATCCTTAGGAGATTGTGATAACATGGTACAATTAGAGAAGATTTCATCCCTACAGTCTTAGATTCTATTTTCTCTATAAATACTCACTCATTTTCTAATTAAACAAACAATTAGTAGAAAGCACAGCCTGAGAAACTGTGTGGGTGTCACCATCTTACTACACTGAGATATTGTGACAAATGATGCTAACCAAGGGGTGAATAAACATGTTTGGCTCCTAATGTTTGCACAAGCCGAGATGACCACACAGCCTGGCTTCTGTAATAGAGCTTGCTCCAAACTTGAAATATACGCTTTTAATGACAGACATCCTAAATGGAAAAACAGGTTCTTTAGATAAAGCCCAGATTTCTTGGACTGGGGCGGGGGAAGAGGTGGCTAGGGAACATTCAAGGCAGTTTTATTTTTTGTTTGTCATATACGATGCTGCAGTACTGCAAATGGTCCCAGTGAGAAATGAGTCAAAGACAAGGAGCCACGTATTACGGGTTGGTTTTTACCAACATTCAGCGTCTCTGTCTACACGTACTCAGGGATACAAGGCAAAGTGATGACCTTTACAGTTCATGGGCTAAAGTCTGCTGGTTCCACTTGACTAAGCAAAGTTAATATTTGCTCTCCTTGGGTTAGTACCTGTAAGGGAAAATGGATAGTTAAAACAGTAGACTCTCCCTACATTACATAAAGGCAGATGGTCTGCGCATCCTGCTCCTGCACTGCTAATAGTATCCAAGTATCATCTCCACAGAAGGACGTGTCTGCGAGCACAGGCTATTTTTAAATTCATTTATTTAAAATTCCTATTCATTCATTCATTCAACAAATCTTGACTGAGTTCCAGGTACTGTGGATATAGAGATGCCTAGAGCTCTGCCCTTATGGAGCTTGTGCTCGTGCAAAGGAAACAGATAAAAGAAGTCATGCAACAAATAAGAATTTCACATAATTCCAAGGGCCGTAAAACAGGGCAGTGGAAGAGAGAGTGCATGAGGGATGCAGAGGAAGGAGGATGGGGTATTTACCTGGGGCAGGTGGGTGGTCAGAGAAGGCCTTTCTGAGGTTACGTTTGAGCTGAAACTATACAAAAGCTGGGAAAGAACATTCCAGGGAGAAGGACCTGCAAGCACAGTGATCCCAGGATGGAAAGGACTTTGGCCAGTACGACTGAGCACAACAAACTAGGGGACAAGCTGGAGTGGAGGGGGTTCAAGATCAGGCGGGGGCACCCCATGGAGTCTTGCCGGCCGTGGTTAGGAACTTTTGATTGCATTCCACCTGCAAAGGAGTCTCAGAAATCAACAAGGAGCCATTACTTTAAATACAAGTGTAGGATGAGCTCAGCAAACATAATACACTTAGAATTGATGGTTTGAGAGAATAAAATAAGGAAATGGGCTTACGGTAAACACCATTTGTAGAGCACCCTGGGATCTACCAAGAGCGCTCACCACATCCTCTCATGTGGACGGCTACATCAGAGCAGGGAGCACCAGAGGTTAGGGGCAAGCAGTAAAAGAACTCTTGGCTCTTAATGACTAAGAAACCAAACCATGCCTTCTCTAAAGTGATTAAAGAAAAGTCCAGAGAAAAGAGGTGACTTTAGGGTCTTCTCCCTCTGATGGCTTCAACCATCTCTTTAACACGGCTTGGGATATGGACCCAGGAGTACCAAAAGGCCTGGTCGCCAATAGAAAACACACAGGTGCCAAATTAAATACGAGACACAGGCATCCTTAATTTTCCATTGTGATCAGTTCCGATGAGACCTTCTTGGACACTTGCCTTTTTCAGTGTTTTTGTTTGTTTGTATTCTGAAGTGCCTTGCATCCCTACTGCTGATCAACTCACCACTTCTAGATTGCTCTAACCACCGTCCTTCTAAACTGGTCTCCCTTCCAGGTCCATCATGTCAGCCTAGTCCTCTTTAGACACTTCTCTCCCCACAGCACTTCTGAACTCAAAAACCCTCCACGGAGCCCCCCTCCAGAATCAAATCCACACCTTACCTCTGACCGGCACCAACCTCTTTTCTCTTGTGGCTTCTAACCCACTCATGTTCCCCTCCGGAGATGAGGCTCCACGCGTCCCTCATCAGTGCCAAGCTGGACACTACTCTTCAGATGTTGGTATTCTTCTTGCAAAGGTATCCTCCCTCTTTCTACCCAAACTCTCTCAGTCCCCCAGGACCAGAAAAGTCACATTTCCTTCACAAAGTCTTCCTTCACTCTTCTTGCCCTCGCTGGCTGACTTCTCTTCTAAAACTCCACAGCACAAGTTACAGGGATACCCAGAGTTTCCACAAAGGAAAGACAGCTTTTCAGAAGATGATCAAAGTGGAGACAGAGTATTCTGAGCCATCCCCCTTCCCACTGGGTGGCTCAAACCTCAGAGAAGAATTCATGGCAGCAGCAAATTAATTCATGATGCCCCAGGAACAAGTTTGAGATTTTGCAGCTGCGGACACCTGACTTCACCTAGATCGCAGCTCTTAGAGGACCAACACCAGACATCACCTATATACCCACCACCTTAATTAAGAACACAGCATCCTGCCCCAAGAAACACCTGCTACGATCAACAGCCGTTTCCTTTGTAAACGTAATTTAAGAAGAAGCGATTGTGGTCCTCCATTGATAACAAATCATGATCAATACTATTTGTATAGGTCAACAATAAGATAAAGAAAAGCTCAATTTTTGCTATATTTAGTGACATTACAGGAAAATTCCTAACCGGTGCAACACACACTAAGGGTACATGTCTCTACATATAGTAAGTACTATCCTGCAGAAGTTTTAAGGAAATCAGGCAGCCATACCCATACTATATCTTAGGGAAGTCAAGTGGAATATGCTTCATAATTATCTCAAGGAATAATAATTAAGGATGTACTTTTTTTTCAGAATGTGTGGAGTGAAATAAGACGCACCCAGACTCTATGGGGCACAAAATAGTATTAAGCCATTAATATTATCTTCATCCACTTAAAACCATGGAGAAGGAAGAAGAGGATCATAGAGAAACATGGCTTTCGTTTACTGTCCAGGAAAGAGAATCAAGCTGACTTTTACTTCCTTTCCTCTTGAATTAAATCACAAGTCAGGGTTTCCTTCAACGTCTCCCCATGCTAGAAAACAAAGGTACTCATACGTTCTACCCTGGACTGGTGTGTGTTACTAAGGCGAGCCGTGTGTTAAAGTGGTACCGAAATGCATAATGACGACATAGGAGGGAAGACGGAGGGAAAGCCACAGAAAACGGAACACTGAGCCAAAGAGGAGACCACACACGTTCTCACAGTGTATATTCCTCTCGAAGAACATCACTCCCAAGAGGACTGCACGTGAAGTAGAGGTGGTCACGGCACATGCGTGACCCAGATGCGGGCATGCCAAGTGAACCCAACGCAAGGCTGAGATGCCGGAATCCTGTGTGCAAGTCCCCAAGGGAGACGAGAGAAAAGGGTTGCTCTCAGCCATTCCACCCTGTGCTATTTTAAGCTTGATGACTTCATTCTTGTTTGTTCTGAAGCAGCACAGATAGGCTGCATCAATTTATGTTACTACAGGAAGATAAGGAGACCCAGAGCCAAAGCAGCGTATTTCTCCCGCCTCCAGTTAGGGCATTATGAAGCTGGAACTGTGACATGTCGAGCAGCTGAAAGCACTGTTTCTTGTTTGTTTGTGTTTTTTAAAAGCCTGAGAGCATTTCACAAACATTTTCATGTTTCATGGAACCAAACGCCAGATCCACCTGAAAAATGGCATGAGGTGGAAGTGCTGGTAAAGCACTTTCGGTTAAGTTAAGCCTTTCAGTTTTGTCGGCCACCCAACAGGGAGAGCAAGCCCAGCCACTCCAGACACAGGAAGCTCATCCTCGTCAGAGGCACAAGAAGGGGAAATGCCAACCATTCAAGCTGGAACACAGCTTAAGGTAGACTGGGCTCCCACACGACATCTCATTACACAAATAGACCTCTGAGGGCACAGGCCTTTCCTTGAACTTTCCAAGAAACCTAATGAACCAGACTGTACAAGGGGCAGGCATACAATAAATTACATCTATTAAACCTCTCCCGGGCACTGCACATATTATTAAGAACTCCTAACGATCCTCTTAAAGTTCTTATTATTTCTATTTTAAAAGACCGAAAACCAGCTCAAAGAGGTAGAGAAATAACGAGGCCAAAAATACACAGCTAGTAAGAATCAGAGCGGAGACTAACCCTTCTGCTCCATGGCAGGTACTGTCAAGAAACTCTGTCTTCACTGAGAGGGGCAGACTTGAAGTTTCTAGAGGAATACTGCTCCTTCACTAGCCTATCCAATTTGTCAACTTCTCCTGTCACTCTCCCAGCAAAGATCATACGGAAACAATGAAGATGTACGGGAAAACCCAGGAGCCCATCCCACAGCTGCCACTTCCTAATGACTTGACCTTGAGCAAGTTCCATCTCCCCTGAGCCTCAGGCTCCCCAGGTGTAAAGGTATGTTTAGGTCTCTCTCTGTTACAGGTTGGAGACCAAGCACAACAAGGACTGACGACTCCTGGCAATTCGGCAGGCGTACCATATATGGTGGCATTATGCCAGGTGTGTGTATATCTTTTTAATTGAAGTGAAACTGACATTACATAAAACTATCCTTTTAAAAATGAACAATTCAGTGGCATTTAGTACGTTCATGATCCTGTGCAATGACCACCTGTATCTAGACCCAAAATATTCTTATCACCCCAAAATAAACTCCTATGCCCATTAAGCAGTCAGTTCCCCTTCTCCACTCCTACTAGCCCCCTAGCAACTCCAAATCTGCTTTTTGTCTCTGTGGATTTGCCTGTTCTGAATGTTTCACGTAAATGGATTCATACAATATAAGACCTTTCCTGTCTGACTTGCATGTAACATAATGTTTAAGGTTCACCCCAGTTGTAGCATACAACAGTACTTCATTCCTTTTTATGGTTGAATGATCTTCACCTCGTGTGTATATACCACAGTTTGTTTATCCACTGATCTCCTGGATAAACAAGCTGGGCTGTTTCCACCTTTCGGCTATTGGGAATGCTATGAACATTCGTGTAGCAGGTTATATCACTCAAAGGACTTTTACATTTGATTCTAACAAGTACGTGAGGTAGAGCCTGGTCATAGGAATGATATTTGGGGTGTGCTTTCTTCATTAATTTAACACATTCAAATCCCTGCCTTTTTTTTTTTAATCAAGAAAAATGGTAAAGAACTTCCAAGGCCAAGTCACATGAAGACTCTGTGAAGAACAGAATGAAAAGGTGTTTATTAATGATTTTTTTTAATTAATCATAACTGAGACTATGTGACAGGACTTTCACAAAATTGGACATTCCTAACATGCATGGAAATGTGAAGGCTTTAATAAAGATTAAATTCTTTAAAAAGTAAAGATACTGGAGGAATATGGAGAAAGAAATGAGACACAGGAGAGCAAAGGAAAGCTTCTCATCTCTGGTTCAGTCCTTCTTTGTCATCAAATTCAGTGACTTCAGAACATCCGACCTTCCACTGGACAGAACCATCTTCACCAAGTTGACACATTACTACTGTCCGGAAACTCTGAGCTCAGAACCTCAAGCAAGGCAGGCAACCATGGACGTGAGGCAACCTCCCAGGGCTTCACCACACTTGCACAGGTCTGGCCGAATGGAAGAACCATACGCTCACATCTAAACTTCAGCAAGGGAAAAGCTAATACTGTCATCGTTAAAGTTGTCATTGTTTGGCTTCCAAGACCACTCCTCAACAGAACAAAGAGACACAACTCCCTGTAGGTGTTAACAGTCTCAAGTTGTCAAGGAAAAGTCTCAGTGCCCTTGAATTCTTTTTTAATCTAAGGTTTTGAGCTTTGGATGCAGGATAAAGTGAACCCAATCACAATAGGCTCCTTGAAAGGGCAAAATGCAATCTCACCTTAGGAAAGAGGGACGCCAGTGCAGTCCCTGTGAATCAGCCAACCACGGGCACACAGCACACGCTGATTAAAAGAACTTGGCACCACTCACTGTGTCATGCCAAGTATTCTTCGTTGTACACATAATAAAGTCAGTCAGATGAACATTCTCATACTGTGTTCCCAATGTGATGGAAAGAAAAAAAGTGACTATTCAACATTTTAAAGGTATTCAGGGTGGAACACAGAAGGGAAGGGAGTGAGAACCATTAGAATTCTCTGTCTGAATAGTAGCGAAGCCTTCCTCCTCGCTGGCTGTCTCCATTAGCACCAACTGTTCCTTCTTTTCTTTTGTCTTCCCCAGTCAAGACTCTCAATGCAGGGATATACAAATCAGGAGGTGGAGAAAACCCTTTTTAGAACACAGATTCATTTTAAACGCTTAAATTTTACCACGAAAGGCGGGGAAAAGCATATTTTCTCCCTCTACTTCCATCCCCACTCCCTCCTCCCAAGATAATTTGCTTCAATCAGGAGTCAGCTGGCAAACTTTTTCTTTAAAGGGTCATTTAGTAAATATTCTAGGCCTTGCGGGCCATTCCGTCCCTGTTACAACCACTCGACCCTGCCAGTGCAGCACAAAACTAGCCACAGACCAAACTTTGACAATGCTAAGGGCTGGCTGTGTTCCAATAAAACTTGATGGACGGACTCAAGTTTGAATTTCATGTTAACTTTTACATGTCACGAAACATCACCCTTCACTTTTTTCAACTATTTAAATTTTTAAAAAACTATTTAAATATTTAAAAAACTATTCTTTGCTCACGGGCCAGCAGCAGGCTGGATAAGGCGCACAGGCTACAGTCGGCCAACCCTGCTTTAAATTATCGATGCTAACTTTTTGGGGATGCAGTGTATGTGGGTTTTTTTCTTTCCCTTTTTTTTTTTTTTTTTAAAGGGGGAGGGAGGTTTAGAGGTTTGCATAAACCAGATGCAATCCAGGCAAGGGCAGCATTACAACGGTGTACTGCAGAAAGAAAGCACTTACGTCTGTGACATGAATCCCAAGAAAGTTTGAAAACTCCTTTAATCACTTCTTGGCAGAGGACTGCAAATTTTAAAACGTGCCTGCTTACCTCTAAAAATTAAAAGTTCCATTCCGTTTTCTTCAAATGAGAAATTATAAGAATAGCTATTTATATTTTCTGAATCAGATCAGTAGGTACTCACTAGATGCCTCATCGGTCAGCACTGGGCACCCCGCAAGACATAGAGCATATCAAAATATATCTTTTCTCCTAAAGGTCTTTGATCCCCAAGAGCTTTCAGTGGCATATCGTCAGTATGGAGGTGAAAGACAGATTGGGGCTGATCCCTCCCAAACCACAATCCCAGGTGATCCCCCTTTGATCCACTGCATGCATTTTAGTGATGATTTCAACTAGGGGGTTAGTATACATATTTATGGCAATGAAGTTGGATAGCATCGTAGGAAGAATTCCAGATTTAAAATAGTGATTCAGCCCCTTAGTTCTGCAATCCTGGGAAAACCAATGAACCTCTCCAAAATCCTCTAAGAACAGACATAAAAATATCTTCCTCAAATAATTCCAACACCTTAGTACAGGGCCTGGTAGACACTAATATTTAAGGAGCCCCTGCAATGTACGGGGCCCCAGGAAAACAACAAACAAAGCAGACCCAGTCTTCGCCATCATGAAACTTAGAGACAAATGGAAACTTGTTGGGTTTTGTCATTAAAAACACATACCTAAAACACTCAAACTATCAAAGGCCTATCTTCCTTCGCTTTCTCTACTTTTAATTCCACTTCAACCTGTAAATCGGGGAATAATATCGGCTTTGGAATCTTCCAGACCCAGATCAATACACAATGTCTGTCATGCATCTGCCTGTTCTGCTCTAGAGCGTGACTTCAGGAGACCCTTGGTTTTTGAAGATTTAAATATACCTGATTGAGACTATTCTAAGAAAGTCTATAGTCCATGGCAAGTGCTAACTTATGGCTTTACCAAGGCAAGGTTTGAATTGCCTATGTGGTAAAAAAGGGTTAGGATATGCTGCACCAAAATATGACACTCTGACATGAGAAATAGTTTAAGCTGAAGGAAGCTGAGAAACAGCTGGTGCGGGACCGAGTCTCCGAGCTCCCCTTCTCCCTGAAGCGGGTCCCTAGACCCTCATGGGAGAGGTGCCCTCCCGATACCAGGAGGAAGGGCGCATCCTTATCCCCAAGGACGGAGGGACTCCGAGAGGAATCTGAGAGGTCAGGCCTTGCTACATCCCCCATTGACTATGCTCAGCTCCCACCCTTCCGTCCTATCGCGCTTTTCCACGACTTTCCACTCTTCACCAAACCTCATATGAAAATGCTCAGGCTTAACCGTTTCTCAGAGTCCTCATTTCCTTATGAAGGCTCCCGTGTCATGTGAAACTCACATTATTTAAATTTGTATGCTTTTCTCTCATTAACCTGTCTGTTGTCAGTCCAACTGACAGGGCCCTAGCCAGACAACGTAGGAGGGTGGTAGGAAAAAGGAGTTTTCCTCCCCTCCAGAGGCAAGGTTGGTTTGTGAAGGCAAGTCCTTTAGCTAATGAGTAAGCCAGGCCCAGCATCTGCATCTCAACTCAGGTTGGTTTTTTTCAATTAACAAAAGGTTTCATTTAATCCTCACAACTACTCTGAGAGGTAGGCACAACCATCCTCATTGAAAACGTGTAAAATCTAAAAGCAACAGCACACTGGAGTGGCTTTTTGGCATTTGAAAATCCACAAGGATCTTGAGCTGTCACCCTCCCATGTTCAGGGTCTAAACAGCGGGCCCTGACCTAGCTACCCTTAGAATCAACCTGAGAGCTTCAGAAAATACTGATGCCCAAGCCCCACTTCAGATAAGTTAAATCAGACCATCTGGGAGCGAGGCCCAAGTATCATGACCTTTTAAAGGCTCCTCAGAATCTTTGTCTGGGGTAGAGTTTATAAAGTGACAGTCCATGAGCCAAACTTAACCAGCAAATTCTTTAAAAATCCAAAGATTTCACATAATGCTAAGATTCTGGCTGCGTCTACAACTGTGCTGTTCAACATGGCAGCCATGAGCCACATGCGACTATTTAAATTAACTCAATTGAAATAAAACTAGAAATTTGGTTCCTCAGTCATACTAGCCACATTTCAAGTGCTCAATAGCCACATATGGCTGCCTTACTCAATGACGCAGATATGGAACATTTCCATCATTATGGAGTGTTCTATTAGAGCTGTTCCTAAGGATTCAAGAATCTAGGTCAGCATTCCAACAAGATAACACTGGTCAGAGTGTCATTCACCTGCTATCGACAGGGCACAAGGTTTTCCACTGGCTGCCTGACTCACTTCATTCATTTACATGAGCCGCCCAGTCTCTCAGAAGCCATATCCAAACCCCACCTAGCCACTACACATGCTAAATAAAACTTGTCCAGGGGCCAGATTAAATAGATTCAAATTCTTCACTTCTATTTTTTTTCTTTTTTTGAGGAAGATTAGCCCTGAGCTATCATCTGCCGCCAATCCTCCTCTTTAAGCCGAGGAAGACTGGCCCTGAGCCAACATCCGTGCCCATCTTCCTCTGCTTTATAGGTGGGACACCTGCCACAGCATGGCTTGACAAGCGGTGCGTAGGTCCACACCCCAGGTCGCCAAAGCTGAACGTGCAAACTTAACCACTGCGCCACCCAGCTGGCCCCTCAAATTCTTCACTTCTAAAGCCTAATTGCATGGGTTGTGTGTTCTCTCTCTCCCTCCATCTCTCCAACTCTGCTTTTGCTACAGTGAGAAGGTTAATCAGTATGACAATACATTCTACGTGACGAATGATCTACTGGCTTTTGGAGTCAGTCTCTGTAAGATGAATGTGAGCTTGTCCTATGTGCACGTGTCCCCATGCTTTGAAAGATTAGGTTCATCCCTTACCCACTAATGAAGATTCAAGCATACTTCAACTTACATAGAAATGGTCACTTTCTCCTTTGAGTGACAGGTATTAAGGTACATGCATTCTCTCCCATTCTGTCCAGCTAGCCCTACTGGACCAAAATCCTTGCCTGATATGCTTGAGAAGCCTTTCCAGAAGCTGGCCTGCTCCTCCAATGATGGAACATGCTCAGAACCAAGGAACCAACTGCCATTTGTTCACAATGGAAAACCTGAATGCAGTGTAGAAACCCACAATTTCAGTCAACTCATAACTCCTCCATATCCAGGCTCAAAGTAAAATTCAGAGAATGCCAATAGAAGATTTATTGATTTTGAGAATCTCAAAATTTCCTGCACGTTTGCAGCAAGGTCTGCAGAAGGAGCTTGAAAAGCTGCCTACCTCCTCAAGGAGAGAAAATTCATACAACACTTTGTACAGGATTTAACTAGGACTAAACCCAACCGTCACCCTCAAAGAGGGAATTAATCTCATGTACCCACTAGTTTGGGATTTAATTAAAATCTCCTCTAACCATTGCCAAGACATTCTTTAAACTTAGTCTTCCTTATCCTCTTTAGAACTTTTCTTTTTTAGTATCTAGGGTTAGCAAAACAGTTAAGTTGAGTTCTCCTGTTATTTATGTATTAAATCCCGGGAAACACGCAGGGAAAACAGAGAGTCATATGGGAGTTTTAGTTTTCAGTACATCAAATGCAAAAGACAGAATGGTCCCCTAGGAAGAGATATTTAAATGGCAACCTCTTTGCCACTGGACCAGACCACCACATCTGGAACACAGGGCTTCTTCCAAGCAGAACGACTCAATCGCTGCCTCGGGAACCGGGCTTTGAGAGCGAGCACCAGACAGGGCTGGGGAGAGTCACCCAAGGAAGACCCTCATTCCTCCAGACATCAAACCTCTGTGGCCACTGCCAGCCAGCTGCTACCTCCATTCTCAGCTAAAAGTAGTTAAGGAGGAAGCCTCTGGCAGCTGAGCCACAGGGAGAGCACGTTGGGAGGGGGCATTACTTCAAGGTGAACATGGGGAGGAGGATTAAAAAAAAAACAAAAAACAAAGGTTATTTATATGCCACAATGAGAACACTTAGCTTCCAGAATCCAATATAACTCTTCTATTGTCGTAATAGTATTTATTACATTAATAGTATATTATTACAATACTTCTATTATATTTATCTCTTTGAAAGAACACCCAGGACCTGACCACCAATATGTTCTTTAAGTTTTCTATTCTTCCTTTTTCTCCCAAAGCCCCCCGGTACATAATTGTGTATTTTTAGTTGTGGGTCCTTCCAGTTGTGGCATGTGGGAGGCCACCTTAGCATGGCCTGATGAGTAGCGCCATGTCTGCGCCCAGGATTCGAACTGGTGAAACCCTGGGCAGCGGAAGCAGAGCGTGCGAACTTAACCACTCGGCCACGGGACCAGCCTCAACACCAACGTATTCTTAATGGAGAAACTCAGCAACCCACTCCATGTGTTGGAGAACATTCACTGGTGCCAGGCACAGTGTTTCTACAGTGTGAATGAAGGACACGCCCCCCCTAGGATGACAGGTGAGGGGGCTAAGAGCTCACATACTCCCTCATGCTGCCCGTAGGCAATCGTTACTCTGCATTTACTCTTAACCCCAGTCTTCATTCCTAGGGGAGGAAGGCAAACCAGGCCTCAAAGACTCTCATGGCCAGAGTGGTGGTTTCTTCAGACCACAGACAAGGAGCTCCTTAATCACATTTAGCAAGTTAATAATCTATTCAAGGCCACCTGGGGATTAAGTAGCAAGAGCACAGAGGAGAAAGGCTTCCCCTGCATGAAGGAGAAACCAGTGTTCATTCAGCATTAGCAACAAAAAGGAGGATTACTGTGCTCAGCTTCCTCCCACGTGAAAAGCTGGACTTTGAAACCTACACAGATGTGTCTATGGAATCCAAAACAACACAGCGACGATGGGGCACTCTTAACAAAAAAAAAAAAAGCAAATGGTAAACTCAAGTAATTAATCTTGTACTCAGCATCACCAACCATCTCTCAGTAGACAGAAAGGCCAACCCCAGGACTCCCGCATGTGGTGTATGTTGGAGGAGCTAATATTATGTCGGAAGAGCTATTTCAAGCACCTGCTTTGACTCCATACCCAGCTGTTGTTGTTTGTGTGGTTAGTTCTTAAAATGCCCACAATGAAAATGTACCCATCCTAAATATATTTCATTGTTTCAATGATAGAGGCCACCTGACCACTGTTTAGTTTAAATCAACACCACTTCTCTCAGAACTACTTTCTATAAAGATTAATTAATATAATCCATACCAAGCACATAGTACCGTACATAATGGTAAGTAGTCACTTAACTTATTCAAAATAATAGCTAACATTTGCAGGCTGCTATGGACCAGGCACTGAACTAGGCCCTTCACACACATTCTCCAAGACTCTTCCCCACATTCCTACACAGGTGCTATTATCACGTCCAATTTACAGATGAGAAAACAGAGGGACACAGAGGTTAAAGCAACTTGCCAAAGGTCACACTGCAAAAAAAAAAAAAAAAAAGCGAAGGCTGGGAATCAATCCAAATCGAAGGTTCTTAACCAGCATGCTAAGCAATTTCTTAACTCTAACAACAGGGCAGCATTCGCACCAGAATAATTTACCCTCTTTTACGTTTCATGCTGAAGTGATTTTTGTGGTCATTTTTATGTGGAGTGAGAGCAGGGTGGGGAAGCTGTTTATCAATATGTGTGCCCACCACCATCTCCAGCAGCTTCCCTCATGCTGGATTCAGCCCTATTTGCTGACTGGCGGCTCCCCAGGGGTGACACAGCCATCAGTGGGAAAGCAGCTGGAATCCAGAATGAACATGGCTACACTTCATCGCTGCCTCTTCACTCAGGACAAATACTCCCTCAGTATGCAAGGCTGAAGGGATGACGAGAGGCACAGAGACAGGAGAGAGAGGCCCCATTCCAGGAGAATAAGTGTTTGGTTTGGGGGCTTAGAGAACAGGAAGGCTCTGGCCATAGCTTCAGTTCCTGAAGGGTAAGAAAGCGGCAGACAGGAGACTGAGCAGCCTGGTCCCTCTGAGGCAGAAGGAAGCCTGGAGTCAGGAAGAGGGAGGCCAGTGCAAAACGTTGAAGGCTAGCTGCCTGGGCCGGTGGCTAACTGCAAGGCCAGCTCAGGGCAGCCAACTTCAACAGCAGTTCCTACTTCAAAGAGAGAGAACAGAGTGGGGAGGGGCAATGACAGTGCAGACATTCTCCTTATGGCCCGCGTGCACATCACAGAGCGCGTGACTAGATACAATAATGGGAAATAGCATTTCCAGGCGAATTGATACTAAACACAATCGAAGAAAACAAGAGGGTTTGTGAAGCCAAATCACATCCCTAACCATATTCTTGAAGAAAAGAAAAATGGATGGGCTTTGAAATATGGATAAATGTTTTGACTTGCTTTTTTAACACTGACAAATGGTCATCTCGGCCCGATGTGTTCATGTTTAACATTACAGCACTTACCTTTAAAGTAAGCAAAAAGATCATTTCTTATACCCAAAAGCCTTTGGTTACAAAGGAAGTGGTCCAAAATTCACAAATTGAATTAAATTAAAAAACGGATTGGAAATAATGACACTAAACATCCTCACTCAAGGAACTGTGAGCAGAAACAGTCTTTCAATAGCCTGTGACACATTATTAAATACCAGCATACACACACACCACCCCAGGGCCTTGGGCTCTAAACTTAGTAAGGAATTCTCAAGAGCTGGCTCTTCTGTGACAGCCTGGAAAGGAATGCAACAACTCAGGTCCATCTCCAGACTAGAAAACCCCAGCCAGAGGCCAGAGGCAGGACAACCTCTTCCCAGGGTTCCAACTCAAAGGAACCAACCGCCATATCTGGGTCAACTTCTGCGGCAGCAAATACCACAGGAAACAGGGCAAGTGAGAACATCAGAAAGGACCTCACTGAGATGGTCAACCGATGACTGAGCGCACACACCCTGGACCGAGGCAACAGAATATGGTGGCTAAAAGCCTCAAGGCTCTGGAAGGGATCCCAGTTCACCTCCTCCAGCGGTAGTAACAGAAATTACCCTGTGGATGTAGTGAGGCAGTCATGAATCAGTGACAGCTCACAACAAGAGCTCAGAGCTAGGCAGCTATTGACACCACTTCCACCTCCATCACCAAACCAAGAGTAAGCATCAGTTCCTAGGAGGGCAAAAAGGGGACCTTAAGACTTAATGATTCTCAGGTCCAGATCATCTGAACAAATGGAATTTTGTATCTGTCAATCAGAACACTTTCGAGAGAAGAAACAATCCTTTGGTTTACAGCCACGGCCAAAACTTTGAGACCACAAATGCCTCACAAGAGTAGAAATGGCCACAGTATAACAAAAACCTTTCATTATTTTCTTTCTAGACAAAAGAACTGTAAGCTATTTTGCATTCTTCTTAGTTTCTAATTTTTTTTTTTTTTTAGTATCTGACACCATAGCGATTAAAAACAACCTCTAAAAAGTCTTTGTTGAGCATCAGAATGAGACAGCTGGGATGCTGGCAGGAGGAAAGGTCCAATCTTGTCACTTTGCAAAAGGAATTCATATTCATAATTAATGATGCTTTTGTCCCTGCCAGAAACAAAATCTAAAGGCTCAACTATGCTTAAGTAAATTCTACCCAAGCCAACTGCAACACGATTTTATAAATCACAGAGCAACAGAGAAGAATAAGATTCTGTGACTCATGAGCATAAAGAAAAAGACTAACAAGACAGCCATATTGCAAGGAAGAAATTGGGTTAAAAATGTTAATTTCCAAAAGGAGGGTTACATTTTCTTCCTCCTGCATAAAAGAGTAATCAAAAATTTTAACATCCTAAGAAAAGATATATATTTAACCATCACTACATGTATTTGAAAGATGCAGTAACTCTTTATTCCTGAGTGTGCCAGACACCACCAGGAAAAGAAATGGGACCACTATTATTGCCCCAAAATGTCAACTACAAATAACCAAGATGGGCAGATAAACGACAAAATTAGCTTTGGTTTGAGAGGCATTTCGACAGAGATATTGGCAGAGAAGTAGAAAACCTTTAAATAAATACTAGTGAACCATTTCAGAAAATGTCCTTAAAGATAATTTTTCTCATTACACAGCTGTTCACAAGCTACACAAAGACACATCAGTGCTAAAGTAGAGCGTTAACGTTCATTTTCATTCAACAAAGTTCTATTTAGCAACTACTATGTTAGGGGCTAAGGGTATACTGATGAATAAAACTGAAAACACTGCCAGGGTGGTTGCCTGAGGTTGGGGGGCTGGGGAGTAACTGCCTAATGGGTATGGGTCTTTGTTTTTTTGTGGTAAAATATACTTAACATAAAATTTACCATTATAACCCTTTTTGCAAAATTAAGATTTTATTTTTTTTTTAAGAGCAGTTTAGGGATCACAGCAAAATTGAGAGGAAGGTACAGAGATTTTCTATATACCCGCTGCCCCCACACATGCAGAGCCTCCCCTATCATCAACATCTCCCACCCGAGTGGTACATTTGTTATGATTCTATCAGTGTAAATTCATCAAAGTCCACTGGTTACATTAGGGTTCACTTTGATGCTGTGTATTCTACGGCTTTGGACAAATGTATAATGACCTGCATCCGTCATTATGGTATCACACAAGAGTATTTCCACTGCCCTAAAAATCCTCTGTGCATTATAACCATTTTTAAGTGTACAGTTCAGTGGCATTAAAGTACATCCACATTGTTAGACAACCATCACCACTGTCCATCTGTCCATCTGCAGAACTTTTTCATCAGCCTGGGTCCAGGATTTAACTTGGCGTGATGAAAATGCTTTGGAACTCGACAAGGGTGGTGGGTGCACAAAACCGTCAATGTACTAGACACCACTGAAATGCTCACTTTAAAACGGTTAATTTTATGTTATGTGAATTTCACCTTAAAAAAAAGAAAGAAAGAAACAGTGCTGGGTACACCAGAGTGCTCAATATTTGTTAATAAATGAATGCGTCCTCAAGAAGTTTACAGGTTGGAAACAGGGACAGGCAGGAGTGCAGGTCCCAGGTATGGAGCAGAGCAGGGCAGCTCCTCACCCCCCTGAGGACGGAGAAAAGGGCTCCCAGAGGAGGGACCCTGAGAGAAACCTTCCAGAGGATGAGGGTGGGCCTGCAGGGGAGGGAAGGAGAGGAACATTCCAGGTCCACGCCATGGCCAAGGACGGTGACAGATTCCACATACCTTGGCATGAGGGAGACAACTAAAACACTCAAAATTCATTATGAAGATGGTAACTATGTCAGGTGATGGGTTTGTTAATTAACTTGATAGTGATCATCACTTCACAACGTGCATGTTAAATCGTCACGTACACCTTTAAAAAAAATCACACTGTACAGCCTAAATATATACAATTTTTATCTGTCAATCATATTTCAATGAAGCTGGAAAAAAAATTATTAAAATAAAAAATAAAAATTCATTCAAGTTATCATTACAATACCCCAAATCTAATAAGTAATACAATAATTACTATAATTATGTCATATTTGTAACATAAATATTTGTTTATAAACAAAATAATAAACCATAATACTAATAAAAATAATAAAGCCCACGGAATCAAGGAGAATTGTGAAATGCCAGAAGTGTTTTGGGGGAAAACAGAGCTAGAGCAGGGCAGAGGTTGGATACAGAGAGGTGGGAGGGGACAAGGAAAGGTGGGATCAGAAGTGAGTGCTGGTGTGGGAGGAGCCACCAGGTCTGACGTGAGCAGGGACTCCAGATGTCACGCGACACAGAATCATGTGACCGTGTGTGCCAGCTCTTTGGGACTTTCATAGCCACAACCTCATTTGAGCTCCATGGTCACCCTGACAAGCAGGTATACCAGACCCGACAGTCTTCTCATAGACAACAAGGCCAACGTGTTGGACTGACCCAAGGCCACGCAGCTGTGACTGGGCAGCGTGAGCCTGGAGCCAACCTCCTGACCAGGCCCACCTTCAGCAGAGCCGCCTCTCCATGAAGGCGGCCAGCTCAGTAGGAATGAAAACTCCAACACTCTGTTCAACTCCATCACTGGTCTTATTCTGCTTAATCTTTTGAAAACAACTGGGCAATATTTTCACACTGGGAAATGACTTTCTAGTAAAAAGGATGCAGTCCTTTTTGGTAAGATGTGGACTCTTACGCACAACTTAGCACAGTGGTTGTTTCTTGGATGAAATGATGCATGGACTGTCAAATTTCTAAAATGATAACTTAATTATGAATAATTTAAAACCTATCTTAAATGAACCAAGCTGTCAACAACTGCCTCAAAAATGGCACCGCCACATTCCATTAAACTGCCAAATAAAAACACTTGCAAGATCTAGCTCAGTGATTCTCAACCAGGGCCACTTTGTCCTGCAGGGGGCATCTGGCAACATCTGGAGACATTTCAGGTTTTCATAACCGGGCAGGGGTCGAGACCAGGCATGCTGCTCAACATCCTACAACGCACAGGACAGCCCCCTCACAACAAAGAATTATCCAGCCCCAAATGTCAATAGCACTGAGATTGCGAAGCCCTGGCCTAAATTCCTAGGTGGTTCTATACATACAACTGATTTCTGCGGTGGAAAGAATATGGGACTGAAGGGTCAACAGAGCCGAGACACACTCCAGAATCTGCCACCTCGAAGCTGTGTGACATTTTAACCAAGTCACTTCAAGTCACCAAGGCTGGTTTCCCTTGTTTGTGAATGGGGCTCCTACCTAACCTTCCCCAATGAGATAAAGCAGCCGAGGGGCTTGCTGGGTGCATCGACAGGGAGAGGGCCCCCAGTAAATCCTCCAGGCCAAGGCTGGACTAAGACCCTTGTGACAGGCAAAAAGTACGTCAGATTTTCCAACGAACACGCATTGCCAGCACTGGCTTCAGACAAACGCATTTGGAAAAACCACCACCAGAGCACTAGGCATCCATCTAAACAAAGCTGGAGGCGATTTTACTATCCTTGGATCTGGTGAAACAGGAGTCTGTATGTTGGCAGTGGGAACCTGGGCCTGGTATCACTGCCACCTCCCACACAGACATGCGTAAGCCCACCTGTGACCAGGGACCAACAACAGAACCGCCGACACCATTGGGAGGTCAGGGGGGTACGTTTACATGGCTCATTATTTCCTCCAGTTCCAGGACAACCAAGGCATCTTGCGCTTGGCTTTATATCGTATTATCCAAATGAAGTATCACTCTCATAATCCGCATCTGCCTTTCAACAAGCACAGATGGCAATCACGTGCTTAAATGGCAAACCAAGGGCTCAAATTCGGGCAAGCTCTCAGAGCTGGCTGTCTGGGTGGGTTCTGAGAGAGAGGGGTCAGGAAATGGAGGACGGCGGGCACATGCAGAGAGCTCAAGGTCTCTTGTCTGCCGTGAAGCCCTCCTGACAAACCAAATGGACTCAACTGGAGTTAATGGGATCAAGTCCGCGACAGCCTTGCAAGCCCATCGTCCCAAAGAGAAGCCTAGAGATTAGCAGCACAGGAAGAAGGTTCCATTTTCACTGTCTCCTCCGCAATTCTTTTGTATTTTATCAGATACCTCTGGCCATCTTTGAGAAATTATATTGCCCTTCAACTGATAATCATATTAAAAGGGTGCATTTTCAAGATCTCTGCCTTAGCAGAAACAGCATTTTATTTTAATTTGTAATCACTCAGCTTTTCCCCCTCTCCTTATTATAAAGGAGGGAAGCAGCAGCATTGTATTGAACTGTGAAATGCGCTTAAATGCAGCTCTAAAGGAAAGAACCACCCAGCGTCTGGATATTAGTTTCCATGGTAACCAGGGTCCCCGAGCACCAGCGAACACAGCAGGAAATGCTGCAGATTTCCATAGCGCTATCTTTTACTAGAAATGAGAGTCCCAAGGCAATTTTAAACATTCGAGAATCGAAAGACATAGTATGCATGTGTGCGCACGCATGTGTCACGCACACGCATGTGCAGGCACGCACACATAGAGATGTATTTGCAAAACGAAGGCAATATGGCTGAAAGAAGCTTACTTTTACAGATAAATATGCTTATGTCAAATATAACAAATGATTAAAATATAAGCAAAACAGCCTCTCCTCCCCCCCCCCCCCCCCCCCCCCCCAAGCCAAAAGAAAACAAAACCATCTTCCACAGAAAAAGGAGGCACTGGAATGAAGTGGAAAAATGCTTTGGAAAACCAGATGACCAAGGGTTCCATATAAACAAACAAGCAAACAAGTCTTTACTGACAATGATGAACTGAGGGCACAGAACAGAGATTTTTTTCCATAACTCATGTTCTTTCCTACTTGAATGCCCTCACCATTAAACCCAGAGCAAAGTGGACCACCGGTGAGCCGTGCAGCTTTGCGGGAAACCGTGAGACAGGAAGCCCTGGGCCAGAATGAGGGTCCCCACTGTCCTCTTACTAGCTGAGTGGCCTTGGGCAAGTGACTTCACCTCGCTGAGACTCAGCTCACCCTGTAAAAATGAAATGTACTAGCTACTAGTTGGTCCATAAGAAGAATCCTGTACCACCTTAAAAATGAAAGACCTGAGAGTTAGGTTCAAAAAGAAGACAAAACAAAGCAAAAAACCTCCAGGTAATTCTCACTTTAGGCCACAGACATGTTTCTAAAAGTAGCATATAAAAACCAGATTTCTTTAAAATGGATCAAGAGACTTCACTGCCAGAATCTTGGTGATGGAAGGCCTTTTGAATATTCCTTACTTTATTCTCTGAGTTATTTCCCAATATCACATTTTTCCTACAGAAGAGCACACGTGCCCAGTTAAAGTGGAAATAAATGTTGGTTCAAAGCAGTTTTCCCATTGCGTGCGTATTTCGGGCTGGCGCTTTATCAGAGGGAGCAGACGGGGGCGGCTACACCATCAGGAGGAATAGACTCATCCTACAAAAATGCTCGTTTGACAACTTCGAGCGTCTTCAAGTTCACGTTTACATTCCAAATGGTTATTTTTATCTGAGGTAGGCAGACCCAACCGAGTTCACAGCTCTACGGCAAATGACCTTTCACAAGAAATCATCATCTGTACGAACTAAAATAATGGCATTCTTTCACGAATGCTAACCAATATTTTACCAGAAGTGACTAGGACCCATTTGTGTGTGTGGCAGTGGGAAGGGGTGGAGGAGTAGTAGTTATTAAGCCAAAACAAAAAAAAGGGGAAGAACTAGGATGGAGAAGAGAGAGGGAGATGGGAGGAGAATCCCCATTGCTGGTGCACAGAATGCACGACGGCCCTGGAAGCTGGAAGGAAGGAACTGCTGAGTAAACCGCTTCATTATGTAAACTGCCTAATGACACAAATAACCACGCTGCACAGAGATCAACCCCATCGCTCCTAAAAACACACGTCCTCTCCCCGCCTGGACCTTCCTCCCCTGCGCCACCGCTACCGCCACCACTGCGTCATTCACCAGCATTTATTAAGGCTGCTGAAGTCAGACAGAAAACAGCACACGGCATAATTCAAGACTCATCAGGGGAAAACATACCAGGGCAAAACGGGGTACCGCCACTGAACTGAGCGGGAACAGACGCTTCTCTCGGTTAGCGGTAGGGCAAGCCTTAAAAGGACACACGGGCTTGGGTGTGGAATTCGGAGAGTCGTAGCTCTCTTTGCTGTAGGATTTTAGGATTCTGGGGACATCCTGCTCTGGACACTCAGGACATGCTTACGGAAAAGTGGGACTCAGGTTAGTGCCTTGCAGGCTAATGCACAATAACCGCTCTTTCAAGTGTCTTTTTAGGAGGACAGTGACAAGTCAAATGTGGCACAGGCAGGACAGCGGCTAACCATAACGGAACAGCCCGTCTCTGGCAACTGTTGCTACCCAACCACAGGTCAACAAAAAAAGGCCACTTGTAGAGCGGGGAGGGTGATGTTGTCAGGCATCAGTTTTAAAATCAAGAAAAGATCGCGGCGGGGGGTGGGGGGCGGTGGGCAGCCCAGTGGTATAATGGTTAAGTTCACGCACTCTGCTTCAGCAGCCTCAGGTTCACGGGTTCAGATTCCTGGCATGGACCTACACACCGCTCATCAAGCCATGCTGTGGCAGTGTCCCATATACAAAACAGAGGAAGATCAGTGCAGATGTTGGCTCAGGGAAATCTTCCTCAAGCAAAAAGAGGAAGATTGGCAACAGATGTTAGCACAGGGCCAATCTTCCTGACAAAAAAAAAAAGGGACCAGCCCGGTGGCACAGCAGCTAAGTTTGCACGTTCTGCTTCTCAGCAGCCCGGGGTTCGTGGGCTCAGATCCCAGGTGCGGACATGGCACGGCTTGGCACGCCATGCTGTGGTAGGCATCCCACATATAAAGGAGGGGAGGATAGGCATGGATGTTAGCTCAGGGCCAGTCTTCCTCAGCAAAAAGAGGAGGACTGGCAGTAGTTAGCACAGGGCTAATCTTCCACAAAAAAAAAAGAAAAGAAAGAAAAAAAAGAAAAAAGATCAAAAGATCAGTGGGATCAGAAAGGAGAGATTTCATTTTATCACCAGTAATGCCTGGTTCATGATTCCAAATCTCCTAGAATATACAAATTTGCCCACCAAAATAATTGAACATATATGCACCCACCTCCTAACTCCATCAACTAATAAAGGGGAAAAAAAGGAAAATGAGATTTTTTTTTAATTTGTAAAATAAAAATATTCAATAACTGTGTGAATTCCCTTGTTATTTCTAGCCCTTACCTATAATGTGACTTGTAACAAGTGTTTAAAATACACATACTAGCCTACTGTCCTGGACTCAAACACCAAGGACCAGTTTCATATAACGGAAACCAAAAAATAACAGCTTTTAAAAAACGGAAAATGCTAACACAAACTTCACATTCATAGGGCCATTTTTAAAAAGTTGTTTTATCCTAAGCAGAATGTGTAGGATTAAGTTTATCGTGCTAATGAGTTCAAACGACTCAAGGTCTGTCAGAGAGGAAAAGCATCCCCAAAATAATGAAACCTAAAAGGAGAGGAGAATGCAGATTTATGAACCCATTTCAAAAGGCATCATATTTTTTGTTACCCCTTATTAGGTCAATGATAGCTCAAAACCTCTGTAGAGGACATGGAGAATTTGTATCTTGAAGCTGTATTTACATTATAGGCACAGAGTTTCTAGCCAGGTTACATATTATTTTAAGTAGCAACAACTTATAAAAGTATTTTTATTTATACTTCATGTAAGATTGAGATTATCATACGTATTCAACATAAAAATAGACACACTCATACATATATAAATATTTAAGCGTGGACTGGCTTGAGAGGCTGATGAAAATTAATAAGGCTACATTAAAGCTATCCCAGGTTTTGGTACCATCACAGCCCTCAGCAAAGTTGGAAGCATCTCAAAAACGACCTCCACATAGAAACCAGTCATCCTGGAAGAGAGGATTCAGTCTCCCTGATATTAATGTACGTATTATTAAGATTACTTAAAATTTTAAGAATTAGCAATTCAGTTTCTCAGTTACACTAGCCACATGTAAAGTGCTCAATAACCACATGTGGCTAGTGGCTGCCATATTGGATGGCAAAAATGAAGCACGTTTCCATCATCACAGAAAATTCTATCACACAGAACAGCCCTGGCCCAGACTAAAAGCTCCACGAGGCCAGGACTCCATCAGCATCACGCACCACAGCACACGCAGGACCTGTCAAGGCCTGGCATAAGGCATGCAATTAAGAGGAAAACAAAACACACACACAAAAAAGAAATATGGGAGAAAAGGTGACTTTGTCTTTGCCTAACCAATTTTTCACCTTAACCAACTACAAATGTTCTTCTTTTTCACAGCTTTGCTCTCACTCCCCACACCCCATACCCCCCCACCCACCTACAACACAGCAATGAGACTTTTCCAAATGTAACTTCCAGCAGGGCAAAATTTGCTTAGGGCTTCCTCAGCAATATTCATGTGAATCCAAATCAAAAGGTCAAGTTCAAGACCCTGAAAACAAAAGGCAACAGAGAGTTTCTAGGTCATCTTCTACTGAGCGTGCCTAGGTTCATGTTTAAAAATATTAGAGAATACAGCTGCTGGCCCATCCACTCTGTGAGCAAGCTATAAAGTGCTTCATTTTATAAATTTTTTAACAAATTAGCAAGCATTTCCCCAGCATCTAAGAAGTGCCAGGCTCCAGGAAATCAGAGCCAAGATGTTCCTATGCAGCTATCACAGGCTCTAAGTAAAATTAACCCCAGCCAGTTTCCCATAAAACTTCTTCTCTGGGCTCCAGAAGGTGCTTTATGCTAGCTTCCTTTTTCTCCTATTACCCATAAAGGCCACATCAGAATAAGATCACCAGAAAAATACACTATCCTTGAATTTTTCAAAGCAATAAGCTCGGCTCTTAAAGAAAAATCACAACTGAGCTTGTTTCTCAAACGCTCATAAGTACTCTCTTTTCCTGTAAGAATCCTAAACACAATAACCAAAAATAACTAAGAAAACTGAATTAGCCAGTAAGAGTACAGACCAGTTTACCATCTATAGCCACATCCACAGATTAGCAGAATACAGTTTTATGCCTTTTTATTTTTAATCAAATGAATGAATTTTTCCAAAGTCTTTCAAGGTCATATTTAAGGAATACTCAGTTCCAGGTCTGTGAGAAGGGCCTTTTTTTTTTATGACTTTTTTCTCTCAGGTTTTTTTTTTTTTAGTGAGGAAGATTGGCCCTGAGCTAACATCTGTGCCAGTCTTCCTCTATTTTGTATGTGGGACACCGCCACAGCACGGCTTGACAAGTAGCGTGTAGTAGGTCTGTGCCCAAGATCCAAACCGGCGAAGCCCGGGCCGCCCAAGCTGAGCATGCAAACTTAACCACTACGCCACCAGGCTGGCCTCTTTTATGACTTTTTAAAAATAATTATTTTTTTCTCCAGTCTGCAGCTAAGTAGCTTCCAGGTAGAAATCATAGGGCTCTAATTACATGAAAGAGTTCAGGACTTGAACACCAAAGTCAATCCAGAAGTTAAGGGCCAGTGAAGCCTCAATTAAACCACTGGTTAAAATAAAACTCGAGAGCAAACAAAACCAGTCTGACTGCCCCTTGGAAACAGCACCTCCTCCCCTAGCAGGGAAGAGTTCCTCTCTTTCCCTCCCCGCCCCACTCCTTTCACCCACCTGCCCCCTTTCCCGTGACCTCAATCATGGAATTGCTGGACCTTCTTCAGCTACAATGAAATATGAAGTCACCTGGTCCACCAGAGACTCGACCTCAGGGAGGGGTCACCGCGATTCAAATTCTGAACACCCAAATGGAATCCAGCCAAGACCCCACTCCACCCGCCTCCTGCCACCTGAGATGACAGCCTCTCTCACCCAGATTCACTAGGGCTATGCTGGTGTGACAGCTGCTGTATTTGTTCGTTTATTCATTCATCAAATGTTGTCTGCACCCTGCTAGATGACAGATACTTAGCATTTAGGTATCTGGGCTCCTCCGCGAGGAGGACACAGGCTCTCTCCTGGAGGTGTATGCAGTCTAGTGGAGAAGGTGACAACACAGCGAGGTGAGTGCTTTAGCAGAAGCATGTGCTGCACAGGCCGAGGCCTGAGATCTGCTTTACCTTGAGGGGGAGGGGGCAAAAGTGTCACAGGTGACGTGACTCAAACTCTCTCTCGGAAAACAAGCAGCAGATCCTCCAGCATCTAAAGTGGGCGGAGAGGGGGTGGACGGGGAAGGGCATTCCAAGTCTGGAATGCACGTGTGCACGCAGAGAGGGATCAAAGGTTTTAAGGGTTTCAGGAAGCCGTGAGCATTTCTCTGTGGGTGGAACTGTCGGCCACGGGCGGAGATGTCATTGGACAGGTGGGGTGTGGCAAGATGGCAAGAGGCCTCATGTGACAGCACAAACCTCAACGAGGAACAAAATCTCCTGGGAAGTTTCTAAAAATCCGAGATTCCCAGGTCCCACTCAGTGATTCTGATTCCAAGGGTACAAGGCAGGGCCCCGAAATCTGTCCTTTAAAGCAAAGTTCTGAGTAATTATGAACCACGCAGCCAGATCTAGAGACCATGGCATTTAGCAAAATCTACACTAAAAAATAAATAAATAAAATAAAATAAAACGTGTCACACACACTAAAAACACGTAACATTTTTAAGCGCCACAACTGCCTTATCCAACGTAGGCCACTGAGATTTTCCTCACCAACGCACAATCCAGATTCATTGAGTAAAGTCCATGTCTGGACTTCCATGGCTGTCTTAAAAGTTCCAGCTGCCACCCACCCACCGCATGCACGCACTACACATCTGAGAGGGGGCCTCTTTACAACTCAAATCAACCCAAACGCCCAACTGCAGTTTCGATTTTTCTCCTCTAACCCTCTCCCCTCCGTTATCCTATACTTAACTTTGCTTCCTCCACTCCCTTTGTCTCCAGAGCAAAAATTGGAAACTCTAAAGATAACACGGAAAATTCAGACTGCCCGACTTCATTCATATTTTATGAATTTAATAGGGCCAAAATGAGATTTTAAAATCATCAAATTTTAGAGCCGAAAAAGGTCACTGGCGATCATCTAGGACTCTCTGCCCTGGGAAAACCCGTTTTACAGTTGGGGAAAGTAAAGCCCAGAGGTGTGAAATACAATTTACACAGGGCCACACAGCTGCAAAGCCACAAGACAAACCCAGGCAGCCCAGTTTGCAATCCAATCACTATTTCTTTAATATGTTCAGGATCAAGTAACTTTAAAAGTAAACATAAGCTTCTACTAAATCCAGGTGCTCCTGACACAAGGAATCATAATTTAATCGTTCAAGTCTCGGCTCTGGGCCAGACTCCAGTTTCACCACTGACTAGCTGTGCGACCTTGGTTAGGAAAGCTCTCTTCACCCCGATTTCATCACCTCAAGTGGAGAACATGAGCACCTACCCCATAGGGCTGTTGCGGGAATAAAAAGACTCAATGTATGTAAGGTGCTTAGAGCAGAGCTCAGCCCGGGTTACTCATTCAACAGATGTTAGCTAGCACGGTTTTTAATATTAAAACCATGCCCATTTTTAAAAATGATGTATAAAGGTTTTTGGACATTAAAGATGGTCTGTCGGCTGGGGATCCATTTCCTTCCTTCTCAGAATCTTCAACTCCTCACTGTGGGTTTGGTGGGTCATCGAATCAGCCCCGAGATGGTTTTCAAAGCTATAAAATAATTACAGAGGCATACAGTGGCAGCCAAAAATAAAAGTCACACAGCATTATGCTCTTCAAAGGCCCTTGCTGACACAGCAAATGATGCAGTGGCAACGAAGGGCCAGTGCTGACAGGACGGCACATTTCATCAGCTCAATACTCCTGCATCCCAGGGAGAGAGGGAGAGCGAGCGAGGCCCTGTGTGCCAGGGCGCATGCCTACAGGTGCAGGAAAGCCATGCCCCACACGGGCCACCTCTGCTGGAGAGGGTTGAGAAGGCTGCCCCGCCAGCCACTTAGTTCTCTTTCTTTTCTTTTTCATTTTTTTAAGTAACACAGACAACTGCATCCGAGTCAGTTCAAACATTTCTCATCTCCTATGACAGGCCATGTGCTGGTCCATTATGACACAAAGAAAAGGGAGACCCTGCTCAACAAAGTCTGGCATTCTAAGTATACCAAACACCTAGACACTAATTCTTTGTGGCCAATAATACAAAACAACGTGTGCTTTCATATTAAACACGTGGTTTATTCATTCCAGAGTGCAAAAATCAAAATATGGACTTGTATTAAGTATTATGGCACTAATAAATTCTTAAATCCCATTACAGTTTAATTACTAACCTAAATATATACATTTAATAGCAACTGACAATTTCGTTTAAAACAAATGAACAAAACAGGTCTAACATATTTCCACACTCTAACAATAGTTATATAAGGTCTAGATCGATTTTTCTCTTATAGTGACCAGCTTTAAAAGTTTCTCCTAAATAAATGGTATTAATAGCTAGAGTAAAATATTTGCTAAAAAAGACAAAGAACTTTCAGAGCTGTTGCCTTTGGGAAACAATATGGAATGCTAATATTTTGGAAACCGGAGACCTGCAAGCTTGAAATTCTGGAGGCATGCCCGAAAGAGATGCAGTTAAGAATAACTGTTATTCCCTTCTATCATTTCCAGCAAGCAGGACTCGAAAAATACATCAAAGGGCTCTAAGCAAGAGACTGGCTTTCTGTAGAGAGTAGATATCAAACTGTAAACCGTATTAGAGCTACAGCCCCTAATGACCTGAAGCCCAAGTGTGCCTGCTGCTGGCCAAATCAGGCTGAAGCATTTTCTACAGATTCATCACTTCCTTGGTGATGCCTACACCATTAAAAATAGATTATGCATAGATCTCCAGAAGGATGTATACACGGGCATTAACTGCAGCCTAGCCTGTAACAGTGAATAAAAAGGAGGTAATCTAAATATCCCTTGAGAAGAATGATTAAATTGTGCTATATCCAGACAGTGAAATTCCATTTGGCCACTAGAAAGAATGAGGTAGATCTCTAGGTACTGACACAGAAACATAACGAGAATATGTGCAGTAAAAACACAAGAACACATATCTTATGGGCCACCTTTTGAAAACGATCATACAGATATCATACTTTATTCCATCTATCATTCTACAGTGTTCTGCAGTTAGCTTTCTTCCTGCCAGATGTGTTTGTTTATATATGCAAAAAAGTCTATAAATGACACTAAATCCAATCCCTGCAAGGGGTACATGAAATTTTTTAACTAAAGAACATGTTTTTTCCCTCAATTTTTAAGTAAAAATTAACTGACTCAAAATCACTTCTGAATAGCTTACAGAACACACAAGAAGAACATTCAAGTTTCTCTTATCTCCATAAAATATACCTTCTATCAACCATACACTTTTTAGGTCACGTGAAAGTTCTCACACTCTGACACTCAACAGAATCTCCCCCCAGTACATACGGCTTCTAGACATCACGAGATGTATCCAGGCATTGCTAAAAATGACCTGAAATCAAGTGGTTTAAAAATATATCAACGTGGGGGACTGTTCACTGTGGCATTTGTCTTTTGTCAAGGACATCACCTCCAGGCTCCTACTCGACCTCCATCCCCGCCACAGAGAGGCTGTTCTGCTTTCTTTTCCCACAAATAATTGCTCTGGCTTTCCACCCTCAAACCATGAGAACTTGCAGGCCCTCCAGTTTCCCACTGAGAACCACTCTGGGGAGCGGCCTCTGCAAACACCCAGCAGGAAATTGTGGAAAAATCAGGGAATGCGTCTCTCTTCCACCCTTTAAGACTCATCCAATAATTAAACACTAAAATACCAAAACTTCTTATTGCATTCAAAAATGCAATGCCAAATATCTCAGTTCTTTCCAATAGCAGAACAAGTTTTTTAAGGAGGACACATTCTGATGACTATTCTAGAAAGACATCACTATGACTGACAGGTACAGTTCCAGATACTGCTGAAGGAGAAGAAAATATTATAAGACAGACCCAATAACACTAACAGTGGTGAACACTGGCTTAAAGTTAAATTCTTCTTCACACTTGTATATTCTAAACATTCTAGAATGGACACAAATAAACTATGTAATAATTTTTTTAAAGGGCTTAAAAAAGATACTGATTAAGACTCCTGTCAAGCTGACAAACAGGCTGAAGAGGCCACTGGTCTGATGTCCCCATGACACTGTCCTAGGAACCTTTGGAGACACCGTTGGCATCTTGGAAATGATGAGAAATATTACCTCCCCTGAGGGAACTGCCTCGACTCCCTGAGCTAACTGCTTACTTTCCTATATTCCCTCAACACTCCGTTCTACCACTATTACTGTCCCAAACATTATTTCTACACTGAAATTCTTTATGTGCACATCCCATTTTCCCCACTCAACTGCAAGCTCCTCCAGGACAAAGAGAGTAACGTACTGATTTTTCTGGTCCCATGACAGAGCCTGAAATATTAGCAGTTTCTGAGTTTCTTTAATGAATCAGAAGTGTCTTCACTGCAAACTCATTTGAATATTTAACTATGCACCTATGGTAAATGGGTACCTACTGAAACCCACTGGAGGTACCTATCATGTGCTTCACAGAAGCTCAGCTCTCGTGTGACTGGGAGCGGTCCCCCAATACCTGCGCCCAACACACACATTTTCCAATGTCACCCTAACAATGACGAGAACAGGCATGAAGGTGTCAGTGCACAAGCAGACTCAGAAAGATAAGGCAAAAAGACAGGCAGGAGAGATTCTGTCTGTTAACGGAAGGAAAGCACCCTGCTTCGAACAGGAGTCTCTAAATTATGCATAACGTCATTTCTTTTTTTTTTTTAATTTTCTTTTCCAAGGAAGATTAGCCCTGAGCTAACACCTACCAATCCTCCTCTTTTTGCTGAGGAAGACTGGCCCTGAGCTAACGTCTGTGCCCATCTTCCTCTACTTTATATGTGGGACACCTGCCACTGCATGGCTTGCCAAGCAGTGCCATGTCCGCACCCGGGATCTGAACCAGCAAACTTCAGGCCGCCAAAGTGGAACGTGCACACTTAACCGCTGCGCCACCAGGCTGGCCCTGCGTAACGTCATCTTTCTAACGATGGTGGTGGGTAAAGGTGTATGCATTTTCTTCTTTATACCTTTCACCTGCTATTGTTATTTTTGTATGATTCAGTAGTCACTAAAACCATTAGAACTTTTCAAAAGATTTCCCTTTGTTCATTGACTTAATAAAAATACTTTAAACACCTACTGTGTTCTAGGCACTACTGCGGGGTTCAGACACCAATAAGTCCTGATCTCCAGCTCAAGGGACTTGCAGTCAAATGTGGGAGACACACGAACAGATACAACACAATAGGACACTACTTATAAAATGGTTCCTTATTTTATGGAAACCCAGAAAAATGGTCTATCCAACCATTTTCACTGCTTCCCATTCCACAAGGGAACAAGAAAAACCTCAGGCCAATCCATGTGAGGAGGGAAAAACACATCGCAGCCAAATGCACAGCTCAGGCTCTACAACCAGCATGTCATGAAAAATGATAAAAAAAAAAAAAAAAACACATCATGCCACCTCATGCATAAATAGTGGTTTCTGTTCTTTATTTTTCATTCTTCTTCTCATAAGCTTTATTATCTGGAGAACCGTCGGCAACTTTTAATATGTGGAATCCCACAGAGTTAAAAAAAAATTAGAAATATGAGTCAGCTGAGCTCTGATAGCTGTATCTTCTCAGAAAGCCACCCAAGGGCAAAAGCCCCCATGCTGAATTGAGTTAATGCTGGAAGCCGTCCCTCCATCTGCTTACCACGTGTGTTGGTGGCCATGTCAGCCACTTTCTGAAAGGCATCCAAGAAGGCAGCTGCTGCTACCACTGTTGTCCTGAAACGCAAACAGATAACAAAAGCATGAGGAACGTCTCACACTAGCAAATTCATGACAGCTAAAGGGCTACAACCGCTAAGGACTGAACACAGCCTTCCAGGAGCAACAACTCGACGGGACACAGGGGACCACCGGCTTTGCAGACCCACTGTTTTCTTAGGAAGCGTTTCTTCTTTTCATAAGCACCCTACCCCAATAACGTCCAGCTCGTTTGGTGCTAGCCAGTAAATGCTAGCCATTCTTCCCATCTTATTTCACCTGAGAGTATAAAATCATTACTAAGCAAAATTTCACTAAGGAGGAAGACAGGCGTTTCTGCCAAAAAGAAAAATATCACTGAAAAATATAAATGGTACAGGTGAAATTAATTTTAGAGTGGGAGAACAATATAGATACATGGATTGGGAGAAGGAATCTTGGAGAGACATCACCTTGTTCACGCAATCCATTTTAGAGATGGGAAAACTGGGACCATAACTACAAAGTGACTCTCGAGATCACTGGTTCAGACCAGAGCTGGGACTAGCAGCCCAGCAGGACTCATAGTCCTGGGCTCATCCCACTACAAGTCAAGACCCTGGCTATGTGACTTTTCCCCCTAAATCATAACTATGATGAAACTGAGATACTATTTTTTCAACCGTAGAATGCTTATCTCAACTAGATCTCCCGAATTCCTAAAAGCTGAGAATGGGGAGAAGTTACTAGACTCATTTGCTCTCCTAGATCTTGTTTTGAATTCTTCACATCCTCTTGGGCACTAGGAGATGGCTTGAGCACTCTGTGGTCTACTGGTTCCTAGAGTCCGGATCCAAGATGTCAGTCAATGAAGAGTAAGCACCGTTCCATGCCAGGGCTGTGAATGCCCAGAACAAGCCAGCCAGCCCAGGACTCACATGCAGGGACTTTACAATCGAGCTGACAGCCTCATGCTAATTTCCAAGTATTTCTCATATGCATCCAGCCTTTACTGAGAATTCCTAAGAATGCAAAGTGGCTGAAGGAAGATGAGAATAAGGACTAGAAAGGAAGGAGTTCAAAACAGAGAAAGAAAAGAACAGAACAGAAAAGGCCTTTAAACATAAGCAACAGCGGTTATGAAACAAAAGGATCCTGGAAAGGGCTGGGAGTGGTCCCTGGGAAAACCTGGGCAACAGCCCCCTAAAGCCAAACTTCAAAACGAGGCCTGATGATGTTTTCCAGGAGATCAAGGAAACATTCTGCTTAAATTAAAAAAAAAAAATTAAAAAGACATACACACAAAACAGAACCAAAAAAAAAAAGCACTTCGAAGCTCATTTTTTAAAGAGTTGGACATCAAATGCAAACCCTGGACAAGTCAGCTTGACCAAACACGCTGGGATTTATAAATGGCTCATTCTGATTTACAATTAATATCTGACACAATGGCTGGATTTATTCGCATTCAAGTCAATGCCAATCACCCAAATTCAGTAAGCCAGCAGTAGAGGCGCCTTGAGTATTACATGGCCACCAGGGCTCCACTGACGGTGAGGACGGTGGTCAAGTGTGAGGAATTAAGAGCTTTTAAACAGTGCCTCCCAATGAGTCATATTTCACTGACTGCTGTTGCCACAAGACATCTTCGCCCTCTCCGATGGGGCAGAACAAACATGGAACCACCAGCAGCGGGAAGGAGTGAGGCAGCTTAAATACTCCAAGACTTAACTGCCTCTTTTACAGTCTTATCTTTATCCTCTCTCTCAAACAGAAAACTCAGCCATGTACACGAGGACCCTTTAGTGCTCTTGGTCAGCTACTAGTAGTTTGACAAAATAAAGAAATGGTCCTGCCTGCAGGAGGCCTAAATGTTGCTAAAAAAAAAAAATAGGAAATGTACTTTGTACCACTGGGGATAAGAAACGATTGCTTTACGTCTTACTTTATGTGCTTAAGACAGCTAATCAGTGAATTATTTTAAGCTTTAGGTTCTTCATTGGTAACAAAAGGAAGAGAGTCTTTTCCTTGGTCAACCCTGAAAGCCTACCAGAGAATTAAGTGAGGCCGGATAAGAAAAAATGTGTGTGTGGGGGGTGTAGTTAAATGTTTTACTGATTTACTCCAGGAAGAGACCTCCTACAGGATAGAGATTAACCTATTTGAAATAAATCATAATAGTGGCAGAGATGGGGGGTGGGTAGGTGGTCCCTCATCTTATTGGTGAGGCAGCTGAAGGCCCAGACGAACGGGATCACACTCTGAGCAGAGGAGGTTGGATCTGATCCAGCAGAAAGTAACTGCAGGTTTTTAAGCAAAGAAATGGTAAAGGACTTGACAAGTGGAGAAGGGGCCATATGCCAGAGCTCACTGTCCATTGGGATGCCCACGCATGGCTCTGGAAATCCCAGGTTCATGGATGGCAATCTCAGGCCCCAGGAAGCTGAAGGAATGGAAGGGGAAAATCCATCTCTCCTGGATCAGGAGAGTTTTCTCTCCTGATCTCCAGGGGAGCCATGCAACATCCAGTCCTATGGCTAAAGCTCTGGGCAGTAACTCCTGATGTCCACGGGAAAAGGACAAGAGTGTCAAGTCATCCTTCCCTCCTCTCTCTGTCATCCACATGGCTTTTTATCCTAGAAAATATCTACCCGCTTCATTCTCTGGACAACATCCTTATGTCAAAGCAACCAATGTCATCCCCGATTTGCCATGAAGAGAGATCATGAAAACAATTGCTTTTTTAAATGTCCCATCCTTCACGGAACACCCACTAACTGCAATAATACCCCTTCTCCCCACTGACTTTAAAAGCATAGAGCCTTAACAAGATGTTGACATATTCCCTATCTGCTATCAAATGATATACGAACAAGCACAACACGAGGCAACCATAATCGCCCCTTAGAGTACATCAGCATTAGTTTTTTAAGCAGCTTTATTGAGGCATAATTTGTAATACCATAAAATTCACCCTTTTTAGGTGTATGATTCAATGATGTTTTAGTAAATTTAGAGTTATGAACCACCACCACAATCCAATTTTAGAACATTTCCATAACCCCAAAAAGATTCTCGGTGCCCAACTACAGTCAATCTCCTTTTCCACCCCCAGCCCCAGGCAACCACTAATCTACATCTGTCTCTACAGATTTGAGCTTTCTAGACATTTCATGTAAAAGGAATTATACAATAGTCCACACTAAGTTTTACGCTCTTTCTAAGGAGAGGCAGTAAGCAGAATGGACTCTGCAGCCAGACTGCCCGAGTTCAAATCCGTGCTCTGCCATTTGCTACTAGCTGTGTGACTTTGGACAAGTTATTTAGCTTATCTGTGCCTCAGTTTCTTCATCGGGAAAATTGGGATAATAACCGTACTTACCTCTTGGGGTTGAGATTTAATTGAGTTAACACATGCCTGGCACATAGTGAGCGCTACATAAATGCTGCCATTTATTACCTTACATATAATACCTGACTGGACTCTCCAAATTCCTGTGGAAGGTGGCAGAGCAGATATGAGTTCAATTTTACATGTGAGCATCAGGACATACGGCTAAACGGCAATGCTCAAATCAGAACCCACTACATGCTTCCTTATCTGTAATGGGTTCAAAACTAACCCGAATCTGCATTTTGTGTCCATCCTACTCCATTCTTCGTCTAAGGATGTTGCCCTGTTCCTGGGGACAACGTGCGTCTACTTACCGAAGCTGAGACTGTAGCTTTCCTGCTTTGTTTATGAAATCTTCCCAAACTGGATAGCTCCCCTACAACAAAACAAAGCCATCAATCAGTAAGTCCCGCTGTGACAGACATCTGATTAAGACAATAACAGAACACCCAATTCCAACTATACAGGTGACAATCCGGGCATGCTCTCTTCCTTTGCAGTCTGTGAGATGTTGCCCAGACTGTATATAATGTATTGGCTCAGGAATGGGTTTAGAAGGTGCTCAGTCCCTGTAATCTTGTAAATACTACAGACACCAAGTGGAAGAAGTTTGGCAGAATCTAACATATACATCGAGGCATCACTTTTTGAGTCAATAGATGGTGGGTCCAAATTCAAGCTGTGCAGAACACTTAAGGCTCTACCGTGAATCACCTGATCATGGCCTGGCTCTTCTCACCCTCATTCCAAATGGAGGAGGAACTAGAGTGACTGGGGCTCCTCTCCAAGACATGTGGCTGCTGGGAAACATTATGAGACTACCAGAATCTCACGGTTGGAAAGTTACCTAAATATAGCCACTCAGCTGATGGCTTAGAGCCCAGCATGTACATACAATATGACAGGTGGTTCCCCAACACGCTTCAGCTAACAAGGAACTCATCACCCTCCCATAGCAGCCTACCTATATCTGCCACCCTCTCCTTTATGGCCATGGAGTCCTAGTTCTAACCTTCTGGGGACCCTCAGAGTGAAGACCAAGCCCGCTTCCACATGGAAGACTTTTCCAAGAACTGAGGATAACCAGCACATTCATCCACACCTTTCCTTCTTTCAGCTCCCCAAGTGCAATTCCATTTCTACAGAGGACCCTGTTTCACACCCCTGCACGCAGTGTCCTGGGGACATTCCATTCCATCGTGTCTCTCTGCTCTTCTAAGTATGGTGCTCAGACATGAGCTCCAAAGTGCAGGTGCAATCCTGCGTGGGGCAAACCAGAGGGGGGTCTGACGCCTCCCTGCACATGCATTCAACTTCTGTTAAGATCAGGCAGCCAACCAACCAAAAGGCAACGCAAAATAAACCCAGACAAGGGGAGGCCAAGGTTAGAGAAGAAGTGTTTGGTACTGAATCATTTAAATATAGAACTAAGATTAAACACCTAGGGGGTAACGGTTGCAGGATAAAATGAAATGTTATGAACCTGGATACGGCCAAAATAACAAATGCGACCTCCTGATTTTGTTGTTAAGGAGAGAGGGAGAAACTATCGTGAGGTTAATCATCTCTCCTTTCATTACAGAAGCCCAATCAAAATAGTCTAAAACTGCAACTGAGCTAAAATAGATGATTTCACCTTCCTGATGGTTGTCATCATCTTTTTTTCTTACCCTTAGTACACAGGTTCTCAACCTCACCACTACTGACATTATATACTGGATACTTTTTGTTGGGGAGCTGTTCTGCGCATTATAGGGTATTTGGCAACATCCGTGACCTCTATTCACTAGAAGTCGTAACTCCCAACCCCTGGTTGTGATAACGAAAAATGCCTCCAGACATTGTCACATGTTCCCCAGAGGCAAAATCGCCCCTGGTTAAGAACCACTGCTTTAGAGGAACGTCTGAGAAACTGATTCCTTTTGGTGAAGAAACATTTATCTGAAGTCCAGCAATTTCTTCAGTATTACGTCACTTCAGTTTCAATTCTCCTGCTACGTGAAAGTAAAATTAAATGTTTTTATTTTGAAAATACCACACACAGCAGGAACGCCTTATTATAAAAGTGCTTATGCCCACATTTCTCTAGCTATCAAATCTATCTGAAAATGTGCATAGAGATGTCTGGAAAATTGTCTACCAAATAGAAAAATGGGCTATTTCTAGGAGCTAAGATTTGGACCAATGTGTTGCTTTCTTTGTCGTTATTTTCCTCTATGGCATAGCTGTGTGTGTGTTTGTGTGTTTATAGAGGTCATACCATTTTTACAAAAACAATAACATCATTACATTAAAAAAAAACCCTTAAGATCAATTTAGAGGTTCTGGCAACAGCAGCACCATGCATTTACAACCCACCCAAACCCTGAAGTCTGTTTCACACAAGCTGCCAGATTACACCCATCAGTTCTGCATTTCTGCACTGGAGACCTGCTTGGCCCACCCGCAGGTCTCTCGATTTATTCCTCCAAGCGAAAATTTGCTCCCACGGGATGCTAAGCTACACCAGGTCAGGGATCCCATCCGCCTGGCTCCTGGGAGAGGCCTTCTGCAGCTACACCTGAGCTACCGACACCAATACCCACGCACTGGTCTTGTCACCATACTGCTAAGCCACAGAGCCTCCATCCCATGTTTGTGCCCTGGGAGTTTCCTCAAGCCCAAAGCAGAACTTTATATTAATTTGTATTGAATAAAACCTTACAAGAGCTCAGGCTACCATTCCAGGTCCATCCAGACATCACAGGGAATTCCAACTATAACACCTCATCTGCTCACCACTTTTTTATCAGTTCCAGGTATGAAGGCCCCTTGTACATCTACACCCCAGTAATTAAAGGGCTAAGAGCGGAAATCAGAGTCTCTAGCTGGCCACTAGAGATCTCTGTCCAGACCAACATCAGTTAGCATCCTTAAGAACACAAGAGCTCAACCAACCAACTACAACCTTATCTGGCCACTCCTTTTCTTCCTGATCCCAAGACAGTAGGAAGAGCTTTTTGAAAAGCCTGAGGATGTTTAGACACAATGACTACCAATTTCTAGCCAAAGGTACCATCATCTCTCATCTACACAAAGGAGGACGGGGGAGCTGGGCCCTCTTCTCCCCAGCATCCATCCGGGAGCCCCCAGAGAACGTCACTGAGATGATCCATAGTCCTTCTTAAGGAAAAGGTGAGGCACATTCATTGAGAACATGCCCGAATGGCAAGAGGCCTGTGCAGAGAGCACTGAGTCCTGAGTTCTAGCCATGGCCTTGCCAGTAAATTATTGGAGGAGGTCCCTTTACCTTTCAAGGCCTGTTGCTTATAATGATAACTAATAAAACAAATCATCCCACCACCACTATTAAACACTGACATCACTAAACACTGAAAGAATGTAGAGCTGGAATAGGGAACACAAAGTTGGGAGTCTAATCTCCTGGACTGAATCTTAGCTCTCCCATTTGCAATGGGACATTGGGCAAGTCATTCCACCTCCTCACAGGGTTGGTGTGAGGAATAAAGGAGGGCAGACATAAAAAGTGCTCAGGGCAATGCCAGGCACACAGTAAGTGCTCAATACACACCTGATAGGATTGAGCCAAGCATTTGCAGGCTCCCAGTAACCTTACTCAGGATGTAGGGAGAAACGGTAGAAACTGAGTCAGACTGTCCACCTAGGCTGGCATCCCTCATTCTCAGTCCTAAGTACAGAACCAACTGTGGATAGCTGCACTGTGCATCTCACTGTCAGTTAATCATAGTTAAAGCAGAAACAGACGAGGCAGCTGGATGCACAGCAACAGAGGGTGTCCTTGCTGCTCCTAAGCAAACGGCAGGTGGAGTACTCAAAACCGGAGATGAATGTGCCTGCAAACAACCAGGGCTCAAATCACTTAGAAAACCACTTATCTGCCTCCACTTGGAGCCTCATTTCAGTCTTTACCAAATTAGCAACAAGAGGAGGGTCCCCTCTCTCTCAAGGGGTGCAGCACACAGCTCTCCGCCTACGAACACCCACTCAGCCAGAAGAATGCTGCCACATGCAGCTCTCTCCTGATTTAACGCTATTTGACAGTCTATCACAGAGTGTCAGGCCCACCTGTGTGAGGCAATATATAATTTAATGGATTCTAAAAAAAAAAAAGAAAAGAAAATGAACTTCTAAGAACAGAAGACAAAAACCTCCTTGTGGAGGAATTTTTTTTTTAAGTGTGTAAATTTTATTAAAATTTAAAGGCAAGGTGATGTTGGGTTGTTCCAGATTTTTTTTTTTTAAGTTTCTTTCAAGGAAAAAAAAAAAGTTTCTACCCACCTGAAAGTAGTTTTACTACAAAAATTCAAAAGCTTGAAGGAAGTGAGAAAGGAGAAGGGACTTGTAGAAAGATCGTAAGGTAACAGAAAAAGCCCTGGATTGTTGTAGACTACAAGACTTAGTAAAGGAGAGCACACTCAAGTTTCAAAAGAAACGTGCTGATCAAGACACTGGATGCAGAGACCCTTTTAGAATTCCATATTCCAATTCCAGTACAGTCCTTATTTTTCTAGCCGGCACCGCCCACCAAGAAGTTCCAGAAAGCTCTCTCCTGAGGCCACGTTTCTGACTGGGCTCTTTTCATGTTTGAGGAAATCCCCAGGAATGTATTCCCACAGCCATGAAAACAATCCCAACACAGAGCCCACCGTGGAGGACATCAGAGGACATATAAAGGTTTCACAACTTTCCAGACAGACCAAAATCAAAGAAAATAAGGCTCCCTCGGAGCACCGGGTTCTGCCCAGGCCCAAGTCACAGGCAGAGAGAAGAAAGACTCTCCCCCTCCCCCCCCCCCCACCGCCAAAGGAACCACTTGAATTCCTTTGGAGAGGAGAGCGTGGGCAGGTTTTGAACCCGGGGCGGTTTGCTGAAAAGAGAACTCAGATCACACTGGGTTCTGAGACAAAAGCAAAGTCCCCCATCACAGAAATGGGAAGAGAAAGCGGGTTTGTTTACAAGCACACAGAGGACTCCCTCAACCAAGGTCCATGACCGTCCCCACTTCCTACAGCAGGAGACACGGGGCTTCCCCAAAGACGGGCTCCAACTGAGGCCTCTGCAGCCACCAGGGGGGGCGCCCACCACGCTCCCCACACCACACACGCCGCCTCTGATGGCTGCTGTCTCTGACCTCGAGGGGGATTCAACAATCTTGAAAACTCCTACTCAACTGTCACCACCCAGCTCAAATGTCCCCTCTTCCAGAGCATTCTCGGACACCCCCACTTCTCTCACAGCATGCAACTCACCATCTACGAGCCTCAGTCTCCCCCACTGATGGTGGGCTCGAGGACAGAGAAACGGAGCGAGGGAGGAAAAGCATTTCCAGTAAGAGGAATGGCTGGTGCAAAAAGAGGGAAGCGGAGAGGACAGAAGGGGGCTCTCTCCAGGGGACACTGGAGTGGCACATTTATGCTGGGGAGAAGCAGGAGATAGGCAAGGTGGACGAGGTGACTATGAGCAGCCTTCAGGGCAAGGTCCAGAGTTTGGTTAACCACAGATGGTATAGCAGAGGAAGACAGCGGTGGCCTTTTTTCAGATGGTGAGTGACCATAAATTCCAAACCAGTTAGGTGACAAGGGAACCTGGCTAATGGTCATATACCTGATGGCAGCGTGGTCCCCTGGGGTGTGGGGAGGAGAATGAAGTCATTTTCCCACTTCTGAGGAAAAAGGCCCATCTCATCTTTGTCGAGGCCCCAAGAGTTTGGGAGCCACCTAAACAAATATGCGAGTCAGCTTCCCCACCGCCACCCTCAAGATTGAGCTCTGGGAACACCCAAGTCCCTCTCGCCCTCTCCCTCCCCCTCCTCCACTTGCCCCACAGCCAGGAGGCCGGGCAGGCCACTTGCCTAATACAGGGCATAGGACGCAGCCAGTGGCCACTCTGGCTTGGGGCTCTGTTTGGCTATGTTTTGTTCTGTATTAAACAGAAGCCCAGGATGGCATCCCACACACGGAGCAGAAGAATAAACTGTGTAACTCATCTGCATGGCTGGTTCACGGTGGCCCATAAATAATGCAGCAACTGCCTCTCCCAGCCTGGCCGCTGTGACAGCGGAACCTTGGGGCACAGCTGAGGGAATTCGACACCCCGCACTGCCACAGGGAACATGGAGGAGCCGGGAGCCATGGTGGGAGAAGGGGTAGTTTGAGAGGAGCTAGAGAGCCGGAGAAGACTTACAACGAGGACGAATACAGCTTAACTGAGAATCGAACAGGGACCACTTGGGGGGACAGGCTACAGGGAGGCGGGTTCCAACTCAAAAAGGCCTCTGTCCTGCCCAAAGGTGCCAGGCAGAGGCTGGCTCACCAGTGATTATGGCTGATGAGAACTCAAGTCTTGGGTATACAACTGGACAGGTAACGTCCCTCTTTTCACCTTGACAAGCATCACTGTCACCATCATCACCACTAAGCATTACCATTTTCTAATCAGTTGCTAGGTGCCAGGTACATAGACCAGCATTTCTCAAACTAACTTATATATTCATCACCTGGGGATCTTGCAAAACTTCAGGTTCTGATTCCCTTGGTCTGAGATGAGGCCTGGATGTTGTATGTTTAATCTCAGTGATGCTGCTGGTCCACAGACTACACTGAGGAGCACAGGTTTACACACACTCTTATTACATACTCACAACAACCCAGCGAAGCAGGTGCTGCTATTATTTCACAGCTGAGGAAACTGAGGACCAGAGAGGTTGTACCTAGTGGTCCAGGCTCAAATTTGATCCCAGATCTGCCCAACTTTGAGGCCTAAGTGCTACCCCGGATTCTGGGAAGTGCAAGCAGCAAGATGAGCAGACCTAGCCTCTGGCCCAGCCCCAGGGCTGCAGACAGCTGCTCAGGAGGAAGGCTGGGTCCTGCAAGAGCCCAGACAAAGCAGAGCAGAGGGCAAGGGCTCCCCCAAACACACCAACCCCGATTACAACTGCAAATGCCCTGGGAGAGCTGCAATGGCACCCTAGAAATGGTCAGGATCCTCAACCATGTGAAAAAGAAAACATGAAACATAAAACAAAGAAAAGTCCCTTGTGCAGAAAAGCCTTGACAGAAATGCACCAGAAATGTTCACTGCTGCTGTCCCTAGCGGAATGATGATGGGTAATTTTATCTCATCTTCGGGTTGTCTGTGGAACTGATCTGCTTCTACCAGGAGATGGGAAAACCTGTCTGGAGCATCTCTACAGGCTGCTGCTGCCATCAGGTCCCTCTCCAGGTCTGCGGGAACCTCATCAGGGTGAGCACGAGGAGCGCAGCCCACAGCACCCCTCCCCTGCTTCTTCTAGGTACACACCTTGATGAGCTCAGACTTCAGCGAAACAAAAAGCAGAACTTCAAGAGGAGCCTGGCACCTTCTGACTTAAGCAGGAGTGCCTCTGGATTCCTTGCTTCTTCAAGCGCAAGGCAGGAATCTGCAGCTTCCAGAAGTGGGTGTGCAGGATGAAGGGCCCCTGAATGCCTGTGACAGCTTTGTCCCCAAAACCACCATTCCGCACCCCATCCTGCAGAATGAAGGGTTCCCAAGATTTTCAGATGAAAGGCACTGTGGAAGCCCATCCATCATAAAAACCATTCCTGAGCTTTTATTCTCTGATTGGGGCTGGCCTAATCCACTAATTATCCCTGTCCATCAAGTGGATGATAGCCTTGGGGATAATCAATGGTTGCTTCCTTGCACGCCCACCCTCACCCACTTGCCCAAGCTCATCAGCAATAAATATGCTTAGGAAAAGGAAGATTTAACCACAAAAGGCGCTCCCTCCATCCATCCTCCCCTCACACCCTGCTCCTTTTGTAACTATAACACCGTAATTAAGTCAAGGACATCAAGCTTCTTCTTCCTCCCGTGTTATGAGGTCCCATGTCCAGCATGTCTGCTTTCTGACATGTGGGTAGGTCTCCACTTTAAAAAAAGAACCGAATAGGTATGTCAACTGTAACTTAAAAAAAATACCACTTTGAAGATTTCTATCAAGAAGCATTCCTTTGTCTATCTTGAGCCTTCTAAGAGAAGAGCTACGAGCCACATGGACTTCAATCAATTTAATTACAATGACATAAAATTAAAAACTCAGTTCCTCACTCAAGTGCCCAATAGCCACATGTGGCTAGTGGCTACAGTACTGGACAGTGCAGACACAAAACATCTCCATCATCACAGAAAGGTCTACTGGACAGCACCGGCCACAACATGACAGTCACTCTGGGCCTCCTTGGAGTGACGTACAGCTGTAACTAGGTCTCTGGCTCTATTTTTTAACTTTTGCAAAACTGGTGTGTGTACCACGCTCTACATTTCTTTGAGAATGGAACCCCTCTCTTTTTCCATTCCCCAAATTCATCCTGCCCCCCACCAATTTCCTCTGCCATGATATTTCCTTTATTATTTTAGATGGTCATCTGGAGCCATCCAGGAATCCAAATGTATTTCATGATCATCATTAAGAACACCACTTCACATTTACACAGCGCTTGAGAGCGTATAAAGGGCTTTCACAACTGCCCTGGGAGGGCGGTTAGCAGAACAGGCATTTAACACTTCCCTTTTTCCATTGGAAAATAAGGCACTGAAAGCTCAAGTAATTTACCTAAGGTCAGGGAAGGCTGTGCCCTCATATCCAGCTGATTTCATGAACTGCTCCTAAATTTGCTCAGTTCTTTTTAAAAGTAAATGGTTCCATGGGTTCACGTAAAATTTACGGCTTCTCCACAACTGGAAACTTGGGAACTCAACATCTACCCACCTCATATAGGGGCCGGCTGCTCCTACTCAAGCGCTGGTAAGAAATGTTCATGTCTATTTAAACTTCCCCAGAATAATAAATATGTATCTACCCACCATAACCTTTGTCTCACTATACAGAGTCCAAAGCTTCTGCTCCATTTGTTTATTCCTGTACACGAATGTCCACATGAGATAATGAGCCTAAGAAAATACTTGGTGACCTGCACACCCAATAAAAACGTTAAGTGTTATTACCATTACTCCACGTTGGCCCGCCTGGACTCACCCACTTCTCCCTGGAGCCTCCTCCCTCTCTGACTTGTCTCCACCCAGCTCCAAAACCATTTCTGCATTTCAGGGATTAGTTCCTCTTGGGAGCCAGCTCTCCAACACCCTGAAGAGATACACAAGCATCCACGCCCCTAGAGTGGATCAAGCACATGCTTCGGGTTCTGCTCTCCTCCACGAGGACCTCTGTGTTCATCCCATCTTCCCTGTTAAACTGTAAACTCTCCCCAAGGCAGCATGATCAGGTTGTCACATCCACCCTGGGGAGCAATGGCCCTACCACACTGCGCACACTTTGCGTGCTCGCCACCTTCCACTCAACAGTGCCTCCTCGGCAACCCCCAGAGCCCACCCCCGGCTGCTAGGAATGATACCCAGGTGGGCATCACCAAGAGGGGCGAGCACTGTGTTTGTTCCATCTATAGTCACCACCTTTTTTTTCAGTCTTTCCACTGAACGTCCTTTTCCCGGGCTGCACAGACAGCCCTGATGGGCAGCCATATTCCAGCGTCTGAAAGGACCGGTGTGGCCTAGCGGTCAAGAGCACGGTTCTAGAGTCGGACCACCCAACTTCAGATCTAGCCTCTGGGTGACCTAAGTTACTTAGTCACCCGGTGCCGCCCTGGCTGCATCTGTAAATGATGCCCGTGGTAGACCCCACCTCCAAGACTGCAAAGAAAGGTGAAATAACGCAAGTGCTTAGGAGGGTGACCAGCACTTAGAACTCAATAAATGTCAGCAAATGCTATTTTAATGAGTCAACGTACAATGTCAGCCACCCCGACCCTGGCATTTAATGAGCACCTACTATGCACAGGCACCGAGCGGGGTGTAGACCATACAGAGATAAGGGTCAAAGTGTTGAGGAACTCGGGCTAGTAGGAATCCCAAAGCCTTCAGAGGGCACCACACTCCAAAGAGGAAGTCCTAGAAGGTGGGGTTGGCACAAGATTCTGGAGGGGGATGATGCCTCCACCTAGGTCCTAAAGGATAAAAGGGAATTTTCCCCGCAAAGAGGAAGGAAAGAAAGAAGGGAGGGAGGAAACATTCCCTGCAAAGGAAACAGAAGTATAAAGGAAAGGAAGTACAGAAGATGACGCTGTGCTCAGGGACGAGGGCCATTTTGTTCCCCTGGAACACATTCCAGGTGGGTGCACTTGTGGCGGACTGTGCATGGGGGGCGGGGAGAGCAGGGGGATCCTTCTGATTCACTTCGTGAGCTGCAGAGGAAGCTCTTGGTGGCTCACTCCCCCTTCCACCTACTCACAGTACAATCCCAGCTCAACCTACCAGAGACTGAACAGGAATGTTCGCTAACACTACAGAGGCCTGAGCCCCAGCCCAGACGGAGACAAAATCTCTGGGGAAGGGGCCCAGGAATCTGCATTTTAACGCCCTCCCCAGGGGATACTCGTGCTTGCTAAAATCACATACAGTGAGATTTGAGAAATCACGGCATTGGATAAGACGCCACGTCCCTCTGAGGCCTTGGAAGCTGTGACCTCAGCAATTTCTCAATCCTAATGTCCAAGTCCAGCTCCAGAAGTAATCTCTGGTGACGAGCATTCACAAATGGGAATGTGAACTGATACACGCTTTCGGGAAGGCATTTTGCAATGGGTTTCAAAAGCCATGAAAAGTACACAACTTTTGATCCAGGATAAGTCCTTCAGGGGAAACCATCAATGTAAAGCAATATCTAGCTACAAGGATACAGTTATTGCAGTGTTGTTTATGATTGGTAAAAAACCAGACACAGCCTAAACACGAACCAGTACGGAACTGGCTCCCACCTCAGGGTCTTTGCACCTGCTCTTCGCTTGCCTGGAACATTCTTCCTCTGATATCCACATACTTCATAAGCTGTTCTCTGTGGGGCCCTCTCTAACCATTCTATTTAAAAATAGCAACCCTACCCCTGCCTTCTTTTTCCCCATTGCCTATAATCCCACTAATATACAAGAGAATTGACTTCTTCAATTTGTCTGTCCCCACTCCACTAGAATGTAAGTGTGAAGTATCCCCAGCACTTCACACAGCACCTGGCACACAGGAGGTCCTCAAACCTATGTTGACTAAATGAATTAACTTACAGACATACGAAACAACGGAACACCCCACAGCCATTAAAACTGACACAGCTTATAATTACACGCACAGAAAGGCAGCGTAAAGGAAGAGTTAAGAGAAAAAAGAAATTTCTGGCACAGCAGAGGCCGCATGAAACTTTGTCTAAAACATGTGTCCAAAACCCACTTTGTAATCAGGTGGTTATGCGTGACTTTTACTTTTCACTTAACTGAGGTTTCTAGTTTTTCTTCCATTAACTTTATATTACTTGCATAATCTTTGAGAAGTAATCCCCCGTGAAATGCTCTCAAAACATTTGCTAATTTTCTTTTTTGTTTTAAGGAAAAAGTTTCCTCCTCAGTGACTTAATTAGGGTGCCCCTAATTAAGGCCAGCACAACATCAAAGAGGCCAGGTTCCAGGGGACCCTTGCTCCAAGGTCTACTTCTGGTTGCAGGACGACCTCAGATCCTCCAGCAGCAGCTTGCAGAGCCTCCAAGCGCTCAGGGACCATCCTCGATCTGCTCCTGGCTCTGCTCCCCGCTCCCTGCTTCCTATTGGGGTGCCTCATCCAATTATTCAGGCCCCAGATCACATCCTGTCGGAGAGCCGGCTTTGAAGGTTCAGTAAACAATCACTTCAAAACAAAGAGGGACCATTAAAGCAAACTCAAAGACTTCCTTAGTGGCTGCATGCTCGGCCCTGAGGCCCAGCTCAAGCAGGCCAGGCCTCAGCGGTGACACTCAGGTCTCCCTGGGAACTAATCTCGAAACATTTCCCGCCTCCTACTGCAAGCACCCCCCCCTTCCTGTTTTGCACTCAGCCACGTGGGGTGCAGAGCCGTTACTGGGGCGACCCTGATGGAGGAGGTTTCCCCAGCAAAACAAACATGTGTCTTGTGGTTGTCACCTTGGACGACCGTGTCAGACCCTCAGGTCTCCCGCCCCCACCCACTCTCCACATACTTCCCTCTGGTGACAAGTTAGAGGCACGTGCTGGGTGAGTCAACTGCCCAGCGATTTCTCGTGCTGGCTGGGTCAAACTCCTGTTCAAGTAGAGTGAGGTCCCTTGAGTTTCCTGAAGCGACTCAGAGAAGAGCCTCGATTTTTATGCTTTATCTGGTTCGTCCTGAGTCCTGAAGGTATCGACAGAACCATCATCAGAGAGATCAGTGAAACACACCCGTTACAGAACTTGAAAAGGAAATCCTAAATGCCGTGCTGTGACACACAGCCCAGCGCGGGGGATAAAAGCACAGGCTTGGAAGCCAAACTGCCTGGGTTCAAAACCCAGCTGGCCCTCTCACTAGTTGTACGATGTGGGCCAAGAGCTTAACCCCTCTCTACCTCAGTTTCCCCATCCGTCAAATGGGAAGGACAGCAGTAACTACCTCACTGGGTTCTTGGGAAGATTAAGAACAGTGCCCGGTTGTGCCACGTAAATTGCTTGGTAAATAAGTAAAGTAAACTCAGTTCCCAGCTTGGGTGTCACCTGTACCAAAAGCCTCCCATGACTCTGTCCCCCAATTCGAAATGAGAATCACAGCACCCCCCCACCCCGGGACCCCCACAAAACCTTGCGCCAACATCTAGCGTGGCGCCCATCACACCGATTTCCAATTACTCATCTGTTCCTCTTCTAGACTAAATAACTTCAGGGCGAGACAGACTGTCTGTCTTGTTCCCAGGTGCATCTCCAGCATCCAGCAGTGCCCGGTACGAGGCAGACACGTCATCGTGTTTGTTAAATATGGGTACTGTGTTCTCTCAAATTACTTATAAGCTGAAAGTTGAAAAGTATTTCCCTCTTGTCTCTACGGCATCATCAAAGCGAAGATGCGGGCTTCTTGTGTTTTCTGAAACCTTCGAGCGCCACCACGGGCAGGGTGCTCTGCTAGAAATTACCAGGGTGGCTGGACAGATACATAAGAGCATTTCACTTAGCATTTATTTTACACTAAGCCCTTTACATATACTTGCTCCTTTAATCCTCAACAACTTCAAGAGGGAAGCATTATTCCTCTCATTTTACAGATAAGAAAAAATCAAGCCTCAGGGAGGGAGAGTAACTTCCTCAGAGTAACAGAGCTAGGAAGTGGCAGCACCAGGCTTCAAAGCCATGGGGAGCCGGCTTAAAAGGTAGACTGGAATAAATACTACGAAGAATCAACACAGACTATGAAAAATGCCTAAGGGTATCCGGCTTGGTGGAATGAAGAGGGACCAGAAATGAGGGAACCTTCTGGTGGAGCCTCGAAGGATGAGAAAGATTTCAACAGGCAACAATGGCAGCGGGAGGGGTCCTCCGAGTGGGAGGAACAGCAGGAAGGAAGAGCACAGCATGTGTTCAAAGAAGACGGGGAATCCAGATTGGAGAGCACTGGGCACATAGCAGGCTACGCAGCTGGGGCCAAACTACAGGGTCCTTGAATGCCAGGCTAAGGCAGGTGGGCCACACTCAGCAGAGAGAGAGGTAGAAAGAACACAGATATGGTGCAGGCTTGGGAAGCGACAGAAGCTCCATGTGAAGCTGCTGCTGCTACAGGGCAGGCTGGAGGCAAAGGAAGCCACTTTTCCTGGTGGTCACTCTAGAAAAAGAAGGGAGACTCAATCAATGTAGACAGAAAAAGATGGCCCTTACAAAGCAAATCCTCTCCCCTTACCCCGGTATAAACATCTCTAAAAGACTTGTTTCTTTCTTTCTTTTTGTTAGGAAGATCAGCCCTGAGCTAACATCTGTTGCCAGTCTTCCTCTTTTTGCTTGAGGAAGACTGTTGCTAACACCTGTGCCAAGCTCTATTTTATGTGAGATGCTGCCACAGCGTGGCTTGAGGAGCGGTGCTAGGTCCAGCAGGATCCGAACCCGCCAACCTCAGGCCCAGGCTGCCCGAAGTGGAGTGTGTGAACTTAACCGCCAAATGACAGCCCCCAAAGACTTTTTTTTTCTCCCCCAAAAGCATTAAATTAAATGTCCTAAGGACCTCAGGCAGGCACCCAGCCCTCCCCTCCCTTTATACAGAGAGTGAGTTTGCAAACAGAAATGCAAATAGGCCCAGCTGAGCCAGATGAGGTTGTAATGAACTCAGGAGTAATTTACTTAGCACGAAAAAAACCTCAACTTCTCCATTTCCTGCAACTGCAAGCTCTAAATACAGCTGGGTAAAGGGTGGGGTCGTGTTTGCCCTAAGAAGTGGCCGAGATAATTACTACACTGATTTGAACACTTCTTTCCCAAATCGACACGACAGAATCCTAACAGCAGCTAGTACTTGGGTGCGTGTCCGCCAGGCGCTGTGTGAAGCCCTTCCCAAGTACTCTCTCGTTTCAGACTCCTCACAAGAACCCTGTAAGGTGGGTACTGAATCAGACCCATTTTACAGAAGAGGAAAATGAGGCTCAGAGAGATGAAGTAATTTGCCCACAGGATTTAAAACCAGATCTCTTGGACTCCAATGTCCACAGCAGCCCCAGAATTTCTATATGAGGAGTTTAAGGGGCAATGATGTGGCCAGAAGGAAGCAGGTGGGCCGGAAGCTGTGTTGAGAAGCAAGCACACTATTTTTTACTTAGACTCTGTTATAGATAAGCACTGTCCTCTCTGGGAGCCACTAGCCACATATGGCTATTTACATTTAAACAAATTAAAAGGGAGCAAAATTTAAAAATCAGTTCTTTGGTCACACTAGCCACACTTTGAGTGCCCAGTAGTCACATATGGCTAGTGGCTAACGTATTGGATAATTTTCACTACCGCAGGAAACCCTATTGGAAAGGACTATTACAAACCAATTAAAAACAGCCAAGTATTCTAAAGATGCTTTCTGTTGTTATTTTTGTATTTCAATTTATTTACCTGAATGTCATTTCGCTATAAATTTATTTACTTATTTATTTTTAATGAGGAAGATCAGCCCTGAGCTAACATCTGTTGCCAATCTTCCTCTTTTTGCTTGAGGAAGACTGTTGCTGAGCTAACATCTGTGCCAAGCTTTCTCTATTTTGTATGTGGGATGCTGCCACAGCATAGCTTAATGAGCGGTGTGTAGGTCCATGCCCAGGATCCAAACCCACAAACCCTGGGCCACCCAAGCAGAGCGAACTTAACCATCACGCCACCGGGTCGGCCCCTATTTTTAAGTGCGGTAAAATATACATAACATCAAATTTACCATCTCAACTATTTTTAAGTGTACGGTTCAGTAGCATTAAGTATATTCACATTGCTGTGCAACCATCTAAAGATGCTTTTACTCAGACTTAGTAAGGTTGAGGAAACACTGTAAGGGTGCTGGAATTGTGTATAGCTCAGTGGTTTTCAAGCCTGGCTACAGGTACCAGGGATTGCTTTTTAAAAATCCTAAAGCCCAGGATGTACCCCAGAAGCACTGAATCAGAACCTCTGGGGAATAAGGTCCAGGCATCTGTGTCTTATGGCTCCAGGGACTCCAGCGGGCTGGTCCCTGTAACCGTCCCCATTCTACCTGCCCAGAACCTCCTCCTCTGGCCAAACCCACTCCCTCCGGCCCCCTGGAAACCCCCGTCAGGTGGGAGGTGGCAAGGGAGTCCCTGGCCAAACCTGCTGTCCATCTCCAGGACTCAGGAGGCTGCTGACGCTGAGCAAGCTAATACTTTTCCTGCTGTCCAAATTCTTCGAGGGCAAGAAAGCAAATAAAAAGACACACAGCTCAAAGGCACTCAATTGATTTTTTTTTTCACCCACTTAAACTAGACAGGAAAAGAAAAACCACTTAGAAACTATGACCAAGGCAGTACATGCCAAGAATCAGCACAGGAAGGACTTTTTTTTGGCAATCCCATCAACTTCTCCAAACCCAGACTTGTAATGGCTCTACCCACTCAACCCAAACTGGAGGCCTACCGGGGGACATAATTAAATACAGAAAGCTCTTTTTACAAGAGAGTTCCAGGGCTCGACACAAAATGACTTCAAGGTAGGGAGTTCTCTTTGAGGAGTCGTTTGGACTTTGGGTGAACTTACTTAATTCAATAATTAGCAGAGGCTGCCAGGCTCGCACAGTCACCAGCCTCAGGGACCCAGGGGCTACCCCAGACGTACAAACGCAGCCACCGGGCAGTCACGGAGAAGACTACAGGTGCTTTGTATGGGGACAAGGGTGGGAGGCAATACTGACTTGGCCAGATCCTGGGCCAAAGGCTTCTTTCCCCTCCGCACACCCGGGGGAAGAGGAGGAAAGGAAAATGCCGGGTTGTCTGTTAGAGACGACTGGTAAGTGGGAGAAGGAAGAAAACCACAATATGTCGATATATCATCAATTAAACGATTTCCACAAAAGTGACAGCCAGATGGGAGCCGCCCACCCACAACAGTCCTCACAGCTTCTCGGCTCAGGCTTCCAGGCGGGCTCTGGGCTAAAGGCACAGACACAGGACCCTGATTTCTTCCTGGAGTCTCTTCAGGACCCAGGCAAGTGAAATGCCATCTTCTAGAAATAAATCCACACCTCCTCTCTACCGTAGGCATGTTCTAAAGAGCCCCAGTCTTAGGATCAAGTAGGCCAAGGGCTGAACACCAGTCCACCTCACCATGGCCTTAGACAAGTTACTGACTCTCGCCAAGCCTTAGTTTTCTTATCTGTAAAGCAGGGTTGATGTGAGGATGACATGAAACCATGCACGCCAAGCACTGAGCACAAGGCCTGGCACATAGTAGGTTCTCACCTAGTCCCTTCCTGCCCTCTGTTCACCACATGCAATGAATACTAGGCACCTACTGTGTACCAGCTGGCAAGCCAGAGCATCTTCAACTGGGAAGCAGGAGAGAGGACACAGCACCATGCCAAGGCCTTCCCTGGGCTAAGAGGTAGGAAACCTTGACAAGGGGTGGCCTGTTCTGGAATCTATGCTGGGTGGGTTTTGGTTTTGCTTTTGGGGGTTTTTTTGTGTGCGTGTGGCACATACTCAGATGAAACCTTCCGCAGTCTCCCGCTAATTCAAGGGAGAACCTCGTCAATCAAATACAACAGGCTTCCTCAACCAATTAATTTACTCCATTTGTCTCTGGTTTGCTCCTCTGTAAAGCCATAGCAGCAGTGCAAACTGTAAATCTGAGTTAAACTCCTGAAGGTGTCAGTCAGTTCCCTTTAAGGAGCCCCAGATACTTCTTATCTGATGCCCTGCTAAAACTGTCCTTTGGCTTTTGTTTGTTTCAGGAGAGGAATTTCTTTGTTTTGCAGAGGTGTGGGTTTTGGGGGACAGTGTCCTGAAGGTAATTCCAAGAAGTAATGGTGAACTTGAAGTGATCTCATTTTTCCATACCCATTTGAACATGGTCTCACTACAGAAGGAATCTTGCCAGCTCTCACCCATCCCCAGGAAGATGGAAAAAGCCTAGATGAAAATCATAGATAAAGAGTCTAACAGATCGATAGTTCCAACCTTTTCACCCTCCAAGCATTTCAACAATCTCAAATGAGCTAGCCAAACTGACGTATTTTAGCTTTTTCCTTTTCCCTACCCCCAAGATGCAAAACAAGAGTTCAAAGGCCAAGAGGTCAGCAGCTAAGACAGAGCATGCATGGGATATACTTATACTAAAAAGTTCTTCATGGTTTATCCGAAATTCAAACGTAAGTGGGAATTCTGAATCTTTACCTGCTGATATCGCAGCACCCAAGAGCTTGGTGCTTGCCACATAGCTGATGCTCAATAAATACTACAGGATGAGGTCATGTTACTCTTGTAAGAACTCAGAGATAGCTGAAACCGACAAAATTCACACTCAGCTTACCTTCCACGCAAACCATGACCTAGGAATGATCTTTTCTCTCCATCTGGGGCATTACTAACTGTGGAATTTCAGAACATAAAAGTTCACAGCATCAAGCCACAAGTTCAAACAATTTGGTTGAATATGATGTATAAGGGTTTTTCCCACAGAAACATTCAAGCCAAGACCTTTCCAAACCTGGAAGAGATTTGCACCTAAAAAAACCCAAAAGACTGACCTACATAGAATAGGCCCTAAATCTGTCAACGGGGACCCATTCCGGGTGGTTCCTGCTGCCAATTTTATGACATCTTCAGTTCACCTTCTTTTCCCACAGGCCCAAACTGAGGAAGCTGTAAAGCCCTGGGCAAACACAGCCATTTGCTAAGAGAAGAGCCAACATGGGGCCCATCTGTACTTTACAAGGCCTTTGCTTGTCCTGCCTTTGTGTGTCACCGTTTACAGAGCAGCTGGCCTCTCTCTGAGCACCTGGCCACTAGTGGAGGCCTTGGCTGAGCTTTCAATACCTTCCTAGAGAAAACATTTTTCTGCAAGAGTCAAAGGGAAGTCCTGCAGGGACTGACTGCCGCCCTTCCCCAGGCTGGACTCCAGGCCCTTCCTTCATGGCCACCATATTGTATTTAACATTATCCACTCATGGCCCACAGGACAGGCAGCTCTCCAAGGGCAGGCCCTGTGGATCTGTGGTTCCCCGCGGCCCAGCAAAAGACCTTCCACATGGCAGGCCCTGGATAAACACCGAGGAAGTGAACCTTTTGTCTGACAGGAACCCCAAAACCAGAGCCGTAGTGAAGGAAAATCCTGAAATCATTACCCACGATGGACCCACTACCCACATTCCTGATCTTATGATAACTGAGGGAAAATATCATGACGTGCCTTCGAACCACAAGACTTCCATGTAATTCAAGAAGTCCCTTTAGCAGTTCTAATTTAGGCAGACCTTAGGAGAGAGGATACTGGTGGCATATAGAGACGGGGGCGGCACAGAGGAACTGAACAAGGCCCCTATTCTGCACGGCACAGGTGCTGGTAACTGGACACCCCGTCTAAAGTGAGCCATGGAGGGGGGGAATTCAAGGTGCGGTTAGGTGGTTTTTCACCCCCAGTCACATTATATAACCCCAAACACACTCACCAACCTAGTTCAAAGTTCTCCCTGTGTCAGGCCCAACTCAGCTCCTGACACGCTGATTCTTGAGCAACAAGGCTGAGGAAAATATTTGAGTTTACCACCCAACTTTTTTTTTTTTTTTAACTAAGTTACTTATTAAAAGAATGACATCCACAGGGTGAGCTGCCCTCAAGTCTGGCCAGTGGCCCCTGGTCTTAAAAGTTCCCCAAACATCTCCAAATTCTATGCTGGTTCAATTACTTGAAAAAATATATATAGAAAAAAAATACACCTATTGAAGAATTATGTAGTACAACTGAAACAATCTAATGTTATATGTTAATTATATCTCAATTTAAAAAAAAAAGTAACGGCACAAATCTGCTGTTTGCAGCATTGAGCCAGTCTTTCCTGGGACTTGGATGGAAATTCCAAAAAGATTCCAGACCTCCTTAATGCAGTCAACATTGTCTCAACATCAGAGGTCAGTCAACTGGCCTTCCACACACAGTCATTTTCAAGCTACTGTTCCCCCAGGCAAACCAGTGATGGGCCCCTGCCTCCAGCCACGTGAATCTCTTGTCTCCCCTTTCCTTTGGGACCAGCTCAAACCAGACGACTTGATTTATGTGGATGGGCGGAAAGGCAGCCAGTAAGCGATTTTGCACACCACCATTCATTAGTGACCGCCACCACAGTAGGGTGGAAGAAAGGAAAAAAACACAAGGTTTCCTTTCGTCAAGGAATCAATAAGTTATTTAACAGCTGCTGCTGGACCCCAATGGAAGAAAAGCGAGGGTTTCTTCCACACTCTTCCCCTTGAAAAGGATAAAAGGGACTCCCTGACAGCCCAGGACTTAGCCAGATGAAGGATCATTAGAAGAAAGCAGAAAGAATCCTCTCTAGCTTTTCGATGTCTTGAGGTTCTTTAGTTTTGGAAGATGGATGGTACCAAGGCTTGAAATTACTCCATTTTTTGTTGTTTTCTTTTTTTTCCTCCAAAGAGGAAACTGACTCCCTTCCTGTGCCTCTGTACATTTTAGAGAATCAAATACAACTAAAAAAACGTTTTTCCTTACCCTTTCCTCACTCCAGTCCAACATCACTTCTGAGAAAATAACCTACAAATTTCCTCAAGGTGGCATTCCAAATGGGTTTCCAACATTTACACTCGTCCTTCAAAGCAAAGAGAAAGGAATCTAAAGCCATTATACACCCATCACTGGAGTTCAAAGAAGAGAAAAAGGATAAGCAGGTCATTGGAACTCAGCTGATATCAGATACTAAAAATCGACTTTTATTGCTGGTGACTTCATGCATATGCATAGTATACCCAGCTTATCCTCTAGGCCCCAATTTTTTAATTCCCTTTTAAAATATCACTGCCATCTGATCCATGAAGAAGTCTTTTAAGAAGAAAACTCCATGGAAATATTCAGCAACTGTCCCATGCCTAAACAATCTTAGAAACCCGACGCCCTACCCTCTTTTTCCTTCTTATCTCTCTACTCCCCAAAAGTCTGAAATTCTGCCGACCCCAAGGCATGTTTTAGTCTTCCACTCCACCCTGCTTTTGAAATCTCTGACTGCCAAAACAAAACAAACAACCTTGAAAATAAAGGCCTTCCCACAGGATGTGGAACAAACCCTGCTGGATTCAAAGGCAAAGAACTCAGGAACCACAGACTATAGATCCAGCACTAAAGAGCATTAAATCCATCTTTATTTTTAACTGCAACCTGGCAGAGGGAACAGCATGTCCCCTTAGCACCCACAAATTCCCGGGGCAGACAGTGCTGCAGGGCCCCCATGGTATGGCAGGCGGGAACCAGGAGGGCCCAGCCTGTGGTGGGTTACCTTCTGAAGGGCTCTGAGTGGAAACTGGTAAATGGGAAGAACCAAGCCTGGATTCTGGATTAAAGAACAAAGAGAGAGGAAAAAAAAAAAAACTCCAGAGGTGAACACTCTGGGACTGCAGTGGGCATATCTGTTAGGTCACTGGGTCCTCGTTACCAGTGAGGGACGGGAAACATCCATTTCTCTCCTCCAAAAAACACAACCCGTTTTACCAACCCATCTCAAATTCTTCCCATGGTGATCAGAACACACGTGTGCCTCCAGCCAAATCTTATTTGATGATAAGGCGTGTAGAATTTAAGTTAACAAGAAAAATGCCAGAGTCCAAGGAGGGGACGCCAATCTTTGTCTCAAAAGAGGACTTCAATAATTCAATGTGGACTGGGGGCAAAAGAATGAAAGGGGCTGTCTTTGAACAGGGAATAATCCATCTAATTTCCAAGTGGCTGGATTAGAGGCATTCCTGGGCAAGCAGCGTCTCGCTGAAGATAACACTATGCGAATGTCAATTTCTGACAAAAGGCACAGGCTCTGTAGAAGGGTTTCAAAATGGACAAGACCGCGTCAGAGGCACCCTGGAAAAGTTCACCCTGGGAGAGGGGGCAGTTGGTTCTAAAAGGGGGAAGCAGGCCGCGACAGCTGAGCATTCCTTCCCAAAATCCATCTCCGAAGCCAAACCCTCCCCAAACCTTACACTTCATCAGACAAAAGCTCCTCCAGGCGCCCAGGCAGCGGCTGAAGAGGGGCTGTCCACACCCACTCGCTACACAGCTTTCCAAACCTGCCCACTCGTTTTGGAAGCCGAGCTTTTAATTAAACACCACCTCCCCGGATCTGTTGAGGCAAACTGGGGCTGGGCTGGAGCCAAGGAGAAGCTCCCTAAATACACATAAAAAAAAAATCCCCCCACCGCCCCCAATTCCCACCTCCAGCCAGCTCGAGCGGCTGGTTCTATTTCCCTCGGCTGAGTAACACAGAGCCCTGGTCTATCTCTATGCACCAGAAATTTCACATCCAAGGATCAGGTTATCCCCAGTCCCACCCTTTGCACGAAAAAGCCTGGGTGTTGTTCCCCGCCTCCAACACAGAAGCAAGCAAGCGCGCGCACATACATATACACACAATCCTTCGAAGAGAAAACCTGGAGTCGGTGTGTGTTGGGAGGGTGGGGGATACACTTGTTTAGGGGGCCCCAACCTTGCCTTCAGGCTGGGAGCCTCAGCCAGGGAAGGAGGGGCCCTGCGAGGCTGCTCTGGGAACTTCTGCTCCGCGCCCCCGGGGAGGGCTGAGGGAAGGCACGCACACCTCCACCGGCTTTGCAACATCACTACCTAATTTGCACAGATCCCCCTCAGGTGGACCTGAGAGCCAAAAAGGGAGAGGGAGGCCTCGCTCCCAGTCTCTCGTGGTCGGGGGGGGCTCCTTCCCGCGGCCAGGCAGAGCCCCCACTCCCTGCTCACCACCGCTCCAGGCGCCCCCACGCCGGACCCGGGGGAATCAGGTGTCCGCCCAGGCATCTAGCCTCCGCGGGTCGCAGACACTCTGTCCAGCGACAGACAATGGAAAACTTGGAGCCGGGGCCCTGAGCCACCAGGGAAACGAGATGGTGCCGCCCCCTGGGAAAATGAGCGGGGTGAAGGTAGGGGGCATAAGACACCCCCCCCAAAGAAGCCGCCCGCCCGAAGACCCAGGAGAGCCCGGAGCGGCGCCCCGGGTGAGCAGGTGACACCCGGGCCGGAGCGCTCCCGCAGGTGGCCAGCGGCCACGGCGCGGGCAAGGGCTGGGCTGCCAGCCCGGGGCGGAGGCGAAGCTCCGCGGCGCGGTCAGTGCACGGCGGCCGCCGCCGCAGCCGCGCCCCGAGCGTCCTACCTTCATGTCGCTGATGATGGTCTGGAAGAGGCCTCCGAGCGCGCTGCATTCCTTCTCAATCACAGCCTCCATTTTCCCGGCGCCGGCAAGCAAAGGACACACACTCGGGGCCGCCTGGACTGTGCGCGGGGCCGGGGCTCGCTCACCTCGGAAGGAATTTCACCCTCCGAGCGACCCACCTCCAACTCGCAGCCTCTTCTGCAAAGAGGACGAAGTGCCCGAGATCGACTATTCTCTGCCCAAAATAATAATAATAATTTTAAAACGCCAAACTGCTCTGCAGGGTGATTCGCCTACATGCAGCGCTCGGCTCCTGGCCTTAAAAATGCCCGGAGAAGACTGACAATCAGGCCACCACTGGTGCCCACGACGAAAACGGCAAAGCCCATCTTGAAGCAGAGAAAACCGCCCGCTGACCCGGGGCCAGCGCCATTTAAAAATGCAAGATTTTCCAATTTAATAAATTGTTTTGAAATTAGAAAAAAAAATGGCCCAACAGCAAAGCAGGTCTGCTCGCAGCGCCGGGATCTGTTGCTCGCAGCCGCGGCCGCCGCCTCCTTTTCACTCCTGCGCGCCCGGCCCCGCCGCTCGCTCTGGCTTGGCTCCCGGGGACGATCGGAGGGGCGCACGCGCGCTCGCGGCCGTGCGTCCGCCGCGGGGGCGCGGGGACGGCGCGCGCTCGCGGCCGTGCGCCAGCCGCTCGCAGGCGGGGCTGGGAGCGCGTGCCCGGGAGGCGCGTGGGACGCCGGCCGCAGAGACAAGCGAGCGAGCGAGCGGGTGGAGGGTTCGTCTCCACCGAGCGCGCTCCAAGCGCCCCCTCCTCTCCTGGCCGCTGGTCGCAGCGCGGAGAGGGCGTGTCAGCACGTGGCTAGGCGAGTGCCCACCCCACAATGGCTGCGAGCGGCGGGTGCGCTCGGCGATCCCCGGAGACTTGCACGGTGGCACGCTTAGCGCAGTGCTGGGTGTATAGTGAGCGCTCAGTAGGGCGGGAAAACTGCTGCTGCTGCTGCTGCTGCTGCAGGCTTCTGAGAAGAAGCCCTTTCTGTGATACTAGGACTGCAACGCCAGGTCACGATTGCAAACAGCCAAATATGTAATTAAGGAGAGAGAGTCCGGGGGCGTCTCCTGCAGCGGGAGGCCGAGTTCAATAAAGTTGCAGGAAGCTGGGAAAGTGCATTGATTTGCCATTGCAAAATAAATGGCATTTGAGCTTCTGTATGCTGTTCATCAGTACGTGGAGACTGCTGACTGTCCCTGACTTGGACGGTTGTTTTTCAGGCGCAGTGAGGGCGTAGGGTGTTGGTGTAACTGCAGACGGCCCTGTTGGGAGGCTTAACGTGGAAAGAGCACAGATGAGCCCAGGCTGATTTGGGGGCTAGTGGTTCATCTTTCCAGTTCCACCGCCTAACTGCACGGCCAGGAGCCCTCGTTTCCGTTGACATCAAATAGGCAAGGAAGAGGGGAATCAAATGAGAAGCTTTTAAAAGACCTTGAAACATAAGCACCTAACTCTGGGCTGTTCCCTTGACCCTTGAGTGGACCATTTGAAGCACAAAACACGACCAGAGGAAAACAGTGCTGGTGGGGGATGGGACACCTGCACGTAGACTTGTATCAGATTCATTGGGAAAAGGTCTAGCTTTAGAACTGCATGAATAGAGATGCATGGAACTGCATATCATAGCTGCAGAAGATAGTTTTCCCCTGGGCCATTCTGCCCAACTCTCACCCGCAACCCCCGTTCTCCACCCCTCCCCAAAATTATAAGGAGGAGTGTTACTTCTGGAATTAACTGATCTCTTGGGCAACCCTGCTGGATCCTGTCCCCAAGGTCATTTGGATTTACAGGTCTTATGTTGACCTTGCTTGACGCATAGTTTGCCCTCAATCATTATCCTTATTACGATTTTAATACTATCAATATTATAGTGATCAACATCGCTGCTTGTAGAGCCGGACTGCCTGGGTTCAAACTCCAGTTTACAACATACTGTAAATGAGGATAACGATAGCATCTAGCTCGTAGGGCTGTTCTGCGTTTTACCTGCACTAATATCCATAAAGCATTTAAAGCAGGTCTGGCATATAGTGAATAAGCACTTGGTAAAGCCTGTCAACAGAAAGAGATCCACTGCAGCACCGTTCTCCATCGCCAAGATGTGGGAACAACCCAAAAGTCCCTGATGGCTGAATGAATAAAGAAAATGTGGTATATACATACAATAGGATATTATACTCAGCCTTACAAAAGAAGGAAATCCTGCAGTGTGCAACAACGTGGATGAAACTTGAGGACGCTATGCTGAGTGAAATAAGCCAGTCACAGGACAAATACCATATGATTTCACGTATAGGAAGTATCTAAAATAGTCAAACTCAGAATCAGAGTAGAATAGAAATTGCCAGGGGCTAGGGGTGGGGGAGGGGGAAATGGGGAGTTGCTAAGCAATGGTCGTGAAGTCCCAATTATGCAAGATGAGTAAGTTCTAGAGATCGGCTGTACAACATTGTGCTTATAATTAACAATACTGTATTGTACACTTTAAAATTTGTTAAGAGGGTAGATCCCATGTTAAGTGTTCTTAGCACAATGAAATAAAATTTAGAAAAGAAATCAAGACCAGGTCAAGGCTCGTTCTAGCCCTGGTCCCAGAGGGCACGTTGCAAGCCTATAATGTTGGTGTGCTGTCCCACTGACATTGCTGTAGGCCTACTGTGTACAATCTAGGCATTTTACATGTATTATACGTAATCCTCACCACAGCCTTGAGAAGGAGGTTGTCATACTAGCTCTCATTTTACTGTTGGAAAGTGGCAGGCAGGATTCCAACTCTGGTTTTCTGAGTCCCATGCCTGAGGGCTCCCTTCTACCCGACCTCCAGCCCTCCTGGGATAAGGGGCCCCGCCTGCCTTACCCCAAAGGACACTGCATTCAGCTTTCCTGCACATGCCTGAATTTAAATGCCCTGAACCCCCAACCTCAGTCGTGTTTGCAAAGCACACTATTGTCTCATTATGCTCTGGGCCTATACTGGCCTTGGGACTGAGAAGCAGGCCCTTTTCTTCCCTAAGAAATTGAAGAATCCACAACTACCTTGAGAGGGAGTCTGGAAAAGCGTTCCATGAGGCCAGAAAGGCCCAGAGGTGGGACGACACTTGGCATTTTTAATAAGGCCTGGGGTGAGTCTGGTGAATGGAGGGATTTTGAGCAGGAAAATGACAAGCTCAGATCAACACCCCCTACATTACATTCTTTCCCCATGTTTGAGCATCCCTCTAACTTTCTCCTCCCTTCAAAACACCCAGCACTCCACTGGGCAGACATCAAGATCCCATTAACATGCAATTCCTCCCAGGAGTATTTGCTTTTTTTGTTTTTAATAGCTCTTTGGAGGAGGAACCCAAAGGAATGAATCTCTACTAGAGGAATTTTAACTCATGTGATTGCGGGGAGGAGAGATTGGGAGGTAATGAAGCCTGCCCAAAGGAGCCCCCATCACCCTCTTTCGCCTAGGGGACAGTGGGCCAGGACACCCACCACCATCTCCTAGCTCTGGGACCTCTGGCAGGCCCTTTGATCTCTGGAGCCAGCCTCTATTTCCTCAGGGTTCCTAACCCGTGGGCTATTCCCAGGATTGAAATAGATGTCAAATGCCTATCGCATAGCAGAGCTGCATACATGAGCTCCCTTCCCTCCCAGAAATGATTCTCAGCTCTGACGGCACTGAGGGCCCTGCCTGGTCCTCAAATTTGGCAGCAATTGGAATCCCCTGGGGGAATTTTAAAACACCCATGCCTGGGCTCCACTCCCAGGGAGGCTGACTTAATTGGTTTGGGCTGTGGCCTGGGCAGCAAGACTTTTTAAAGCTTCCCAGATGATTCCAGTGTGCAGCAAATTTAAAACCCTGATCTAAGGAACTTTAAAAGAAGATACCCACACCAGGTCATACCCCTAAACAATTAAAGTAGAATCTCTCAGGACTGGGCTCCAGAAGTTTCTTTAATGTATCATACATATTTTATTCTATCCTCAAATAAGGATATACAAGTGTGTGTGTGTGTGTGTGTGTATTTTGTCATTATTTGTTTTACAAAAATAGGATCACATCACACATACACTTTTCTGACTCTTGCTATTAACTCTTCCTGTTAACACTTCTTGCTAACAATATTCCTATAGAAATCCCTCCAGGTCAACTAATACTATTCTAATACATTCTTTTTCGTTCTTTTAATTTTTTTTTTATTTTGACATAATTTCAGATTCACAGAAATATTGCAAGAAAAGCGCAGAGATTGCTCATTTACCCGTCACTGGAGTCCCCAAAAGTAACCTATTTTTGTATTCGCTTCTTGCTTGGGGATTCTTTCAAAGCTCGGCAGATAATTTTAACGTGTGCAGCCAGGTTTGTGACCCTCTGACCCTCGTGAAGGGTCTGCGTTCAAGGCAGCTGTGCGAGGTGGTTAAGACGGTAGGCTCAGAGTCAGGCTGCCTGCGTTTGAATTCTGGCTCCTTTTCTTTCTAGTTTTCTGTGCCTCAGTTTCTTCATCTGTAAAATGAATAATAGAAGTGCTAACTCCTAAGGCACAGATGAGGCCTGAATTGCTTAGTCTCATACTTCGCACACAGTAATACTCAGTAAAGGTTAGCTATTGATATGTATTGGTCATTACCATGGTACATCTCTGATATAAAATTGGTTAAAGCTCGCCCTCATGACCTGTAAGCAGAATTCTTTGTGAGCTCAGAGCCACTAAATCCCTTAGGAAAATTGGGGAGCTGTCAGGATATAAAAGTGTCTCAAGCTTAGAAACAGAAGCCCTTTTTGAAAATGAAATTAGCAAGAATCAACAAATAATATCTGTTGCAATGACTCACCCTAAGAGATGTTTGTGTGTGTTTATGGATGGCGGCCTGGCAAACACCCAAGTATAACCTCAGTGTGCAGAATGTGTCACTGGGGCAGGAAACTGATGAAAGAAGGTATCCCCTCGTGAACTGACTGGCAGCCAGGCTGGAGCAATGCTGAAACAGCCGGGTCACAAGCCCATGCCGATGCAGGGCAGGTGGTGTACCTTTGTGAAGCAGGGCCAGGTGCACATTCATAGGAGGTGGGGGGACTGTAGAGACCTGGAAAGCAAGTTCTCCCTCTAAGGGCCAGCTGTTCCCCAGTCCTAGGCTGAGTGGGAATGTGGGCCCTTAATTGCCACATGTTCCAATCCCTCCAGAGAAGCTGAAACTTTAAATCTTGAAGTTTTGCAAAATCGAAATCTCTTAAAATTTCCAAATGTTAAAAAACTCATCTGCAGGCCGGTTTGCAGCTTCTGATCATGGGAGCTGAGAATGGGGTTTGGTTCACGGGGAAGATCTGAAAGGGGGAAAGAGGATGTAAGAATCTATGTTTCCCTGGGACTATTCAAGGAATAGAGACCTACCTGATGATGGTTCTAGGTCACCAGGACAGCGTGTCTGCTCTGTAGTGGGGTAGGGGAAGTTGGATGCAGTTCCTGAGGCGTTTCCTGAACACCTACTCTGTGCCAAGCCACACCTGTCCTCCCAGCAGCATCCAGTTTCCTTCTCCTTGTTTATAGGCTCCCAAGCTGCCTGCTGACTACTGATTTGGCGTCTGAGTTCCCTTGACATTGAAATGGGGCTCTCAAGGGTGCAGATATCAGAGCAAGACTGTTGGGGATCTGATCTCTTCCTCTTCTGGAGCTTAGCTCTTTCTGTTCCATGCAAGCACAATGAGGAAAAGAAATGTTTTGTAAGCAAGATATGAGTTCTGGTGGGAGTAGCAATAAAAGCACAAAATGCATATTGTTTTAGAACATCTTGCCTTTAACATACCATGTGAAGCAATTGCAAAACTTCCAGTTATTTCTAATCAATTGGAGGCATCTGAGTTTACCCAAAAATGGAAAATATTATACGTTACACAAAACCTACCATTTTGTGATATAAACACAATGCAAAGGTGACTTCCAGTTTTCATAAAGAGGCAATTCTATAACCTGAAACCCCCTCCTGCTGTAGCTACGAAGATGTGCTAGATAAAATGTAATCAGAATCCTTTTAAACTCATGGCAGAGCTAGCAAGAAAGAAGGAAAATCCTGGGGGACTGGAAACAGAGGACTTTGACAATCAGAAGAGAATGCAGGAAAGCTGATGCCTCCGTTGCCCTGGGAGGAGTCCTTGGTTTCATTAATCCAGGGGCCTAGGTGTTCACTCCCAAAGGGGGATCAGAAAAAGAGGGACCCATGTGAGGGGGGAAGTGCGACTGAGAGCTCCCAGCAGATTCAGGACCCCATGATTGCACAGCCTCAAGGACAGGAGGACCAGGAAGCAGTCTGCCCACCAGGACAGGTAGCTGACACAAAAGCGTGATAGTCTCGGTCTAGGCTCCAGGTGGGGGCTCAAAGCATACACTGAGAGTCTGTAACCAAATGCCGCACCACAGCTGTGTTTGGAGTTGGAATTTCCTTACCTGAACGGACCCAAAATGCCTAAGATGATGATTAATGTGAAAACTTGTTACTGGCCTGAAATAATCCTAGGCAACTTGGCAGAAGCAAATGAGAATTGACTCTGAGGGGACCCACCCCCATCAAGTCCTCATAGGATTCCCACAGATAAAGCCCCCTGAAATGAGTTCACAACTCAAAATTATAAATCCTACAAGGAAACTGTCTACCCATCACACTCAAGTGTCAGCAGACGCAACAAAAGGATTTAAGCCATAAGAGCTGAGGATAAGCCAACAGTCTGATAGAGATAAGTATGTTTAAAATGATTAAACTATAAAGGAAGGAAACAAAAACATACGACACTATGAAAAGAGGGTAAGCATTGAAAAAAGAGTTAAATAGACCATCTAACAATGAAAAATACAGTCACCAAAATTACCATATATATTTGAGCTATATATGGACAGGTTAGGGAGCTGAATATACACAGAGCTGAAAAGAGGATTTTTTATCAGAAAGATCAGAAGAAAGCACACGAAATAAAGATGAATAAAACAGGAAAAAGAGGTTAGGAGACAAGAAAGACGTAATGAGAATAACGCATATGGTTAGAGAATGAGGGGAGGAGAAGATAGTCCAAGAGATATTGACTGAGAATTTTCCAGAGTTGATGAAATACATAAATCCTCAGATTTAGGTAGCACCACACATTCTGAACAAGATAAACGCAATGAATATATTTCTCATACTGAATTCTCCTACTGAAAATTGTAATTTGCACTACATGCTCATTTCCTTCAAAGTGGCACAAAAAAAGAAGCCTTACAATAATAAACAAAAAATTAAAATTGTATTTACTGGCACATCTTTGTTGCTGGGGGGGGTGCAGTAAAATCCCTTATTATCAGGACTTGTTATCAGGATGAACAGACATCTGCAGAAACTGAAGGAGGGTCGGTGCACCAGCTCTTTGTAAGAGATCTAACAATGTCACTGGGCTGACCACACTTTGTGAATTTCTTTCAGGCTGTTTATCTGGAGTTTTTGTCAGTGGGGTACTGGCAGGAAACAGATGCACCACTGCAACTGAAAATGGAGGAAGTTTAAGAAAGAGACTATTTATAAGCACATGGACAGGATTTAGGGAAATGAGAGGGATGGTGCAGTTCCGGGGCCAAGGTGGGAAGTCATCGCCATCCCTGGGCCTGAAGGGCATGGAGGGGGGTGGAGCTGGACCCCAAAGAGGCAGCTGCGTGGAGAGGGCTGCCTGGCGGGAGCTGTAGCCCTGGGGAGAGCGATGCAGCAGCCTGCACTATAGGGACCCACCCCAGCAGAACCAGGACCCCTGGTTTGTCCAAGAGAGTCCATTTACCCGCACTGTTCTTTCTCAGAAGTGACCCAGTTTGGACAATAAGTTATTTGATCACTCACACAAGGAGGCCTGTTGGTACAATCCATAGGATCAGCTTCCTAGGCAACAAAGCAGAGCAGAGAAGGATGGAGAGTTGATTGGGCCTAGGGAAAGCAATGAAAGACATTCAGGATGAGCGTCTCCTGCTCCCTAGTAAACAGTTTTTTCTTTTAAAAAGGAGTCTTATAGAGATATAATTCACATGTGATAAAATGCACCCTTTTAAATTATAAAATTCCATGATTTTTAGTATATTCACAGAGTTGTACAACCATCACCACAACCAACGTTAGAACATTTTCATCACCTTTCAGAGCAACTCCCTACCCATTAGCAATCACTCCTCATTTAACCCCAACCCCCCTAGCCCCAGTGCTAGGCAACTACAAATCTACTTTTTGTCTCCATGGATTTGCCTATTCTGGACATTTCAGGTAAATGGAATCATACAATATATGGCCTGTTGCATCTGACTTCTTTCATTTAGCATAAAATTTTCAAGGTCCATTCATGTCATAGCATATTTCATTACGTCATTCCTTTCTATGGCTCAATAATATTCCATTGTATGGAGATATGACATTTTGTTTATCCATTCAACTATTGATAGAAGTTTGAGTTGTTACCGCTTTTTGGCTATTATGAATAATGGTGCTATGAACATTTGTATGTGAGTTTTTGTGTGGATGTATATTTTCAATTCTCATGGGTATATACCTGCAGTGGAATTGCTAGGTCATATGGAAAATCTATTTATAACCCTTTAAGGAACTGTCAGACTGTTTTCCAGTAAATGGTTTTTTATTCGACATAATTCATAAGGTTTTTCACAAGATGAAGTAGCTCTGATGGAGTCTTTGTCAATCTATTCATAACGCTGATACCATCCGTTCACATCAAGAGATTTGGCTGCTGGTCATCCCCAATAGGTCATTGGCGGTGTGGCGAATCTCTCTATTACCTAGTGTTGCACCCATAGCAAATTATTTATTGATTCTTCTAATAGCACAATTTTAGACCTTTTAAATTTCGTATTAGAACAATCCCATGTTTAGATGTTTCCAGCATCCATAGCTCTGCTCGCTTTCCACATTTAAGTGACCTAGGTGGCTCAAGGCTTCCTCTCTCCAGCAACCCCACAAGCATGCCTGCAGTTTCAGGAGCTTTTGCCAGGACACACAGAAGCTTCTTTCTCTTATGTCTTGAGCTTTTCTTTGAAACCAACAGTAAAAACAGGGCTATGGGAGACCTGTCTTAAAGAGGGGCAACATGTTAGGGGGGAGTGGGCATGGGTTTTGGAGTCACAGAGATTCAAGTTCAAATCATGGTTCCACATTTCAGCTGTGTCTATGAACGTATTACTTGACCTGCCCGTGCCATCACTGGTAAAATGGGAACTGTGAGGCCCACTTCTAAATCTTGAGGATTAGAGACAATGTGAATACCGAGCCTGACTTGTAACAGGCACTCAGGAAGGGGGTGTCCTTTTTAACCGGATACCGCTGCCGTTCTCTCTTTAGATTGTCCATGAGGGAGACTTTGGGGTAACAGGGGTGAATCTAGGCCTCTGAGCCAGGAGACGTTTAATCAATTGTTTCAGAGCAGCTCTACCTTGTTTACTTTTAATCATGGGTTTGTTTGCTTTTAATAATAAGCACCAGACCCAGCCCTCCCATTTTCTGAAGCTTGTGAGCAAATAGATGCTTGTGAGCTGGAGCTCAGTAGCAATCTTTGCAGCCACAAGTGGCCAGCGGCCATGGGCAACAAGTGAAGACAGGTTGCGGGCAGGGAAACATTTCATCTGCAGAGAGAAATGATATTTACCTGCAATTTTATCCAGGAGCTTCAAAGGTGGTGGCAGGCGTTACCCAACTAATGAGCACAGGAATGATGCTGTGAAGTAATCTCCCCAACTGATGCCCATCAGGAGACAGAGGGAGAAGAAAGGACTTTCCCCCCTGAGATTAACTGGCTGTGTGATCTTGGGGGAGTCCCAGATCCTCTCTGGGCCTCACTTTCCTCATTTATAAAATGAGAGGGTTGGTCCCTTCCAGGTGATGTTAAAGATGTCTTCCATATGACCATGGCTGACCTCCAGGCCTGATTTTAGGCTCTCTCTGGATTCTTTGTCTGCTTTAGATATATACATGTATATGTCTGTCTCTGCCAGTTTGTGGATGTTTGTGTTTTGGAGACAGCTGGAAAAAGAGATTAAGGATGGAATAGGTGCTGTTTGCTCCAGGCCTTAACTCAAGGAGGCATTCCAAGAGAAAGAAGAAAATCGCTTCTCAGATGATGCTTAATACCCCCTCCCCCACGGGACTACCTTGCTGTACCTATAAATACAAACAGCTGGCATCCCCATCACTGGAAAAATGGGTAAGTACCAGCCATCAGCTCTTCACAACTGCAACTGGGGCACTTCCTTTGCCCCCAAACTTGTTGCTTATATTTATTTGCCCTAAAGCTATTTTAACCTCAACTGGTTAAATAGGAGACAAGTTAAAATACTCATCTCATATCTCCTATAGGCTTGTGTTTCCTAGAACAAATTCAAGGCCAATCATCAAATAAAAACAAATTTCCACATAGTTGTTCTTGATCATCTAAATTTTTCTGATCGGAAGGTTAATATTTCAAGTGGCAACCCGTTCCCTTCTTGGTCCTAACTATTTATTTGAAATATTTTCTTTATCCTGAGTTGAAATCTTTTCCCTTGTTGAAGCAAATTTTCTTAAGGATCTATAATCAAAGCATCACCTTTCTTTAAACATTCTCTCTCAGAGGAGAAATGTAAATAGCCACACAATGCATGTACTTTTCAGCCAGAGTCTCAATAACGATTATTATTATAAAAATTATATTATATTCTATATGTTATATAGGATATACTATATTCATATATTTTATATATTCTGTCCTATAATACAATTTCTGTTTATGGTTTAGCATATACTATAATATATAGTAATAATTTGAAAACTGGATTATAAAAATTCAAATTTAGAAAAGCAGTTCTATCAGGGGACTCATTCATGAAAATGGAAAGATCCTTTATCGAGTAATTTCCCCTGGGGGTCTTTAAATAGCAATCTCCCTCGTTTTGATTCAATCTGTGGCAATCCCATTTAGTGCATTAGTGGACCACCTCATTGTGTAAAGGAAGGTGAAATGTGTGTTGGTAACCATTTGGCTCTCTCTTTTTTTTTCATCTTGCTACCAATTCATTTGGCCATTAATTGGGCTTCTCCCCAGAGGCCATGTGATCTGTTTGCAGGCTGAGCAGGGAGTCAGGGCTGCTCCTTCAGCTGTGATGGCTTTCCAGAAGCAGACAATCCAAAGGGACATTGTAGTTATGACAGAAATGATTAGTTGAATAACTCACTTCAAAATTGTGTGCCACTTTAAAGACCTAAGAGCCAATCAAGCAAGACTGCACATCGTAGCCTGGCTGAGAACTATGCCAGGGGGAAAACATCTTTTTTAAAGAGAGTCTCATGAATGGATTCCTTAAAATGCTGGGAGCGTGATTCCAGGCAATAACATTTCCATGATTCTGATAATATTCACTTACATTTGCATAACTCTACACAGTTTATGAAGCATTTTCACAAATACTGTTGCAGCTCTCACGTCGACCCAGGGGGATGGCTGTGAAGCAACTAACCAGGACTCAAGTTCCGGAAGCAGAAGTGGCCTTTGAGTTGTTGACTTCCCAAAGGCATACAGCAAGGAGGTGGCAGAAGTGGTACCAGAACCCAGGGTTTCTAATTTGAAACCTCTTCTAACAGCACACTGCAGCATCTCCCAGGGGCATCACAGCAACCACCACCTCGTCAGCTCCTCTTATGCAGGAGAGAAAGGGAGACTGACTGAGCAGTCAGCTGCACGTCTTGGAAATATCTGGCCTTTGTGGGCATAGAAGTCCAAGCAAAATCACTACCCACAGAAAGCATCTAAGTACCGGGATACGTGCCGGCATTGTTTTCTGACTTTTTAAAGCAATGGATTCCTGTCTGTGGGCTGTGAAGAGAGAAGCCTTCCTGGAATTTACTTCGAGGGGCCCGTCCATACATCCTCATGAACCGCCAAATCTTGTGTATCGAGAGAATGAATATACAAATGGACAAGGGCCAGATCATGTAAAAAATCAGAACTTTGACTCACAACCTGTCCTGGACACCAACCCTTTATCCACGATAAACAACCCTGGAAGCCAGATGCTGTAAGCCAGACTTGTAGGAAGACAGATTGCTATCTCTAGTGACAATCCTGGCAGCTAAACAATAATTCTGTAACAATTGGCCCCCAATGTCCAGGCGTTGATTAATAACTGATAGCTTCTTTATTTGCTATCCCTGCTTCCAACTTCACCAGACATGCACCCCTAACCAACAGGATGCCCCACTTCTAGGCTGCCCGCCTCAGCTTCCCCATGCCAACAGCCTCCAACCAGGGCACACCAGAGCACTCCGTCCGTTCCACTATAAAGCTCTCCCACTCCTCGGCCTGCCTTTGAGTCTCTGCCAAAACGCAATGACCGTGGCCCATTCCCTTGCTATTGCAAGGTCAAAATAAACAGCCTTTGCTTTTCTCATTTGATTGGTCTTCGTTTAGTTCCACAGTATAAATCAGAGGCATAATATGGCTCATTCATATACATGCCACTCCCCTCCAATAATTGTAGCTGCTGTTGTGATATGCAAAAACACAAATTCATTTAGAATGTACAATGCCTATTATATGGAGTCTCTGGAATTTTGTTCCGTTGAAAAGAATGAAGTGCATATGTAAGTACTAGCTTGAGAAAATACTAAGTGTAAAAGCAAGTTGCAGAACGGTATGTATATTATGATCCCAATTTGCAGACACAATAATAAAGAATTGAATGATTAATACATGCCCACAGTAAATTGGGAGTGAGATTAAACAAAGGCTGCTATTTTTTGAACACCCAGTTCTACAATAACCGTACGAATGGGTTCTATCGTTAACCTCACTTCACAGGGAGAGGAACTGAGGTTAGGAGAAGTCAAGTAATTTGCTCAGGTTCGTGAAACTAATAAGTGGTGGAGTGAGAGTGTGGCCCTGGTCCATTGGACTCTAGAGCATGACTTTTAATCTGGTTGCCATTTGCCTCCGTATACCCTTGTTCCTCTTGGCCCTGTGATAGGTGATACAAATGTTTGTGTTACATGGCACACTGGCTTTCATATTTTAGTTTGAGGACCAGAGTCTCATTGTAGTTGTGTTTTGAGTAGGTCTCCATCAGGCTGAGGCAGGAAGCTAGATCAGAACCCAGGAGCCTGGGTCCTAGTCCAGACCCTGCCACCAACTGCACATCTAGCTCATCAATTAGTTCCTCCTGTTGTGTGTTGCCAATGCGTGCAGCTCTGCCCTTCTCCTTCCTAGTTCTCAATGCCTTGGTCATGACTTGCTCAAGGATGGCCTTCTCAGCCCCTCTGGCCTGCAGTAATAATAACAACAACAGCCACCACCACAACTGAGATATACTGAATGGCAGGCTCTGTTCCTAGTGCTTCAAGTGTGTTATCTTGTTTAAGCCTCATCCTGACCCCACGAGGTGGATCCTGGCGGCACCCTCTCTTCACTGATGGGGAAAGTGAGGTATAGCAGGGTTAAGTAACTTGTTCAAGATCACGTAGCTGGTGTGACGGCACCAGGACTCTACACAGGCAATTCGACCAGAGACCCTGGACTGCTCGCTGCTACAAGTCTATCCCTGCCATGGCGACTGTGTATGGACAGAGGCCACGGCTGCCTGCTCCCCACTGAGTTCGCAGCTTAGTACTCAATGCTTAGTACCTCAATGCTTAGTACATAGTACATGCCTGACACTATTTATGAAATGAATGAATGAATGAATGGCTTCTATTGAATTTGTGCAGGGGCTAACACAGCATCCCATATACATTGGAAGTTCATACTACTCAGTGTCCCTGATTAAGTTTATTCAGTTTTTCTCTCCAGTTACTGTGAACTACCAAAGAGAAAGGCTTTATTCTACGTAAATAGTCATTTGTTTACCTTGCCTCCATCAGATTTTTTCTTCGTATTTACCCAATCGTGTCTTTTGTTGTATTTGGACTCCCTGTTGGGTGAAAAGGACCATTTGTTTCAATAGGTGCTAGAAAAAAAGATCGTTTGCTTCTTTCCCACCCAGATCTATATCCATAACATGCTCCTCTTCCCCCGTGGGTATGTTGTTTCTGTTCCCCAATATGGGGCTCTGCCATGCATGCTTCCAAAGAGCTGTCACCTGTGGGGCTCCTTCTCTTTCCCCGCTTAAGAGCCCGTTCACTTCTCCTTGACACCGTTTGCAGGAAGCAGCGCTAAGTTTACAGGCTCATCAACGGCCGCTCTACGAACCCAGTTCACACACTGAATGCCGCGGGATCCTGTTCGCCGCCGGCAGCTTTTTTTGGGTTGTTCATTTCTCCAGCATGGCACTAATAGCTTTTTCAGACGTCTCTGGGGACGTGGACTATTTTGCATTTGTAAGCCACCTTTATGGAAAGGGCCCCCAGGTTTGAAGTGTCCTGTGACCACTTATTCAGTTGGAGATGTGTCAAGGCCACATTCATCGGAAAGTGGAAACGCCTGGCCAGTAAGTGTGACATTGTGAATGCCCTTGTGGCACTGGAGGTTCACGCAGGATGCCAGTGTGGCTGAAATAATGTCAGAGAAAAAAGGATTTTTACTGATTCTAAGGATTTTTCTGCTATAGCTTTAAAGTAGGGCACTAGAATAAAAAGGAAGTGCAGTTGTGTGGGGACAGGCCAGGAAGAGAGAAAGGAAGTGTTCAGCTCGAAGGCTGGAAGATTTTGCCCTTCCAAAGTACGGGCAGGGGATCCACCCAAATTTCAGGCCTCAATCCTGCTCATGGGCCTGGCAGGCCGAGAGAAGTTTCCGAACTATAATTTGGACCCCTTCTCTGTGCCAGGCACCCTTTCACTACTGAATTCTCCCAAGATTGCTATGAGAAAGTTACTACTGACTTGTTTTGTAGTTGGGGAACCTGGTGCTCGGGAGAATTACATGACGCGGCCAATGTCACACTGCTAGGTGACTGAGTCATTATTCAAATTCAAGGTTGCCTGACACCAAAGCCAGGCTTTTCCCTCCATGCCACCCAGGTGCTGACAATGAAAGGCGAACAAATCAGGGGCCAGGACGATAAGGACCTGTCACATTTCCTCAGTCTCTTAGACGTTACTCTTTGTCTTTCGGGGATTCTCCTGGCTGCGTCCCCTTGGCATCTAGTAGTAAAACCCCTTTCAAACAACAAGGAACAGGGCCTTCTCTGGAAGGAAACTGAATTCTCCACGACAGAGGATCTTGGTGGGGTAGGATGCCCCAGAAGATAAAGTAGTTGATGGCCGGCACTATGAAAGGAAAGTCCCCTGTGGGGAGGAAGAAAGGCAGCAGGAAGAAGAGGCCAGAGACTTGAGTCATCCTGGGTGCACAACCACGGAAGAGACTGGGAGTCCCTAGCGTTTGTCTGTTTCCATGACTCCCCACCCACCCCGGAAGAACTGATTTCCTCCAGGGTGCTCCCTTATGCTTTGGGCATTCCTTTCACTAGTCAAATATTTGTTGAGTGTTTCCATGGGCTGGCATATAGTTAAGATCAGGTTCTACTGCATATAAGAACACAAACACACGTGGTGGCTTAAACAAGCCTACAGCCAGGCACTGGGCTGTGCTCAAGGGTACAGAGATGTGGGGTCCATCCTCAGGCATCTTACAGTCTGGTGAACGAGACGGCCAAGTGAATTACTGATTAAAATGTGGTGTGACGAGTGGAACAGTAGAATTCTGTTCAGGGTGCTATGCGACCACAGGGGCAGGTCATTTCAAATGAAATGTGGAGATGGAGGCCAGGCAAACTTTCTAGATGAGCTTGAAGGATGAGAAGGCTGAAAAGAGAGAAGGGACTTCTGAGCAGAAGGGAAAGCACGTGCAGAGATTGGAGGAGTGAGACGCCTGTCATGATGCATTCATCCCACCATGTGTCAGTCATAGCTGCCCAGGAGCCTGTTTCCTTCAGAGATCTTGCATCTGTGCCTCCCCAAGGCTCAGCGCTGTGTGTTGCATCAGTGTGTGCAGTGCCTGTTTCTTACAGGGGCCTCCAAATGCTCATCAGTGAGCTGCTTACATTAGCATCACCTGTGATCCTGTTATACTGATTTCCTGGGGGTCTGGCCCACGGAACCAGAATTTAGAGTCGGGGAGGTTGGGGTGGAGGGACACAGTTCCAATTCCGAGTTTGGCCATCACTAGATTATAGCAAGTTCTTTGGATTAAGAGTCAGCCCACCACTTCCTACCTTGCATAAGTCTGGACAAGTTGAACTTCTCTAAGCTTCATTCTTCTTCATCTACAACAATGGGAATAGCATCATGAGCGTTTAGAGGGTTTCTCAACCTCGGTGCTACTGACATTTTGGGCTAGACAACTATTTGCCATGAGGGACTGTTCTGTTGATCATAGGGTGTTTAACAGCATCCATGACCTCTGCACGTTAGATGCCAGCAGCACCCTTTGAGCTGTGACCCCCAAAACTATCTCCAGACATGGCCAAATGTCCCCTGAGGAGGCAAAAGAGTCTCTGAGAATCAATGAGCTGGGGTAAGGAATAAAGGAGATAATGAATATATTGTATGTGGAACTAGTTAGTGTGATAAGTATTGCCGTTATTGTCATTAGTGCTCAGAAAATAGTGGCTTAAAAAGTTGTCTCGAGTGAAAAAAAGAAAGAAAAGAATAGTTGAAAGAATGAATACATGTCATGGAGGAAGAACAGAAATCTCACAGAAACTATTTCTGGTTTTAGGTTGGCAAACGCAAGAAAGGACTTAGCCATGACTAACAAAATTTCCTGTTAAGCCCACCTGTCGTGAATCTGCGTTATGTTAGGAATGTTGGCTGAGAGGCATTTTCAAGTGAGCTGTCAGGGCCATCTGTTGTTTTGTTGCCTATTTCTACATTGCCTGATTTAATTTTGGGGGAAATACCCACCCCCATGTTCAACCATGCTGTGTGCATGAAGCTGACCTCTACGTTGGTTCCAATGGTGAATCATGGGGGTAAGGCCCAAGTCACCCGGGAGGTCCATTCTCCTGGCCACAGTGCTTAGTCCAAGAGTGGGAACAGGGCTCAGGCTAAGGCCCAATCAGAAAACCCCAGGGGTTTGCTTGGACAGCTCTGAGGATGGGGTTTCCCTTCCCCACTGGACTGGAACATGAGAGGTCCTGTGATCTAGACTACAGCTGGGAAGGGAGGTGGCATCTGTGAACAAGGCCTACCCGTGGAGGAGGGCAGAACTGGGCAGAGAGGTGGAAAAAACTGAGTTCTGTGATTTTGTCTGAATTCCTATATTCAGCTATGTCTGAAGCTCCATTTATTCGCTAACTATTCATGTTCTTGAGTTAATAAATTCCGTCTTTGCTTGTTAGTTTGAGCTAGTTTTTCTGTCCTTGAAACCCGAAGACCCCCCTACCCCAAATGATACTTGATCCTAATCATATTAAAACACTTATGAGCATCTTTGGACATTTTGAAAAATAGACTTTGGACCAGTGGGAATGCTTTGGGTGACAAATAATAGAAAACCCAACTCTAAATGGCCAAAGCAATATAGGCTCATTCTTGAAAATGCCCATGCGTATGTGGGCTTCAGACCTGCACTCTGGGTAGCTCTCTTGGCCCAGCTGTCCTCACTGTGCTGGCTTTGCCTTTAGGCTAACTTCCCTGGTAGCACAACTGTGGCAGTAGTTCCGGCCTCATGGATATGCGCCACCAGGGAAGAGAGAGGAAGGAGTGTCTTCCCAGCTCGAAACCAGCAAATGGAAGTCCCGGGCTTGGCTGTGGTTAGACCAACTCAGATCACGTGCTCGGCCTTAAACCGAGGTGATGAGGAAGGGGTCTCCCTGGGGCATAGCCAGGACCTGAAGCTAGACCTGGGAGTTGGGTCAGTGCCATCCAGAGCTCGGAGCTGCGACCCAGTGGGGACGGGGCATGAGAAGCATGCTCACTTTTAAAACAAGAAAATAATATTAAATGTCAGCTAAAATGTCACCTTTTAGTGACAGCTTTCAGTTTCTTCCATTAGATTTCAGTATTCCTTCTTCTGGGCTCTTTCTGGATTTGCTTGGTGATATATTAGCAATTATATCACTGTTGTGAGAGATATTTGTCTAACATCTATTTTCCCTACTAGACAATTTGGGTGGAAACCCAATCCAACATCTCATCTTTTCCTCAGGGGAGGCTCGCTCTCCTATTTTTTTCCCATATACTTTGGCTTTATTGTACTCGAGAGTTCCATGAAGAAGATGCTAGTAGCGATCTTCATGGCACCAAGCGGCTCTCTTCTGCATCAGAGTCATGGCCGATAGTGGAGCCAGTAACGGAAGCCTGTTGTTTGTGAGAAAGAATTACTTGATTGGCACGACCACCAGCCTATCTGCTGTGATCCGCCCGTGAACTTCAGTCCAGATAGTGAAAGACTAGACCTGAAATGAGGGAGCTGTGTGTTAACTAAGGACACTGATTGCTTTCATTCAACAGGAGGCATTTTGTTTTGTCGTTGTTTCTATTTTTTCAATCCAATTAAATTTGTTCTCCCACAAAGCAAGGACAAAGAGTTTCAAGCCAGGCTTGCCAAAAGAGTCTAGAATCTCTGAATTATAGTTCCATGACTGAAATTCAAATCCCTTCTCTAAACTTGCTGACTGGATGACTCTGGACAAGTTACATGACCTGTCTGAACCTCAGTTTCCTCATCTGGAGAATGGGGGTAGTAGACTGACCCACCTTATAGAGTTATCTGGAATAATGTGGGAAATGCCTGTAATGTCTGTAAAAGGGCTGTGCTCAGGTCTAACTCATGGGAAGCACTCAGCAATGTTACCTGTTAATGCGACAGTTCTTTTTATCACTGAGTGTGTGAGTTTGGGCAATTTAAACAAAGCTGCCACGGCAGCAGTTTCTTCACTTTTGAAGCCGGGACAAGAGTCCCTCCTTTTAAGGCTGTTGTGAAGAGCGCGCAGTAGGTGTGCGGACTAAATGTTAGCTGCAATTCACTTCCAACAGTGCCCATCCTGACGTGCACCAGGAGAGAGGGTACCTGCCATTCCTCCAGCCCCTCCCACCGGGGGAAGAGGCATTTGAGAACATGAAGCTTTGCTTTACTAATAATTAGGAATCTAGGACAAAGAAACCCGGCTAGGCTTAGAGCGACATTGTGGTTGCGATCTGAGAGTCGCAGACCACGCAATCCAGCCTCTGTGGTTTCTGTTTGAACCACCGTTAACCACGCTGGGTTATCAGACAAACCTGCAGACGGTGAGGCTGAAACTTGTGTTCGAACAGGAGAGGGAAATGTACAGGGGCGGCTGCAAAATGTTCTGACTTACGTCTGTGAAACACAACGCTAGCCAAGGGAGGGGAGCCCCGTTGCATTTGTGTGTGTGTGTGTGTGTGTGTGTGTGTGTGTGTGAGGAAGATTGGCCCTGAGCTAACATCTGTGCCAATCTTCTTCTATTTTCTATGTGGGACACTGCCATAGCATGGTTTGATGAGCAGTATGTAGGTCTGCACCCAGGATCCAAACCCACAAACCCCAGGCCGCCTAAGCGGAGCACACACACTTAACCACTACCACTGGGCGGGCCCCCCTGTTGCATTTTTGTAAGTTATTTTTTCCCCCTTTGGATGCTTCCAGTTACCTTAGGGGGCTTGTTTTTCCTAGGCTTCAGGCCACCTGGAAACTGTTGATACGTTTGGAAGCTCCTAGCCTGAAAAAGATTCACAGCCTGTAATACCCCATGGTTTCCAGATAGCGGATGCATTAGTGGGTGTGTCTGGGGATGGGAGGGGGTTTATACTGCATCCCATGATGCATTTCTGTATCCCGAGCCCCCAGTTCAGAGCCTGACCTAGACTCGGGGCTTAGTCGATGTGTGAGAAGGGAGGGAGGAGGCAGTCACTAATTAAATAGGTCGATGCACAAACAGTGAATTCTGACCAGTGGTGCTTACAGCCTATTGATGACTGAGAATTTCCGGGTTGGCCAGAGGCTTGTTTTCACATTTACGGACATACTTGCAGCAAGACCAAGGTGGGGAGCCTGTTAGGGCCAGCTGGTCCTAATTTTCAGTCGGGATAATGAATGGTGTCAGCCCAGACGGGATGACCATATCCCTGTGAGCCTGTGTGTGTAATTGGTGAGTGACCAGGGCCTGCCAGTCCAGCTCAGGGACAGGAGCACAAAGCCACTGCTGCCCAGCCCCACCATGATGTCATCGCATTCAGGTTAAGGATCATGACGTTATTCCCTGGCCTTCCTGTCACCTCACATTCAGCAGAAATTCTGTCTGCTGTGGCGTGGTAAAACGCAGGCTCAGAGAAGACCAAATCCGGAAGGGGCCAGTGTTTCTCCACTGGGCTTGCTGCCCAAGAGCATCAGAATTACCTGGGATACTGGTTCAAAATACAGATTCTTGGACTTACTCCTGACCTACTGAATTGAGTTCTCTGGAGCAAGGACATGGAGATCTTCAAAAGATCCTTACACATACTAAAATTTGATATCCGCCACTCTGGTCCATCTCACTCATTTTACACATGAGAAAAATAAAATCAGAGAAGTAAAGTGACTTCCCCAAGGTCACACAGCCAGTTTGCAACAGAAGAGGATCGCACCGTGGCCTTCCTAGAGCTATATTCTGATTTATGTCAGAAGAAAGTGTTTTCATCTCTAGTCTCCCATTTGGTTTTCTCAGCCACTCTCCACATGAGAAAATAGAATGGTTTCCTTTTGTGTTAGGAGGAAATGCAATTTTTATTTGTATTTCTGTGTCAGTAACCAGACATGATCTTCTCAAGAAAGGCACCATTAACCTATACAGCACGTTTGTGCAAGTTAGTAAAAAGCACTCTTTCTTCTAGGAGGATGTGAGCCTGTCCCATGTGACCAGAGTGCAGGCTGGACTTCAGCCCCTACTCTCTCTCGGTTGAATTACCTTGAGCAGTTTCCAACCTGCACAACTGTCCATGGCAGCCCTGCTCTCAAGGATGAGGAACTTGTCCTGTACTTTGGTTTCTACTCCCCAGTGTCTAGCACAGAGCTGAGCTTTCAGAGTTAAAGAAAGGTGACTAAATTGCTCAAGGCTACCTGGCTGATCAGTAGGAGAACTGGAACCTCTGATTCTAGGCGTGGCCTCAGGCTGCCTTTGGCAAGAGAGAGCGAACTAACCTGGTGTGCTGTCCATACTCCATCTCTTGGGGAATTGGCCAGGATAACTTAGCTCTCCAGAAATAAAGCACCTCTACACTCCTTTAGTCTTATTTGATGGTGCACCATACTAGATGCTGAACACAAGGACCTGGGGCCAACCCTGTCTTTTTTGTGCATGTGTTTGTTTTGCTGCATTTGTTGACTGCTTATTGTGTGCCCAACAGCATGCTAAGCAGCTTTCACAGATTTACATGCATTTCTCTTTTAATCCTCAAAGCAAACCTATGAGTACGTACCGTTGGCCCCACTTTCCTTGTGAGAAGGTCAAGTCACTAACTCAAGGAGAAGGTGGGGTTCCAACTCCAGGCCTACAGGACTCTAAAGCTTGTTCTCACTGCAAAGGCTGGTATTTCTCAAAGCGTGGTCCATGGCCCACGCTGATCTGAATTTGGTGGCTCACGTAGGAATGCAGATTCCCAGGCTACACGCCCCTGAATCAGAATCTGACAGTGCGGCCACGAAATCTGCTTTTCTGCCAAGTACCCCAGGTGGTTCTTATGAACATTGATTGACATCGAAAACGCACTTCTATATCTAGGTGCTGGTAACACGGGCATGTTCACTTCTTGAAAACTCAGGGAGTGGTATATTTCTGATTTATTGCTTTTCTCTCTGTCTGTTGTATCTTCCTGGAAAGTTTACGTAAAAAATCCGTTCCCGTACAGGACATGGTCTCTTCACTATGAGCACTTGGCTCCCTATGCAGCTCTATCTCACCCATCATCGCGTTGTTAAATTTCTGGCATTAATTCACATGGGACCCCACAGTGTACCGGGCCCGAAAAATCAGGCTATGAGAATGTCCCGGAGTCACCTCTTCTCTGCCTAACGCTGTCGCGCAGAGGTTACTGGTTCTCATTTTCTTTTCTCCAGATAATTCTTCCAAAATAGATCACCCCAGTGCCTCCCTCAGTAAACTTCCATCCTGTTCTTTCAACCCTGAAACCCAAATCAGTGCTAAACGGCCCCTTGGGGTCCTCCTGATGGCACATTATCCAAGTTTCTACCACCAGGTCACGGGTGGTCCCGGCGACTTCTCTTTTTGGGCTTATTCCATCCATGGATCACTCTTTGACTGAGTCTGTCAGCTGTTCTTTTCCCTTTAACACTTGGTGAGGGTTTTCTCTCCTCTTCCACCTTCTTTTCTTCTTCTGGAACTGCAATAGAGCCCACGTCAGAAATACTCCTGCTCTTCAACCTCCATTAATTGATTCATTTAGTCTTTCATTCACTCGCTCCTTTACAGGCATTTATTAAGGGCCCATGCACAGGAGGAACTGTGTTAGGGACGAGAATTTAGAAAATTCATGGGATGTGGCCCCTGTCCTTGTGGAGTGCAAAGTGTATTCCCAAGTTCCTTTTGGCAAATTCTTCTGGAGCGACTTCTTTTAATAATAATAATGTCGTTGTTGATGAGGACACTGATGCTAAGAGGAGGAGGAGGAGATGGTGTTTTTTGAGCCCTTTCTCTATGCCAGTCGCTCTAACAATCATTTTGGGTGTATTACTTAATTCCCTCCACAATCCCATGAAGTAGGTACTGTTATTATCTTTGTTTTACAGATGAGGAAATACAGGTCCAGAGAAGCTGAGTTATTTTCTCAAGGTCACACGGTTCGTGAAGGCTGAATCCTAGAGCTGATATGAAGTCTGACCCCAGAGACGAGCCTCTTTAATATTCTCTCTGAGTCCTCAAAGCCATCAAACGAGAACTATCAGAAGTGCAAGGAAAACGGACTGAAAGAGAGAGGACAAAAGAGAGATGAGAAATAAGAGCTGGTGAGAACATTGTTCTACTCGGGTTGGCTCTGGGCTAAGGGAATTTGAAATGCACGCTAGCTGCAGAAGCGTGGTCCCAGCTGTCCTGTCTGAAAAACAGCATTTCCCTAAAGTCATAGAAGCGTAAAATCTCAGGGTTGGGAGGGACATTGACGTGGTGTAATCCAAACCCCATTAGATGCTGAATCCCTCACAACCTTGTCACCAAGTGCTCATCCAGTCTGTCTAGAATACCTCCAAGGATGGAGACCTCACTACCTTTTGAGATATCTTATTCTGTTGGTTATAAACCAATGTAACAGATATCTTGGTTTTGCCTGCCCAACACCCCTTCCTCCTTCTTTTAGTAAGAGCATCCCAAGTTTCCTTTGGGCAACTGCCTACCCACAATGTAAGTGATTCCACTAGGGGCTGTCAGTCAGCGAGGGAGAAGGTGTATGACCCCAAGTTAGGCCAATCAGACTGTCTCTCATGGAAGTCTGAGTCTGCTGCCAAGAGACACAAGGATAGAAAACTAATAAAGCCAATCACAGCAAAGAGAGACCGCCGTGAGGGCCCCAGGCCTTCCTAAGGCTTCTGTCTAATTCTGTGAGCAATTGTATCCTTCCATTAAATCCTTTTTTTGCTTGTTCTGCTTATTAGCCAGAGCTGGATTTTGATGCTTGCAACCAAAATCCTTTAGCTGATAACATCCACTTGTGTCTTCTTTCTGTTGTGTTGCATTATTAATTTGTTCCTTCATCACAAATGTAATTCATGCACATGGTTTAAAAACATTTTCTATGGTACCCAGGGGTAATTTCAAATGGTACATCCCCCTGGACCCTCTCCCCGGAGATAAGAACTGCTAATAGTTTCTTGTGTTCCCTCCAGAAACCTCTGTTTTATTTATTAACAGCACTGACTGTTAGATAGTTCTTCCTTAGACTGAGTTAGAATCTGTCAGCCCGGGGCTTCCGCTCATTTGTGCAAGTTCTGAGCTTTGGGAACGACCGAACAGATTTCACTGACGGCCTTTCCAGTAGTTGACAGTCCTCATATCACGTGCCCTGAGTCTCCTCTCCTGGAAGCAGACACTCTCAGTTCCTTTAGCCATCACCCATGGCGCACAATCAAGAGGCCCCTCATCATCCTGGTCTCTTTCCTCCGAATACACTCTAGTTGGTTCTATCTTTCCGGAATCGGCGTGCCCAGAATTGAGCTCGCTGCTGCACAGCGATCTGATTGAGGAGCGCAGAACTCCCGCTGCTGTCCTCATCCATCTTGCTCTCCTGTTAGATGCAGGCTGAGATTCCCTGAGTAACTTCTGTCCACAGCCTGTTACCCCATTGACCTTACTGTCCACTAAAACACACGCACACATGCACACACACCCCCCGAGCTAAATCACATCTCCTTGATTCTGAATTTCTACTGTTTGTTTTTTGAACTCGAGTCCTGGAACCAATACATATGCATTTTAATTTCTCTCTAGTGTGTAGATACATGTTAAAGTTTTAAGCTCTTACTTAAGTATTACCCATAAGGTCGCTGACCCCAAGAGCATCTATCCTGAAAGCAGAATCTCACTGTGTAAGCTGAACCTCTGCACACTGAAATACAGCACCAGCATCAATATGGGTACCAAAAACCTTAGGTTTCTGCACACCTTGTGCCTTACCAATTCTACTTCTAGGGTGTCCTGTGAAATATTGTTCAAAAAATAACTCCAAATGGCAAAGAGCCTAACATCCCACAAATAGGGACTTGGTTAAATAAATCGAAGAATAATCATATGATGGAATTTCATGTGGTTATTAAAGATTGTGCTAGAGAGGAGTAACTATTAATGTGAGAAGCCATTGCTGCTACATTTTTAAGTTTAAAAGAGTTTATAAAACACTTGGGGTGATTTGATCCCACTTCTCTATGAATCAATGCGTAGAACCAAGATTGGAAGGATGACTGAGGTTATCTCTGGGTAAAGGGATTCTGTCTGATTTTTATTTTGAACTTTTTGTCTTACTTGTATTTTCAGGTATGTTTCTATTATAAACATTACTTTTATACAAAATTATTTTTAGGGGCCGGCCTGGTGGCGCAGTGGTTAAGTTCGCACATTCTGCTTTGGCGGCCCGGGGTTCGCCAGTTTGGATCCCGGGTACGGACATGGCACCGCTTGGCATGCCATGCTGTGGTAGGTATCCCATGTATAAAGTAGAGGAAGATGGGTACCGATGTTAGCTCAGGGCCAGTCTTCCTCAGCAAAAAGAGGAGGATTGGCAGCAGTTAGCTCAGGGCTAATCTTCCTTAAAAAAAAAAAATTATTTTTAAAAATAAAGAAGAAATATGGCATTGACACCTCATAGAATGATCTGGAGTACAAAACTGAAATTTAAAAATTACTTTTAAAAATAATTATTATGCTGGAGGCTGGCCCCATGGTTGAGCGGTTAAGTTTGCGCACTCCGCCTCGGCGGCCCAGGGTTTTGCCAGTTCTGATCCTGGGCACGGACACGGCACCACTCATCAGGCCACGTTGAGGTGGCATCCCACGTAGCACAACCAGAGGCACTCACAACTAGAATATACGATGATGTCCTGGGGGAGCTTTGGGGAGAAGAAGAGGAAGAATGAGAATGAGAAGGAGAGGGAGAGAAAGAGGAAGAAAAGATTGGCAACAGATGTCAGCTCAGGGGCCAATGTTTAAAATATAAATATATAAATAAAAATAATTATGTTATCTGGAAGTTCTCGTGATCTTTGGTTTGTTTGTCCACACTTGAGTCAAGCTCATTTGGGTATCAGTTAAATGACAAAATAGTACATGTCATGGACCTCCTGGGTCCTTCAGAAATACTAGAGGTGGCAGGTGCTCACTTACAGATACCAAGGGTTGTCTGCTTCAGAGATCTCAGACTCAAATGCCTTCAGGGTGAGTCAAGTTCCATAATGAATGAAGTAGGCAGAGGGTAAGAATATGGTGAACTGAACAGTACATGCTACCCGGCTCTGGCCAATGTCCGCCATGTGGGCATGCAGGCCCTGTCTTGCCAGATCTTCCAATATTTCCAGGAAAACCAGAAATCTAGATCTTTTTTTTAACGTGAGGTTTTCCAATTTTTCAATGCTAAGAACCAATTCAAAATTTTAAAATATGGTGTAAACCAAACATCATGTTGTCGGCCATACCGATTCTCAGTTGGCCAGTTTGTGACTTCTGGACCGTGGCTGGTGCGAAGCCTGGTAAAGAGGCAGTAGGAGGAAAACATGGAGGACTGGAAAGTGCTGTTAGGTGGGGAGCAAGAAGCAGATTCAGGACTGACAAGTAGGGGAGCTGTCTCGGAAGAAGGACAGCCAGTGAGAAGGAGGGAGTTACAAGAGATCCTTGAGGTACACAGAATTGTTCAGAGTTACCCCAAATTGTGTTCCAAGCCCCCAGGAGCAGAAGGACACCACCAGCGGCAACGACTATAGATTCCCCCTTTTCGACTCTTCTGACAACATGGCTCATTTGTTGAATAAATATGTTCAAGTTTGTAACAATTTAATACATTTTAAAGCACAATAAAAGGAATTATACGGAAAAGTGCCTCTTACACAGCAATCATTTCTTTGTATACCTTATCTGTAATTTTTATCTAAGCCGTAGTCTTATTGTATATACAATTGTCAATATACATTTACCAATGTAGTAGAAAGGCTGGGGTCTGTTGTAGGTGGGCATAGGTTGTATATTCAGCTCTTGCAAGCCGTGTGACCTTGAGAAGGTACTTAACCTTCATGGGCCTCTCTTAGTATCTCTCATTTATAAACTGAGAACATCTTGAAGATTCTATAAGGAATGAGCGGAGAAAGATCTCTTTAAGCCCAAGCCTTCACCACTCTCAGGGCTGCGGATAAACCTATGCTGTAGCCCAAGGGAATCGTTACGGTTGCCAGCATTTGAAGGCCCATGCAATAGTTAATATTCTGGATTGGATCACGGCTTTAATGCGCTCTGAGAAAGGAGAACACAAAGTAAAGGTGTTTTTTCGCCATAAAACTTGGCTTTCTTTAAATGGGGTTTAGAGACATGACTTGCCAAACCTTTCTCAGAATCATCCCATAAGTGTTGTCCCTTTGCCTCCATCACCATGACATTAGCCTGAGCATTCTTGTTGGCCTCCTGGCCTTTAGGGCCTCCTCTCTTGGCAGAGTTAGTTGTCTTCCTAAAAAACATTGAACACCATCTTGGCAACCCTGTAATCGTTTTTCTAAGTACTGGGGATTCAATGGTACATACAGGAAAGAAATTGTTCTTTATGCACAGTCTGCACTGTGCCTGATATATGGTAGAAAGAAAGTACTCAATGAATGTTATTTTGGTGGATGAATGAATGAATAAATGAATGAGTAGTTGGATAAGACCATGGATAAGTGAATGAACTGATGAGTGAATGAATGCTTGGATCAATAACTAGATGGTTGGAAGGATGAATGGCAGTGAAAGATTGAATGAACGAGTGAACAGATGAATAAGTGAATAGATATAAAAACGTAGGCAACTAATTCATAGAGTTTTAACAAAGCTAGTTTTAGTGGTCAGAAAAGAAAACAGAAATGGAAGATGAGAGACAAGTTAAAGTCAGGAGCTTGTAGTTGCCACTCGCTTTTATTTCTCTGCAGCTACTAGAAGTGGGCTGGCGTTGCCCTCTATTCGTTCTGGCCCCGATTTTGACTTTCCTTCTCTCCTAGATGCCCCTGCCCTGGTAGTCCTGAGGAGAAGTTGACCCTTTGCCTGGACATGTCCTACTCTTCCCTCCACCGTGGCCTCAGGATGGGCATGAGAACACTTGCCTGCTGTGACTCTTGGGGAGGAAGCAAGGAGGAGGATGCTGGCAAGATGAGTTCTGGGGTCTCAGCAGAGAGCTGTTGCCACCCTTAGGGGTCAAGAGATCAGAGGAAGAAGCTCTTTCCTGAACCGGAGAGAAGGAGTCACCTGATAGGGACTGCGCCCGTTGGTAGAGGAATCTAGACTATACCAACCCAAGACCTGGTGGGATGGGAGCTGGGGAATGAATACTCCAATCTCTCTGTCCTCTCATGTCCCTCCCATCTCCTACTGAAGCCACCCATTGTCCAAACCCAACTTTAATCTGAAGGCACAGGAATCTATTGTTGCAATCCATAAAGGTCAGCCTCCTGGGGCACCAAGAAGAATGGAGAGGGGTAGAAAGTAGATCTGAAGGGGAAAATGGGTAATATCTAGCAAAGTGGTGAGCTCCAATTTCCTTTTCTTTGGGAAGTCTTTTTGGATCCTACCCAAGTCAGAATAAAACATTTTGAACTCCCGGAATAGATGTTCCTTGCACCTCTGTTTGTTACCAATTTCCTTGTCTTCTCTTTGAAGTGGATGTTTGTATGTGTGTATATATATTTACCTCCCTACTAGATTGTAGCATTTTGAAGATATATCCACTGTCATGTCGTCTTTAGGCCGTTCTCCTCTTGCTATGCTTAATACAGAGCTTGGCACTTTGCAGACCTTTGGAATTATTGGTCCAATTTGCTGAATGCTAGTGTCACACACAGGATTTTCTCTGCAAGAGGGAGAGTTGTTTAAGTGCTGTTTACTGTGCTATGTTAATAGGTTTGCATTGTATGCTTCCTGCTTTTGTAAATTTTTATAGCATTGCAAGCCAAAGCTAATAGTTCCAAGTACTTAGCTAGACATCTCAACTCCTTCCTTTAGAATGCTGTGGGACCTCTACCTTTAAGAGCTTCCATACTCTGTTTACTTACTAAAGTCATGGTTCAGATTGCCTTTATACTTGGTAGCTTGATTCTCCCCCAATGAAACTAGAAACCTCAGGGAATAGATTGTGCATGAAGAGATATGATGGTTGGAGCGTTACGTGAGGTATTGGAACATTCTTCCACTGCCTATTGTCTGGCAAGTGACCAGTCCTCTTTGAACCTGTTTTCTCACCCACAAAATTGACGCAAAATAGTGATAATAAATAAGAACACACATGTGAGAGTTCTAAAGCTGATACACATAAAAGGAATTATGATTACTAACAATGGAATGAGAGAGTGGATTTAAATGACCCTTCATTTTTTTGTGATTTTTTTAGAGATATCACAAGTAAATGGCTATAAAGAAAGGCAGAAGGCCTGGAGATAGGATATCAGATTGCAAGTGTAGATTGTAAGTTTCATCAAATGAACATCTAAATAATCTTCACTATTTTTTGTTATAAGTAGATTTATCTAATGCTAAATAAATGGCATTAAAAGTGTTGAGAGCAGAAAGTTGGCATAAGATGTCTCCGAAATAAAAACTAGCCTGGGATTTTAGAATTAAAATTCCATTATTATGTTCTATATCAGGGATGGGCAAACTTTTTCCGTAAAGAAACAGAGAATGAATATTTTAGACTTTATGGACCATATAGTTTCCGCTCTATCATAGCCATATAGTGAAAATAGCCATATGAAACCCACACACAGGTGCAGCTGTGCTCCAATAAACTTTGTTTCAAAAACAGGTGACAGTCTAGATTTGGCCTGTGGGTGTAGTTTAACAACCCCTGTTCTTCTTTTTTTTTTGAGGAGGATTAGCTCTGAGCTAACATCTGCTGCCAATCCTCCTTTTTTTGCTGAGGAAGACTGGCCCTGAGCTAACATCCATGCCCATCTTCCTCCATTTTATATGTGGGATGCCTACCACGGCGTGGCTTGCCAAGCGGTGCCGTGTCCACCCCCAGGATCTGAACTGGCGAACCCTGGGCTGCCAAAGAGGAATGTACAAACTTAACTTCTGCGCCACAAGGCCAGCCCCTAACAACCCGTGTTCTTGATGAACCCAGCTTTCCTATGCCAACATGAACTAGAGAAATTGCCCATGGTCTCCTCTATTGTTATGTTAGATTATAAGAGAAAGGATTGATATTTATTGAGTACATACTAGACATCAGGCACTGTAGTAAGCATATTACACAAATCGTTGTTTGACCCTATGAAGGAAATACTAGTATTATCCCCATCTTACATTTGAGGAAATGTAAGTGATTGAGCTGGGGTCCAAATATGGACCTGGCTCACTCCAAAGCTCTAACTCTGTCCACATAAAATTACCTTACAGGTAGGTTGAGCCTTTTAGCATTAGGTTTAGTCCATTAATATTTAGTGTAATTATTGATATGTTGGGAGCTAATTCAACTATTTTAATATTTGTTTTGTTTTTCTCATCTGTTTTTGTTCCTGTGTTCTTCCTGCCTGCCTTCTTTTGGTTTAATTCCACGTTTCTCAACCTGTTTTTCATTGACACCCCCTTTGATGAACCATTTAGACTTTTTTCCCTTATCACATCCCCCCTGAAAGTTTAATACCTGAATATACCATATATCTGTTTATGTACTCTCTATATATTTGTGCTTTTACGTGAAAAGAGTTAAGATTATCTTATCCTTCAAGAACTAATTTTCAACCACTTTGGGGAAATATTGATTTGATTGAGAATGCATGGTTTAATTGAATAATTTTTAGAACTCCATTTAAATTTATATTGGCCTTTTAGCTATCCTTCTTTCCATTATTTAGTGGTTGCTCTAAGAATTAAAACACACATCTTTGGGGGCCAGCCCCAGGACCAAGTGGTTAAGTTTGTGAGCTCTGCTTTGGCAGCCTGGGGTTCACTGGTTCAGATCTTGGGCGCAGACCTACACGCTGCTCATCAAGCGATGCGGTGGTGTCATCCCACATAGAAGAACTAGAAGAACATAGAACTATGTACTGGGGCTTTGAGGAGAAAAAAAAAGAGGAAGATTGGCAACAGATGTTAGCTCAGGGCCAATCTTCCTCACCAAAAAGTGTAAAAACAAACAACCCCCCAAAACCTGTACATCTTTAACTTTTCATAATGTCTTAGTGTTAATGTTGTACTATTTTATTAAAATGTAAGAACTTCATAGCTATAGAGATCCATTTTATTCACCCAATCCCCATCCTTTGTTCCATAGTTGTCACATGAAGTATATCCAAAGGTGTAAACCTATAAGACAATGTTACAATTTTTGCTTAAATGAGCATATGTATTTCAAAGAAATTAAAAGGAAAAAATAATCTTTCATGTTTATTCACAAATTTGCCCTTTTTTCTTACTTTTGTGAAGATTTGTTTCCATTTGGTATAATTTCTCTTTGACTTTAACTCTCTTTAGAGTTTCCTTATGGTGCAAATCTACTGGCAACAAATTCCCTTTCTTTCATTCCAGAATGTTTTCACTGGATGTAGAACTCTGAGTTGACAGTTTTCCTTTACATCCTTGTATTTTCCTTTACATCTTTGAACACGGTTACGATATGTCCCCTAAATTCCTTGTCTGCTAATTCCAACAGATGGGTTATTTCTATTTATTATCTCTTCTCTTTAAACAATCTTTAGACAGGGTCATATATTCTTATTTCTTGGTATCAGTTAATTTTGATTAGTATACTGCATATTGTGAATAACATGTTTTAGAAACCATGGATTCTGTTGTGTTTTTTAGCCTGGCTCTCTAAGAGTCACCCCTGTGTCTGCATTGCTTAGTAGTCAGCAATAATTTGGGCAGAGATTGTGTTGAAACACCTCAAGCCTGCAAGGCTTCCACCTCTATGGCTGAATGCATTGGGTTGCAGCCAGTTCTCAAGTCTCCCCTTGCTTTCTCTGTTTGTCACGCTGTCTCTTGTCTCCTTCGGGTAGCCGTAGTTTCCCATTCAGTTGGGGATGTATGGAGCGCTTATCTCAGCTCTTCGAGAGCTCTCTCATTTCCACGATTGCCCCAGTACATGCTTAGCTGCTCCTTGGCTTGCCCTTGAACTGGGGCAACGAAGCTGTGGGTTTTCCCTATCCATTTCTACCCAATCCCACCACTCTGAGTTGAGAAAGCGTGGGTTTTTGCCCCCACTGCCTCCTCAGTTAAATCCACCCTCGTCTGACATCAAATTTGCTGGTTTCCTTGGCCAGCTCCAGGTGATAAAGCTGTATTTCTCTCCTACCGAGCTGGAGGTGAGTGAGCTGGATGGGAGAAGCCAAAGGCAAGAAGGCCTGAAGCTCTAGTAGATTATCAAGAATAAGTACTTCTCAATTTGTCTGCCTTTGATTAACTTCCAGTGTCCCCAAATGATTGTTTTTGATAATTTTGTTCAGTTTTATAACTGCTTATTTTTGTGGAGGATGATTGCTGTCCTCTTCACTCTACCATTATAGGAAGTCCTTTTCCTCTTTATCTTTTTTATTTTATTTTATTTTATTTGAGGAAGATTATCCCTGACCTAACATCTGCCACCAATCCTCCTCTTTTTGCTCAGGAAGACTGACCCTGAGCTAACATCTGTGCCCATCTTCCTCAACTTTCTATGTGAGACGCCTACCACAGCATGGCTTGCCAAGCGGTGCCATGTCTGCACCCGGGATCCGAACCCTCGAACCCCGGGCTGCTGAAGCGGTACATGTGAACTTAACCGCTGTGCCACTGGGCGGTCCCAGTATATGTGCTTTTTTAAATGGAATAATGTATTGTGAATACAAAGGCAGGAGGGGGAAATGGAGTTCCAGTGTTCTAAGATCCTTGCATTCTCTGGAAAGTGATAAAGTACGCCATATGAAAGTATACTTCACATTAACAGTAATAAGTCAAGGATGCACACTGAAATACCTAGGGTAACCACGAAAACAATGGTAAAAGAATCTGTAATGAACAAGCTAATATAGATGGAAACTGAAGTAATAAAAAATAAAGAAAGGACAGGAAAAAGACTAAAAACAGACATGACAAATAGAAAACAAACAATAGCATGGTCGATTTAAACATGAACACATTAGTAACTACATTCATGAAAGTGGATTAAGTAGAATTCCAATGAAAACTCATAGATTATCAGATTGGATGAAAAGAAAAACAAAATCCAACTTTATGCTGCTACAAGAAGTACATAAGAACACTGAAAGGATAAAAGGAAGTGGATTGGAGAACATATACCATGTGAATGCTAACCAAAAGAAATCTGGTGCTGTGTAAAGTAGACTTTAGGTCCAAAAGTGTTATTAAAGATAAAGAGGAAGGGGCACACACACATATATATATAACCCAGAGGGGGTATATACCAAAATATTCAGGTTATTACCTCTGAGTGGGAATTGGGGATGATATACTTTTTGTCTGTATGTTTTGCTTTTTCAACAACAAGCATGTGTTTTGTCAAAAAAATCTTTAAAGAAGACAAAGGAAAAAGAACATTGGCCATGCAGACTCATTAAACCAGAGCATTTCCTCCCTGCTCAGCTGCCCTGCACACAGACTCCTGTCTCCGCACCAGCCAACAGGGTGAATCAGAACGTGGGCTGGGCTGTGAGCGAGCAGGAAGTCCCTTAGGCCTGTGAGGATTGTGCAGGTTTGCACAGTTCAGGCTGGATCAGGAGATGATGCAGCCCAGTTGAGGCTTGCCTGTTACCTCGTCTGTTCCAAGTGCTCATCACCATAGGTCGCTCTGCCCAGGATGATCAGCAATATCTGGTTCTGGACTTGACAGGACGTTGTGCAATGATTGGGCAAATCCAGAGCCTTCCTTTCTCAGCGCCAGTGGATGCTGCCAACAGGGCTAGGCCCGTATGAAAGAGGGAATTAGGCACAGATCCATAGTAGCCTCTTCTTCTCCGCATGGCCTTCTCAGTCCTGGCTTTGGTCCACGTCACAGGACAGGCCAAGTTCAGTGCTCCAGACCATCCCTGCCTACCTCTGACTTCCTGAGTCCAGCCCCATCAAAACCCAGCTGTCCTGGGGTCTCATTTACGCAAAGTTCCACTCTGTGCTAGGTGATAAGGGTTGAAGTGAAAACGTTGTTTTGTATTTCTCTAGTGCTTCTGAAGTATTTCCATCCAGATTATCTTTTTCGATTCCCATAAGAAGCAACTATGGAAACCACAAGAAGTGAATTCTCTGAGTTTCCTACCATCGGACTTATAAAAAGGCCTGCGTCTGAACCACTCCTTCCCTATCCCCCTTCTGTTATCATAGAGGAAGCACGCCTTCTCTTATAAGAGCATTCGTTTCACATCAGCTGTGGATTCTCTCCTTCTTTACCTTCTCAAGGACATACTATGTTAATATTCATTGTTCTCTCTTCCATCTCCTACCTTTCCTTCTTCTGGGTCCTTTTCCTAAGCGTTCAGATATACTATAATATCTCCGGTGTTTAAAAAACAAGCCCCAACAATCCAATCAAAAGGCAGAGACTGTCAGATGGGAATAAAAAAAAATAAACAAGATCCAACTATATCTTGTCTACAGGAGACATCCTTTAGATTCAAGGATACAAATAGGTTGAGAGAAAAAGGATAGAAAAAGATATATCACACAAAAAACTATCATAAAAGGGCAGGAGTGGCTATATAGTATAGAGATAAAATAGACTTTTAAAACAAAAAAATGTCTCTAGAAATAAAGAGAGACCTTTCATAATGATAAGAGGGTTGGTGCTCAGTAAATATTTATTGAATAAATGAATAGAGATGACAGAAGAGAGTTTATAATGCTCATTTCACAGGGGAGAAAGTGGAGGTGCAGAGAAGTGTGGCAGATGTTAAGATTCAAGTGGATGATTGTTTGAAGATCCCGGTCCTAGACTTGGGTTTTCTATCTTTCTCCTCTCTATAGGCTGCTTCTCTAGCAACAATGACAATGACAACTGTCACTGTGTACTAGGCATTACGTGCTTTCCATATATTAACCCATTTAATCCTCATACTCCCCATAAATGTGTGGGGAGGGTACTATTACCCCCATTTGGTGTATGAGGAAACTAAGACACAGAGAGTTGAGTAACTTGCCCGGTATCACCTACATGGTAAGAGGTGGAATCTGGATTTGAACCAGGCAGTAATCTAGAATCTGTTGATTAATCCGCCATGCAATAATACCTCAGTAAATTAATCCTGTGAATAGGTTAGCTAAGTGATATACAATTATCTCCCAGAGAACCATGTCTAACTCCACTCAAGATCATAAGGGTTGGGGAGGCTTCCCAGAGAAACTAACATTTAGGCTAAGGCCTGAGGATCAGTAGGAATTTAGCTGGCCAAAGAGACATTTGCATATGTTAAGACTTGGTGGAGAGACACAGCAAGACACATACGAGGACCCTAAAGAAGAATAGGCTTGAAAGCATTGAGATCAAGTGGTGAGATACATGGCAGGACAAGGAGGCACTGTGTATGAAGACCTTAAAGCATGTGAAACTCTTAGAATGCTTTTGGCTGCTGTAAATCACAAACCTAGACTAAAATTGACTTCAATAATAAAGAAACTTCTGATCTAACATTGCAAGAGGTTCAAAGGTGAGTGGCTTCAAAGTTGGTTGATTCGTTGGAACCAGAATCTTCAGCTCATCGCTCTGTCATTCTCAGCCTGGTTCTCCTCATGGTCACAAGGTGGCTGCCAGCAGTGACTGGAGTAATAGACTCCCTTGCTGATAATGGGCCAGTGATAATTACCACGGATTGCTGTGCACTGGGGGTTAGACAGTTCAAATTCCCTCTGAAACTGGTAGTGGTGTTTACATGAACAAATAGAGGAGTATTTGGGAAAGGGGAAGGGGAGAATGAATATTATGTAGGCAACCAACGCTGTCCACACCATCACATTAGAGTCTGGAATTTTTCCTAATGTCAGTGGAAAGCCATTGAAGGATTTTAAGCAGGTTTCTGCTTATTGATGGAGTGGTGAAAGGGAAGCTACCCTCCTGGTGTACTTACATGTAGAGACAGGCTTATTGTTTTTCTTTCTCTCTCTCCCCTCCCTACCTACTTTCCTTCCTTATTTCCTTCTTTTCTCAAACTGGCTGATTAAGTTGTGTGCACTTTCTTCTTTCCTTAAAAATTCAGGGCCAGATTTCCCTAAGGAATTTATTTAGTACCTTGGACCTGACACAATTGAGAAATATTCCATTTCTTTCCATTTGGAAGCACTATAAATCTGAAAACCCCATGACCGTTGTTTTACAATTTCAGTATAAAAAGGAGTAACTTGAACTATTTTATTTTATTGCTTCATTAAATGCCTGGTACATAGTATATACTCAATAAATGAAGAAAGTCAATGGAGTTGTGCCATGGTCTTGCCATCCTGGCTGCAAGGTACATACTCTGCAGAGTGTCAGATGATGGTATTATGGCTCTCTCATCAAGTCCAGATAATTCATATTAATTTAAGACATTTCATTGTCCGTTTCTAAAATATTTCTCTTTTAAAAAACATTCAACAAACAAATTTTAAACAAATTAAAGAGCATTCTTGGGGACTTTTAAGAAATGAGCTAGTGAGATACACATTTTACTCTCTCCTCAATAACTTTAATTTTCACAATACTCTCTCTCTGCTTCTTTTATACCCATGAAATGATCATTAGTTTTGCTTGAGGGCTTTCTCTATGACTGGTGCGTCCACTCTTTGTACGATCACATTTTCTCTTCCTCGGGAGCTCTGTGAGATAGGTGCTATTAATATCTCCCTCACAGACATAGGAACTGAGCTTTTACACGAAATAATTGGCTTTCCCAGAGTCTTACAGCCAGAGAGTGGAAGATCCAGTCTTGGAGCCTAAACCGACACTCAATCATTTCTCTTTACTTGCTTGGTTTGTTTATTACAGAAACCATGTACATTTCTTTCACTTACCTATTAAATTTTGCTCAGAAGTAAATTCTTAATAATTTACCTTTAATATTATACAAATTCAACACATATTTATTGAATATCTACTGAGGGCAAGGCATTGTTCTAGATGCCGTAGTGTGGAGGGCATACAAATGCACAAGAACTGGGGTCCTTCCTGCAAGGACTTTATATTCTATAAAGGGGCTGGGATAGTATGAAAATGATACACATCACTCTAATACCCGGCAAAATAAACTAATGTAGAAGCTAACATTTGTTAAACATTCCACTATGCGCCAGGAACTGGGCATACTTTATTTACATGATCTCATTTAATTTTTTGATTTTATGGAGGAGGAATCAGAGACTCAGCTTCCTTAATGATTCGCCCAAGGCACACATGTAGGAAGTGGGAGAACCCAACAAACCAGAGTTTGAATCTTGGCCCCCACTCTTGCCTTAGGAACAAACAGAAGTTCAAAGGAATGAAAAATCAGTTGAATTTTAGGGGACGAACACAAGCATGATTGAAGAAGAGGTGGCCTTGGGAATCATAATAGAAGGAAGGGAAGACGGATGAGGGGATCAAGTAGAGAGGGCATTGCAGTGGAGGGAATACAATGTGAGCGAAGGAAAGCCGAGGACCCAGGCTGTGTGTTTGAAGAATGGCACATAGTCCATTGCACGGGGGATCTGATATGTGCAGATGAGGGAAACACGCTTGCGAAGGTGGCTTGGGTTCCAGCGAGGAGCCCTTTCTCTTGACACGTGATGGGGCGTGGGCAGGTCAGTGATGTAACCCGATCTGCTTTTAGGAAGATTAACTTTATGAGCTTCAGGCTGACTCATAGCTGATGTCACTCCCGCTGTTCTGGCCCCCAAGCTGCTTTTTCTCAGCTTCTCCTTTCCCAAGCAGTGAAAGGAAGAAACCTCCAAGGATGACAACAAACACTGTTCAACGTGTATCCCCGTAACTCCCTCCTTTAGGAGTTTCTGCCTTTCTTCTTCCCTTAAAATTGACCAAGAAACATCCTTCCTCAGGGAAAATGGCTAATGACTGTACAAAAAATTTTTTAGATCCACTGGTAATAGAGAAATACTAATTAAAACTAAACGAGTCCGTGCTAAATTAGTAATGATTTAAAAAATTGATGATAGTCTTGTGAAGACGTGGTGAGGCGGACACTAACACGCATGGCTTGGAGCAGTGTAAATTGATGAACACTGTCCAAGAATTCCACCTGTAGGAATTCATGCAAAAGAAATCATCCAAGATTAAGATAAAGATTTATACCCAGAGAAGTTCACTAGAGAATTATTGAAAATAGTCAAAAATTTGAAATAATTCTGATGTCTGGTCTTAGAAGAAAAGGTTAAGGAAGATAAGCAGCAGCCATATGATATAATATCAAACAATATAATGGTGACTGTGACAAAGTTTAACTCAAAATAATTTTGATTATATATGTTATACTTAAAAACTTAAATCTCTCTCTCTTTTCGAATTGAGCATTGCCGGTAAAGCTAACGTCTCCTGTTTTCTTGCATCACTCTCTCTGTTCTCTCTATTTTGAATTTGAATTGTGTCCATTCAGAGCTTTACAAAAATACTTTCCAGTCTGCATAGAAAATATACATTATTATTTTGGGTTGTGTTTTTTTCTGGTATCGGACTATAGGTATATTCTGCAACTTGCTTTCCTCCCTTATAATGTTTTTTTTAATTATTTGGGAAAATAGTTGTGGCACAATAAGTGAGAAAAGGGAGATGGTGTTATACAAACACCAGTATCTCAAATCGGTACAACTGATCTTATGCTTAGAAAAGAGACTAAAAGAGACTATTGCAAAAATACTGGCAGTCTATTGTTTGGGCTGAGATTTAGAGAGATTGCTCTTTTCTTCTTTATAGTTTTCCATTTTTTTCAGATTTAGCACATATTCATTTCATAATCAGAATAAAGTTATGAAAATACATATAATGGATCAAAAAGTCCCCTTTTCCTGTGAGACACCAGGCTCCCCCCTCCTCCATTCCAAGAGGAGTATTTCTCTACTTTTTACTTTCTACTCAAGAAGAGGAGGTACTCTTCCCTTTCCCACTATTTCTCTCCATGTGTCTCATAGGCTGGGGCCAAGATTTGTCAGCCAAAAGCTAGAACAGCTGTAGCATCTTTGCCGCAAGAATTTCAAATAACCATGTTCTTCCCCACTGAATAGACCATTCCAAACTAGAAGTCACCACACTTGATTCTACCGTAGAAATAGTGTTTAGCATGTAACCAACCTCCTAAGTGGTTTCATAAAACCTAGTTGCCTGGTCCCACGTCAAGGCAGACAGGACTCCTATCGGGAGGAAGCTCGCCTGCACACATCCACGGATCTCCAGCCCTCCTCTGACATCCCTCCATTAGCCATCTCATCAGGACCCTGTACCTGAGTCGAGTTTGTGTACTCCTCATGTCCAGGACCATGTGCAGCCCACAGTAGGTACTCAGGGGGTTTTTGTGCAGTAGGCCCCCCTTATGTGCAGGGGATACGTTCCAGGACCCCCAGTGGATGCCTGAAACCACAGATAGTTCCAAATCCTGTAAAAAACATATACTCTATGTTGTCTCCTGTATGCACACGTTTGAGGTGCGACAGCAAAACTAGCGTGAATTTCTTTTTCCTTCTTCACAATTTCATGGATAGAAGATTTGTTCTTACCGTAGATCTTAGCAACCTCAGCATATGATTTGTTTACTTTTCTTATTAAGTCAAGAACTTTCACCTTTTCATTTAAAGGAAGCACTTCACGGCTTCTCTTTGGCATATCTGAATTGCCAGCATCAGTACTCTTGCACTTTGGGGGCATTATTAAGTAAAATAAGGGTTACTTGAACGCAAGCACTGCGACACTGTGACGGTCGATCTGATAACCAAGATGGCTAAGTGAGTAACTGGCGGGTGGTGTATACAGTGTGGATAAGCTGGACAAAGGGATGATTCACATCCTGGGTGGGACAAAGTGTGAGATGGTGTGAGATTTCATCACGCTACTCATAATGGCACGCAATTTAAAACTTATGAATTGTTTATTTCTAGAATTTTCCATTTAATATTTTTGGATCACACTTGATCGTGAGGAACTGAAACTACAGAAAGCGAAATCATGGATAAGGGGGGGACTACTCTACACAAGATGAAAAGAGGAAGACAACGAGTAAAACTGAGAGAAGAGAGGGAGAAAGACCTGGAAGTGATTACCATCCCCAAGAGGCCCCTAGGAAGACGTGCATCTTGAGTTTAATATGCTGCTTCTAAGATGGGCAAAAGCAAGGCCTTGAGGGCAGAATGCAGGCTTTCGAAAAGAGCAAGGATTCATTCATTCATTCATACTCAGTAAATAGCTATAGAGGGCCTACTACGTGCCCCTTGATGTGCCAGGGCTGGGGAAGAGCTGCGAGCAAGGAGGCGGTTCCTCTGTGCAGTTATGGAGCACTGTAGGGAAGGGGGCAAGGTTGGGGAGACAGAGAATAAGCAAGCAAACAAATAAATAACATAGCAGACAGGGAGAAACGCTGTGGAGAAAAATCAAAACAGGGCGGTGTGATGGTGCCTCAGGGCAGGGAGCCAGGAGCGTGGTCGGCCACTCAGCTTTGTCTCAGAACAAATGGCTGAATCCCAATATTCCATTCTGGCTCCCTCTGCCTTGGTCAGCCTCAATTGTACCATCTTGATTTCCCTCATTCATTCATTCCTTCCTTCCAGCGTTTGTTGAACTCTGTCTGTTGAAAGACCCTGCTTAGCGCCGAGGCTTTAAGAATGAAGTGACACAACCTCTGCCCTCCTGAGCTCACAGAGAGGCAAGGTGACACCTGATGACAAAGCGATGTGACCAGTGCTATAAACAGCCCAGGCTAAGTGCTATGAGGGTGGAGAGTTGGGGGCTGGGGGGAAGTCTGCAGCAAAGGTTTGCATGGTAGGAGACGTGGGCCTTGAAGCATAAAAGTACACAGTATAAAGAAAAAAATGAGTGTCCAGGATTCACATTCCGGCTCGAAGGACTAGAAAGAGGTTCAGTGGTCCATATGGCCCAGAGAGGGGGCAGCCGCCTTTTCATGACTTCCCCAAGGCTGGGGATGGCTGCCCGCAGGAGCTGCTGCTGCTGTGGCCCTTGAGTCTTTCATGATCCCAGCCAAGGAGCCACCGAAGTAGAGCCGTCACTCAGGGCCATGGCTGGGCCGCAGCCTGAGGGGCTGCTCAGGTCAAGCAGGGCTCCTTCAGGAGGAGGTAGAAAGGGCCCCAGCAGTGACTCTTGGCAAAACACAGGGGTTAATCATATTGGCGGCCTATCAAAAATTAATGAAAATAGTTAAAAAGACATGAACATTCACAGCCTCTTGGCAACAAGTCCTTCCTTCTTCCAGCTGTTTAGTTCCCAGAGCTGGGATGTGTGTGTGTGTGTGTGTGTGTGTGTGAGTGTGGGGGTGGGGCTGATGGGGGTGGTGGAGTTGCCACCTGCTGGCCTGGTTTCTGTGGAAGTTCAGGGGTTGGGTAGGGGAGCATGGCTCCTTCTCCTGTCAGTTTGGATGGATTCTTGTTCTCTTACTGCCGGGGGCAGCACTGCCAGTCTCCTCCAGCCCAGCCCTCCAGCTCTTCCCCAGCAGACAGACTCTGCTGCGTGCCTTCCTGCACTTTGCAGATGGAAGACAGCACCACTCAATGACTTCCCCGGCCAGACTCTGTTTTGGAGCCACTGCCTTTGGCATTTGACAAAGTCGGCAGACAAAAATTGCTCTCATGGGTCCAAGGAATTTGGCTCCGAAGGGGACTTGTAACGGCTCACTATCTTTTGGTTGTTTTTCCTCTCTTTAAAAATAATATAAAAACAACTTTCACTTTTTTCTTATGATGAAGAAGTATATGTTTGTGTTTTCAAATAGAAGATGTAGATCAGTGAAAAGAGGAAAAGTGAAACACCCGTGTGCGCTCAGATCTTGGTTTCTAAATGCCCTAGCCCACTAAAAGCAAGCAGTCCCCTGCAGAAATGGCTGATTCCAAGCCTGAGGCGTAGGAGGTACAAGATAAGCCTGGAACTTCTTGCTGTGCCAGAAAAAAAGACAGGAAGGGCTCAAAAAAGTTTTAAAAAACGTTATGGAGGATGTCAAAAGAACACAGGAGCCAACTTGGATGGGCTCCTACTGGCCAAAACTAGGCTGATTTTGAGCATCAGGATAAATATGAACGATAACGGATTGTAACCCAGTGAGTAAAATAAGACTCTACAGTCCATCATGATAATAAGTAAATAAATAAGGGAGAAGCTCTTTTTAATAATTAATAAACATAGAAGAAATGATTGCATTGGAAAATCACCATTTTGCAACTATACAGTAAAAATTGATTCAAGCAAGATTCATCAATGGATTCTAAATGAGAGGTAGGGAAGAATTCTGATAAGGAACAGGAAATTTACGTAGTCTCAAAGGATCTTCCCACAAATGATTTATTAGTTACAAAAGGAGAAATAGAAATCATGCTGTGGAACAAATGATAAGCAAATAATAGAAATTAGTATCACCACTGAGGGACAAAGACATCAAGTGTCTCTGGACATGATACCTGGAGAAGGACACAACATCACTTATGTAATATTCCAGTCCCCAGTGCATAACTGGAAGCCATCATGAGGAAACGTCAGACAACCTGAACTGAGAGGCAGTCTATAACGTAACAGGCCTGTATTCTTAAAAACTGTTGATGTCATGTGAGATAAAGAAAGGCTGATGAACCGTTCCAGATAAAGAAGACAGAGATGTGACAACGAAATGCAGTGCAGTGTCCTGCACTGGATTCCGGACAAGGAGAAAATAAATTCAAATAATGGACACAATGGGGACAATGGATTAAGTTGGAATATGGACAGTAACTTAGATAAAAGTATTGTATCCATATTATATTTCTGGAATTTGCTAATGGTTCTGTGGCTGTTTAAGAGAATATCTTTGTTCTTAAGAAATGCATATTGAAATATTAAAGGGTAAAGGGACATGATACGCAACCTGCTCTCAAACGTTTCATAAAAAATAATTATGTGACCACAAATATAGATAAAGAGCAAGAGCAAGAAAGAGAATGAGAAATATATAAGAAGGGTAAACAAGAGTTCTATGTACTATTCTTACAATGTTTCTGCAAGTTTAGAAATTATGTCAAAATAATAAATTTAAAAAAAGCAAAAAATAAATAACATTGGAATTAGCTATTTTTAAGAGTAATTAAAACTAAGCTGTGAAAAAGAACTTGAATCTTGAAATCTTAGGAACGTCACTTGATCCTTGCATACACTGTGGTGGTATCAATCCAGAATGGTTTTTCAAATAAAAATGGAATCAGATCGAAGCTGAGTTTTGTTAGTAAAGCCAAGTGTCACAATGACTTTTCTCCATACACATACATACACATAATTTATAATTAATCATAATTATAAATCAGTATTTATCATTATTTTATATTATTCAATTACACAAAAGTGCCTTCATTTATTTAACCAATAGCTGCCAAATGTAGGTTGCTTCCAGTTTTTCCAATTACAACCGATAATGTATTTCATCAAATCAAAGGACACGTTGCTTGTAAGATACATCAGCATTATTTCATGTACCATTAAAAAAAGAAAAACGCATCCCAATTTCTCAGATGTTGGAAAAGGTACATTTAGAATTTGTAAAATAAGTCCTTTTCTTAAATACCTGGGAGAGCTGCGGTCTGACAGCTGAGATTGAGGTCAGAAAATGAGGCTGCCTGGGGCCCTGTGTGATTGGGCAAGTTGCTTAAACTTCCAGGATGATTCACCAAGTTCTTTGGGATTTTTCGGAACCTAAGAGTCATTATTAAAATAAAGATAATAATACCTTTCCTGACCAACTCGTTTTTTCACTTTTACTAATGTTTACTAAACACTAATGTTCTGTGTCATTCACAGCGTCTGCACAGAAGGATTTGCAGTTAAACAGGGAGACAAACTATTCTGCCTGGGGAAATCTGGCATGGCTAAGGGAGGGGGAGAGAGCAGGAGGGGGGGAGGGAGAGAAGAGGAGGGAAAGAGGGGAGAGGAAGCAGAGGGAGGGGGAGGGGGGACAAACTTGATCTTGTGGGATTTATTCATTGAACAAATACTTACTCATCTTCTACTATGCCTGAGACTATGCTAGCTGTTGGGGCTGAGTAGGTGTTTTTGAGACGTACATGGGAAAGGGGCATCCAGGCAGGGAGAACAGTGGGAACAGTGATACAAAGGGATGGAAGCATAAGTCTCTGGTGTATTTGGGAACCAGAGAGTAGTCCATAGAATGTGGGGAGCTGTAGAAGATGGGACAAAAGATAGGGTATTATTCACGCCATTTGGTTGGTAAGGAAACTTACGTTCAGAGAAGGTATGTAAAGTTCTAGGGTCCCATAGCTGGAGAGTGCTGCATTGTGTTGGATTTACCTGTTGGAGTATCTGGCTCTCCACTCCCTCCCCCACAACGAGCTCCTTAAGAGAAAAAGGCACCATCTCTTATCCAAGTGCCTAGCATAATGAGGACCCATCATGGAAGTTCCAAATGTGTTTGTTGAATGAAAGAATAATTGAACTAGGCAGGAGTGATGGATGACAGGTCCCTTCCTGCAGCCCACAGAGCTCCCACAACTGTTTACATCATTTCTGTCTAGAACTAGGTGTTTCCTAGAGGTCTACGCTGCCCAATTCACTGTCCCGCCTTGCCTGGATTTTGCAAGGAGGTGGCTTCGTGGGTCTAACCGCTCTCAGCTGGAACCCCTGCCAGCCCTCTGAGGAAGCAACCTGAGTTGGAAGGACAGGCAGTGCCTCCTAGGACCTCAGGGGAAGCATGAGCAGCCGAGCTCCAGGAGCAGCTCCCTCCTGCTGAGATTTCCCTGGAGCAGTGACTCTGAGGAGCTGGTCTACCCAAGTAGGCAAATCTTGTTTCCAAGGCAATCTGCTTAATGAGAGGGATGAGTAAGGGCTTCATGAACTGTAAAAAGCTGCGAAAACAAGAGGGATTATCATTTGGTATTGCTACTAATCTCGTGGAAAGAGAGTTCTAACAGGGACCTCGGTAATCACGTCATCTGTCCCCGGCCTCCATTTCACAGATGAGGACAGTGAAGCCCAGAGAGGGGAAGTGACTTGGCTAAAGTCATCCCCTGGGCAATGAGATGCAGAAGAGGTGGCACACTGGTAAAAAGCTTGAGTGCCAGAAGAGCCGTGCTGAGTCAAACCCGAGATTCACCAGTTACTGTCCGGGCAGGGGGTGGTGGGAGCCTAGACAAGTGAACTAACTTCCTAAGCATCAGATTCTTCATCTGTCAAATGGGCATAATGATTATTATTTTAAGGGTTGTTGTAAGGATTGAGTAAGGTAACCAATGGCTGGAAAAAGCTTTACATGTACCTGGAATGTGAAAGGCGATGAATAAATGTTAGCTATTATGACATCATCGTCATCACCACCACCATCATCATCATTATTATTACATATTGGCAGAGCTGGGGCTAGGGTAGAAGACCTCGCGACTCCCTTTCTATCTTCTACAGTCACTAGACCCTTGAGTTCAGCAAGATATCAGACCATCTAAGCTTGCCCTGGTTCCATTTGTTCATCACATATTGAACGAACACCTTTTATGTGTTAATCAAAATACTAGTTGCAAAGTGTATGTGTGTGCATGTGTGTGTGGGGGAGTGGGCAGGTGATAAGTAAGAGGCATAAAATGAAACAAGCGTAATCTCTGCTGTCACGATGAGTACAGCCTGGGGTGGGGGTGTTAAGAGGCAAAAACACTAGAAATGGAATTAATTCTGGAAGTCACTTTTGGAAATTGAGGAATCATTTGGAAACCTGGATAAATCTGAGCCAATCCAGATCTCCTGGGACCACCAGAAAACCCCCAAACAAAGACGAAATCTTCACACTTGCACATACACACCAACTCTGATGGCATGAAGCCTCAGTCAGTCTGCTGGATCCTACAACCCGGAGACTGGCAGAACCAAATGGTCCTGTGTGAGAGTTCAGGGAACTGAAGACCATGCTTGTCCTGGGACTCAGCATTATACTGTCACCAGCTCTTCTTTTCCAAACAGAAGTGTGCTTTGTTGTGCAGAGCAGCAGATGTCCCTGGAAGAATCAGATCAAGACAACATCTTGTCTCCGCCCTTGGAAGAGGCGAGATATGTTTGTGTAAAGACTGGAGATGCAGCTGCCAGCATCAAAATCAGGCAGCATCAAAGTCAGGGAGGCCTCTGAAAATGAATGTGCAGTGGGTTTTCTAAAAGTAGCAATGAAAAATGACTCAAAATCAAGAGAGATGGAGGGAAAAAGAGTTGAGTGAGGCTGTGACCTAAACGCTTTCATAGACTTCATAGAATTTAGTCTTTCCCACAAGCACATTTTACAGAAGAAGACACCTAAATTCAGAAAGTGTAAGAAACCTGCCCCGGATAATTGATGATGGAACCAAAACTTAAGCCAATACCCAGAAATCAACATATGTGAGAAAAAAGAAAGGGTGCCTGGGCTGATTCTTATGACCCAACAAACCAGAATAATGAGAAGCAAAGACAAACCATTCACAGGAATCCTATTTATTTTTCAAAGTCCATCTTAAGTCCACCTGCTTGATTACAACAACCAGAACACCTTCTCCCTATTCTGAATCTTTAACCAAGGTTTTTAAATGTCATTTTTACTCTGCTAGTAGCCCCTACATCCTGATGACTGGCATGCCTGGCCAGCAGGGGTTCTTAGACAGGAGAGGGCTGCTCAGCAATGGATGGGGTGCATAAAGGAAAGTGGAGGGGCAGCATACATACCATGGTGGGAAAAGGGGACCTCGATTCAGAGAAACCTGCATTCAAACCCCAGCTCTTCCACTGGCTGGCTGTATGACACTGTGCTCTTACTCAAGTCCTCTAAGTTTCCTCATCTTAAAATGGAGATATTTATACCCTCCTTACAGGTTTGTTCAGCATAGGGCTAAAATACTTAAAGCCCCTACCACCGTGAGTGCCTCTCTTATGGAACTTCCTTTCCCCCTTGCTTAATGTTTCCGTCTGGAAGGACATCAATGCGTGTAACACACCTGGCTTCTTTCTGGTCCTTCCCTCAGGCCTCCTCTGGGAGGAGGAGGAGTGAATTACCTTGTTGGCAAATTTGGGAGTAGGAAATGGGCATATGAGCCTCTGCCCCATCCACCTTTCCTTTGGGATGTGCCACAGGAAGTTCACATTCTGCCTTGCTCCTCCACACCTTATATTGGGAGCGGGGAGGCTCCCCACAGGGGTGGCCAGTGCTTTTCCACCGCTGCCGGTCCAGGTGTTAAGGTGACAGTAGAAAGAAGCCCATGGTTGCCATAGACCTCAGCCGGGCTCTCCAATACTGGCTCTGTCATTTTGATCGCCGTCTGTCAGACCCCTCTGTTGTTTTGAATGGTGGGAGAGGAATAGACGGGGGTGGGGGTGGGGGTGGGTGTCATTCAGAAGCTGCTCAACACAGCACGTTCCATATCAGGTGTTCAATACACCGGAGTGGTTAATTCACACCCAAAACAAACTTCTCGCACTTCTCGTGCTGACTCTGCACCCTCCGTGTCCTCTCTTAGGCAGCCTCCTCACCCACCAGCTCACCCCAGGACTTTTCCCAGCCATGTGGCCTGAGCTCAGCCCTCCAGGGCCCTGCCTTGCTGGGGTACTTCCTTAAGCCCGGCCTCAGCTGAGTAAACTTCCTTTTCCAAGAGGGTAGGTACATGTGCCCTTGGCTGGAGGCTTCTTGTGGTAGAGTCTCAGCTCCCTGTTCCAAAGTGTAGGATCTCTGATGCGTGTTAGGCGCTCTGCTCGCTTTCCTGCTAATGAAAGAACTTGGAGGGACAGAAGGCTTCATTCTGAGAAATTAAGGGGCCTTGCCTGCCCATCTCCACTGTTTGCCCACCGTGTGAAACGGCGAGAGCCAGCCACAGAGGTCATCCTCATGGTCGTGGAACTCCCAGGAGAACTACGGAACGGTGGGATTCAAACACGTGTGTCTGCACCTCCCTCCCCTGCTCCCCACTCCCCAGGATCTTGTACATAAAAAAAGACAGGGAGGAAATCCATTCCAACATTAATGTTGGTTGAGGGATTATAAATAATTTTTAGTTTTTTCTTAAGGCTCTTCTGTTTTTTATACATTTTCTACCATAAGCATGTTTTAATTCTGAAATCAAAAGAATAAGTGTTTAAAAATAAAACTCACCTGGAGGCTGGCCCTGTGGCCTGATGATTAAGTTCAGTGCACTCTGCTTTGGCAGCCCGGGTTCAGTTCCTTGGCGTGGACCTACGCCACTTGTTGGTGGCCATGCTGTGGCTGTGACCCACATACAAAATAGAGGAAGATTGCCCACAGATGTTAACTCAGGGTGAATCTTCCTCAGCAAAAAAAACCCAAAACAACAACAACAAAAAAAAACTTCACCTGAAAAAGAATATGTATGATTTTACAAACTATTCCTAGATCCTTTAATAATACTTCTTAGATACCTACTATGTATAAGGTGCTGGGCCATTTGCTGAGGAGGGTGCATAGTTTAGAAAACATAGTCCTTGTCCCAAAAGAGATGAGGTGATGTTAAGACCTACCTGCTGCGTTTGTAAGTTGTGGAGCTTGAGCTAGGGAGGCTGGGAAGGACACAGAGGCAACCAGAGGATAGTCTCTGTTTGGTTCCATGGGCTTCTACTATGTACCAGACCCTGTTCTAGGTGCTGGAGATACGAAGCCGAATGCAAAACTATCTTTGCTCTCCTGTTGCTTCGTCTACAGGGGTGGGGGGTGGGGGTGGCCGGTGAGGCTGTAATTTACATATAATGCACAAAGTGCAAAGATAAAGGTGGTCAGGGGAAAATCCGGATGCACAGAAGGTGGTGAGTTTTGAGAAGGCTTCCTGGAGGAGAGGACACCTGAATGGAATCTGGCAAAATGAGCAGAGTTTGCCAGATGAGAGAGGTGAGGAGGCGGACAGGAGGGTGCTTCGTGAAAGGCCTGGAGGTGAGACAGCCATGGGGTGAGCAGAGCAGCCGTTGATATTCCAAAGCTTTAAGAACGTGTGGGCATCAACAGGGAGATAGGCACCAAGTTGTGAAGGACTTAGTGTGCACGGCCAAATGCTCGCTCTTGGCTCTGAAGACAAAGGTGATTTTAAGGAGTGTGACAGGATCGCATTTGTATTCATACTAGCTGTGTTGGGGATGGGATTGAGGGGAGCAAGACTGGAGATGGGGAGACCATTTAAGAGGAGTCTGCCTCATTAGTCTAAGAGACAATGGAGAAGGCCTCAATTAGGGCACTGGAATGAGACTAGAGAATTACTTAGAAGATAAAATCTGCAGGATTTGGTGATAGACTAGAGCAGAGGTCTCCAAACTTTTGCTGTAAATGGAACAGACTTCCTCCCCAGAGTAGAGGTGAAAAGTGCCAAATACTTGCTTGACCAGTCTCCTTTGCAACCTGGTCCAGGGTCGTGATCCTGCCCAATGGACCTGAGTAAAAGACTGCTGGGAAGTGATCCTCTCCTTCTGCTGGCTGCTGCCATGTCCACAATGTGATGCCTGGGACTATGGCAGCCATCTTGCAAACACGAGGTAGGTAGGGGTTGGGGCACACCTAAGGATCAAGTCAATATTCTGCAAATGACAGAATCAAAAAATGGACCTTACCTGCCTGGGCCCTTGGGCCACTGAATAAACCAACTCTGTAAATGCATTTCTCTATATTTCCAGATATGTGAGATAATGCATTCTTCTGGTTAAAACCCTTTTAGTCAGGTCTTCTTTTCTTAAAGCCGACAGATGCAGTGACTGCATAAGCAAGATGTTTGAGTGGATGGTGTTGTTCAGGTATAGACGTATTAAATGAGAGTATCTACCAGACACCCAAGTGGAAATGCCCAAAGCACAGTTGGGTGTATTAGTCCGATAGGCAGGGACTATGATGATAAGAGTTGAGAAATAGTCATCAGATTTGATGATTATGCAGTTATTAGTAACTTTTGACAGGACGGCCTCAGGGAAGTGATGGAGGCAGAGAAGCCAGATTGAAGTAGATTCAGGAGTGAACTGGAAACAGGAAAGCACAGACGGTGAATATGGACAGCGTTCAAGACAGTTGGTGATTCAGGAAGAGAGAGATAAGCGATAGCTAGAGGGGTTCACACAGGATCAAAATTTTTCCCTTTCTTTTTTAATCCAGATGAAATTCACATAACATAAAATTAACCACTTTAAAGTGCACAGTTCGGCGGTATTGAGTACTTTCACAATGTTGTGCACCCATCACCTCTTTTTTTTTTTAATTTTTATTTTTTTCGGATGTACATCATATTTCAAATTCCGGATACATTACATCATGTTCACCACCTGAACACTAATTATAGTGCATCCCCTCACATGTGACCCTAATCACCCCTTTTGCCTTCTCCCCTCCCCCAATGGTAACCACCAGTCCAATCTCCAATGCTACGTGTTTTTTTTTTTTTTTTTGTCGTTTTTATCTTCTACTTACGAGTGAGATTATGTGGTATTTGACTTTCTCCCTCTGACTTATTTCACTCAGCATAATACCCTCAAGGTCCATCCGTGTTGTCACAAATGGCTGGATTTCGTCATTTCTTATGGCTGAGTCGTAGTCCATCATGTATAAATACCACATCTTCTTTATCCATTCGTCCCTTGATGGGCACCTAGGTTGCTTCCAAGTCTTGGCTATTGTGTATAATGCCGCAATGAACATAGGGGTGTAAGTATCTTTATGCCTTTGTGTTTTCAAGTTCTTTGGATAAATACCCAGCAGTGGAATAGCTGGATCATATGGTAGATCTATCCTTAATTTTCTGAGGATACACCAAACTGCTTTCCATAGTGGCTGCACCAGTTTGCACTGCCACCAGCAGTGAACAAGGGTTCCCTTCTCTCCACATCCTCTCCAACATTTGTTGTTTCCTGTCTTGTTAATTATAGCCGTTCTGACCGGAGTGAGGTGATACCTCATTGTGGTTTTGATTTGCATTTCCCTGATAGCTAATGATGTTGAGCATCTTTTCATATGCCTGTTGGCCATCTGTATTTCTTCTTTGGAGAAATCTCTGTTCAGATCTTTTGCCCATTTTCTAATTGGGTTGTTGGTTTTCCTGTTGTTGAGCTGTATGAGTTCTTTGTATATTTTGGATATTAACCCCTTATCTGATATATGGTTTGCAAATATCTTCTCCCAATTGTTAGGTTGTCTTTTCGTTTTGTTGATGGTTTCCTTTGCTGTGCAGAAGCTTTTCAGTTTGATGTAGTCCCATTTGTTCATTTTTTTCTTTTGTTTCCCTTGCCCGGTCAGACATGGGACTTGAAAATATGCTGCTCAGACCAATGTCATAGAGCGTACTGCCTATGTTTTCTTCTAGAAGTCTCATGGTTTCCGGTCTTACATTCAAGTCTTTAATCCATTTTGAGTTGATTTTTGTGCATGGTGTAAGATAATGGTCTACTTTCATTCCTTTGCATGTGGCTGTCCAGTTTTCCCAACACCATTTATTGAAGAGACTCTCCTTTCTCCATCGTATGCTCTTGGCTCCCTTGTCGAATATTAGCTGTCCATAAACGTGTGGGTTTACTTCTGGGCTCTCAATTTTGTTCCATTGATCTGTGTGTCTGTTTTTGTGCCAGTACCATGCTGTTTTGGTTACTATGGCTTTGTAGCATAACTTGAAATCGGGGAGTGTGATACCTCCAGCTTTGTTCTTTTTTCTCAGGAATCCTTTGGCTATTTGAGGTCTTCATCACCTCTTTCTAGTTCCAAAGCATTTGAGTTTTCTCTACCTTTTGGCAATTGTGAATGGTGCTGCTGTGAAGAGTTGTGTACAAGTGTCTAACTGTTTTCCATTCTTTCGGGGATGTACGCAGAAGTGGAATCACTGGGTCATATGGCAATTCTATTTTTGACTTTTTGAGGAAACTGGATCAAGTCTTTTGTTTGTTTCTTTTTAGGAATAATAAAAGAGACATGAGCACGTTAATGGACTGAGGGGGCCAATCCACTGGAGAGAAGGAGGTGGAGGACATAAGAAAGGGGAGCTCACTTATGGAGCAGGATTTTGGAGCAAGTAGGATGGGATCGAGCAAGAGCGCAGGTGGAGAGATTGGACTCAATGAGGCTCTGGGATGTCCATATGAGACAGGAAGGGAGGTGAGGATGAATGTGGAGATAGATGCCTTTGCGGGGGGTAGCAGGAAGTTGAGATGGTTTGCACCTGATGGTCTCAATTTTCTTGTCGAAGTAGGAGGTAAATTCCACCAAAACTGAGCGGGAGGAGGTTGAGCTGATGGGGAACTAGCAGGGGCTTGGGAGGCAGACAGACATGATCTTAAACTTTGATCTGCTGCTCGTCCCCTGCTGGCTGCCACTTGGTGGCCCTGAGTCTCAGGTTCCTCACCTGCAATATGGAGACAACGCTCCCTTCTGCTGGGGATTCATAAGAAACGGTGTGTAGAGTGTCCGGCATGTGAGAGCCTCCATATGGGGTGGCTCTCCCTGTTGTCATTCGGGGGAGAGGAATAGAGAAGATTTGGAGGAGACCTTGAGGAGGAGGGTAGAAGAATTTGAGAGTGGATAAATAGAAGCCTCACTGGGCAGCGCTGAAAAGGCACTGAGAGCCCTCTTTGGGCTTACAAGCTGGTTGTGAAGACAGGACATGAAACACGGAACGTCAACCCCAGCAAATGCAGCTCTGGGGGCTGGGGGAGGCTGGTTGGCGGGGAGAGGGCAGGAAGGCTGACAAGCGGAGGAGGAAAGAGGTCTTGACTGTCAGGCAGAGGGGCTTGGAGTTTCTTTTGTAAAGTGACGTGGAGGAGTGAAAGTCCTTCCCACGCTGGCACAGCTTCCAATGGAGCACGAACAGCGATGGAAGTGAAGACGCTGGAGGAAGCTCAGGTCGGGAGTCCTGTGTGTCTCTCTGCCTGTATCCTCTTTTGCATCCCTGCATCTCTGGTGGTGACTCCCTGGTGTCTGCCACGGGCAGGGAAATCTTCCTGGAAGAACACTTTTAGAGGATTGTAGAAGGGTCAACGGAGGTCACCTGGTGAACCAGAAAAGAGACTCCAACCGCCTGGTCCTGAGCAGGTCTGGGCCTCGGTTTCCTCATCTGAACCATGGGGAGCTCCCCATCACTAGCTCGTGGTGATTCTGATGGCTAAGATTCTGACCACACACGGCTGGCACTGGATGCCACTCCCCCTTCAGTGCCCTCCCCACACTCCAGGGCGGTCCCTCTGCTCTGTAGCCCACCTGCCTTGGCACTAGGCTCCTCTCTGAGTCCTGCTTCTTTTCCACCTGAGTCCTTCCTCCCCCAGCTGTCCTTCATCAACAATGCAAGATTTACTCCCCCTCTCTCCCACTCCCTCAGAGCCCTTGCTGGAGAAAACATAGCCACGACTATTGGTCTAATAAAAGCTTTATTGCCTCTTCTAGGTTACATGTTTAAGGTTTATTGGAGTCCTTCTGCAGACATGGCTTAAGGCCATGGGATGACTCTCCTGGTGGGAATGTTGGAGAAGAGCTGGCTAGGGCAGGCTGACCTATAATGTGCCCCACATCTGCTTCTGTATCATTGCCTTGATTCCAGGATAAAGGATGACACAGAAACCGAGGAGGGACTCTCGTTTTTATAGAACTTCGAAGGCTCTCCAAGGTATTATTATCTAATTTGGTCCTCCCCACAGCTCCGAAAGGTAGGTCTGGCCGACCTGAGCAGTTAGGGGCAGGCAGTGTGGCGGAGCAGGCAGGAGTGCCAGCACGGAAGACAGACACCTGGGCTGGGATCCTGCCTTGCCCTTCACTCACTAGTGATTTTGGGCAAATTTATCACCCTCTCTGTGCCTTGCTTATCTCATCTGTAAACTGTGAGTGATGATGATAACAGCATGGATCTCACAGGGCGGTTGTATTAAATGAGTCAGAATACGTGAAGCTCATTCTAAGAACTAGGAGCGATTCATATGGTCACTATCATTCTACCTCACTGGCTGAGTACCCTGAGAGAAGGCTGTAGACCCACTCTGGGGGTCTGCTCAGCCCACCCCCTCCCAGCACTGCTTCCCTTACTCAGGGGGGTGAGGTGCGCACCCAGGAGCCCTGCTGGACTTGTAGACTGAACCAGGGGCAGCGACGTGACCTGGGCTGGACCAATCAGACCCTGTTGCCTGGGAACTTGGTATTTTCTAGAAGGGTCATTCTAGTCAGCCTGGGCAGGTCCTTAAATCAAGGGCTTAGGGACTGCGAGGCAGAAATGGGTGCACAAAAGCAGAGAGAAGAAAACAAAATAAGCATAGGGAGAAACATAAAGAGGACATCATGTGGCAAGAGAGAGGGAGAGGCAGAAAGAGAGGCACAGAGACAGAGAATGGTCACCTTGGTGCCACCCTTTCTGGTGCCTAAGAGGATCTGAGGGTGGGTGGAGAAGGGCTGGGCTCGAGGTCCGGGAGCCTTTGGCCTGAACTCACCCACTTTCTCTTTATTGACTATATAATCTTGGACAAATAACCCCTCTTCGCCTAGTTTCCCTGTCTGCAGGAGGGTGCTACGCAACAGTATCCGACCTTTTGGTTACCTTGTCCGCCCCTTCTTCTTCCAGGACACCCGTGGGTGGGTGTAGCCTGGAGTTATATGACTTATAGTTGCAACCCTGGCTCTACCTTTCACTTTAGGATTTGGGATAGTTATTGATCTCCTTTAAATCTCACTTTTGCATTTGTAAAGTGAAAAAACTACCACCTCATGGGGCTGTTTTGAGGAGCAAGTGCAGTGGTGTGCTGGTAAATGCTTAACAACCAGCTCTGGGGACAGGAACTCCCGATTTGTAGCTGATTTGTTTGCTAATTTCCAAGGTACAAATACGCCCACCACAGTTGATTTCAAGATACCAATGTAATGTCTTTGAATGTGGAATTGGAAAGACGTGCACCAGTAGGTCATGTTTCCACTGTACGGACACGATAGGAATAATTTGAGGCTCGTTAATAGTTAAGGGTAGTAAAATAATTAGGAACTGATGAGTGCTGAGTTTCTAGTACATTTGTTTTTAATGTAATTATTTAATTGTGCATTTACGTAATTTAATTTCTAAAAACTGCTGTGTTTAGTAACTGGCTTGCAAAATTCTTGAAAATTGAACAGTTGGCTCTTGATAGCCAGTCCAAGCTGGATCCTCAGGTTATTGATGAGCTAAAGTTCACACCAGGCTTAGGAGAGATCCCAGCACGTGTGAAGGGCTCAGTCAATGGAAGCCTGAGTGATTCTCGTCACTTATTTTACTACACAATGTATGATTATAGGGGAAAAATCAGAAAAAAACACATTTTTAAAAGCACCTTTTATGAACTTAGAGTCACTTGGTTTAATTGAGCAACACAGACTTGAGGTTTATGCAATGTAATTTACTTGTTAAATTACTGTGCTTGGCATAAATTCAAAACCGAGACCTGGAAAAGAACTGAAAAATGTTGGGTTAAAAAGCTTAGAAAAATCTGGATTTATTGTGGCATTATATGTGAGAGCAGAACATTGGAGGCAGTTCCTTACTAGGGCCTGGAGAGTTAAGAGGAGGCACGCGTGGGGAGCAACGCAGTGCTGCAGTTAGAAGCAACAACGTGGCGCATTTACAGTAACGCAAACTGTAGAAACAGCGTTTCATTAAATAAATAAGAAACAGGATGAGATCTGGAGGACGGTAATGTTCTATTCATTCATCACACATACACACGCACGTTCATACAAAGGAACATTCCGTATTTTACAAAGATACATGCATATTTGTATCTGTCATGCTATGGGCAGGAAAAAGATGGGCATACACACATTGCATAACTGGAGAATTAATAAAAGGACTGTTTGCAAAGGTGTGGGCAGGGTTTGGAAGAGCAACGTGATGGCGAAGTGCCCTGGAGCTAGGAGCAGCCATGTGACCTAACCTCGCCTAGACCTGAAGGGCCGAATCAGTTGAGAGAGCTGCCTGGACAGTGACACCTTACAGGAGCTGTCGGGATGCAGCCAGCACCTGCCCCCAGCAGAGGGCCTTACTCCCTGGCAGGGAGGGAGAAGGGGGATAAATATCCTGGTTTCCCTTTCCATCAGCTTCTGGATCTCATAATGGTGCTTCCCATTGGCCAAACCCAATCAGAAACCAGAGGACAAGCAAGCTGTTGCTGTTCACCTTACAGAGAAGCCTCAAGGGACCCAGAGATGGGCCGAGAGAGATGGAGAGTGGATCTGGAGGCGCAAATGGAAGCCATCCGGCGCAGTATTCCAGGACATAAATCGAACATATTAGGATGGATGTTGGCGGGGGAGGGGAGGGGACGTGGACTTGGAGAGTAAAGGAATATCCTAAAACAAGAAGTTCTTTGCCCTGATGTTGAGGGTAGTCATGTCTTGAGCGAAGAGGTGTAATTAACTCAATTCTCAGCACCTGACATCTGAAAGAGCGAGAAAATCTGGTATTTGCTGGAAAAGCCATAACCACACTAAAGAAGTCTTTGGAAAACACCCTTTTCCCCTTGTACTGTCTGCACTGTGATCCATGCCTTCCCACGTGTGCTCACGGCTGGAGAGAGAACTGGCTCCTTGTGTGGAGGAATGGGTTGGTCGCAGGAAGGGGCCCAGGGCGAGGACTGTGTGATGAAAAACAAAAGCAGAAATGTGTGTGGGCAGTAGAACGGGTCTCAGGAGTATTTGAAAAAATCTGTGTTCATTAAGAAAGAGGAAGAGAAGACACGTAGGCAATCAGGAAGGATGATATTTTTCTTGTAAAAAAGAAAAAATGCATATGCATCAAGAAAAATGTCTGACAAGCAATGCACCAAAATGTGAATGGTGGTTGTCTTCGGGAGTGGATTATTAGTTTTTATTTATTTTATTTGCTTTCCTATATTTTCTAATGTTCATGTGAAGTAAACCTGAATCATAACATACGGAGAAAGGAGTTATGTGCAAAGGGTAATAATATCTTTGCACAACATTAATGGCTGAGAAGATCTGGGATTGGCGGTATCTGAACCTTGTGTCCCATTTCTTCCCTCCGCTCACCTTCTCCTCCCTTCTCTGCCTCCAGCCTCTGTACACGGCTTACCTGCTCAGGAGAACTGACTGATTCAGTCATCGGCAGTGGAAAGTCAGGGAGACGACCCGGGCTTGGCTGAAGTCAAGAGGGTTACCAAAATGATTAAGTTATAACCACCACTTGAGAACATTCTCTACCTTCTGCCAAGGGGCGGAGTGAGGATCAAAAAATAATCCTTCTTGGAATTTGTTGCTTCCGTTTACTTCCTAATGCTGCCCTAACAAATTGCCACAAACTACAAGACTTCAAACAATAAAAATGTTTTGTCTCTGGGTCGGCCCCGTGGCCAAGTGGTTAAGTTCTCGTGCTCCGCTTTGGCAGCCCAGGGTTTCGCTGGTTCAGATCCTGGGCGCGGACATGGCACGGCTCCTCAGGCCACGCTGAGGCGGCATCCCACATGCCACAACTAGAAGGACCCACAACTAAAAATATACAACTATGTACTTGGGGGCTTTGGGGAGAAAAAGGAAAAATAAAATCTTTTTAAAAAAATGTATTGTCTTGTAGTTCAGGAGGCAAGAAGGCAGAAATCAAGGTGTTGGCAGATTGGCTCCTTCTGGAGGCTCCAAGGAGAGTCTGTTCCATGCTGTTCTCCCAGCTTCTGGTGGTGGCTGGCAATGCTAAGCATTCCTTGGCTTGTAACTGTATCCTTCTAATCTCTCTGCCTCCTTGTCACATGGCCTTCTTCCCTGTGTGTCTGTGTCTCCACGTCTCCCTCTCCTTATAAAGACACCAGTCGTTGGATTTCAGCTTGACCCTAATCCAGTATGAGCTCATTTAACTTGGTTACATCTGCAAAGATCACAGTTCCAAATAAGGGCACTTGTACAGGTACCCAGGATTAGGACTTCCAACATATCTTTTTGGGGGGACACAATTCAACCCAACCCACGATAGTACCATTTGCCAAAAACTTTGACACTTTGACTTAACAGAGGAAACTCATACTCAGGAATTTTCCTGATGAAATAATCGAGAATATTTTCAAACTTCTAATTGAAGTATAATATAATACAGGGAAGTGAAAAAATCACGTATTCAGCTCCATGAATTGTCACGAAGTGACACACCCGTATAATCAGCACCTAGACCAGGAAGCAGGACTTGACCCTTCCTGCGGCACTCTCCCCTGTGTTGCCTCCCTTGATCCTCACCTCCAACACCACAGATGCAGTTTACCTACTTTTGAACTTAATACACATGGAGTCATGCAGAATGTACTTTTTTGTGTCTGGTTTCTTTCACTCAGCATTACATGTGTGAGATTCACCCGTGTGTGTTGCAGTAGTTTGTTCAATTCTAATTACTCTATAGATTCCATTACATGACTGTTCCACAATTTACTGTTGGTGGATATTTGGGTTGTTTCTCTTTTGTTTTTTGCTACTATAAACAATGCTGCTGTGAACACTCTTGCACGTGTCTTTGGTAGACGTGTGTGCACACCTCTGTTGAGTAGACACTTAGGAGCGGAACTATTAAATCACAGGGTAAGTGTATGCTCAGTTGTAGTGGGCACTGCCACTTTTGAAGGAGTTGTATCAATTTACACTTTCACCAGCAGTGGGTGAGTGTTCTGGTTGCTCTATATTCTCACCAACAGTTGGTAGTGTCTTTTTAATTTTAACCATTCGAGTGGATATGAGTATCTTTAAAAATAACGTGTTTAATGCAACATTGTTCATAAGAGCAAACAAAACAAAACAAAAACTGGAGATGATTGAATGACATGAAGAGATGCTTTTGATATATTAAGGTAAAATGAAGTTATAAAACTCTGTGGAACCCATTTAAAAAAGGAGAGAGACAGGGGGCTGGCCCGGTGGCACAGCAGTCAAGTTCGCACGTTCTGCTTCGGCGGCCTGGGATTCACTGGTTCAGATCCCAGATGCAGACATACGCACTGCTTGTCGAACCATGCTGTGGCAGGCGTACCACATATAAAGTAGAGGAAGACAGGCACAGATGTTAGCTCAGGGCCAGTCTTCCTCAGCAAAAAGAAGAAGATTGGCAGCAGATGTTAGCTCAGCGCTAATCTTCCTAAAAAAAAAAAAAAAGAGACAGAAAGAAATCTCGACACCTCTATCTATATATATCCCTAGCATGTTCTGTCCCCTCTGCCTGAAATGCTTCTCCCCCAACTCTTTTCCTAGATACTCATTCCCATTCTTCAGGTCTTATTATGATCACCCGTGCTTAGGAAGGCCCTCCCTGATCAGGACGATCCCATTATAAAATAATTGCCCTCTGATCTTCTGGTCTTCTTCCTCTTAGCATCCAGTTCTTTTCTTTCATGGTGACTAACAAGTTTCTAAATATATGTCATGTTGTGTGGTTTGTCTTCCCCATAAATGTAGGGACCGTGGGCACTAGACCCAGGGTACAGAGCTCTACTTACTCCGAGTGTCCTGATCAGACACGCATAGGACTCGCATTCTAGTGGGGATAAGAGAGACCAATAACATGATTGCAGATGGTCATAAATCCTTCCGAGGAGGTAAAATAAATGGTGACTGGGGGAAGGCCATCCTGAGGAAGTGATATTCGAGTTGAGAGCTGAAAGAATGATAAGAATCCAGCTCTGCAAAGATGTTGGAGATATTATTGTAGGCAGAGGGAGGAGTAGTGAGGAAGCCAGGGTGAGCATCATAAATGATGAGGTCAGAGAGGAAAAAGTGAGTGAGATTATGAAAAGCCTGGTAGGCTATGCCAAGGAGTTTGGATTCATTGTAAAAGCAGTGGTAAGCCAAGTGGAGAGTTTAAAGCAGAAAAGTGACATGATCAAATTTATATCTTTTTAAAGATCCATTTGGCTGCTCCCCAAGTTGTGAGTGGGTAAGAACAGGGGCATGAGCCAGGAGGCTATTTCATTGGTCCCAGAGAGATGGCTTGGACCAGGGTTAAGGTTAGGGTTAGCAGATGGAGAAAAGTGAGTGAAGTCAAGACACAATTTGGAGGCTGTACCACTGGGGTGTGTTGATAGATTGGGTGTGGCTTATGAGGAAAGAGAGGAATCAAGCATGACTATTTATGACCTCAGTTACTGGGTGCATGATGGTGCCACTAAACCTGATGGTCAAGAATGGAGGAACAAGTTTAGGGCAGAAAATCAAGAGTTTTGTTTTAAGCATGCTAACTCTATGATGAACTCTAAGATGACTATTACACATCCAAGTGGAGATATCAACAAACTAAATGGATACGTGGGCCTGCACTCAGTGGGGAGGGATTGGCGCTGGAGATAAGTACTTGGGAATTATCAGCATATGGATAGTATTTGTAGCTGTGGGACCAGAAGGGAATGTAGAGAGAGAAGGAGGATGGGCAGGAGAAGGGAGCCGAAGACCAAGCCCAGGGTTCTTCAACATTTACAAACTGATCAAAGGAAAAGCAAAGCCTCAGCAAAGAAGACTGGGAAGGAGCTTGGCTTTCTGTGAAGGAAAAACTCAAGAGTGTTTGTTGTTAAGAAAGCCCAAAAAGAACGTGTTAGAGGAAGAGAATAGTCAACCACGTCAATGGTTTTGAGAACTTAAGTTAAATGAGAACGAAAAACTGACCCTTGAATTTGGCAACCCGAGGTTGTTGGTACCTTAATAGGAGCAAGTTTTTTGGGGGTTGGGGTTGGGTTGGAAACAATGTCTCAGGGGAATGGAAGCCTGTTGAGAGTGTGTTGAAGACACTAGGAGTAAGAAGCAAGTGACTAACCTCTTATATGTGTGTGTACTACAATGCATATCACATATGGTTTCCATGCCTGTCTCCCCTCCTACCCAGGCAGGTCATTATGCTTTACTCCTCTCTGTGTTCCCAGTGCTTAGAACCATACCTGACACTCAGTGGATATTCATTCAATTGCTCAAATAATACTTTAAAATAAAATCCTGGGTCCAACTCCCAGACCAGCCAGATGCTGCACATAGAGCCTGGGCACATCACTCGAGCTCTTATTGTTCCATCTGTTAAATGGGAAAATTGCAAAATGAGAAGAACAATGTCGGCCTCACAGGGTTATTTTGAAGATGGCATAAAATACCAAATGTGAAAATCCAGTGCTTTGGAAACCGTGGCTCACCACACAAACGTGAGTTAGGGTTATTTTCAGCAGATGACAGAGAATCCACCAGACTCCAGCTCTCTGAGGCACCTGGCACATTGTCCTCTGAAATTTTACTTGCAAAATCAATTCAAATTGGCTTCAATACAGACACTTCCTCATGAACTGAAAGTCAGCCAAAAGACACAGAACAAAGAGCCGCAGTAATTGTTAGCATCTCACACAACAGGGCCGTGTTTACCGGGGATGCTGGTTTTAGGATAAACCTTCTCGAAGGAGGTCTTTATGCACTGACTGGGAATTTCAACCAGGCAGAATTTTAATGGCATTTCCCAGGGAAACAAAATTGGAGGGATTTGCCAACACTAATTAGAACCAGGAATTTACAAATGGACTTAAAGAGCTGAAGTCTGTTTGTCTGATTTTCCCTTCCAGCCTAGGTATGGGAAGGCTGCACGGTCGAGGGGATGCCCAGGCACGGGTGGTTGTGAGGAAGGCAGTGGCCTCCCCCATTTCACTCTCTGAGTGGGTATCACCTTCGTGTTCATCATCGCCATTATCAGAGCAGCATCAATTTATTGAATCCAGGTACTTTCTCTGGGCTTGATGCTTTAGGGACATTATCTTGTTTACTCTTCACCTCTACCCCGTGACCTAGGGTCAGTTATCTTTCCCGTTTTACAAACACACACATCCCTCATCTTCTCAGACCCAAATGAAGAGCTGGCTTCACATGGCTTAGCCCCATCTGGCTACAGCTTGAGCTTGAGCATCCTTTCCTCTTCACAAGCACACAACAGTCCCATTTCCCAAAGGAAGGCCCAGTTGGGATCTTTGTTGCCATCCCGTATGGGTGGAGTATCCGCATCAAGTTGTGGAATCATTTGCACAATATCCTTGAGGTCAAAGGGTAAGAGGATATCTGTGGATGAATCTAGCACTTAGAACTTTACGGACTTTTCTCCAGTACAGAATCATGGAAACAAACATTCCGTGGAACCAACATCCCTGTGTTCAACTGTTGCCTTTCTCACTTACAACCATGTGATCTTGGGCACTGGTGATAACTGGATATTTACTAGGAGCCAGATCCTATTCTAAGCATTTTCCATGAATATACTTACGAAATTGCCAATTCTGGGAGATAGATTTTGTTTTATCGTCCCCATTTTACAAATGAGGCAACAAAGGCACAAAGAGGTTAAGAGACTTGCCCAAGGTCACATGGCCGATTATGAAGTGGAGGAACCAGAATCCGCAGTGTATGAGGCCAGAGCCCACACTCTCAGCCGTTGTGCAACTCTGCCCCGCTCACTGATGTCTCTTTGAGCCCTGGTTTGGGCATCTCACAAATAGTGGTTGTAATGCAGTGTTTGTAGCACTGAGTTGCAGAGCTGGATTTAGAACCCCACTGATGAGGATCCCTAGTCTTGCTTCAACTTCATCACCCTTAATGGAAGTCGTCTTTTAAAATGCCAATCTGATTGGAGCTGTGGGCCCCAGATTATAACACGTTTGTGTCAGTTAAGGTGTCTTCAGAGTTATGTTCTTTCTTTACCAAGTGACAGAGGAGAGCACCAGGCTAGGAGGGTGTATTAGTTTCCTATGACTGTTGTAACAAAGTACCACAAACGAGGGGGCTTAAAATGACAGAAAATTATTCTTTCACGGTTCTGGAGGCAAGAAGTCCAAAATCAAGGTGGGCAGGGCCATGCTCTCTCCCAAGGCTCCTGGGAAGAATCCTTCCTTGCCTCTTCCCAGCTTCTGATGGTTGCCATGAGTTCGTGACATCCCTTGGCCTTTGGCACCATAATTCTAATCTCTGCCTCTATCTCCACTTGGCTGACTTCCCTCTGTGTGTTTGGATCTGAATTTCCCTTTTCTTATAAGGACACCAGTCATTGGATTCGAGTTGACTCTAATCCAGTATGATCTCTTCTTGACTTGAGTACATCTGCAAACATCCTATTTCCAAATAAGGTCACTTTGTGAGGTTCCAGGAGGATATGAATTTGGGAGGGACACTATTCGATCTGGTTTAGAAGGAGAAGATGACAGCAGAGTGAGAAGCAGGGAAGTGGGTGCTGGCAGAAAGAGAAAGGCCGTCTTCTCTGCCTCTGAGCCTGGGTAACTTTCCAGCTCTGTACTCATTTCACCCCTCTGAGTATCCATCTTTTTATCCATAAGATGACAGGGTTGATCTTCAAGGCCACATCCACCTCTAACATCGCTCATTTCCTAGGGGAGGAAGCAAGAAGGATTGGGGGCGGTGAAAGGCCACAGTGGTCTGGAGGACAATATATCAACGAAATCCCGTAAGGACAGGTCTCCCATTCTAGATGAGTCTGCAATCAACAGCTCCTCCAAAACCATGCCGGTACTTTCAGTGGCCGCATCTGATGGGCACTGGATGGGACCTGTTGCTCTTGGTCCAGGTGAGACCATAGCTGATGGCCTCCCCGAAACAACCCAGGAAAAAGCTCCAAGAGGAATAGTTAGAATCACGAAGAGATTGCGACTCGGCCTGAAGTGGAAGGATAAGGATGAGTAGAGCGAATGATCTTGGTTAAGGAGGGTATGTGGGTACACCTGGAAGATTCCAAATGGTTAAATGCTGGACCCCCAAAAGGAGGCTTTAGATGTGCCATGTGATAGGGTGGCATTAGAAGATCAGCTTGCTGAGAAAGTGCTGGGCATTGTACTTGGACCTTATATTACCTCATTTAGTCTTCAAAACAAGGTAAGTACTGTTCACCTTATGTACGTGTGTATGTATGCATGTATTTATTGAACGTGAATTCTGTGAGAACCAAACAAAACACTTTGAGGGGCTTCAAGTTTGTGACTTTCAACACTTATGTGCATGAATGCAAAAAAGACAGAAAGAAATATACCAAAGTGATACGATTATTAGCATAATTTCAACCATTTTAATTTTATTTTCTTTCTACCTTTTTTATTTTCTAAGTTCTCTCCTTGTATTTCTTTTTATAATCAGAAAACTATGACCTCCTCTCATATTATTCCTATCTATTTGGTAATCCTTTTATCTCCCCGTTTGGAAGTCGTGAACACAGAGGTTCAGGGAATGACTTGCTGAGGGTTGCACAGTTAGTAAATAGCAGAGCTGGGAATTCAAACTCGGTCAGGCTGATTCCCCGCCTGCTCAGAGCCAGGGCTGAGTGTGAAGGTTTGTTTGGGGCTTGGATCCTTGTTTTGAGCGTTGGGTTCCTTCCTTCCCACCCCCAGTGCCCGGGTCTGCAGGCCCCCTCCCTCTGGTCTCTGCCTTAAGGAGTCTCATCTTCCTTCCCTTCTCTGGGTGAGGACAGTCAGCTGCTTGTCCTGGAGCCAAGGACAGGCTATCAAGGGCTCAGACTCATTTTGCTTCCTGAGCAGGGAAGTGGCCTTGCTCTGTGGAAACCATCGATTCGAGGAGGATGAATTTAGCTGCCCTCCCTTGCTGGCAGCGGGGAGGTGGGCAGGGTCCTGTCAGCCGGAGGATGCAAGCCTCGCTCCAAAAGGGCTTTTGTCTGAGCCCGGGCCCCAGGCCAGAGTGACATTCTTCGGTGGAGGCTGCCAGGCCACCGCTGAGTGTGGCACCTGCGGGGCCGGGAGGGCAAAAGAGCAAGAGGCCCATCTTTCTTCCAGAGAAAAGAGAACCTGGAGAGAAGAATCTGCTGTTTGGGGGCTTCTGGGGTGCTGAGGCCGTGCCAGCAGGTGCTTCAGGCTTCAAAAGGGAAGCCAAGGGCTGGACACTCACACTGCCCAGAGATGTGGACTCCTAATTTTTCAGCTTTTGTTGTGTTTTATTAAAATCCCAACAAGCGGAGAGAAATCCTGTCCTTCTTTGACTGGTTTCTTAGAAAAATCCTGAGTTCATAGACCTCTGTAGCAGGAAGAGAGGTCCCATTTTAGAAGGCTGTCGTAACTCCCCACTCGGTGTGGGCATCATCATTGGTAGTGGACGCTATTCGTATCCCGCTCTGATCCTCTTTGCGGGGTGGATGCACCCATCCCCCAGTTGCTGTGAGTGTTGGCTGCTAATGCTCACAGCTGCCCCTTTCTGTAGGTAATTGTGCTCAGCCATCAGGAACCACCTTATGTGGGAGGTTCCAACCCACCCCCACCCCCCCATCCCAGCTCCTTGCAGGCGATTACTGACACAAGGGCCACTTGGAGGCACCAAGTCTGTGGAGCCTCCCGTGGGATCAGGCTGAAGCTAGACTCTTCTCCAAGCTTAAGTCCTCTTTTTGATCCACCATCAGTCACGCCAACTGGTTCTCTGGGGTTGCCATGCTGACTCCACTGCCTTGAAATATCGATATTTCTTATGCCATCCACTTGATGGTTTTCCTGACATGGTAACTGCCTCAGATGGAAGCTTAATGTGGACGTCAGGCTTGGAAGAGCACGTGTTCCCAAGAGCTGGCTTGAACGGGGACACAGGAAACAAATTTTCATGTTGTGTCATTATCTGTCAACCTGTGATTACTCACCAGGGCATCTTCCCTTCTCCACCTCCTCTGGACCCACATGACACATGAAGAGAAAAATGGATGGTCACTTGGACAGTGAACAGCACTCTAGAGTCTCCATCTGGACTGTGGAAGGCGAGTTAGCTGCCGCACTTTTTGAACCTGAATATTCTGTGAGGTACAGCCCATTACTCCCCTCGTCATTACCCATTCAGGTCATCCTTTTGTTTTTTGATTCATTTATCCATTGAACATTTAGTCATTTTCTGCCAAAGTGGTGCTAAGCGCTGTTCATGTATGATCTCCTGCTCTCCCAATGACCATGAGGGAGGTGCTATTCCTAACGCCATGGTCACATCTGAGAGATCAGGGGTCCAGACCGCCTGACTAGCTTGTCTGTTGCACAAGCAGCGTCTGGACTCAAAACCGTGTGTCTGTCTCCAAAACCAGTGTTTTACACAACGATGCCACACTGCTCCTGTTGTCCTACAAACAATTGTCTCTTGGATAGTAATTTTCAGCTGTTCATATCTCCTTTCTCACCAACAATTCTTGTGTGCCTTTGGGGGTGGTGAGGATTAAGGGTGAGGTGGAGATGGGCGTGTGCTGAGTAACTTGCCAACAGTCACACAGCTAGGGAGAGCCAGTTCTCAGCCCAAGGTCTAGCTGATTGTGAAGAGCCTAAAGCCCAGGCTTTTCCTCCACTGCACCATGCTGTACCATTCAGCCTGTGGATTGGCTGATCTGATCAATGGATCTTTTTCAAACAGCCACTATATACCAGGCATTGCGTGGGAGGACAAAAGTCCATCTCCTTTGCCTCAAGGCGGGATAGATTCTGAGGTGTAATTTTGTGTTCCAGAACTCCCAGGGGGTCAAGTGGGGCTGCTTAGAGAGAAGAAATTCCAGATTCTTGCAGGAGAAAAGAGTCTCTGTCCGGGGCTGCTGTACAGGGTTGAGCGTGGACTGTCCACTTTGTAGGATGTGTGAACCGCAACCATGTCACTGTGAGTGGCAGCCCTGTATCTGCTTTACAGAAACACCGAGGCAGGAAAACCCTTGCAAGGTCAGTCATCCGTCCACCAAAATGTATGCTTTGAGAGTCTGCCCCAGGCACAGTGGCACCTCTTGCCTCTGCTCTCAAAGAGTCTTGAAGCTCGTTAATTAGGAGAAACCAAACAAAGGAAAGGTCACCACAAGGCCATACAGAAGAGTAGACAAGTGGGCTAGAGAAAGAGCATTGCCCTTGGAGTTAGAAGATTGAGGCTGCAGGCTGGCTCTGCCACTTAACCAGCCTTCTTGGTTGGGGTTCGAGTCTGACGGTTTCCTTGGCTCCCCACTTTGTGCTTCAGGCCCCCGGTTCAAGCCTTGTCTTCTTCCCTTGGCATGAGTTGCAGACTGAACTCCAAGTAATTAGGTTCTTCAGTTTGACCCCACAATCCTTCTCATCCTTCTCTGGGCGGCCCTTTTAGGTCTGGCTCAGTTCTCTTCTCTGGCTCTGACCTTACATAGAGAGTTCCTACAAAATGGGAAGCTATTTTAAAACCCTAAGGTCTTGCTGGTGCCCTGAAATTAAACTGTGTCTTCTCGGTTTGGCTGTGGGACCCAGGCCCATCTGGCTGGGCCTGCACAGGTCATATGTCCCTCCTGGTCTTGTGGGTAAAAGGAAATGTCTTAGGCCAGTTTTTTGCAGAAGCAGACTCTGAGCCAAGGATTCAAGTATAACTGATTCATTCAGAAAGAGCTCCCAGGAGAAGCGAGTAAGGGAGTAGAGGAAGCAGGACAGCGAAGGGGAAGAAGGTAGGCAAGGGTGTGATTTCAGCTGAACTCCCAGCCTCGCCCTGATCCCAGGGGGACTCTGGAGCATAAACTACCCCTCAGAGTTTGTCCCAGCTTGAGTCACAGGAAGAGTACCCTTGTACCCCAACATCTGCCCATTACCTGAGGGCAATGCTGTGAGGTAAGGCACAGGTGTGATCAGTAAGCCTCAGAGGTGGGGACAGGCACAGAGAGTAGCTGGTCCAAGGAATTTGGGAGTTCTAGATGGAGCATCAATAGCGTCCATCACAGTTTCAACTCTATTAATCTTCTCTTTATTTCAAGAAGCAGTCACCAAGAAGCCTTCAAAAAGTAGGAGAAGGGAGAATTTACTTCACTAATGTTTCTTTCGTCAAATCCAAATTGTTGACCTCCTGTCTTCCTTCTAAATTCCAGATTCTGACTGGCCCAGATGGCTTCCTCCTTCATTTCAATATCAGCCTAAACAAGACTTGATTAGATTGATCTGCAACAAAAACAAACCAACACAAAAACAGCATGCTTCCCCAGGCCAAATAGAAATGATTTTTGCATAATCTGCTTTTTTTCTAGATATCGACACATCTGCTTCCCTCTAAACCTTGGTAATCAAGTGTTGATTATATGACAGTCCCATCGGTGAATCTTTGTGGAGTACTCTGAAAGGTGCTTCTCACTCCCTCCTCAGAAAGACAGCCTCTCTCCAGTGACTGTCAATGGCTGATGGAGGATGCTACGTGTTTGGCTAACAAAGAAGGCACAGCAGTTTGGGCAGGACCAACTTTCAGGTTAAGAAATAAAAAATGTCATATAGGTTACCCACCAGAATTTAACTTTTAAATGTGGGAGTACAATCGGTAATTTGCTTATCAAACATAAGTAAACTAAGCTCCCCAAATGCCAAATTTTATATCAGTAGTTTTCAACCAGGGGCACTTTCGGCCTTCAGGGGACATTTGGCAACACCGGACACATTTTTAGCTGTCATGGGGCAGAGGGTGGATGGATGTGCTACTGGCATCTAACGGGGAAAGACCAAGGATGCTGTTGAACATCCCACAAGGCACAGGACAGCCCCCACAACAAAGAATTACCCAGCCCTAGGGTCACCACGCTGAGCCTGAGAAACCCTGGTCTACACTGTGTTATTTTGTGTGAATTTTGCATTAATTCTCTATATCTGGGCCTGTTTTCAATCGTTTTGAACTTTCAAAATCCCAGTGTTTCAACATTTTTGAGCATCATTGAAGGGTAGGACGCTGCTCCAGGTGCTCTGGTATTCACTTTTTGGTATGACTGAATTAGTAAAATAACGATTCACTCAGCGACGTTGATTTCCCTACAAATAACCTGTCTAGAATAGATAGCTGCTGCTCGTCACCCCTCTTTCTTTCTGAGCAAAACCTTCCTGATGGGGTTTTGAGGCTTCCCTTCTCTTTGGAGTCCTGAAGTCTTCCCACAGCCGTGTACACCCAAACTGTTTTTAGAAGAGGCTTCAGATCAGATCACTGATATAGCTAGTATATCATTAAACTACTTAATACCAAAATTATTAAAGAAAAATGAAAAGGTTATAGCAATAGCAATAGTTTGGATTCTCTTTCATAGTTGCCTAAGTAGGCAACTCATTTTGGATCTACCGGGCTTTGGGTTCTCCTTCTTTTCTTGTCTTTGGCCTCTCCGGACCAGGCCTTATGTGCCTTGGAGAGAAATTTCTTGCCCGGTGTTTGGTGGACTGCCCAAGGACAGACAGCAGGGTCTTCACCAAGCTTACAGGAACAGCGATAGTTTGTGCCTGTCTGCTGATTGTGTTGTACATGGCAGAATGTCATCTCATATATGCTTTCATTATAACCTTCCTCCTGGTGGTGAGGTTCTGGGGAAAAAGACACAGAGCGCCTACCTTCCTGTAGTCCCTGGGGGCTACTGACGTTCACCAAAAGCTCCTGACAGTTGTTGAACGGCTACCCTGGCTTTGATCACATCTCCCTAGTGGGCAGTGGTGCTGTTCTATTTTATAGCCTAAGTTCCTGAGGCTTGCTAAGAGGGTAGGACATTTATTCCTGGTCATGTGACCACGGAGTAGTAGAGAAAAAATTGATCTCATTCCAGACTGACCCCAGAACATGAACTCTAGCCTCTGCCCACCTCCAGTCCTATCACCTTTCCCTACTGGCCTGCAGGGCTCCTGTGTGCGCCACCTATCATGGCCTAAGAGGACCAAAGGGCAACCCAGCCCCTCTGTCTCAGGTCCTGCGAGGCCACCCAGCCACAGGGACAAGTGGGGACTGAATCCCACTCTGTTTCTGCTCCCCAGCCTTGGTCTGGCTTCCCCCAGAAGAACAGGTGCTTTTGTCAAGTTCATTTGCCCACAAGAGGTGTCTTTTCTGGAATCATACAAAGGTGCTGAATAGACAGGCAGTTGTCCAGGGCACAGAGAGGTTGTTGGTTTGTTTGTTTTGCCTGTCTTTGACTTCCAGCTGGTGATTGTCAACCCTTGAGTGCCCAAGGCCACCCACACCCAGCAGGCACTCCCATTAAACGGCCACACCTTTGACACTCAGGCCAAAATAGATTGCTTTCTCAAAATGGGACCCAAGAACCATCTATGTCAGAATAATCTGGGTGGTTGTTAAAAATGAAGATTTCTGGACCCCACCCAGCTTGCCACACTCAGAGCTGCTGAGGGTGGAGCCTGGTAGTCTGCATCTTAACAAGTACCCCAGAGCATTCCTCTGCCCCTAAGGTTTTAACAAGTTTCTTCAGTGCTTCCTGCTGACTGTTCTGTTCTGGCTCTGGACCCATCACTGCCCAATTCCAAGCTAACCCTTGACTCTGTAACTGACCCTTTTGTGGCCCCTTCAGTCCTCCACACTTGGTGGATGCTCGGTCTTGCCCGAGTCAGAAGCCTGGTTTTCCCTCTGGGACTCTACACTCAGCTGGCACCCTTGTGGCCTCAGGTAGCACCTCATTCTGGTGAGACGCAGATCCTGGCACCCCTCACCTGCTCTGAACCCTTGCTCTTGCCCACCCAACCCTTTGGATCTTGCTAACTCCTCTGGGACTTCACTTCCAAGTTTCCTTTGGCCTGGCCAAATTCCTGGTCACAGAGAGACTCAGTCATAGTCCCCATCCCTATGACAGCCTCAGAGCACACCTTGGTCCTGCTGTGGAGGCCCAGAGAATGCCACGCTGTCTGGGTCTCTGTCCCTTTCTCAGTACGTTTCCTCTGCTTTCTCTTGCCCAGGCCTGCCCACGGCCTGTGGTTGGGAAACATGTAATGCTCTGGGTTTCTGTTTATAGATTTTAGGAACTACAGGGAAAAACCTCAGTTCCCATATGTGAGTCACTCAGAGTAAATGTTAGGGCTGAAATACCTTTTTTTTTTTTTTTTTTTTGGTAGCAAGTTAAAGAAGCCAACAGTAAAAGGTTGAATGTTCATATTTTAGTGTTAAATATGTCATTTGATAGCACCCACAGAAGCCTCAGGGTTGGGCTGCTTCTCCAAGGGAAATGACTTAATTATGGTGAGACTAAGTCATCATGGCAATAACTAGCATGGTATTTTATAGGTTACTTATATTGTATTTCATTTGATCTTCATAGAATACCAATGGCTGATAGTGACTTTGTGCCAGGGACTGCTCTATGACTTTTACATATGTTGATTTCTTACCAACAGTAATTTGCCCAAAGTCACACAGCTTGTGAGTAGCTTAGCCAAGATCAGCACCCAGGCAATCTAGCTTCAAAGTCTGTGTGTTTAACAATAAAGCTCTAACTGACTCATACCAACCCAGGAAGGTAGATTTTAATACTCCTTTTTTACATATGAGGGATCTGAAGATGAGAGAGGTGAAGTGACTTGTCTGGATGAATCATGGCCACCTTTTTAAGGTGGTGGGTGGTCAGGATGGATAGGGCACATCACCTGAGTTTTAGCGTCCAGTGGGGGAACACCTAAAAGATTGAAGAAGACCTTGAAAGTAGGTCTGGAAATTCTGGTAGTGACTTCTAAGGTCAAGGAAATTCCATTTCTTGCTGATTTGGCTGGCATTTTGATACTTTCCTGAGATCTATTGAGAACCAATTAGGTTCACACTGACGCAAATGTTTCTTAAGCTAAACATTGTGCCAGGCGTGGAGGATGCTGAGATGAAGAAATCATAGTCCTTGGCTTCAAGATGCTCATAGTTTAGTGGGGAAGAGAGAGAGACAAAATCAGGTCATTATAAACAATGGTTTACAGGCTATATGGGAGCTTTACAAGGGTAATTTGGGATTATAGATGAAGGAATGTGAAGAGTCAAGAGAGAAGGGTAGAGTTGGGTGAACAATATTAGGGGAGAATTTCTGGCAAAGTGGCATCTAAGGCTAAAACGGTGAATAGAAATTTGCCAGCCAAAGAGTGGGTGGAGGGACATCTGCTTCTGTCCATTAGATAGTTGCTTAAGACATACCAATTATCCTGCCAAGAATAACTGAAAAGGCTAGATGCAAATCAAACCAAAAATAACTATTTAAAAAGATTGGAGAGTGAGCGAGGTAACCAGGAATTGAGAGACCAAGATTGTATACAGAAGGGAACTGTGGAGAAGTCGGTGATATTCTACACCACTTTTCTCCTTACGGCATTTACAATTCATTAGGAATGAGGCTGATAAATCAATTAGAAGGTGATAGCTAGAGATCTAAAAAATCTAAGCAAAATTTTTGGCAATCTCAAGATACTGGAGGAATTCAAGTTCTGCCAAAAGGGAAAGGCCTTGGTAAATAGACCAGACTTTTAATAAGACCACTGAAGGTCCATGACCTTGGAGTAAGGGTAGCTGGAAATAGATGAGGCCTTCCAAAACAAACTCACACTCAAATCATCTCAATCTCTGATCGGATTAAGGTGAATTATTCATATACTAACTGCATCCAAGAAGAAAAGTAAAGCCTCTCTGGAGAAACATAACATCATCCAGATTCTCTACAATGTTTTGAGAGGATGTCTAGCTTTTAATAAAAATTTACCAGATATTCAAATGAAAGAGAACCAAGAGATCAAAACCCAAAGGAAAAACATCAGACAATAGAAATAGACCCACAGATGATCCAGACTTTGAGGTTTGTCTTTAAAGACAAACAGTCTTTAAAATAGCTGTGATCAATTTGTTCAAGAGAATGATGACAAGGTGAAGAATTTCACCAGAGAAGCAGAGCTATAGAAAAATATCAAATAAAAAATCCAGAACAGAAAAAGCCAATAATTGAAATTAAGAACTTAATAGGTGGGTTTAAAAGAAGATTTGATATGACAGAAGAGAGCATTAGTAAACTTGAAGAGAGGATAGTAGGAAATATCCAGACTTAAGCACAGAGGAAAACTATGTAAACTCCAGAAAAGAAAGAAAGAAACACATAGAACATAGTGAAAAGGTGCAAGCAATTGAAGTCTCAAAAGAAAAGAGAGAATAGGGCAAAGAAATATTTGAAGATATATGGGCTGAATGAATTTTCAGGGTATTAAGCTACTTCAAGTAGTCCATTATCCCGTTTGATCTTCACAGCAATTTTGTGAAGGCTGCCAAAAGATATTATGATGTCCATATTACAAATGAAGAAATGAAGTCTCAAAGAAGGTAAGAGTCTTCATTCATTTATTTAAAATGCAATCATTCATATTACTCAACAAACATTTCTTGAGTGGTATTGTTTGTAAACTTGTCATACAAAGTACTAAAGAGCTTTAGAGATGGTAAATATGCGTCAATATAAAATTTTTGTTTTTAATTTTTTAAAAAGACAATTGACTGTTTAAAGCCAAAAAAATGTAGGTTTTATAATATATGTGGAAGTATCAGAATGACAACAATAAAAGCACAAAAGGCAGAAGGGAGAGAAATGAATGTATACTCTTATAAGCTCCTTGCATTGTACATGAAGTTTTATAACACTAATGATAGAGAATGTTATGTCAAAGATGCTTAATATGAGACCTAGAGCAAGTGCTAAAATATACTTAATAATCCAAAAGAAGGCAAGAAAAGAAGAAAAACAAAACAAAGAACAGATGGGATAAATGAAATACAAATAACAAGATGGTTTACTTGGACCCAACTATGTTAATAATTACACTAAGCGTAAATGGTCTAAAGGCTCCAGTTAAAAGGCAGATATTGTCAGATATTATTATAAAAATCCATCTGAGGCCAGCCCTGTGGCCAAGTGGTTAAGTTGACATGTTCGACATCGGTGGCCCAGGGTTTTACCAGTTCGGATCCTGGGCACGGACATGGTACCACTCCTCAAGCCATGCTGAGGTGGCGTCCCACATAGCACAACCAGCAAGACCTACAACTAGAATATACAACTATGTATTGGTGGCGGGGAGCTTTGGGGAGAAGAAGAACAACAACAAAAAAAGAAGATTGGCAACAGATGTTAGCTCAGGTGCCAATCTTAAAAAAAAAAAAGAGTTGCATTGCTTAAAAAAATTAATAAAAATAAAAATCCATCGAAATGGCTAAAATTTGAAAAACTGACAATCCTAAGGGGTGGTGAAAATATGCAGCAACTAGAACTCTCATATACTGCTAGTGGGAGTATAAAGTGGTACAACCACTTTGAAAACTGGCAATATCTATGAAAGTTAAATATAGGTATAATATACAAACCAGCAATTCTGCTCAGCAGAAATGCACACGTGTCACCAAGTGTATAAGAATGTTCATAGCAGCACTTGTCTAATGGCTAAAACCTGGAAACCACTCATATTTCCATCAACACTAGACTACGTAAATAAATTGTGGCATATTTATACAACGGAATATTACAAGACAATAAGAACAGCTTACTGCCATTTGCAATAATATGGATGAATCTCATAAAATAATATCAAATGAAAGAAGCCAGATAAAAAGGCATATACTGCGTGATTCCATTTAAATAAAGTTTAAAATTGGGAAAACTGATCAATCTGGAATGAATCAGAAGATTGGCCACCTCTTAGGGGATGGCGTCTGAGAGAGGGCAGGAGGGGGCTGCTGGTGTGCTGATTATATCTAATCCTTGATTTGTATAGTGGTTACTTGAATAGGTCAATTCTGTCAAAAAGTGTCAAGCTGTAAACCCAAAACTTGTCTACTTTGCTATATTCATGTCATGTGTCAATAAAATATTTCTTGTTGAGAAATAGGGGTAAATGGCATTCCAGGCAAGGGAGATGGTACAAGCAAAGGCATGGCGGAATAAATAATATGGCTCGTAGAAAACTACAAGCGGCCCGATGTTGCTGGTACGTGAAGGGTGAGGTACGTTACAGCAGGGCTGAGGGAAGAGGTTGCAGAGGGTGCGTCATGGAGGGCCTTGTGCGCCTTGCTGAAGAGTGTGGACAGTCTTCCGAGGGCATTTAGGAAGCACTGAAAGACTCTAAATAAGACGTGATGTAACAAGATATGAAAATAAAAAAAGAGAATCCTAGTGTCAATTGGTGAAGAGGGACAAAAATGGATGCAGGCAGGCTAGTGAAGATGCTCTTGCAAAATCCAGACGAGAGAGGATGAAGGATTGAGTCAGGGCAGTGCTTGTGGGCGTATAAAGAGATTACAACTTCAGAGCTATTTAGGAGACAACATTAGTAAGACTTTATTGGATGTGGGAGGTGCAGAAAAGCACAGTCAAGCATGATTCCTAAATTTGTTTCACAAATGACTCTGTGGCTGGTGGTTCTACCAAATGCGGCAGAGAAAATTCCGGAGTTCAGGGAAGGGGCAGAAGACCAGTTTAGTTTTAGACAATTGGGATAGATTTACCAGATAAGGCGGCACCCTGGTTGAGGGGGATTCTTTGGGAGTTATTTTGGGGTCCCTTGTTTCCTGGAATTGATGACCGATTTAAATGCCAGATCTCGGAGGTTCTCTACAATTACTGTTTGGTTTTTCTTGCCTTTTCTGGTCATAGTGCACATTCGACACACAAAGCTGTGGCTGTCAGCAGCACGTCCAGCGGCACCACTGCCCTGGGGTCTGAAAGACTTCGTCTCGCTTTCCTCTGCTGCTCCAGACAAAGGCCGTCTTATGCACCGTCTATTTCAGTCATTTTTATGAGTGCCGTGGAATATTTTCAAGCTATCCCTTTTAAGCACTATCTCTTGGCAGTTAAGAAAATAGATCCATTGCAAGCACTGGAGTTTCTGAAAAGGGGTTTAAAAATAGCTCAGGGCACTAGACAGCTGTAGCTACTGAGAAATGGAGCCCTTTGCTTGCTCTTTTGCTGGTTTCCATTTCAATCCTGCAGCTGGAAATCGTAGCTCTTCCTCTGCTGGGAACAGATGCAAAAGGAGGTAGGAAGGGACCAGGGCCCTCTCCTAACTTTGGGTCTCACTTGGCAATGTGTGAAGGCCGAGAGGCCCTGGGTAATGGAGAGTGGGCATATCAAACTCTTGGGTTTGAAAAAGCCTGTTCAATATTACGATATATCTTTATATTTGGAAATGTAAGAAATAAGCCTATTGGTTTTGTCATGCAAATTATAGGACACAAATGGGATCAAATCCTCTTGGCTGTTAGGGATAGGCAAAAACACATTGACTGATAACAACACTTAACCTCTCGTGTAGAACCGAGGACAATGCTAAATGGACAATGCTAAACACAGCTGTTATCACCAGGGAATTGTTGAGGGACCTGCCCCGGGTCACAGAACCAGGAAACGAGGGAGGCAGGTGGTAACACACACTCCAGAGTCCCTGCTCTTTTCCACTACACCATACTGCCTTTTAACTGGGGGTGCACAAGGTTTTAACACTTCTCAAAAGGCACCATGGATGTTTAAAAGTAGAAAAACCCAAGGACAGACATGAAAAATCTCGATTGCAAGCTTCGCTCTGCCGGGATGCCAATCAATAAATGTTTGCTGAGTAAATGAATGACTGCATTTTAAACAAAGAAATGAAGACCCTTGGCCTCTTTGAGATTCCATTTCTTCTTCTGTAAAATGGATATAACAAGACCTTTCGGCAGCCTTCACAAAGCTGCTGTGAAAACCAAATGGGACCATGGACTAGTTGAAGCGGTTTAATACCTTGGAAAATCATTCAGCAGCTAATTCAGCCAATGGCTCCTGATCACCTACTATGTGCCAGGTGCTGGGGATCCATCAGTGAAGCAAGCAAACAAAAACCCTGCTTATATTCTTTCAGAGAGAGATGGAAAATAAACAGGGACCTAATAAGTCCGTAGCAATTCGAAAGTATGTTATAATGGTATATATACTTAGGTGATAGGGCTGCGAAGAAAAGGAAAAGCAGAGTGGAGTATAGGCGATTGGGGTGGTGATGAGTTGCCACTTCAGATCAGGTGCTCAGAGTAGACCTGTCTGAAAGGTGACAGTGTGTTGACATTTTAAGGTGAAGGAAGAGAGCTCTGCAGACTCCTGGATGAAGAGTGTGACAGGTTGTGAGGCAAAAGTACGCCTGCTCTGTCCCAGGCCAGTGGGGCTGGTGCCCGAGAGCAAGGGAGCCAGGGTGGGGGCGGGGGGAGGTGAGGAGAGGGTTAAGGGCGTTCATGGTGGGGCGGATGGTCCAGGGCCTTGTATGGATGTGGACTTTTGCTCTGAAAGAAATGGGGGCCACTGGAGGGTCTGACTCAGAGGAGTGACAGGACCCAACATGTTTTAAAGGGATCACGCCGGCTGCTGTATCGAGAATGGACAGTGGTTACGGTGGAAGTAGGGGTATGAGTAGCAGGCTACTTCGGTCGTCAGAAGTATTGCCTTCTGTATACATTTTGAAGAAAGAGCCAATGGGATACGATGAGCTAGGAGGAAAGGCTAGAGAGTGTGTGTTCCAGAATCCAAGCGAAGAAAGTGGGTCGGGAGAAGGAGCGATCAAGTGTGTCAAATACTATGGATGGGTCTGGTCCAGGGACGGCTTTGACTGACCGCGAGATCTGGCAATGTGGGGTCGCTGGCAGCCTTGACAAGAGTGTCTCATTGGCGTGGGGCACCTGAAAGCTGACTGGAGTGGGTTGAAGGAAGGATGGGAGGAGAGAAACTGGAGGCAGAGAAAAGGCTTTTAGAATTTTTACTTTTAATTGTAGTGAAATACACATAACATAAATTTTGCCATCTTAACCGTTTAAGAGTACAACTCAGTAGTTTTAAGTATCTTCAGATTGTTGTGCAACCAATTTCCAGAACTCTTTACATCATTGTCTGTAAACTTCACAGCAAGCCAGCAAATATAGGTATTTCTTTATCCTCATTTTATAGATAGAACGGAGACTCAGAGAAGTTAAGAAACTTGCCGAAGTCACACAGCTAATCAGCAGAGGTACTTGTCTTCTCTCCAGGTTTGTTTGACTCTGGAGCTCAGACTTTTCCTGCTGCACAGCATAAGGCATTCTCATTTCTCTAACACCTGCCCTGTCACGAAACTACAGTATTGGTCTTTGGGGACCAAGGTCTCCAGGTTCCCTCCTCAAAGCATTGAAATGTTATTATAACTAAAGATCTGGGTGGGATTGAGTTGTGGGAGTGGGAAGATAATGAAAAGGGAACAAGAGGGGCTGGCCCCGTGGGAGAGCAGTTAAATGCGCACGTTCTGCTTTGGCGGCCTGGGGTTTGCGGGTTCGGATCCCGGGTGCGGACATGACACTGCTTGGCAAGCCATGATGTGGTAGGCGTCCCACATAGAAAGTAGAGGAAGGTAAGCATGGATGTTAGCTCAGAGCCAGTCTTCCTCAGCAAAAAGAGGAGGATTGGCTGCAGATGTTAGCTCAGGGCTGGTCTTCCTCAAAAAAAAAAAAAAAAAAAAAGGAGAAAAGAAAAGAAAGAAAAGGGAACAATTCTATTTCTTTAAAATTAAGTAATTTTAAGGTGAATTCTAGAGGTACATCTTTCCATTCTTAATCCTACTGTTAGAACCTGGTCAGAAATGCCAGGTTGCCAGGCATCAATGATCAAACTGCTCCCTCATTGTGATTATCTTTGTATCAGTTCATCCACTGCGCTCTGAGGTAGCTGCTATTATTATCTGTGTCTTACAGGTGAGAAACCCGAAACCTCAATTTCCAGGAAAACACCTTTGGAAAGCCATAGAGCTACAATCTGAATCCAAGCCTCTCCAGCTTCAGAGCTTGTGTCCTTAACCTCGCCATTGTTCTGGTGGCGGAACTATCTCCCCAAAATCCCCGGGTGAGCTTCTTTGTCTCAGCTCCTACTCCAGACAGTGGAGCTCTTCCACTCCTTTGGTCTCAGTATTCTAGTCACCAGACCAGGGGAGCTGTCCCCTTTCCCTAAGCCAGGCAGAGGCCTCACCGAGCATTGAGGGGCCTGTCATAAGAGTAACCCAAGCTGAGAAGACATCCCCCAAAGAGCTGGTTTGGCATGATGACAGGAGCTGTGCTCTGGATTTAGTTAATAAATCCTGGCTGAAATCTTATTTTGTAAAATAGGGACCATACTTTGTTTTCACGGGGTTGATGTGATGATTCTAGCTGGAAATTTGTGGCTGTGGAGGGCCCTAAAAGAAGGTTCAGAAGAGAGACCTTTGGACAACATTAAGATGATTCCTGCCAGCTCAAAGTGAGACCTTCTCTAGACAAATGATCTCACCTTTTTCACTTCTAGATTTCTCTTCTGCAGAAACATTAGCTCATGTCTCAGAGATCTAGATACAAGAAAGTTCACTGCAGCTGTGATTACAATATAAAAAGATGGGAAACAACCTGAATGTCCAAAGATGGACAAATGGCTAAATATATATTGTGGTCCATTAGTACAATGGAATGCTATAGAGTCATTGACAAAACGCCAAAGTCCTACAAGGACCAACATGGAAAGAACTCCAAGACACAAGGTTAAGTGAACGGAAGAGGTCTCAAAATAGTATAATTTGATCTCATATTTATAAGTGGGATGGTATAGAAATTGGGTTTTTAAATAATATACCTCTATATTTTAAATATACACCTGGGGAAGGGAATGGGGTTGGGGAGAAAACGAGGAGGCGGGAAAGAGAACTTTTAAAGATGCTAGAAATACATCTGGCCTGAGATTTTTTTTTTTTAGATTTTTTTTCCTTTTTCTCCCCAAAGCCCCCCAGTACATAGTTGTATATTCTTCATTGTGGGTCCTTCTAGTTGTGGCATGTGGGACGCTGCCTCAGCGTGGTTTGATGAGCAGTGCCATGTCCGCGCCCAGGAGTTGAACCAATGAAACACTGGGCCGCCTGTAGCCCCTGGCCTTTGAGATTTTTTAAATAACAATAATGTATTCGTTTACTACTTGTAAACCCAAATAAAACTATCAAATAGTGTGAAAAAAATAACAATTCCTAATGGTGAAATTTCAGGCACCAGCAAATAGGTTGTGTCCATTTTCACTGGGACCCAGGACCCCTGGGTTCTGTTAGTTCTAGTTCTGTCTCTGACACTAGCTGTGTGATTTTGGACAAGCTGCTCTCTCTCCCTGGGCCTCAGTTTCCCCTTGCGATGAGGAGGTTGAACTAGAGTACCAATTGATAAGGGTCTTTATTATTAACTTCCAAGTATCTGGCCACTCTTTGCAAGTGCATTTTTGTGTGTGGAAGCCCAATATATGAAACAGAAAAAAGTGTGTCCACAACCCAACCATTTATGCCCCAGATCCATTTCAGTGCTAACGTTTTCTGACTCTAGCTGAACGCAGGGAGCCAAATCTACTAGTCAGAGCTGAACTGCCTCTCAACTGAGTGGAAAATAACTAGGCGATTTTAAGTGACCCACAAAAGTTCACGTCTAACAGTTGTTCTTGCAAAGTGTTTCCCTGAACAGTAAACTTACATGCTGGCACGGGCTGGCCTGGTGGCTCAGCGGTTAAGTTCACCCATTCTGCTTCAGTGGCTCGGGCTTTGTGGGTTTGGATCCCGAGTTTGGACCTATGCACTGCTTGGCAAGCCGTGCTGTGGCAGGCGTCCCACGTATAAAGTAGAGGAAGATGGGCACAGATGTTAGCTCAGGGCCGGTCTTCCTCAGCAAAAAAGAGGAGGATTAGTGGCTGATGTTAGCTCAGGGCTAATCTTCCTCAAAAAAAAGAAAATAACAAAACTCACATGCTGGCAGCTGTCTGATAGCTCAGGGACTGTTTGGGCTCCAAGGAGATCATTGTTGTTTCTAGAGAGTTCTGTGAAGACCCTGGGTCTTTTGAAGAATATCCATGAGGAGTTTTCAGGGGAATCAGGTCCCGGCTGACTGTGCTCAGACCCATCAGCCCCAGCTCCAGCCCCTTGCCCAGAGCTCTCTAACTTTGGAACCGCAGCAGGAAGACACAGCCACCTGGGGAAGGGGTGGGAATGAGAGGAGACGTCAAGTGCAACACATAATGACACAACAACCCTTGTGAAACATGAGGAAGGCTCATCAGAGTCCCTTCCTCGCTCTAAAGGGCACCATCTGGACTTCGGTGGATTGGCTCCAGCCTCCTCTGGCTGTAACTCACCTGGTAAAGACCATTCTGTCTCCTTTAGGAGCGAGGCTAGCTGCCCACGATTCTCTGCATCATTGGAGCCTGTGGGCTGTGACGTCTGTGTCCTGAGTTACAAAGAGCAGCATGTCACCCACAATAAAGACTGCGCACTGTGTCCACGGGATTCCATTCGCATCTGGCCCATTTTGGCAAGACTCAATCTCAGAGGAGGTGGGAAGAGAGGGAGTGGGGTCCCGGAGGAGGGAAAGACAGATATGCAGGGCCATTCAGTACGATTCCTTCCTGGCCCAAGTCTTTTCCAGGTACAGAAGCAGAAGGTTGGCAGCCAACATTTCACACCTCCCTGACTCTTCCCGACCATCTGTGGGATGGAGAGCTGGGGATCTGAGTGAATGACCGAGTATACTCAAGTCCCCACTCCCACCAAGGCACACCAGCCTGGGGGTCCGGAGACCTGGGTTCAAGTCCCAGTTGGGTCACTGTCTCATTGTAAGGCTAGTCACAAGCCTTCCCTGGTTCTCAGTTTCATTTCTTACAGGATATTGGGTTAGATACTTTTCAAGATCCCTGCCAAGCCGAACAGTGACTCTAGCACTAGATTTTAAGAACCTCAACAGGGTTCTCCTTATTTAGTAAGATGAAAGGAGTGAGCTATAATGGTTAAATGTGTGGACCCTGGGATCGGACTTCCTGAGTTTAAACCCTGACTCTTTTTTGCTTGTTGTGACTTTTGGAGCAAGGCTTTCAATCTCTCTGAATCTTAGCTTCCACGTTGGCAAAATGAAAATAAGGATTGTCATTTACTCCATAATGTTGGCTTGAGGAATGCAAGAAACAGTCTGCCTGAAGCTCAGGACCCGACACAATAAGCATTCCGTCATCCTTAGCTTACTATTTCGTATTTCCCCAGGCTAGCATAGCAGGCACTGGCGAAAACTGCTTCTTGAGGAAACCTCACACTTTATTGTAGATTCAATTGTACTACAGTCCGAGTCAAGTACCCCATAAAATGTATTCATTCAATACTAATCAATCCATATTTGTTGAATGTCTTAGGTGTGGAATCCAGGACTGAGGACACAAAGACATCAAGATCTTACTATAGAACTTACTCTCATACAATTCTAGTGTAGAACACACCTTATTTCGAAAGAAGTATTGTTGAGCCATTTATGGAGTTCGGAGAACTGTCCTGATGTCACTGGGGATTGAATATGATGACTCATTTCCTGCCCACAAGGAGTATAGAATTTTAAAGGGGAGGAAAAGCACGTATTTGTGAAGCAACTTAAAGTGCATCGCAGGGCCCCCTCCCATGATGCCCAATGGTGACTAATTTGTACATTTGTGATAAATGCTGATCGTTTTGTGTGTCAGGGATGGGTCTGAAATCTTCCATGCAGATGTCACTCCACCTTCTGAGTCACTAGTGCTAACCCCATCTCACAGATAAAGAAACCAGTCTCCGCCAGAGCTGTAACTTGTCAGGGCTCACATAGCTGGCAAATGGCAAAAAAGTCTGTCCTCTCTCCCTGCATCCCCCTGCATCAGTTTGCTCGGGCTGCCATAGCAGAGTACCACAAACAGGGGGCTTAAACAGCAGAAATGTATTGTCTCACAGTTCCGGAGGCTGGAAGTCCAAAATCAAGGTGTTGGTACATGGGTTCCTTCTGAGGTCTGTGAAGAAGGCTCTCCTCTCTCCCTCTAGCTTCCGGTCCTTCTGGTGGTTGCTGGCATCTTCAGTGTTCCTTGGCTGGTAGAAGCATCACCTCTCTCCCTGCCTTCGTCTTCACACAATGTTCTTCCTGAGTGTGTCTGTCTCTGTCCAAGTTCCCCCTATTTATAAGGACACAGTCATATTGGAGTAAACCCTACCCTCATGACTTCATCTTAACTTGATCATCTACAACAACTCTATTTCCAAATAAGGTCACGTTCCCAGGTACTGGGGGTTAGAACTTCAAAACTTTTTTTTTTTAATTTTTTAAATTAATTAATTAATTTATTGAGGAAAATTAGCCCTGAGCTAACATCTGCTGCCAATCCTCCTCCTTTTTTGCTGAGGAAGACTGGCCCCTGAGCTAACATCCATGCCCATCTTCCTCTACTTTCCATGTGGGATGCCACCACAGCATGGCTTGCCAAGCGGGGTGTAGGCCTGTACCCGGGATCCGAACCAGCGAACTCAGGGCAGCTGAAGCGGAATGTGCAAACTGAACCACTGCACCACTGGGCCAGCTCCAGACTTCAACACTTTTGAGGGGATACAGTTCAACCCGGACCATCTAGGAGGCTTTGGCATCCCTCACTGGCAGCTCTCCTTCCACTTCCTTTCAGAGGCAGCTTCTGTTAGCCTGAAGTTTGATCTCCCTGACATCCTAATTAGCTGGTGCTCAGTTATACTTGTCAGGTGTCTCTGCTTGTTGAGGAAAATCCCCATGGTGCCAGCCACTCCCCCTGCAATGGACCAGCCAGCATGATGAGAGAGCAGGTACTTATTCATCAGTTATTATAGTCTAGGCACTGAGTTAAGTATTTTACATGTATAATCTATTTATTCTGCACGGCTACCCTATGAGATAGGCATTACCGTGTCATTTCCTAGATGAAAAAAACCTAAAATTCATAGAGATTAGGTTCTTATTCAAAGCCACTGACCCCAATGTTTAACCAACACAGTGTCTGGCATTTAACAATTATGAAACATTAGCAAATATTATTTTACTATGTTGCCTCCTTTCCCATGGAGCTTTTGGGTTAAAATAACACCCTTTTCCCCTCCCCTCCATTCTGGTTGATTTGGAACCCTGCCTAGGCCTTATTAGTTCATACCCTGGGGCTGTAGATGAAGCTGGTGCGTTACAGGGGCAGTAGCCATGGGCAGTGTGTCCTTGGAACAAAGCTGGGCAGGGCCACGGAAGAGGAAGCCTGTCCCCAAGGGCCTGCCCTGTGCGATTTTCCCCTAGCCCTGGGACCTTCACACACTCTGCTCCCTTATACCGGGTTTGAAGTGAGCCCAAGGTTTATTCTGGAGGTTGCTCGTGACGTTGCTGTAGAAAACACCATTGTTTTAATTGTTCCAGAAAGTGGGCTGGTGCAGACTTTCCCAGGGGCTGAGTCCTTGGTCAAAGACAGTGCAGAGGCAGAGAGCAGGGCTGGGACTGGAAGAACCCGACCAGGGCCCTCAGGCTGCCTCTGGCTTCTCCTAATGTTTTTCTGATTAGAAAAGTATTCAGTGATTATTTTTGAAAAACTACAAAAGTGTGTAAAATAAAAAGCAACAGTTCGTCTCACAATCCTAGCCATTGGTGATAGGTTTTAATAATTCCACTATTCACAAATAAACAATATAGTCAATAAAAAGGATCTTATTGGGGCCAGTCCTGGGGCTGAGTGGTTAAGTTTGCGCGCTTCACTTCAGCAGCCCAGGGATCTGGCTGTTCAGATCCTGGGCGTGGACCTAGCATCGCTCATCAAGCCATGCTGAGGTGGCGTCCCACATAGCAGAACTAGAAGGACCTACAACTAGAGTGTACAAGTATGGACTGGGGGGCTTTGGGGAGAAGAAGAAGAAGAAGACGAACAAGATTGGCAACAGACATTAGCTTAGGTGCCAATCGTTAGCTTAGGTGCCAATCTTTACCAAAAAAAAAAAAAGATCGTATCATTCTTCATCTGCTTTTGCCGCTTAGTGACACGGGAGCATCATGTTCTGTCTGCACAGAATATTCCATTTAATGGCTGTACAGGGTTTGATTGTTTCATTGTGTGGCTGAGGCATAATTTATTTAACTAGACTGTTACAGATAGACTTTTATATTGTTTCCTATTTGTTATTTTTACAAACAATTTGAAATAAAAATTCTTGTACGTAAGTCTTTGTCTTCTTGCCCAATTATTTCTTTGAGATTAATTCTTACAAGTGGAGTGGCTGGGTCAAAGATTAAACATATTTAGAAGGTAAGAATTTTGATGTCTGTTTCCAGATTGCACTCTGCAAGTGTCGCATAGGGCAACATTCCCACCAATAGAATTCCAGACTGCCTCTTCCCCTCCTCTGCCCACTGAGCATTATATATCTAACAGGGGAAAAATTATGTCTCATTTTAAACTACATTTTTAAAAATCCTGAGTGAGGTTGGCCATATTTTCATATTTTTTGGCTATCTGTGTTTCCTTTTCTGTAATTGCTCTTGATATTGTTTCTCTACTGGAATGTCCTCATGGGATCCCGAGGAAATTATGTCCTTTGCTTGTATGGGGACTTTCTTTACTAAGATGGAGCTCTTTGCGTTGTTAGCTTTCAATTGTCTGGGGAAAAGGGACCAGTGACCGTGAGACTCAGAGATCGCTTATAATCATTCCTTCATGAATTCAGGGCAATTCATTCATTTACTCTTTCATTCGCTTGGAAATTATTCCTATAGTAATCCATGCTCTGGTTTACTCGTTAATAGTTTTTTCAAGTAGTTATCGAGCATCTGCTGCCTATGAAATGCCAGTTCCCCTGGGGGCACTAGGAGGGAAGTCCATTGTGGTGACTATTCCCCCTGCCTAATGGGGACATCAGACCTATAAATGGAGCCCTAGGAATTCCACAGCAGCTGGTGGGAGGAGCGGGAAGTTGTGTCACTTGCCCTGGGCCATATCAATGATAGGATTTTATCAGAATTTGAGGCTAGGTGGATCTATCTCTATTCTCTCTATTTCTCTGTGCTATAAATTCCTGAAACTCCTTCCACCATAATTGCCTGATGCTTTTTTTCTTGGCTCCCTCACTCCACAGCAACCAGCAAGAAAAACCTTACGATGAGAGGGGCTTAGGTACTCATTTGGGAGACGGCAAAGAAGTGGGTGAGGAGGTTGAGTTCCATTCCAGGGTTGACCCTGGGAGAGGGGACAGGGTGACTCTCCAAGACTAGAGCCAGGGGTGACATCTTATCTGTGGTGAAGAAAACAGGTTGAGTCCCTGTGGTGTGAGGAAGACAGCCCAGCCTAAGAGGGAGCCCTGGGTGCTTCCCGGGAGAAGAACTGGGAAGTACCCAGACAGCCCAGGCCCTAATTCAGAAAAATCTTTGATAAGGAGTTGTTAGCTCCGATCTCTTCCTGTTGGCTGAGTTACCTCGGGTCCTTGTGACCTCTCTACCCAAAGGGGTGTTGGTGAGGAGATGTGAGCACCAGTGTCAGAAGCATTTTTCCTGGGTCCCATGGGATTCACTTACAATTCCTGCCTTCTCTCCCTTTCAGCTGCCTCTTGTCCCCTCAGCTGCCACACGCCGTCATAATGGAGACTCAAGGTGATAATTCATGTAGTTGGGAGTTTCCCACAGTGACGTTCAGCCTCCCTTGGTGCCTGCTGTACACTGTGCAGCATCGGGTGGTGAGTTGGGGTCAAACACCCAGGGGTTCAGATCCTGGACCTTTGTCTTAGGAACCCGAGGCAATCTCTCACCATCCAAGAAATGAAGATGCTAACATATCTAGTCACAGGTCACTGTGGGGTTATGTGAAATCATCACTGTTTTTTATTTTCCAGACTCCCCAGGTTGCTTAGGTGATGGTTTCTGACATCTGGAACAGAGGTGAATGAAGATAAAAGTAACATGGCAGCATTGAAGGAACGCTGAGCACATGCTAGGCAGTATTCTAAGTCTTTCCGTGGATTGTATTAGTTGTCCATCGGTCCGTAACAAATTCCCCCAAAACATAAGCAACGAATAGTAAGCATCATTTTATTTTATATCTCACACAGTGTTTGTGGATACGGGTCTGGGAGCAGCTCAGCTGAATGGTTCCAGCGTGGGATCTCTCACGAGGTTGTAGCCGGGGTGTCAGCGGGGGCTGCAGCATCTGATGGCTTCACCAGGGCTGGGGGTCCGTTTCTAGGACAGCTCCCTCACCTTCTAGACTTGTTTCACAGGTTCTTGGCAGGAGGCCTCAGTTCTTTGCCACGTAGACCTCTCCAGAGTGCGGCTTAAGTGTCCTTATGACATGGGAGCTGGCTTCTCCTAGAGCAAGTGCTCCGAGAGAGCAAGCTGGAAGTTGCAAAGACCTAGTTTTGGAAGTCACACCTCATTTCTACAGAACTGTATTCGTTACACAGGTCAGCCCTATCCAGTGTGGAAGGGGACTACACCAGGACATGAATATCACTGGGGCCATCTTGGAGGCTAGCTACCCATGTATTACCTCACTTAACTCTCAAAATGTGCCCGAGAAGCCTTCATTGAAGAGACTGAAGTGAAGAAGGAGGTGCTAGGTGTGGGAGATGCAGATTTCAGAGGTTCTAGAGACGTCCCTCCATGCCAGCATGTGCAATGTGAGCGTCGTGCCTCCTCATCTGACGGCAGCGATGTCTCCAGTGGAGAAGCCCCATCAGAGGTGGTTAGTGAATTGTTCCCGGCTTTGTCACTTCCAAGCCAGAGTCTTCAGCCCTGCAGCAGATTCTGTGAGCTACCAAATGTAAGAGGTTTGACTGCTTAAACTAGTTGGAGAGGGTTCTATTATGGGCAATGAAGATCTGCAATGACTGTTAAAAATGGTTCAGAGCACAGGGGACATATTATTCTCATAGGCTGAATGTAGTGACTCTGAGAGAGGCAGAAGCATAATGCGATGGTCTGAGTGCCACATCCTAGGTTTTAGTAGCATAAACATAGCACCTACAGTAAAGGAGGTGAGCGTGTGTTCCTATTTTGCACTCGTCAGAAGACAACAGGAATATTGTGTCTGTGGGCTATTTTTTTTTTGGCTGAGGAAGATTGGCCCTGAGCTGACATCAGGGCCAATCTTCCTCTATTTTTTAGTATCTGGGCCGCCAGCACAGCATGGCCACTAACAGAGCTGTGTAGATCCATGCCTGGGAACCGAACCTGGGCCACCAAAGTGGAGCGCACTGAACTTAACCGCTAGGCCACTGGGGCTGGCCCTGGAGGCTATTTTTTTTTAAGAGGGACAGTGACAAATTGGAGCATGCCAATTTGTCTTGGAGAGGCCAAGATGGTGGGGGGCACAAAACCATATCCCTTGAGGCCTAGGGGATGTTTTCCCTGGAGAAGAGAAGACACCTAGGGGACCACGAGAACTATTTTATTACGTCAAGAATTCTGTTGCAGTATCATGGTGCAGAGCGTGGGACAGACTCAAGTTCAATTCTTGGTCATTTCCTCTAGGTGACCCTGGACAATGTTCTAGTTTCTCTGGGTCGCTTATGTCTACACCTGGCACATAGTAAATGCTTCATAAATATGGGTCCTCTTCCTCTTTACCTTCAGTGCCAATGAGAGTATAAGAGGCAGCTTTGCACTTAGTCTGAATATGGAATGCAAGCAGTGAGCGCCTTGTCTTTGGAGGAATTCAAGCACAGGCTCGATGACTCACTGGAATGCTTACCCTCACTGAGTCCCTCTGGAAGGCTGTGTCCCGAGCTGAGCATATTACATACATTTCCTCATGTATTCCTATTGGCAATCTGAAGTTATTACATCCATTTTACAGATCCATTCTATAGACTGGGGCTCATAGAGGTTAAATAGCTTGCTATTCTAAGTGGCAATTTTAGAATTTGAACCCAGCTTTCTCTGACCCCAAAGCCTGTGCTTGTAGCCATTACAGTCTGCTGACAGTGGAGGAGTGAGGGGACGGGGGTAAGGATGGGGGAAGGGTAAGCATTAGGAGGTATTGGCACGGATGTCCTCTGAGACTCTTTCTAATTCAGAGCTTCAGGATCCTTTGGTTTCCTTGCGACTGTGAAACAAAGTTCCTGGCCCAAGCTGTGCTTCAGCCCAGACTCCCAACCGCCTGCAGAATGGCTGGCACGCCACTCCAACCCTCGCTTCTGCATGCCTGGAAAGAACAAGACAGCGAAGCGGCCTGAATGCTCCCCGAATGCCATAGCAGGCCTCGCAGTGGGGCCCCAGGCGGCCAGCATTGTGCAAGCAAGAGAAGCGGGCCCTGGAATCCTTTCTTTTCCGGAGAATTTATGCTCAGGACAAAAGGAGCCATTATCCCCAGGGCTGCTGTGCGGCTGCTGCCCAGACTGTGGCCCAGGTGTCACATGCTGTCGCCATCTCTCAGCCTGCTTTCTCCCTTTGTCTGTGGGAGCACAGAAGCTTGGCCCCTGCTCCCTTCTCTGACACCCCCAGCCCTCTTTGGGCTTTGGTCCCTGGCCTCTGCTTTTGTGAAATAAACTTGAACCCTCAGTTGACTTGGAGAGACCAGAGTCGGTTGTGCGGGTGATGGACTGGGTTCAGCTTTAGGATGCTGCCACTTCTGGTTCCTGACTAGAGCACTGTGCCCAAATCTGGACCCAGCCCTGCCTGTGGGGCCCTGGCATTCTGCATAGTTTTCACCAGGCTCCTCCGAGGATTTCCCTTGCCTACAAAATTCAGCCTGAGCTCCAGGGTTGGGCCTGCCAGGCTTTCATATACTGAGCCTTGCATCCCTTGTCTTCATCTCTCTCCCTGCTCCACGTTTCTGTGCTAAATGGAACCAGCTTCTGGTAGCCTCTTGTCAGTCAGCATACTCTGGTTGTGTTTACTCATGCTTTCCCCTTCATTTAGAATTCCCTCCCCACTTTTCTTCACTGGCTAAATCTTCCTCATCCTTCAAAACCAAGCTCAAGTGTCACTTCCAAGAAGGCCTCTGTCCCCCTCTGCTGTGCTCCCTCAGCACCTGGAGTTGGCTCCCTTCCATGGTGACACGTCATCCGTGCCTTGGTGTGCTGCTTGCAAGAGGAGCCTCTTGGGTCTGACTGCCTGAATTCAAGTCCCAACCCAGCCTTTTACCAGCCATATGGATTGTGGGCAAGTCCTTTAACCTCCCTGGGCCTCAGCTTGCTTGCCTATGAAATGGGGATGATGGGGCTGTTACGTGACATCACACCTGTGGTCAAGACAGCCCCTGGCACATAGTGAGCACTCAGTAGGCGTGGCTATTACCGTGGTTCAACAAAATGTTTATTAATTCCCCACTGTGTGTTGGTATCCGGGGTAGGCTGGGGACACAAGAAGAAGAAGAAGATAGACGCAGTCTTGCTGCTCAGGGAAAAGTGCAGGCAGAAGTCTGAGCGACCTCACAGCCCCTGGAATACGGGCTGTGGAAAGGATGGGTTGATGTCCTACAGAATCACACCCGGAGAGCGCGGCCTGAGATGAGATTCTGATGTCCACGCTGTTGAGAGAGATGCCTGTATTCCATGAAATGTTGGGTTGAAGTGTCTCCCGGCGGCCCTTCACCTCTGCTCCTGGCTGTAGAGAGCTGGGGGCAGACGGGATACAGGACTTCCCGTTGGAATGTAGACTTTTTCTCACTTCATCACATTTTTGCTTCTCTCTGGGATCATTCTTCTCAGCATGCAAGCATGCAATAATAACTCCCAACTTAAGAAACAAGAACAGAAACTCTTCCTTGAGGCCACACCCTCCTCTACCCCATTTCTCAGCTTCCTGTTCTAAGAAATTTCCTCTAAAGATTGGCCTGTCCCCAGACTTCGCTCGTCCCCTCCCACGTGCCCCTCAGTCCTCTCCAGTCCCCACTAAGCTGATCTGATCAAGGTTCCCGTGACCTCCACTTGGCCCAAACCATTGGAAAATTTTCCTTCTCGTTTTACTAAAGCTTGGACTGTTGATTTGACCAGCTGATCACATCCTCATTGTATTAGTTTTCTATGGCCACTGTAGCAAATCACTGCAAATTTAGTGGCTTAAAACAACACAAATTTATTATGTGATAGCTCTGCACTTTAGGAGGTGGAGAGAGGGTTAGGCTAAAGTTCAGGCAGGGCTGCGTTCCTGTCTGGAGGTGAGAGGGGAGAATCTGTCTCCTGGCCTTTTCCAGATTCTAGAGGCTACTCACTTTCCTTGTTTTGGGGCCCCCTTCCTCCATCTCCAAAACCAGCAACACTGAATAGCTCTGATATTCAGCAACGGTCAGCAACACTGACTGTTCTTCTGTGGTCGCATCTCCCTCTGACCTCAGCAAGGAAAGAGCCTCTACTTTTTTTTTTTTTTTTGAGGAAGATTAGACCCGAGCTAACTACTGCCAATCTTCCTCTTTTTTGCTGAGGAAGACTGGCCCTGAGCTAACATCCATGCCCATTTTCCTCTACTTTATATGCAGGACGCCTACCACAGCATGACTTGCCAAGCGGTGCCATGTCCGCACCCAGGATCCAAACCGGCGAACCCCAGGCCACCGAGAAGCGGAACATGTGAACTTGACAGCTGTGCCACCAGACTGGCCCAGAGCCTCTGCTTTTAAGGCCCACTGGATAATACAGGATAACGTCCCCATCAAGGTCCATAATCTTAATCACATCCATGATGTCTCTTTGCCAAGTTAGGTAACATATTCACAGGGCCTGGGGGTTAGGACATAGATCTCTTTTGGGGGGAGGGCCATTATTCTGCCTATTATACTGATTGTTAAAAAATCTTCTCCACTTAGCTTCTAGAATTCCGCTCTTTTCCTCTCTTTGCTCCTATTAAACTGACTTCAGCCTTCTTTACTGGATCTTCCTCCTGATCTCAACTTTTAAAGGCCAGAGGCAACTTAGCTCAGTCCTCAGACCTCTACACTCACTCTCTAGGAATCTCCTTCAGGTCATTGGCCCCACACAAATCCTCAGCTTTTTGTCTCCAGTCTCAGTCTCTCTCCTGAGCTCCAGATTCAAGACTATCAAAATATCTGCTTGACATCTCCTCTTTCCTGGCTAATAGACACCTCCAACTTAACACGTCCAAAACGGAACTCCGAATTTTACCCAAATATCCTCTCCCCTCCTTATCTTCCTCATTGCGGGAAGAGGCACCATCGATTGAGCTCAGGCCAAAAGCCTAGGAATCATTCTTGAGACGGAACATCTTTTTACACTCCACTTCCTATTTAGCAGCAATTCCTGTTGACTATTCCTTCAAAATAAGTCTTGGGTCCACACATTTGTCATCACTGGCGCCACCAGCACCCTGCCTCAAGCCACCTCATCTCACCTGGATTAATGCAGCACCTTCTAATGAAGAGCCCTCCCCCCCGCCCCCAATTCTCCACACAGTACCCAGAGAGACTTTTAAAATGGAATCTGAGCATCCTTTCCCTTGCTTGAATTCTCCAGTGGCAACAGTTTCCCATCCCTTTGAATAAAATGTAACATCTTTTCAGTGTCCTCCCAGGCCCTCTGGTATCTGATCCCTGATATTAATCCAATCTCTTCTTTCACCCAGGACCCCCTCATTTCCTGCACCCCAGTCCTACCGGTTGCCTGGTTGTTCCTCAAACACACTACTGTGTCTGTCTTCACACCAGCTGTTCCTTTTCTTAAAAGCCTCTTTCCCCAGATGTTCATTGGCTGCTCTCTCATTACGTTCAGGCGTCTGCTTAAATATCATCTCCTCTGAGAAGCCATTCCTGCGTTATTTCCTTTGTATCCTATATATTTATTTGTTTATTTCTCCTCCCCCTGAGGGCAGGGACTCTATTGTCTTGTTCAGTTCTGTATCTGCAGCACTTGAAACAGGACCTGACATATATGTATAGCGGCACCTGATATATGTTTGTTATCTGAATGAACAAATGAATGAACGAAAGAATGAAAAGGGAGGTTTTCCTTGAGGAGGAGTGGGTCAGACTGGGTGGGGGATGCAGGGGCTCCCTGTGAAGAAGAACATGCAGGAGTCAGAGATGGCGGGCAGTGCTTCTGAGGGAGACTGTGTCCATGGCAACAGAGGCTGGAGGCCCAGTGGCTGCTCTTGGGGGAAGGCCAGAGAAGTCAGGCGAGCTGATGGAGCCTGTGGGGACACCGGGGGGGGGGGGGGGGGGGGGGGGCAGAAAGGCGGTTCCCAGGCTGGCATCCAGCTCAGACACTGGGACTCCTTCCCTGCTTCCACCTCATTGCTCTGGCCTTGGCAGACCCAGCAGATGGGCTCCCGGCAGGGACCTGGGTCTCAGCAGGCACAGGCTCTGCTCGTGCAGGACGACTGCCCAGCCTTCCACTCTCCAGTCGCCAGAGGCACCCAGAACTGTGAAATCCCAGATTGCAAAGCTCAAAGGAACCCCACCAGGTAGAGAGCGACCTTGCAGTAGGGCCGTGGGTGAGGGCACCATAATCATGCTGCCTGGAGATGTAATAAGAATCGTGAAAGCACAGCGGCCGGCTGGCCTCTCACTGTGTGCCAGGAGCATAACTTAGCTCACCCCGTTTCATCCTCACAGCTACTCTGCAAAAAGGGGGCTATTTGTCCTCATTTGAAAAATGTGCACTGAAGGCCAGAGAGGTGAAGGGGCTTGTCCAAAGTCACACAGCCCAGAAGTGCTGGAACTGGGACGCAATAGCCCCTTCTCCTTCTGTTCCTCTTTTAAGTCCAGCACACAGATCCCTACAGGGTGATCAGGGGTGGTCCACTGGCACCTCCTCCTTAGGCTGCTGATCATAGAAATCTTTTTTCCCCACACAGCGTGTTACACTGCCTGTCTTTTTCTTTGTGTGTTGTTGATTCTGGGCCATTTTGGACTCATATTTTATCTTGCTATTTTGGAAATGAATACACATCATCAATTCGTTGACAAACATCCACTGAGCCCCTGCTCTGTGCCAGGTGGCAGCGGTGAAGAATAACAACTCTAATGCTTACCGAGGAGCATTTCCTCTGTGCCAGGCTCTGGCCTTTGTGCGCTGCACGGATAGACTCTTTCAGTTCTTACAAGTACCCTCTGGGGTAGGAAATGTTGTTCCCATTTTTTAGATGAGGAAACTGAGATATACCAAGTTAGTGAGTGACAGAAACCAAACCTGTCTGACTCCTAACTGCTAATCCTTGGTCTATACCAAGCGACGAGGTATGAGCAAAAGAGGAACAGACATGGGGCTCTGGGGGTGCAGAGGAAGGAGTAACAGAGTGGGTTGGGTTCCCACATGAGTGGACAGTGAAGGATGTGAGAGACTTCGCCAGGTAGAGGAGACAAGGACATTCAAGAGAGAGGGATGAAAGTCCAGACAAAAGCACAGAGGCCTTAAAGTACCCAGTGGGTTCATATACACCATGGTTTCTAAGCTCCCTGAAGACAAGAAAAGAGTCTTGTTTGCCTTTGTGTTTATCTACTTCTCAGTGAATATTTGTTGAATTAAAAAAATTAAAGATTTCTTCTGGCTTGACTCCCAGCTTTCAGGCAAGAAAGGTAGAAACATGCATTTCTTGAGCACCTGCTAAGTGCCAGGCCCTTTCATGTGGGCAGCCATGCGACCCTCAAGACAAGCATGCATGGTGAGTATCGTCACCACTTTTCTGACAGGGAGACCGAGGCGCAGACAGGAAGTGCAGCCTCCCACCCACTTCCATCCGACTTCGGAGCCCATTTCCTCCCCCATTTCCCACAGTAAGGCTTCTGGAGTTATTTCCATCTCTTGAGGTGACAACTGTGAAGCCAGTGAAGGAACATCCTGTGACATTGTTTCCTCCTCACCCTGTGTACTTCCTCTCTCCTCCTTCCCTCATCCTCCATAAGCCACTGAGGCCCTGTTCTCCTGGGACCGAATAGTCCCCTCCCCTTCAGAGTCCTGTGGGTGATAGGACTTTCAAGGGAAAAAGCATCCTTTTTTTTTTTTTTTAAAAAAAAGCAACTGAAAATTTTCTTTATTATTCCTTTTTCTATTACAGAAGACTCCATGTTCATTGTTGAAGAAGTTAGAAGATTCAGGAAAGCCACATGACCATCGAGTGACTGAGCGCAAGCCTCATAAGCAATGAGCCTTAGTGTCTAAAAAATGTCAAAGGGGAACCAAAATTATGTCCGTGGAGTACAAAGAGTTTGTATGTGCAGATCTGCTCATTGTAGCATTGTTTATGCTGGTGAGAAATTAGAAACAAATGGCATGTCCATCAACAGGGGATTGGTTAAATAAATTTGGTGTGTCCATACAAGGTCCACTAAAAAGTATGACGTCAATCTATATTCATTGAGTTAGAAACTTCTTGGCTTACCATGGGATGATAACAGCAGTATTAATGGTGGATGTAATGGATATTTTCTGCTTACCTCGCCTATCTCCTCTCCACTCTTCCCTATCCTGCTCTGTGCCCTGAGGTATTGGTCTCTATGGACTGCTGTCAATGGGCTTCTATGCCTTCTAACTCTGGCTGGGCTGGCCAATGGGAGGCACCAGCTGTTGGAGGGTGGGGGGACAGTGAAGTCAGGTTGTTTATCCCTCGGGCTCCATCTCTGCTGGTTTGCTGGGACTGGCTGTGTCTCTACTGAAGGCTATAGTTCCTGACAGGCTACTCTCTCTGTGCAGCTCCACTTTACAGCAACCACTCCCTCCCCTTGGCCCTTAGACCGAGGAGCGATAATATTTCTCCCCTGTTGCTAGCCCTGGTCTACTGCATTGTTCTTTGCTGGTGTTCCTAACTTCTGTCCAGCCCAATGTAAATAGTCCCTTTATTAAACTCTCTTCAATTACTCACTTGAAAGTCCCATCTACTTCCGCCAAGGGTCCAACTAATACAATAATATAATCCCATTTAGGTAAAGTTATATCCTTCTGCAATCCAATAAGGGCGGTCTGGAAGGATGTCCATGAAAACATTATTGTCTCAGTGTGGCAGGATTTGGGTGGGACTTTTTTCTTCTTTATGCTTTTCTGAAATTTTGTAACTTCTCAACAACAAGCAGGCATTAGCTTTGGTTCCAGAAAAGCAAACAAACAAATAAAACAGTTGTTCTAAAGTTGCGATGACAGCAGAAGCTGAAAAGTGCTCTTTGTACCTTGGGAGCTGCTGCTCAAACTTAACGTCCTAATGAGTGAGCTGACTGGTGCAAAGATTTCTAGGATATTTGCATTGAGACCTCATTTCCTCAAATAGAGACTGATTTCCCTCTAGAGAGAAGGACTTGAATGTAAATGCACCAGCCCAGCATCCCTGGCTTTTTCATTTGGGAGCATCTCAGCAAACAGTCAAGTTCAGAGCAGCTCCTCTCTGCCCCCTTCTGCCCTTGTTTCAGCGACCCACCAGCCTTTCCCGGCTCCCACTGCAGGCAAGGGCAGAGAGAGCTAGGTGAAACCCAGGGTAATGAACTCATAGTGCAAGTGCCCCTCTGGCCTCATGGGTCAGCATGTGTCCACCAAAATGAAAGAGAGGACTTCCAAAGGAATGCCTCCTTCTTCATAGAACTTGGCAACGAATTCATCATTGTTTGTCGGGGCTGTGTGATCCTTGGTCCCAGTAACGGTGCTAAGACATAAATCACAGCTCTTTGGGGCTGAGTTGAGGAGGGGGCCCAGGATAGCTCTGAAGAGCTGTTCTTCTGACACAGGAAAAAAATCTCCTTGTTTTCCAGCGGCCGGGAGCGCTCTCTGGGCTATTTATAATCCGCTGCCGAGCTAAGGCGTTTCTGCAGCTGGGCTTGGGAGATAATCAGCACAGTTTTCTTCTCAAGCCAGGTCTGCAAAACAGACCCCTCTCCTCCGGTAGCCCACCCCACCACATCTGCCCCAGGCCTCCAGAGCCCGGCCTCCCCTGCTTGGCTTCAGCTTCTAAGAGAGCAACGGGTGCACTTAAAAGCAGAAAGGCCAAATACCTTGGTTCAGAGATGAAGGCAAGGATTGTGACCCCCTGGCAGATGGATTTGCCCAGAACAGCGTGTGGAAGATCCATGGAACTTGGCACAAAGGGCCTTTCAGACCTATGAGGAAGGGGTGCATGCCATAGGCTCCGTTTCCTTCTCCCAGAAATTGCTCCAGATAGAATAACAGGGTCCTGGAGAGAGCAAATTCCCAAAGAGTCCTGTTGTATGTCTTGGCAGGAGAGCCAGTGTTGAGGTGAAACTTCTGGAATAGGGCTCAACAGACCTGACTCCTAGTCCTGGCTCTGCCATGACTGCCTGGTGACCTGGAGCAAACCCCTTCATGTCTCTGCACTTCAGTTTCCTCACCTATTAAATGGAAGGCTAGGCTCATGGTTTCTCACACTTTAAAAACTCATTAAAGCACTTTTAGAGAAAAAATATTTCACAGAAGTGGATACAAGCAGGGAAGCTGGCAGAAGCGGAGTGAGGAAGGGGGTTGAGACTCAAAGCCCACCCAGTAGGCCTCTGTCTCAGCCCGATCTGATGCATGGAGGATGTCCAGGGGCCTAGGGCTCCGTGAGAGTTTGATCATGGCTGGCTTGATGGTCTCTATAACATTCTAAGCTTTGAAATTCATTCATTCATTCATCCGTTCATCCTCCACAAATATTTACTGAGCTCCTACCATGTATCAGGCTGGAGTTTGGTGTTGGAGATAAAAAGAGGAATAAGAAAGCCATTGTCCTTCCTCATGGAACTTGCAATCTAGTTGGGGAGATAGATATTGATTAAATAAACACTTTGATTAAAAGTATGTATTTAAATTATATGTATAAATATATGAATAATATATAATGTATTTAACTTATATATTATATATAATAAATATATCCATAAGATGAGATCATACTGAAGTTGGGTGGGCCGTAAACCCAATATGACTGATGTCCTTACAAGAAGAGGAGAAGAGACGCAGAGAGACACACGAGAGAATGCCATGTGATAACTGAGGCAGGGACGCGGCTGCAAGCCAACGAACGCCAACCTCCAGAAACGAGGCAGAGGGAGGGAAGGACTCTTCTCTAGAGTCTTTGGAGGAAGCGTGGCCCTGCTGACAACTTGATTTTGGGCTTCTAGTCCCTAGAACAATGAAAGAATAAATTCTGTTGTTTAAGCCACTCAGTTTGTGGTATTTGTTACAGCAGCCCCAAGAAACTAATGGAAATGTAGTTGGTTCTTATGACTCATGGTGTTGTGTTTTATAAAGTCATCACAAGCACTGGATTAGTGAATACTAAACCATCGCTCCTAGGGGAAATCCAGGGTTAGGTTCCTGGGAGCCTCTGGTCACAACATTTTCATCAACCAATCAATAAGTAACTTTGTCTCGTGAACTTTTGTTTAAAGATCACTTATTTAACATATATTGTTGATTCAGTAAGGCTGAGCTCATGGCCAACAGCAATACATCTCATGCCTCAGTGAATCTTATCGAACACCTCTCTCCCCAGCAGGCACATCACACACAGCCTTGCTGAGCTTAGGGACACTAGACAGCACCTCAGCACTACACTTGGCAGCCATTTTAAACAGTGAAACCACCAACCAAAAGGACAGAAATGTGAAAAACATGGCACTAAAGTCCCCGTGAGAAGGACGCTTGATTAGAGTATGAGAGCAGAAACAAGAAGCATCGTCATTCGTGAGATGTCAGTTGGCAATGTTGTGCCCTGGGTGACTCAAATGTTTTTCCCACTCTGTGCACGTCCACAAATGACCTTGAAAGTGTTACAAATATTAATTTGGGGGAGACAAATAAATTTTAGGGAGTAGGTGAATTCATAAATACAGAATCTGCAAATAATGGGAATCGATTGTAGATACACACACACACATTCAAATTGTAAGAAAGGCTGGGAGGGAAAAGAGCAGGGTGTTTGAAAGACAAGAGGGAACACTTACCCTACCTGCCATGGTCGGAGGGCCACCTAAAGTGGTGGCATTTCAAGCCAAAACCAGAAGAATAGAGAGGAGCCGGGAGCGGAGCAAAAGGCCGACCAGCAGAAGGAGCAGCTTGTAGGAAGTCTGAGGGCAAAAAAGAGCTCAATGCATTTGTGGAACATGACGGTGCAGTGAGCAAGACAGTGAATGGTATGGGAAGAAGCATAATGGGAAACTCTTAGAGCATTTGGAGTGGAAAAACAGTGTCCAAGCTGGAGCTAAAATTCTCTCTTGCTGCTCCATGGACTTGCCAAACAAGATCTGGTTCCTTCAGCTGGCTAATCTAAGAAGGAAATTTGTGATACTCTCAAATTCTTCTTTTCCCTTTATTCAGGGACACAAGTAATTGCCAAGTAAGGTGTCATGGTGTCGTCACACCTTAGTTTCTTCTGCACATAACGGTATCTAATTTTTAAATCAGATCTGCTAGGAATATAAGGCCTAAACCAAAGGAGTAAGAATTCCATGTGACCATTTCAGCTTCCACAGCAGGAAAGGGGAGGGAGGTATTTTTAGCAGGGAGACCTCTCTGTGCCCCTGTACCACGCGGGAGGCCCAGCCCTTCCCCAGCGTTCAGCAGGCCTTGCCTATCAGCTTTCATCATGGACAGGGCGTGGGCGGGCTGAGGTACCCCTTGTTGCCAGGAATGCCTGCCCAGAAACTGCTCTGGGGTGTGTCCCAGAGTTGCCTCCCCTGCACTTGACCCCAGGACTGCTGGCTTCCTGGCCTTGTGAAATCTTCCAGAAGCAGGAAGGAGCTTGAGCTTGCGTGAGGCTGCTTGAGTTTGACCTCACGGGTTTGCCTCATGCTCTTGAACAAACCGCCTAACCCCTCCATGCCTCACCTCAGGATGTCCACGTGACATTAGTCACCATACTCCTGAGCCACCACCAACCCCTATCAGGGGACATAGTATAAAGTCATGGAAAATTCTGAACATGTTGGCAAACTGTGCACTGTAAGTGGTGGCCATTTTCTTTCCTTCCTTGAGGAGAAAGTCCCTTGTTAATCATTGAGACAGTCTGAGTAAGCTTGTTCCTTTGCAGTTGATGAGTAAGGGAGCCCCTCATGCTTCTTCATCATATTTTCTTCCTCTTCTCTGTGGCTTACCAACACTCCCTTCTGCAGGACATGCTGAGGAATTATTATGAGTCAAAAGCAAGAATGACAAATAAGTGATTTTTCCGGTCTGGTATTTGGAGGACAAATTTAGTTTAGAAGTTGGCTATTCCAACCCTCATATAGAGGTTCTTGGGTGAACACACTGGTGTTTTAATAGGAAAACTGCCTGCCTGCCCCAGAGAATCTGCCTTTGTTCCTCAATTTTCCTCAACACTCAGTCTTTTCTGTCAGCAAAGGCCTATGGGATCCGTCCTGGCCAGGAACTGTGAGCTCTTGTCTTGATTCTGACACTTTCCCAAGAGACCTTGGGCAAGTCACTTACCCTCCTGGGGCCTCCCCGTCTGCAAAGGGGGTGTCCAGACAGCCGAGGCAACCTGCTAAGCAGCCATCTCCACCTCCACGGAGCGGGTATTTTATTGCATTCTTCTGTGCTTAAGGACTCCAGAATTAGATCCTCAAAATAAGCCTGAGAAACATTCCCTCCACAGGAGTTCAAACCAAGTAATGAAAACCATCAAAAACAACTGGGCGGCCGTGTCCTGAAGTCACCTCTTCCTGGGAGGTCCAGAGAGTTCTCTCTACTTTCCCTGAATTCTCCCTCCCTTCCCTCCACAAGAGCAATGCCCACTGGCCAACAGAGCCCGTGTTTGCACGGGGGTGGACCATTAGACACTTACCGTGTGAAACTGCCTGCACCCGGGGAGGACCCGCTTCATAAAGCAGGACCGACCTCTTGCCTCTGTCCACAGAAAGAGGTCTTCTGGATAAATTATCTGAAGGGTTGCAAATTGAGTCTCCCAAGCTCAGTTGAGGTCAGCAAAGATTGACGAAGTTACCTCTGGGTGCAGGTTCTGGGCTGGGTGCTAGAATGTGGAAATAAGGAAGACAGAGTTCCTGCCCCAGGATCCCAGTCAGGGGAGGGAGGGAGAGGCCAGGAGAAGTCACCTCATGGAAGGCGGCCATGTTGTGACGGGATAGATACAAAGCGCTAAGAGAAGACAGACAAAAAGCTCAGCTCTCCAAGAAATGTGCTGATAGTACCTTGATCAATCGTTTCTCGACTTGTTTTTTTTAACAGTTTATGAAGCATTTTTGAGTATAGGAGCTCATCTGTTCTTCACACGCACTCAGCGAAGCAAAGACAGCAGCGACTTTCCCGCCTTGATACACGGGGAGACTGAGGTCTCATCGCGATGGCTCCCTGGGCAGATGCACGGCGGGTACTGACAGAAGAACGAGGAGCGTCGCTTCCGTCGATTAACGGCTTCCTTGCGCCAGGCCTGTGCCAAGCCCTGGACAGATATGATCTCTCTCAATTCTCACGACTCTTCAAAACAGGTAATATTCTTTTTCCTTTTTAAAAAAATTGTGGCAAAATACACATAGCACAAAATTTACCGTTTTAACCATTTTTAAGTGCACAGTTCAGTGGCATTAAGGACATTCACATGGTTGTGCAACCATTGGTCCATCTATTCACAGAACTCTTTTTATTTTGCAAAACTGAAATTCTGTGTCCTTTATACAGCTCTCCAGTCCTCTCTCCCTAGCCCCTGGCAACCTCCATTTGACTTTCTGTCTCTATGGATTTGACTATTTGGGGTACCCCATATAAGTGGAATGATACAGTATTGGTCTTTTTGTGACTGACTTATTTAACTTAGCATAATGTCTTCAAGATCTATCCGTGTTCTAGAGTATGCCAGAATTTCCTTCCTTTTTAGGGCTGAATAATATTCCACTGTGTGTGTGTGTGTGTGTGTGTGTGTGTGTGTGTGTGTGTATACATATATGATATATATATACACCACATTTTGTTTATCCATTCATCAATCGTTGGACACTTGGATTGCTTCCACCTTTTGGCTGTTGTGAATAATGCTGCTATGAATGTGCGTATGCAAATATCTCTTGGAGAAAACAGACATTATGAATCCCCTTTTTGCAGAGAAGGAACCTGAGGCTCTGAGATGTTAAGTAATTTCTCTTGGTTCATCAAATATAAGTGTGAGAACCAGTCTGTGTCACTCCAGAGACAGAGTTCCTCTCTATTGAACCATCCTGCCTTTAAAAAACATGGGTTTATTTTTTTTTTTAAAGATTTTATTTTTTTCCTTTTTCTCCCCAAAGCCCCCAGGTACATAGTTGTATATTCTTCGTTGTGGGTCCTTCTAGTTGTGGCATGTGGGACGCTGCCTCAGCGTGGCTTGATGAGTAGTGCCATGTCCGCGCCCAGGATTCGAACCAACGAAACACTGGGCCGCCTGCAGCGGAGCATGCGAACTTAACCACTTGGCCATGGGGCCAGCCCCTAAAAAACATGGGTTTTAACATTAAAAACATCTGAGTTCAAATCCCAGCTCTGCCACAAATTGACTGTGACATGAGCAAGTCACAACCTCTCTGAGTTGTTGTAAGGATGAAGCGATCCATGTGCTTGGTTATAATGCCTGGGACATAGTAGGTGCTGAATAAATACTGACTTTTGTTATAACAACTGGTAGCAAGGATGCAGGAGAGCTAACCCTAGAACCTCGGAGTCCTTGGCTAGAAGCTGCCAGGTGGGCTGTGGGGCTCCTGGACAGAAGAAGGTCCTTGCGAGCCAGGCTGTGAGTTGTGCCTAGGCCACATGTGTTTCCTACCTCCTACCTGGGATAGGCCAGGTCTGCAGCCTGGACCTGCCACCCACACTCTGTACCTGCCCAAGACAGCATGTCACAGCATTTGTGTGATAGCAAGGTATAAAAAAGAGAGCACTGGGGCCAACCAAGTGCCGTAGTAGTTGGGTTCGTGTGCTCCACTTCAGCAGCCCAGGGTTCACAGGTTCAGATTCCGGGCGTGGACCTACACACCACCCATCAAGCCATGCTGTGGTGGCATCCCATATACACAGTAGAGGAGGATTGGCACAGATATTATGTCAGCAACAATATTCCTCAAGCAAAAAGGGAAGTATTGGCAACAGATGTTAGCTCAGGGCCAATCTTCCTCACCAAAAAAAAAAAAAGAGAGAGAGAGAGAGAGAGATACCATTGTCTGGGAATCAAGAGAAGGGGATCCTAACCCAGTGTGGCTACTAAACAGACTCCTTCCCCTCTTCTCTGGGCCTCCGTTTCCTCACCTGTAGATTAAGGGTTTTACAGGTGACGATTGCCAAGGTCTGCCTGTTCTAAGCTTCTAAGCTATGACTTCCATGTAGCAGTGTGAAAGGTTTGTGTTATGCCGTCAGACTGTCTGGGTTCAAACCCTAGGACTGCTGCCTACTCATTCCTTGAGCCAGGGCCCTGCTACCTCTCCAGCCTTTGGTTTTCTCATTACTAAAAACGGAAGGTAATAGCAGAGCTTGAGTCACGGGGCTGCTGTGAGGATTAGGCGAGATAATGTGCCTGGCATAATTAAGTGCTCAATAAATGCAGGCTGTTATATTCTTCTTGTGATGATGAGAATAAATGTTTGTTGATTTCTTGACTTCTAGAGGAGAGACCAAGAGTAGGGAGAGGGGTTTGGTGGAGCCAAAGGGTATTCATCTGTGAACCTTGGGTTTCCCTCTGACACCAGAAGCAACAATCACCTACCTCAAAAGGTGGTGGGGATTAAATGAGATAACAAACGGAATGCACCCAGTACAGCGTGTGGCTCACGATGAGGGCTTACCAAATGGCCATTGGTGGTAGAATTATTCCTATTTTAAAGTTTTAGAACTCTCTTTCTTCTCCTACATTGTTGGAAAGAGTGTAAATGGGTGCAACTCCTATGATGGGTAATTTGGCAAGAGCAATACAAGTCCACCTGTCCCCTGACCCATTAATGCCACTTCTAGTTACAGATAACAGTTGGGAAGTGACGTCTGCCCAAGGTTACCCATTTCAGCATTGGTTGTAAATGTCCACCACTTTAGGGCTCATTCAGATGTCACGGATTGGAAAACTATGCAGCTATGAAAAAGTGAGAGAGGAAGTTCTTCATGTTCTGATATGGAAAGATCTCTAGGATATGTTAATTGAGAAAATTAAGGAGCAGAACACTGTGTGTCATCATCCAAGGTTTACCATTTGTAGAAAAAGGAGCAGGGAGTACATAAGCATATCAGCATGGAAATGCGTGTATATGCATTTTCTAAAATCTTCAGAAGGATACATAGCAGACACTGAGTTCCTGAGAGATTTTACTGTGTCTTTTCATAATTAGTTTTTGTAACTTTAAGAATGTATTACCTATTTAAAAAATTAAATAGAGTAAAATTTCATTAAGGGAAGAAGAAAGGAAGGAAGAAAAAAAGGGAGGTAGGGAGGGGGAAGGAGGGAAAGGAAGGGAGGGAGAGACCGAGGGAGACAGACGGGGAGGAATCTATTCCTGGCAGCTCTGGGCAGAGTAAGAGCCATCAGCTAGGACCGGAGGAGAGCTGGCCTGTCACGGCTGAGGAGGGGAGGGAAGTGCGGAGCGACACCACCCGCTGGATCTGGCTGAGCTTGAGTGTTGATTACGATAAGGAAGGGACGCTGACTTACCAGATAGAACCTGACACTAAGCAGTCTGGCAGCCCTCTTGCAGGCTGTCTTTCGACAGGGGTGTGACAGCTTTGGCTCTGCCTTTGTTTTCAGCAACTGCTCCCACACGCACGGCCCCCTCCTGGGGTGCCTCCCCACTCCCAGAAAGAAGGACACAGGTTTAGCCAGTTGGCGCTCCCTCTTTCCTGAGAAAAGAGCACAGGCATATAAGGAAGGGCCTATTGCATTTTTTTCCCTTCCCTTATCTGATTTCTTAGATTAATTTACATGGCAAATGTAAGAGCCAATGGTACATACAAAACCTTCTGGAAACCAGAAAGTCCTAAACCCATGAAAGGCAGAGGCGGTGATATTCATTCCCCAGACTATCCTCCCTCTGCCTTCTTGGACAAATAATTTAGAGATCTTACTGTCATTCTCAGCCTAGCAGTTATAATAATTTCTTGTCATTGATGGTATGAATTTAGAGATGAATACACAGTTGTATATACCCATGTATATTTTTAATTGTTTTTTGTTCTTGTTGTTGAGGAAGATTGGCCCTGAGCTAACATGTCTGCCAATCTTCCTCTATTTTATGTGAGATGCCACCACAGTGTGGCCTGATGAGCGGTTCTAAGTCTGCGCCTGGGATCCCAACCTGCAAACCCCAGGTCGCCAAAGCGGAGTGTGTGAAATTAACCACTATGACACTGGGCCAGCCCCTCTAATTGTTTTCTCAACACAATCCTTTTGCTTAGGCTTTGGCACATATCACTATTATAATAATACTATTAATACATATGGTATGTCAGTTTGTAATAAATTTATAAAATTTATAAATATATCCATGGAAAATAATAACAAATGTAACAGCAATTTACAGTTCATTTTCACATCCGTTATCTCTCTTTGACATTCAAACACCTCTATGAGGTGGGTATTTATTCAACAAACACTTACTGAGCACCCATCATGTCCAAAATGCTGTGCTAGGTCCTGGCATTTCAGAGATAAAATGACACGACCATGGTGTATATAAGGTCTAGTCTTGTCACAGGGACCAACACATAAATGGACATGCAATTATAGAGACATATACAAGATGATGTGCGAGCACCAAGAAGGGGCACCCAACCCAACCAAGTGGAGGGGAAAAGACCAGAAAAGCTTTCCAGTGTGGCCTGAGTTGAGCCTTAAAAGATGAACAGAACACAACCAGGCAAAATCAGGGAGTGGGTTGACCTTAGACAATAAAAAAGAGTCTTCATGCTCTGGGAGGAAGGGGTGGGGAAAAAGTAAGGAAGTGGTAGGAGAAAAGATAGATGAAAACAGAGAGAAGGTTTTGAAGGAGAGCATTGAAAGAGAGAGAAAGACCCATGTTACAGATGAGGAAAATGAAGTTCACAGAGATAGCTCCTGATCACTCTCTAGTTCCCAGGTGAAGTTGCCCTTACCCCACCCTTCCCTTTTAAGTTGAAAGAAGACCAGTTAGGAAGTCAAACATGGGGGTTGCAAACAATGGCCTGATAACATAAGTCTTGAATCTTGACTCCACATGGACCATGATAGAGGAAGCTTTGAGTCAGCCATCTTAAAGGGACCAGTGAGTTTCCTAGCATCTTTCTCTTGTGAGCTGCTCCCAAATGATGGGAGAAATTCAACTCAATCTTACATGGCTACGCCTAACTCCATGTTACACATTCCTTGGGAAACTTGTCAATCTAAGACCTACTCTTTCATTCAGGGCCTTTGTTTATTGGTTTGGCTTCCTTCCCTGGGAAGTGGTCTGTCTGGTTCCCTAACCCCAGACGCACCAGGGCTGATCTCTTACACATCTGGCTCAGTACCACCCACAAGTTTGAACAGGGCCTTGAAAACCACCTCTGACTTTACAGCCCGTTGCCCCACATCCAAGGAGGTGGGCTGTGTCTGGGCTTGCTCAAGCCTGGGAACTGCAAAATCTGGCTGGAGCCTGCTCAGCCCAAACCCTGCTCAGAGGTTGGCATAAGCCTCAGATGTTGGGCTCTGGCTGGGAGGGGGCCCAGGAGCTTTTAGAGGGGAAGCCCTGTGGAGTACAGGGAATGGGAGAGGGGTAGTGAAGGAAAGTTTGTCTCTGCTCCCTAGGGGAGTAAGAGCAGCTGCTATAAGTAACTCCTAGAGCCTTCTAGAAGGCACTAGAAGATGGTGCCCAGGATGGTGGTTAAGAGGCTAAGGGGTGTCCCGCAGAGGGGGTCCCTGAAGCGGACCCTGAGAAGAGAGTTCAAGCGCAGGTGACTCATTAAAGAAGTGCTCCTAGGAGAGACCAGAATGGGGATGTGGAGAAGTGGGACGGGGAAGAGCAAGAAGTTAAACCAGAGAGACCTTGAGCCCGAAGGACCTTCATCCTTTGGAAGGATGGAGTGATTTCTTGCAAAGTGCCAGCCTCAGCCTGATCCCTCAGGGGAGCTCTGGAGTGTAAGTCATGCCTTCAGAGTTTGTCCCACCAGGAGAAGCATGGCCCTCCCACTCCCACACTTGGGCACGGGCTGAGGGCTGCCTCGGACACAAACTCCCAAGTACTTCCTGTGGGCAAAGAAACCCCAGGAGCCCAAGGTCAAGGATGAAACCCTCAGGTGCAGTGCATCAGCCAAAAAAGGGCATAGAAGCTGGGGATGGTGCTCAGAAACAACAAAAGGGAGTCAAATGGATGGCGGACAGGTAGCATCTGACTAACAATATTTGTGTCCCAGCTGGGTTTCTACTTTTTGTGACCAAGGGCAAATTATACTAATCTTACTGACAGCTCTCTCAATTGTATAGTGGGGACACTCACATCTCCTTCACAGGTTTGTTGTGCAAGGTAAACAAGATAATATGAACAAAATGTTTAGCGTAGGGCCTGGCACATGTTAAGAGTTATTTATGATGTCAGAACCCAGCAAGTGCCCGTCTAGGGGGATTTCACTGTGGAAATTCTGACACCGGGCAACCTGAGCTCCAATGCCTCTGCTTCTGCTCTTGGCCTTTCTCTCCCCCTGCTGGGAAATTCCTCCTTTTCCTTCTAGGAAACCCAACCCTACTGGCTCCTCGGCCTCCCCAAAGCCTCGTCAGGCAAAGTCTCGAGACCTTGTGCCTGATCCCCCCCATTGCCCCAGTTGCTTCCTCACCTTGGCCTTGCTCCCCAGAAGCATCACAGAGCAGAGTGTTTAAGAGCCCAGATTCTGGAGCCTGATGGTCTGGGTTCCAGTCCTTACCCTAGCACTTACAGAGTGTGCGACCTTGACAAAGTGCTTAGTCTTTATGTGCCTCAGTTTCCTCATCTGCCCAATGGGGATAACAATCGCCCTACCTCTTGGAAGGGTTGTAAGGTGTTAGTGAATGAATGCATGCAAAGTGCTTAGAACACAGTGCTCAGTGTGTGATGGCTAGTAAGACCATCAGTATAAAAAGTCCTGATGGGTTAGATCGTGCCTTGTTTACCGCCCCTTCTTGGGTTTATAATTTCCTGATCAGCCCCTGCTATTCTCACCCTCTGGGCCTTGGTTGGGCTCCCACCCTTGTCCTCCCTTTGGTCCCTGGAGCTCCAAGATCACTTCCTGTTGGAGCCCCAGATGGTCAGCATAAGAACAATCACGAGTATGTGCACAGCACTTTCCAGTTTTCCTTGCAACACCTGTCTGATTTGATCTGTGCCTTCTTTGTAAAATGAAGAAACTGAGGCCCAGAAAGATTAAGCAACTTGCCAGAGTTCACTCAGCTCCCAAGCAATGGAGCCCAGATTACCACCTACCGAGAAGAACCAGGTAATAGAAAGATTTAGGGAGCCACACAGGCTGCCTTCAACACGTAAAGAGCTGTCATGAGGAAGGAGGAGCAGACTTATTGTGTAGCCCCAGGAGGCAGGACTAGGACCCGTGGGTCCTGGTAGGGTAGGTCCTCTGGGCACGGGCAATGAGGTGGTGCGTTGTATGTGGAGAATTTAAAAACAACGATAAAACTCGTGAAAATGTGATATGCTTCTATTAGCATTGCACAGTAGAAATTCTAAGCAACTTTAGTGATAAAATATTCTCTTCTCCTGGGGCCGAAAGCCACTGTTCCTTTACTGCTTGTATATTACTGCCAATGAAGAGAAATGATAGGGAGTTAAGTTTCAGCTTTGGTAAAGAAAGGTCTTTCCAACAGGCAATAATGGAATGTACTATCTTGGGGTTGATGAATTATCCATCGCTGGCAGTATTCAAATAGAGGCTGGATAACCACTCCTCTGGGATATTGTTTAGTAGATTACTGAATTCAATGGAGATTACCTTAAAGGACCTTGAAGGCACCATCCAACTCCATGAGTGTCTACAGGGAGTGATTGAAACAACTCTGTTCAAGTTAGAAAAGGGTCTTTGAGTGAAAGGAGGATATTTGGGGTCTTCCTCATTAGGATGTGAGAAACAACAAGATAGAAATATTCCAGGGCCAACAGAGCACTAATGCTCTCATGAACATTGGAAATCAAGCCCCAGGGAGGGGATGGAAAGGAAGAGGTGAAGTCTGTGGTTACTAATGGTCAGAATCATGCAAAGTCTGGGAGCCAGGGCATGAGCGGAGGGAGGCAAAGCTCCAGAAGCCAGAAGGTCGTGGAGAAGAAGACCCAAGTGCAGGTAATGAGACCCCAAAGGCAGCACGATCCCATCACACTAACCTAGGGCAGACTACGTAACCCCTGTGCATAGCTCCCAGCTCATTGGATTATAAAGATTAAATGGGGGCCGGGCCAGTGGCACAGTGGTTGAGTTCACATGTTCCACTTTGGCAGCCTGGGGTGCACAGGTTCAGATCCTGGGCAAGGACCAATACATGGATCTTCAAGCCATGCTGAGGTGGAGTCCCACATACAAAATAGAGGGAGATTGGCACAGACGTTACCTCTGGGCCAGTCTTCCTCACCAAAATAAATAAATAACGATTAAATGAATTAATGTGTACAAAGCCCTTAGCACAGTGCCTGGAGCCATGTAACTGACACATAGATGTTAGCTTCTATTCTGTTTTCTTAAAGGGCTTGCCCTAGTGCGCTGTAAGCCTCTTTCTGCTCCATATTTGCCATGAACTCACTCTCCCAGAAAGTCAGGACAAAGTTATTTATCCCACCCAGAGCCCATTCCAGTTCTTTAATGGCTGCTAGTTGCTTTCTCAGAGGCTAAAAGTTTTGATATTTTTCCAAAATAACATCTCAGTGTCATTAGAATGTGTTTAATATTACATATTATTGTATTTGTTCATTTGTTTCTTCCAATACTGACTGGGTGCCCACTCGGTTGTTAGAAACTGAGGTCCAAGAGAGAAAATAGATCAATAAACATAGGCCAGATGCTTGTCCTCACAGAGCTGACAGTCTGATTGGGATGGGGCCATGGGAGCAGGTGTGGGACACACATAAGTTAATAAGAATCACATGGATGTAGGTAAAATCTTAGCCACGGTGGGGCATCAAGAAAGGCAGACAGTGCTGTCAGACTGCGGAATTGGGCAACACCCTGATGTGCGATGGGACTTCCTTGAGTGAAGGATGCTGAGCCAGCACCTGAAATGCGTGTGTCTACCCAGGAAGTTAGGAAAGTTCTAGGCAAAGGCACCAGTGTGCTCAAAAGTCCTAACATCTGTTAACTGTTGTTTACAAAGTGCTGACCTGTGTCAGGCACTCTGATAATAGCTTTACGCTCATTATTTCATCTAGACATCACATCAACCCTTTGAAATAGAAGTTGTTGCTTGGCTCATTTTACAGATGAGGAAAGTAGAACTCAGAGGGGTCCAGTAACTGCTGCAAGGTCAACACAGCTTATAAAGAGGATTTAAATTCAGCTCTAACTCCAGTGCCTGGGCTCTTAATCCTGAGAGCAGAACTGTTGTATTAGTCTCTGTATCTAAAGCCTAGAACAGTGCCTGGCAGGTAGTAGATGTTCAATAAGTATTGTTATAAGAATGCTGAACTGAATAAAATTGTATGATGGGGAAGAACGGCTCCCAGGTTTAGGGGAGAAGGGTGACTAGACTGAGTGTCGGCAGAGGATAGAAGAGGAAGAGGGTCAGGAAGGAGGTACATCGTTGGCAAATCCTGCGGGTGAGAATATGCATGGCCTGGGCGGGGACACTGCTGGAGAGAATACTCTTTTTTGATAGGTAGTGAGCTCTTCGGTCATTAGAAGTATTCAAGTGGAGACAGGATGAACACTTTGGCCACCCGTGAAAATTTGGTAGGTCTAAATTATCTCTTAGACATCTTCCATTCTGGGGCTGATCTAACACAAAGTATTCTTGCAAAGAAGCACCAAAAATTTACCAGTTCTCAAAGTCTCTTACCTAAGTGGGGACCTAAGTAGAACAAGGATGGGTGGAGTGAGCTGGCGGCCACTGAAAGAAGCCAGACAGCGTGACAAACATCAGGGAAGATGGAGACACCACCTGGGTGTCAGATGACTTTTAAACCACAGCTTTAGACAAAAGAAATGGATGTAAGCTCCTAGGACAGTGCCTAGATATAGCGTTCAAGAGGTGATAGTGTTTCTTGTTATTAGGTACTCAATTTTAAAAAAAAAAAAATTTTTTTTTTTCCAGATCACTGCTTTTATTTCATAAAACAGGGCTTTTACTCAAACTGGTACCCAAGGAGGTGAGGAATAAAAGATTATCTTCCTCTCCTGCTTGCAGAGGTAGATCTTGGCAAGCGCTGTGATGTCAGTCCATCTTCCTCACTCGGGTTAAGTGAGCATCACCAGAGGCCCAGGTGCCAGGCCTTCCATGGACCGCAGCATCTGGACACGTGTGATTTCTGGGAATGGATGCCTGGATCCCATTTCCCTTTTCTGGGATTCAAAAGGTCAAAATGAATATTCAAGTCACACTTTCCAATGCCAGGTCTTCAAAGCACAGAACCACCAACCCTTGTACATTTGGGGCCATCTACAATCCCATCCTCACCATATCGAATGAGGAGTACCGTTATTATTCACATTTTACAGGTGAGTAAACTGTGGTTAACTGTGTCCCGGTCATACAGCCTGAAAGTGGTAGAGCCTTCGTGCCCTTCCCCTCGGAAGAAAGCATAATGCAACAATTAAACGTGCAGCTCTCCACGTCATTAAGAACTGGACTCAAATTCTAGTTCTACTACTTTTTGGTTGTGTGACTGTGGGCAAGCATTTAATCTTTCTAAAGTTCTCCATTTGTAAACAGTCTTTGTCTTAGTTCTGGGATGCTGTGGTTCCCATGTTCTCCCTTCTGGGTATTTCACCGTTCTTTCTCTTCTTTTTCTTGGTTTCTCTTCTCATCTCATATGTTAGATATTGCCAAAGAGTCCATTCTTCTTCTTCTTTTCTTCCCTTTTTCTCTAAATTCTCTTCTCCTTGGCAGTCTTGGTTACTGCAGCACGGGAGTGAACAGAGAGTTGTCTACTGGCTCGTTCATCTTCCACCACTTGTGCTCACATTTCTTAGACAGAGCAAGTCACAGGTCCATGTCTAACTTCAAGGTGGAATGAGAGGAGGACCAGGTGAGGAGGGCATTGGGTGTGTCTTCTGGAGCCATCTTCTGTGCATCAGAGTCCTTAACTCTCCTTCTGTTCAGAAGATTTACAAATACGTATTTCACATCCATTAGAAATCCATTAGAACTAATCATGTTTTCCTCTTTGCTTTGGCTGCTAGGAAATTCAAAGCCAAATTTATCGTCCGCCTCTAGCAATCTTACAGGACCTTATGGCATGAAGATCATGTGTTAACTTTATGGCTTAAATTTAATTTTATTTCACATCTTTGTTTTTTCCTTTGTCTAGTTTCTCTATTTTTAAAAATTCTATTGTGCATATTTGTATATGCCACTCAAATCATTTTTTGAATGAGTCAGGGTATAAACTAACGCATGCATATGCACATACCACACGTCCATATAATATTTCCAGCCCTCGCCTCTCACAAGTAGTACAAACAGTAACTCATCACTGCCCAGTGGATATCACTGCCCACTGGGTATCTCCACGGGGATACAGTTACCTCAGATGCCATATGTTCCAAACAAAACTTGTTATCTTCCCCTATACTTAAATTCCTCTTTCCATTAATAGCTTAACCATATGTGGAAGATTGCAAAATGGCTAACAATCTTTCACCCCTCCCTGTGTGCTCATCCTCTTGGTTTATCTTTCACAACTTCCCAACATCCACTCAACTGAGTAACTCCATGATTTCTGAACATGCTGTGTGTTTCCCCACTACCAAATCTTTGCTCTTGCGATTTCCTCTTTCAAAAATGTCCCCCACCAACTCTCCACGTGGAGGAATCCTTCCCATTCTTTGAAACTCACCTCAATTGTCTTTCTTATCTAATGTCTGGCCTCATCAGCCAACCAAAGGAGAGTATCCTTTCCTCCCAGACTCACTTATTACATTTGACTTAATTGACCTAATGCTATACGTTTCTGACATAATTATTCTAGTTTCCTAACGTTTAGGGAGCTCCTTGAGGACAGAGACCATGTCTTACTTTGCTTTTTATTTGCTGCGCCCAACTCTTTCTGGCATGGTTTTGAATTGCCTTGAGCCTGAATTTCATCATGGGTGAACTTTACTAGCTACCGAAAGGGAGCATGTGTACGCCTGGCCCCTCCCTCTCCTTCCCCATCACATCTGCAAGCTCTTAAAGTACGTCCCCCAAAGTATCTTAAATCTGTTCTCTCTTCACAATTTCTGCTGCCTTGGTTCAGATGCCATCATCTCTCACATGAACAACTACAAAAGCCTCCTAACACGTCTTCCTGCCTTCGGGGCTGGTCACTCTACAATGCACAACTCTCCTCCTGCTTAAAACTTTTCAGTGGCTTCCCAAGGGCGATGGAGATAAACTCCAAGTTTCTTTCATGGCATAAAAGGTTCTACATGATCTAGCCCTGCGCATTTCTCCTGTTTTAATGCCTCTCAGGATCTATACTTTTTCTGGTGCATGCATTCCTTCCCAACCCTAGCTAGGAAAATAGGACCAGCCACGTGGTGGGAATTTATTGTTTTTGTCTGCTCATTCCTTCTCCCTTTCTTTCAGTAACACATCCTACCCTTCTAACAACATGGGTGACGTGACCTACGCTGACCAGTTGGAGGACTTCATTCCTCTCCCTAGGACACAATCCAACGAGAGCATTTCTTGAGATTTTCAAAGTGGAGCTGAGTGAGAGGTTGAGAGCTCCAAGCTGCCTTGTGAAAATGAAGGAAATCAACCCAGAGAGTAAACCAGAAACAAGAGACTCAGAGTGAGTCCTCCACACAGCCCTGGACACCCTGGCTCTGGTTTCCAGGCAAATGCCAGGCTTGTTTATTTACTTCTCTTTTCAATTCCATGAGCCGCCCCAGGAGTCTGCATTACATGTAAGCGTTTGGTTGATCTTTCTCTTCTCAACTAGACTGTAAGCTCCATGAGTGCAGGAACTATATTTATTTTGTCTTCCAGCACCTAAATTAATATTTATTTATTAATTGAAGGGCAGGTGGGTGTGGGGAGGGCAGAGGGGTATTATGACCTGCCAGATGGGCTCCCAGAGGCCTATCCAAGGTGGACTCTGCATGGATGGATACGCAATTCAGTAGGAAAAGGAAGCACTGGCTTGTTCCCCTCTGGATTCTGTGTAGATGAGTGATCAACTCAAGGCAAGGTTTCCTTTCTGGTAATGGACTGGAACTTTGCACCTCTGTCTACAAAGAGAAGACACTATTTTGAAAATATAATTTTGAGTGGAGGGATCTCACATTATTTATGAGGCCTGAATTTAGTCCCTCAGAATCCTTCTTCTTCAAATAGCACAAAGTTCTTAAGAGTAGGGGCCAGACCCGTGGCCAACTTGGTTAAGTTTGCACACTCCACTTTGGCAGCCCAGGGTTCGCTGGTTCGGATCCAGGGCGCAGACCTATGCATCACTCATCAGGCCATACTCTGGCAGCATCCCACATGGAGGAAGTAGAATGACTTGCAACTAGGATATACAACTATGTACTGCGGCTTTGGGGAGAGGGAAAAAAAGAGGAAGATTGGCAACAGATGTTAGCTCAGGGTCAATCAAAAAAAAAAATTCTTAAGGATAGGTATATAGCCAAGAGACCTGAAAGCATATGGCCACACAAAACCTTGTATGTGAATGATCATAGCACTTTTATTCATAATAGCCAAAAAGTGGAAGCAACCCAAATGCCCATCAACTGATAAGTGGATAAATAAAATGTGGTATATCAATATAATGGAATATTATTCAGCCATAAAAGGACTGCAGTACTGACACATGCTACAACATAAATGAACCTTGGGAACATGATGCTAAGTGAAAGAAGTTAGTCACAAAGGACCATGTATTGTATGGCTCCATTTTTATAAAATGTCAGAATAAGCAAATCTGTAGAAACAGAAAGTAGCTTAGTGGTTGCTAGAGGCTACGAGGAGCAGAGACAAGGAGTGACTGTAAGTGTGTATGGGGTTTCTTTCTGGGGTGATAAAATGTTCCAGAATTAGATAGTGGTGATGGTTGCACAACCTAGCAAGTATACTAAAACCCACTGAATTATACATCTTAAAAGGGTGAATTTTATTATGGGTAAATTATAACTCATTTTTTAAAACAGTTCTTAAGGGTAAAAAGCCTGACTATGTCTTTTATATCATATACAGGCTCTCATATCACTTCCTATTTTGATCAGAGCTTAATTCTAGGGTTTTGATTTTTGGTCAAGACTCTCTGATGCAGCTTTGCCAAAGTGAGGTTGTGTTAGGCCTAGAAAAATTTGAGGGAGAGCTCAAAATTAGAATGAAGGGCTATTTAGTGTCCATAGATAAGAAAAATCAGACACCTTCATTGGAAGGAGTGAAAAGGGAACCCAGAGCTCTCCTCTGCCCTCCCTGGCGGCACTAACAGCCTCAGCTCCACTACCTTGGGGCCATCAGGACTCACCCATCATGCCTTTTATCCCTATCTCTGACAAGTCCTACAAGAAGGTCCAAATTCCTAGGTCATCACCCAGAGTCTGTACATTCCTTGATTGTGCCCCATCTTCCATCTTCCCGCTTCCCAGTGCATCTTTTGGATTCGTTGGTCATTACCAGGAAAATCTTTTCTATCGCCAAAATGTTTTCCCTCTGTTCCCTTCACCCTCTTGCTCTAACTGTGACCTGATGTTCCCCTGAGGACCAACAGCTCTGAAGGTCCTCTGAAGACATGATACCACTCACTGCCTCTCCTGGTTGCAGTCTTCATCAGATCCAAGTGATTTCCCATCATTTCCTGAGGATTCTAGTTCCTGGCTCATTGTCATGCTCTCTATCACTACGCTTAACCTAACTTTTGGTGATTTCAATGTCCATGTAGATAATCTTTCTAATGCCCTGGCCTCTCAGCTCCTCTCCTCCAAGGATCTTACATCTCAGCTACCCACTGCCGTGGTCAAAGCTTGGATCTTGTCGTTATCTGTATTGGCACCCCTGTCTATTTATCCACCCTTCTCCCTGATCACCACCTCTTATCTTCCCAGCTCACTCTCTCTGCTACCCAATGTCAACAATTCTTCAGCTCCATCAGGATAGGGACTGGTCAAATTAACCATGGTCTGTCCAGAAAAGTATAGCACTTGCAAGGCTTGACTCTGGAGTCATAGAAGCTGGGCTGTTGTCGTATTCCTGCCCCTACTGGCTCTGTGACCTTGGGCAAACTATTTAACCTTGCTAAACCTCAGAGTCCCATAAAACAGTAATGAGAATAATGGCCCCAATCTCCTAGGATTATCTGAGGAGTATATGAGATACTATAAAGTGACTAGCATAGTACCAGACCTGTATGGAACTCTCAATAAAGGAGAATGATTATTATACGTAGTAAACATTATATGTTTTGGTCAGCCTAGCAAGTGTTCTTTTTCTCACAGTAATAACACCTCAACTTTACTTGAAAAACAGGTCTTTTCCTGGTGCTAGAAGGGGCTAATCCCTAACTCAACTCTGTGGGAAGGCACACAAACCCAGGCCTGGCGAGTAGCAGCATTCCAGTCTCCGACATAGTGAATAGTGACCAATTCAGGGACAGGTACATAGCTAAGTTGGGCCATTGGGAGTCTCCTCAGGGACTTTTTGTCAGAAAAATTGGGACAGAGAGGTCCTCTACTGGGTGTGGGACTTGTGGGACCTAAGCATGCAGGAAATAGAGCCCAGTTGAGAGCAGAGCAGCCAACCCAGAGGAACATGGAGGGGAAGGAGAGAAGGAGCCTGAGATCTGAGCCCTTGTGCCCAGCCAGGCTTAAAGTCTGCCTCTGGACCTTGAATTACATAGGTCAATAAATTCCCTTCATGATGCTTAAGCTGGTTTGAGTTGGGGTTCTATCTCCCTCAGAGTTCTGACTGTTAGATTATTACATAATGAAATACTAGTCTCCCATTAAAAATGGTGACATAAAGCAATGTTGGGACAGTGAGAGATGCTTATTGTATATTTTTAATTGAAAAAGCCAACTTAGAGAATAATATGATGTCAATAAGAATGAGAATCAGTAAGATTCCATTTTGTAAATTATATACAGCTATTTAGAAAGAAGCCTGGAAGGCTAGATGACAATCAGTTGGCAAAAGATAAATATGTTAACAAGTTACATATGCCACACAGCTTACCCTGGATTTCTATGGCTGCTGAGACTGTAAATAATTTGTATTTTCTCCTCTTTTTTTGGCTGTATTATCTGATGTTTTTACAATGTACTTAGATTATTTGTTCAAATAATGACGTTTCCCAAATGAGAAAAAGCAGCCCTTCCTTGCCACACCCGTGATCAGAGCATTAAATTCTGCCTGTCCTGGGGGCCCCTCTGGAGATCCTTCAAGGTGTCTGGGACTGGCTGAACCTGTTCCGTGGGTTTGTGTCTCCCGGGTGTGCCAGGCCTTACAGCTTTAAACCAAATACAATTGCAGCATCACTGTTTACAAGTTTAAATGGTCTTAGGGCGGTTGAGAAATTCAGAATTAATCAACTGTGCCCTCTTGGGAGAGGAGCAAGCGGAGAGAGACGTGTACAGAGCTTTCAAAAGGGAATAATGACGGCCCTGGGAGTTGTGTGTGGTGGTGGGAGGGGTTGTGGGGATATTAACATGTGGTGTTATTATCCAGCGTGCACACAGCCCTCTCTTCCTAGCTGTGTTTCATGTCATCAGTCTCCTAGCAGAGAAAGGCGGTTTTGCCCACACTTTGAGAGCGGAGAAGCTAGAGATCCAGGAATCTTAAGTGACTCATTGAGGGGTACAGATCAGGAACTGAGTTGTGATTTAGGGTTCTTGACTCCGCGCCCTGTCCAGGTGCCAATCTTTTTCTGTTAGGGCTGCTTCAGACATGTGCAGGCTGCCTCCAACTGAACAGGCCTCCCTCTCTCCCCTGCTTTGAGAGTATCTAAGATATTCATGTCAAAAGAATTTTCTCTGGGTTTTTCCTTTTAGAAACACTCAAAGTTCTCTCCTACAGTCTATTCCTGTCTATACCCTAACTCAGGGAGCCAGGTTCACGGTGTGCCAGCAACCGTCTCTGGCTCCAAATTGGGCCTACTGCTTGGAATGTCACTGCCTTGCGTGCCTGGGGCAGTTCACAATTTGGGGTGGTGCTGAGCCCGTCCCTGGTTGGTTTAGCTCATCTCCATCCTAGGCATCCTCTTCAATCCCACCTCAGTCCCCTGCTGCCACTCATCCACTCCTCTGTGTGCACAACGCTCCTGCTCCCTGGATTGTGCCCTGTCCCCATGTGCCGTGCACATCCCCTAACTTTGAGAGTGGTTCCACGGCTGGAGCACCTTCCTGTACCCTTCTCTGCCTGTTCATCCTACCCTCCCACTTATCGATCACTCACAGAGTGCTCACTCAGTGTCAGGTTGCTGTTTGAGACTTTACAAATGATAACTCACTGAATCCTCACGGGCACCTAATGATGTTGGTGCCATTATTAGTATCCCACTTTACAGATGAAGAAATGGAGGCACGGAAACGTGCTCAAAATCCCAGAGCGGGCAGATGGCCGGAAGTGAGATGTGAATCCAGGCAACTGACTCCAGAGTCAGCCCTGTTAACCACACTGCTTTGCTCCTCTCCTCCACGTCCTCCTAGTCTCCTGCCCTGTGAATTTGCCTCTGATGCGTGTTTTGGAAATTGCCCTCATCCTGCTCCATGCTTCCAGAACCTTTTGCTGTCCCTCTAGGATTTCTTTGTCTTTGGGCACAGTTTTTATTAGCCTTGGTCCCCTATCAGTGAGGAGCTTTGTAAGGATTGGGTTTTGGTGTGTCCATGTTTGTTTCTGTGGCATTCTCACTTCCAGATCATTTCCAGGTGTTTTAAACACTGGAGATGTGAAATACATGTGGGCTAAAATGAATTGAAGTTTAATGAATTAGAAGGGTATAATGAATACACCCTTGAAGACAGCCACAGTGAGATGCTTCCCTAAAAGGTTTAGCTTAAGCACACATACACACAAAATACAGATAATTCTTATCCATCCAAAAGCTGATTCTTTTTTAAAAAAATTGTTTTATCATAGTCATAATAGTTTAAACACTGTGGAATTTCAGTTGTACATTATTATTTGTCAGTCAGCATACATATGGGCCCTTTTACCCCTTATGCCCACTCCCTAACCCCCTTCCCCTCTGGTAACCACTGATCTGTTCTCTCTATCCATGTGTTTGTTTATCTTCCACATATGAGTGAAATCATGCAGTATTTGTCTTTTTCTGCCTGGTTTATTTCACTTAACGTAATACTCTCAAGGTCCATCCATGTTGTTGTAAATGGGATGACTTTGTCTTTTTTATGGCTGAGTAGTATTCCATTGTGTGTGTGTGTATATATATATATATATATATATATATATATATATATATATACACCACATCTTTTTTATCCAATCATCAGTCCCTGGGCACTTAAGTTGCTTCTACATCTTGGCTATGGCGAATAATGCTGCAATGAACATAGGGGTGCCTAAGTCTCTTTGAATTGCTTATTTCAAGTTCTTTGGATGAATACCCAGTAGTGGGATAGCTGGGTCATATGGTATTTCTATTTTTAATTTTTTGAGAAATCTCCATGCTGTTTTCCATAGTGGCTGCACCAGTTTGCATTCCCACCAGCAGTGTATGAGGGTTCGCTTTTCTCCACATCCTCTCCAACATTTATTTTTTGTTTTGGTAATTATAGCCATTCTAATGGGTGTAAGGTGATATCTCATTGTAGTTTTGATTTGCATTTCCCTAGTGATTAGTGATGTTGAACATCTTTTCATGTGCCTATTGGCATCTGTATATCTTTTTTGGAAAAAATGTCTGTTCATATTGTCTGCCCATTTTTCTTTGTGAGGAAGACTGGCCCTGAGCTAACACCTGTTGTAATCTGCCTCTTTTTAATTTTTTTTAAAAGATTTTACTTTTCCTTTTTCTCCCCAAAGCCTCCCAGTACATAGTTGTATATTTTTAGTTGTGGGTCCTTCTAGTTGTGGCATGTGGGACACCACCTCAGCATGGATTGATGAGCAGTGCCATGTCCTTGCCCAGGATCCACACCAGTGAAACCCTGGGCCACTGAAGTGGAGCGCGTGAACTTAACCAATAGGCCACCAGGCCAGCCCCTGTAATCTTCCTCTTTTTGCTTGAGGAAGATTGTCACTGAACTAACATTTGTGCCAATCTTCCTCTATTTTATGTAGAATGCTGCCACAGTGTGGCTTGACAGCAATGCTAGGTCCACACCTGGGATCCGAACCTGTGAACCCCAGGCTGCCAAAGTGGAGCGTGGGAACTTCACCACTATTTTTTGATCAGGTTGTTTGTTTTTTGTCATTGAGTTGTATGAGTTCTTTATATGTTTTGGAGATTAACCACTTGTCGGATAAATGATTTGCAAGTATTTTCTCCCAGTTGGTGTGTTGTCTTTTTGTTTTGTTCCTGGTTTCCTTTGCCTTGCAGAAGCTCTTTAGTCTGATGAAGTCCCATTTCTTTATTTTTTTCTTTCATTTCCCTTACCCAAGCAGACAACGTATTTGAAGAGATGCTTCTAAGACCGATGTCAAAGAGTGCGCTGCCTATATTTTCTTCTAGGAGTTTTATGGTTTCACGCCTTACCATCAAGTCTTTAATCCATTTTGGCTTAATTTTTGTCTATGGCAAAAGATAATGGTTTACTTTCATTCTTTTGCATGTGGCTCTCTGGTTTTCCCAGCGCCATTTATTGAAGAGACTTTCCTTTCTCCATTGTATGTTCTTAGCTCCTTTGTCGCAGATTAGCTGTCCATAGATGTGTGGTTTTATTTCTGAGCTTTCAATTCTGTTCTGTTGATCTGTGTGTCTGTTTTTGTGCCAGTACTATGTAGTTTTGGTTACTATAGCTTTGTAGTATGTTTTGAAGTCAGGGATTGTGATGCCTCCAGCTTTGTCTTTTTTCCCTAAGGATTGCTTTAGCTATTCAGGGTCTTTTGCTGCCCCATATGAATTTTAGGATTCTTTGTTCTATTTCTGTGAAAAATGTCCTTGGGATTCTGATTGGGATTTCACTGAATCTATAGATTGCTTTAGGTAGTATGGACATTTTAACTATGTTTATTCTTCCAATCAATGTGCATGGAATATCATTCCATTTCTTTATGTCATCATCAATTTCTTTCAATAATGTCTTATAGTTTTCATCGTGTAGGTCTTTGATCTCCTTAGTTAAATTTATTCCTGAATATTTTATCTTTTTTGTTGCGATTGTAAATGGAATGATATTCTTTTTTTTTTTTTTTTAAAGATTTTATTTTTTCCTTTTTCTCCCCAAAGCCCCCCAGTACATAGTTGTATATTCTTCGTTGTGGGTCCTTCTAGTTGTGGCATGTGAGACGCTGCCTCAGCGTGGTCTGATGAGCAGTGCCATGTCCGCGCCCAGGATTCGAACCAACGAAACACTGGGCCGCCTGCAGCGGAGCGCGCGAACTTAACCACTCGGCCACGGGGCCAGCCCCTGGAATGATATTCTTGAGTTCTCTTTCTATTAGTTAATTATTAGAGTATAGAAATGCAGCTGATTTTTTTTATAGATTTTATTTTTTCCCTTTTTCTCCCCAAAGCCCCCCAGTAGACAGCTGTGTATTCTTTGTTGTGGGTCCTTCTAGTTGTGGTGTGTGGGACGCCGCCTTAGTGTGGTTTGATGAGCCGTGCCATGTCTGCACCCAGGATTCAAACCAACGAAACACTGGGCCGCTTGCAGCGGAGCACGCGAACCCAACCACTCGGCCACAGGGCCAGCCCCCAGAAATGCAACTGATTTTTGTAAGTTGATTTTGTACCCTGCCACTTTGCTATAGTTGTTGATTGTTTCTAATAGTTTTCTGATGGATTCTTTAGGGTTTTCTATATATAGAATCATGTCGTCTTCAAACAGCGAGAGTTTCACTTCTTCCTTGCCAATTTGGATACCTTTTTTTTCTTCATGCCTAATTGCTCTGGCTAAAACCTCCAGTAATATATTGAATAAAAGTGGCAAGAATGGGCACTTTGTCTTGTTCCTGTTCTTAGAGGAATAGCTTTCATTTTTTCCCCATTGAGTATGACATTGGCTGTGGGTTGTCATATATAGCCTTTATTATGTTGAGGTGCTTTCTATACCAATTGTATTGAGAGCTTTTTTTTTTTTAATATTTTATTTTTTTCCTTTTTCTCCCCAAAGCCCCCCAGTACATAGTTGTATATTCTTTATTGTGGGTCCTTCTAGTTGTGGCATGTGGGACGCTGCCTCAGTGTGGTTTGATGAGCAGTGCCATGTCTGCGCCCAGGATTCGAACCAACGAAACACTGGGCCGCCTGCAGCGGAGTGTGCGAACTTAACCACTCGGCCACGGGGCTAGCCCCAGTATTGAGAGCTTTTATCATAAATGGCTGTTGGATCTTGTCAAATACTTTCTCTGCATATATTGAGATATTATGTGGTTTTTATTCCTCATTTTGTTAATGTGGTATATCACATTGATTGATTTGTGAATATTTAACCATCCCTGTGTCCCTGGAATGAATCCCACTCGATCATGGTATATGACCTTTTTAATGTATTGCTGTATTTGGTATGCCAATATTTTGTTGAGGATTTTTGTATCTATGTTCATCAGTGATATTGACTGTGATTTTCCTTCTTTGTGTTGTCTTTGTCTGCTTTTGGGATCAGGGTGATTTTGGCCTTGTAGAATGAGTTAGGAAATGTTCTTTCTTCTTGTTTCTTGGAATAGTTTGAGAAGGATAGGTATTAAATCTTCTTTGAATGTTTGGTAGAATTCTCCAGAGAAACCATCTGGTCCTGGACTTTCATTTCTTGGGAGGGTTTTTATTACTGTTTCAATCTCTTTACTTGTGATTGGTCTATTCAGATTCTCTATTTCTTCTTGATTAAGTTTGGGGAGGTTGCATGGGTCTAAGAATTTATCCCTTTCTTCTAGATTGTCCAATTTGTGGAGATACAGTTTTTCATAGTATTCTCTTATAATTCTCTGTATTTCTGTGGTATCCATTGTAATTTCTCCTCTTTCATTTCTAATTTTATTTATTTAAGCATTCTCTCTTTTTTTCTTAGTGAGTCTGGCTAAGTGTTTGTCAATTTTGTTTATCTTCCCAAAGAACCAGCTCTTAGTTTTGTTATCCTTTCTACTGTTTTTTTGGTTTCTATTTCATTTATTTCTGCTCTAATTTTTATTATTTCCTTCCTTCTGCTGACTTTGTGCTTTGTTTGTTCTTCTTTTTCTAGTTCTGTTGGGTATAATTTAAGATTACTTATTTGAGAGTTTTCTTGTTTGTTAAGGTGGGCCGGTATTGCTGTGAATTTCCATCTTAGGACAGCTATTGCTGCATCCCATATGAGTTGGTATGCTGTCTTTTCACTATCATTTGTCTCCAGATATTTTTTTATTTCTCCTTTGATTTCTTCATTGATCCAATGGTTGTTCAGTAGCATGTTGTTCAGTCTTCACATATTTGCCACTTCCCCAAATTTTCTCTTGTAGTTGATTTCTAATTTCATAGCATTATGGTCAGAAAAGATGCTTGATGTGATTTCAATCTTCTTAAATTTATTGAGGCTTGCCTTGTTTCCCAACATGTGGTCTATCTTTGAGAATGTTCCATGTGCACTTGAGAAGAATGTATATTCTGCTGATTTTGGATGGAGTGTTCTGTATATATCTATTAAGTCCCCCTGGTCTAGTTTTTCATTTAGTTCCAATATTTCTTTGTTGACTTTCTGTCTGGATGATCTATCCATTGATGTAAGGGGGGTGTTGAGGTCCCTTACCATTATTATGTTGCTGTTCATTTCTCCCTTTAGATCTGTTAATAGTTGCTTTATGTACTTTGGTGGTCCTGTGTTAGGTGCATATATATTCATGAGTGTTATGTCCTCTTGGCGGAGTGTCCCTTTTATCATCATATACTGACTCTCTTTGTCTCTCATTGTCTTTTTTATGTTGAAGTCTGCTTTGTCTGATATAAGTATGGCAACACCAGCTTTCTTTTGTTTGCCATTATCTTGGTGTATCATCTTCCATCTCTTCAGGCTGAGCCTGTGTTTGTCTTTTGAGCTGAGTTGTGTTTCCTGGAGCCAGCATATTGTTGGATCTTGTTTTTTAATCCATCCTGCCACTGTGTCTTTTGATTGGAGAATTCAATCCATTTACGTTTAGAGTGATTATTGATATATGAGGACTTAATATTGACATTTTATCACTTGTTTTCCAGTTTTTCTGTATTTCCCTTCTTTCTCATCCTCTGTGTTTCCCACTGCCAATTCAGTTTGTTATTTCTCTATGTTCGTTTTCTCATTATTTATCACTTGTATCTCTGTTGTAATTTTTTGTTTAGTGGTTGCTGTCAGGTTTGTATAAAAGATCTCATAGATGAGATAGTCCTTTTTCTGATAGCCTCTTATTTCCTTAGTCTAAGCAGATTCCATTCCTTTCCTCTTCCCTGTCTAAGTTATTGTTGTCACAACTTATTTTGTTTTGTGTTGTGAGTTTGTGATTAAAATGAAGTGATTATAGTTATTTTTCATGCTTTCCTTCTCTTTATAGTTAATGTTATAATTAAGTGTTTGCTAACCTGTTCTGATAGAGAGCTGCAATTTTCTGATTTTGCCTGTCTATTTATCTTCTTGCTGAAGGCTTTGTAAACCCTTTCTTTTTATTTTCATGTATGAGAGCCTTCTTGATCACTTCTTGTACAGGGGGTATTGTGGCGATGAATTCTCTCAGCTTTTGTTTATCAGGGAAAGTTTTTATTTCTCCATGATATCTGAGGGACAGTTTTGCTGGATAGAGTATTCTTGGTTGAAAGTTTTTGTCTTTCAGAACTTTGAATATATCATTCTTCTCTCTCCTAGCCTGTAAGGTTTCTGCTGAGAAATCTGCTGATAGGTTCCTTTCTATGTTATTTTCTTCTGTCTTGTTGCCCACAATATTTTTTCTTTATCATTCACTTTTGCCAGTTTTACTAATATATTCCTTGGAGAAGGTCTTTTTACATTGATGTAATTAAGAGTTCTATTAATTTCATTTGCTTGTAATTCCAGCTCCTTCCCCAGATTTGGGAAGTTCTCAGCTATTATTTCTTTGCAGAAGCTCTCCATTCCTTTCTCCCTCTCTTTTCCCTCTGGAATACTTATAATCCTTGTGTTGTATTTCCTAATTGAGTCAGATATTTCTTGAGAATTTCTTCATTTCTTTTTGGTTTTAGTTCTCTCTCCTCCATATGCAGCATTCTTATACTTCTGTCCTCTAAATTACTAATTCTGTCCTCCATAATATCAGCTCTGTTTTTTTTTTAAGGATTCCAGGTTTTTCATTATCTTATTCATTGTGTTTTTCATCTCCAACATTTCTGATTTTTTTTATAGTTTCAATTTTTTTGAGTGAAGAATTCCTTCTGTTCATTAATTTTATTCCTGAGATCATTGAACTGTCTTTCTGATTGCTCTTGTAACTTGTTGAGTTTCTTTATGATAACTATTTTGAATTCTCTGTCATTTTGATTGTAAATTTCTGTGACTTCAGGATTGATTTCTGGGTACTTGTCATTTTCCTTTTGGTCTGGAGTGTTAATATACTTCTTCATGCTACTTGATGAGGTGGACTTTTTCCATCACATAGTGGTAGTATCTGGTCGCAAATCACACCTGCCACCACTGTGGGGGGAGGCAGAAGCTGTGTTTTCCGGGCCTGCTTCAACCCATGGCAAAGGTGCCTGTCTGCTGGAAGCTGTGCTGACGGGGCCCGTCTGTGTTTGCCCACTGGCCGCTGCTGCTTTACACATGTAGGTGCACGCGCTCTGGTAGGTATCCCCTGCTCTGGCCTACCAGCCAAGCTGGTGCACCAGGCAGGAGGGAGGGGAGGGGCGCTTTCTTTCTCATGTGCGATCCTGTGTGCTCCAACTCTGCACTCACTGTCTGCCCACCTGGGCTGCTTGGCTTGATGTGGATGTCCCCACGATTGCTTAGCCACCTCAGTGTGAAGCATTCCCACAGGCTGGGAGGCAACTCCAAGAGTGCAAGTGTTCCTGCAGAGGGCTGCCTTTCCCTCTTTCTCTTGTCAAAGTTGCATGCCAGCCACTGCTTGAGGTCCCCTGCCCTATATTGCTGCCATTCAGGAGGGAGAGGAGATCCACTTACCTCCTTCCACTACTTCCCATGGGGGGTCCAGCTCCCCCACCTTCAGATGTATGGCTGTGTGGATCTCTCAGACGTCTATTGTGTTGTGTGAATGTCCTCTGTTGGTTTATGAATGTCCTTTTCATTATATCTTAGGGTGGAGAGTCTAAAGGAAGAGCTCACTCTGCCATGATGCTTATGTCACTTGCTGATTCTTTTCTTTTGAAGATTATTCAGCCTCTTGCTTCTCCCTCCACTTCTTCCAACCTTTTAGACATTTCATGGCTTGAGAGAATCACCATAAGAAGATGGAGATGATGGAAAGCACACTGAGTCACAGCAGCTACGTCTCTTACCAGTTCTGTGACTTGGGCAAATTCACTTGAGCTTCCTGAACCTTAGTTTCTTCAGCCATAAAATGGGATCATAATTATACTTAGTGACCTGATATTGCATGTGAAGCAGCTGGGCCAGGGCCTGTTTGATAGTAAAAGCTGCATAAATGTGACGTTGTCGTCATTATCTCCATGGCCTGGCTGACAGGACCACAAGAAAGGAAAAGAGACTGAAATCTTTTATATGCTTCTTAACTCTCTGGAAAAAGCACTTAACACTCTGGTGAAAGAGCATAAAATTAACATGACTGGTTGGTCAAAATGAGAGATAAAATAATAATGAATTTTCCTTTCTCTTTCAGTCTTCAGTTCCTTCTTAAATAAGTAGAAGTAGGAAGAAAATATCTTCAGCAGTGCAGTGTCCTGAAAGACACAATTGCTTAAATTCAACTAAAGCCGTATTTATTCATTCGGTGCACAATTATTAAGCACCTACTATGTGCCAGGCACTGAGCTAGCTTGGATGTTACAAAGCCACCTAGGACACAGTCCCTGTCCTCAAGGAGCTCCCAGTCTGGTGTGGGGAGCAAACGTCTAAGTCAATAACTCAAAATCAGAGCTGATTCCAAGGATTTGTTTTTCTATTAGAGAATTTATGGGAATGTCAAAAAGGGGATGGCTTAAAGGAAAGCTTTGTGTGGGAAGAAAGGTCTAAGTTGAGTCTTAAAGGTTGGTGTGTCAGTCAGAGTCCTTGGCTGCAAGAACAGAAAGCTTCCCTGGCCAGCTTAAACAGAAAAGGGGAAATAGTGGGAAGGAGATTGGGGGCTCACTGCATTGTAAGGAGGCTGAAAGAACCAGATTTAGAAAATGGGAAGAACTAGGGAAGCCATGGAAGGTGAAGGGTAGGAACCCCAGCAGAGATCACGCAGAAGAAATAGGCTGGTTCAGCCTCATTGCTGCTGAGAACATCCTTTTATCACTGTCTCAAAATCAAAGACCCAGGACAGAATGTATGACAATCTGAGCAAAGTCCCATGATCAGGCGCTGGTCAAGCCAGGGAAGGAATAGAAGGATCTAGTGCCTTTGACTTCTTTAGTGGGAGCTGGTCATTCTTTTCCATCAAGACCACAGACATGGAGAATTCCCCTGGCACGATCAGCATTCTAATGGGAAGGAAGCTATGTCGGGTATTGGACAGCAAAAAAGCACAAAGGTCCTCTATGGTAGGTAGCATTCAGGGTTATGGAGAGAATGGAAGACTGTTCACTGCCATCAGACTGGAGTAACGCGGAAAGAATTATATGGAAAGCCAAAGGTAAATAGGTTGAGCCCAAATCACAGATCTTATAAATGCCATGATTAAAAGTCTAGACCTTATACTGTAGCCAAGCACAGCCGCAGAAATCTTTTGAGAAAGTAGGCATGGCTAGGAGAGAAGATTAGGTTGAGGCTGTGTTTCTGACCCATTTTCTCCACGTGCTTGCGCGGGTGCTGGCTGCCCTGTAACAATAGCAGTGAAAACTACAGGGGCAATTTGAGGGAAGAAAATGAAGCAGCACAGCCAGTGGAAGGCTGGACTTCATCCCTGAGAGGTCAGATTTAGCATCATAGCCTGAGTCTGATGGCCCCACAGGAGCCCAATGGCAGAGGCCAGAGCTCAGAGCAGGAATTGAGCTAATGAGATCGGCTTCATGGAGAAGAAAAGCTTTTAAGTTGCTTCATTTGCCACTGGATTTGCTCTTCTTTATTAGTCAAGTGCAAGGAAACTGGATAACTGTCCAGGCCTTCCTGGAGATCTGGGGCAGTATTTTATCTGCTCAATATCCATTTCTACGTCCTATGGTAACAGCCCCTCAATTTTTTATTTTGAAGCTCCCCAACCCATCAGACTCTAAGTCCATGAATTTTTAGAAGGGATTGGCCCTATATCCTGGCTTCTGGGAATATGGGGAGGTGGCACGTAACCCAGGGTTATTCAATCAGAGTGTTCTACCTCCCATCCCCACCATAGTGATCAGTTTAGAAATGGATACATTACCCAAGTCCAGGATGTCAGCTCCAGTCATTTTGTTGGGACCATTGGGAAAGAGGGGCTCTCTTTTTGCTGAGTTGCTAAGTGGGTACCAGGTACCCTGGAGCTGCTGCTGGCCACCTTGCCCACCTCATTGGGGGACCCTGCCAAACAATGAAGCCAACACAGAGGAAGACAGAGCTGGGAGATGGAAAGAGATATTGTTGGAGTTCTGGACCCAGCCATATCTCTCCTGGATTACCCAGAGATCAGTTTCCAGTTTCTGGAACCAATACATTCTTTCTAGCTCCTTCTCCTTCTCTCTCTCTCTCTTACTTAGGCCACTGTAAATTGCTTTTGTCACTTGGAACCAAAAAAAATCTTAATTCAGAAAATAATCTCTCACAAAAAAGGGATGGAGTGAGGTGGAGTGAAGGAGGGAGGTCTGAGGACTAGGTGGGCCCAGGAGAGGTCTTTGCCAAGGCACCACAGCCAGAGGCAGAATCTGGTTCAATTTGGCTCCTCAGTCCAAGCTATTCTGATAATTTTTTCAATGGACCATGTCTCCTTCAAGCCGGCAGCCTTGATGTATCTGATCACTTTTTTCACAGTATGGCGATGGATTTTAACAGGTTATCTTTCTCTGCCATATTTTTCTTTGATGAACACAGAGAACTCAGTTTGGAGGATAAATTAATAATAGTGGAAATTCAGGCCACAATGGGGGAGATTTTAGGAGAATGAGGTCACTTTCCCAGTGCTCCTCAATTCATAGCACTTGGGAGACCACTCTCTTGATTTTCATTCAGGTCAGAAGTTACAAAACGGCGGCCCATGAACCATAGCCGGCTTATAGATGGATTCTGTTTTGTTTGCAAAATATCACCATTTAAAGCAAAATTCACTAATGATTAGAAATCAGGAGATTTTATCTACATTTCTGGATTCTCTTGAAAAACTGGGATGGTCTGTCTACCTGGACCCATTTTCCTACTGCCAATTCTAGGTTGGAGTTGAAGAGCAGCTGCCCCCTTTAGATGGATATGAACACCCCAGTTTGCCACAGTCTCCACCCAGCTGCTCCACTCACTTAGGTCACCTGCCTGACACCTGTAAGTATATGATTTGCTGAAAATATCTCAAATCCCCCCCAGACACTTAGATTTGACTGAACACCTGCTTGTGGGTTTATTTCACTATTGTTGATAAAATAATTTCCTGGGGCTATGGATAGACAAGGTCAAAGTCCCTGGGGGTTCACCCTGTAACATACACTAATAAATCCCTTTGGTTTGGAAGCAAAAGTTAAGGTCATGAGGGGAAGAAGAGCTAGGAGGAGGATGCCTTTGGTTGATTAACTTTTCACCCAAAGAATAGAGACCTCTGCAGTCAGAATGCCTGGTTGAAAGGCAACGCTTCCAGTCATTGTCTACTTGTCTATAAGCTCTTGGTCCTGTTCATTAATTTTGCTGCGCCTCAGTTTCCTCATATTTTTCTCATCTGTAAAATGTAATAAATTCTCATCTCAGAGGGTTGTCATCAGAATTAAACGAGTTAGCACACTTTAGAATAGTGCCTTAGCACACAGTAAAAACTCAATAAATGTTAAATAAACTATATATATATCACAGATCGTGTTTATATATTTATATGTAAATTACATATAAATTTTATAAGTTCACATTTATAGAAATATCATTTATCCTACAAAATTTATATATTCCACATATGTTTGTACAGAGTACATTTTTTCATTAGCTTCCATTATAAAAAAATAAAGGGTATGTTTTTGAGGCTGGCCCAGTGGCACAGCGGTTAAGTTCACATGTTCTGTTTTGGTGGCCCAGGGTTCACCAGTTCGGATCCCAGGTGTGAACTTATTCACTGCTTGTCATGTTGTGCTGTGGCAGGCGTCCCACATATAAAGTAGAGGAAGATGGGCATGGATGTTAGCTCAGGGCCAGTCTTCCTCAGCAAAAAAAAAAAAAAAAAAGAGGAGGATTGGCAGCAGACGTTAGCTCAAGGCTAATCGTCCTCAAAATAAATAAATAAATAAATTTTTCAAAAAAAGAGTATGTTTTCAGAGGGTAAATAATTTGGTAGAAAATTTTGGCTTAGAAAGTAATAGAAAATGACAAATCTCATAAGGCCCTGGGCGTTGCTATTCCCTGTGTCTATATGTTTTTCCTTCATTAATTACAATCCCCATAAACACATACTTCTGATGAGAGTGTAAATTGCTACAAACTTTTTAAAAAATGCAATAAAACATTTTCTTTAAAATGTCAATTGTAAGCCAGTAGCTCCTGAGCACCAGATCTTCACCAGAAGGAGACCTATTGAGTGGAGTAATATTAACACCCAACGTGGTTGTCACCTCTTTATCAAGCCAGAGTTTGAGCAGTTGAACCAGATTCATGGAAATATCCTTTGTCACACAGAATTGACACATTCCAGTAAATGTGAGCACAAAGGAAATGTCTGTAACGTGAATTGGTTTTCCCCATTAGTAGTGTCTAATAAAAACAAGGTGTGCGTTCTCAAGGTGTAAGTGATTTGGGGAGAAGAGTTTTGCTAGGAAAGGAGTTAGACGATACAATGCTTAGAGTCCGGGTGTGCTGGCGTTTTCCTATAGAGAGGCAGGAGAGCCTCTTAAAGCCCTCAGGCTCCAAAATCAGATGTGTTGGGTTCAAAACCCAGCTCCACCAGTGATTGATTGTGTGGTCTTGGACAAAAGGCTTAATTTCAGTAAGTCTCAGTTTCCTCCTCTGTAAAGTGAGTGACCATCTTCTTACCCAGCTCCAAGGAGAGTTGCAAAGATTACGTGAGATAATATGGGAAAGACTCTTGCTCAGGGCCAGCACATAGTAACCGGCTGTTATCTACATAAAGCCCATGTTGCTGTGATCTTCCTAGGAAGCACTTTTATGATTCCAGGATCATATCAGTCATGAATTCCCTTCCCTGTTTTCATAACAGAAATTTCTCCCCTGTCTGGCAACATCCTGGCATGATATAACTCCCTGTACCCCACACCTCCGCCTGGTTTTCCTTTATTCTTTATGTGCTAATAATGGTATGTTGTGTTACCACATGATGGCATTAAAGGCTCTTCTTTCATATTTGATTCTTTGGGTTTTTATTCATTTATTTTTTAAAGATTGGTCCTGAGCTAACATCTGTTGCAAATCATTTTTTTTCCTTCTTTTCCTCCCCAAAGCTCCCCCTCCCCCGCCACCGTACATAGTTATATATTCTAGTTGCAGGTCCTTCTAGTTCTGTTATGTGGGACGCCACCTCACCATGGCTTGATGAGCAGTGCTAGGTCTGCACCCAGAATCCCAACCAGCGAAACCCTGGGCCGCCAAAGTGGAGCGTGCAAACTCAAGCACTTGGCCATGGGGCCGGCCCCCAATTTTGAGGGTTTCAAAAAAGCTGAAGTTTCAGATATTGTAAAATATTTCTCTTCTTAAAAAAATCAACATGCAAGGTTACTGTGTGTTGGAGGTTGGGTTCCATGGGAAGCAGACCCTGAGATGGAGAGTTGCATGTGGGATGCACTGGGGATCAATACTTGTGGGAGACTGAAGGGAGCAGAAATGGGCAAAGGGAGAAGTTGTGCTGTGATCCAGTCACAAGAAAGGCATCAGCCTGTCCATGGAGACTGCATGGGATGGCACTAAAGAGTTGTTCTCAATTAGGGCAAAGGGGCCAGGCAGTTATAGCCAGGTGTTAACCAGTCATTGTGTGCAGGCTGCTCAGGGAAGGAGCCATGACCCCAGGGGAGGAACTCTCTTCAGCTAAGGACAACTGTGGCTATGGGGTTGGGGAATAGGGAGCCAGCTGAGCTGTCAGTTATCAACACTTCCCTCAGCTGGTGGAATGGTGCTTCAGTCCCGAAGGGGAGAATCCGGATGGTGCACCTCAGGGTCCCCTACAACCCGCCTCTGTGCCACTTCGATTCTTTTACTTTACATAAAGGAAAAGCAAACGGGGTGAACTCCAGCCCCTGCCACTGTAGCCTGTCCCAAGGTAGCTACAATCCTCCTGTTCTCCTCCTCCAGTATCCATCCTGGATTACCCTCCTCCTCAGCTGACATCTCTGCTGATCTAAATGGCTTTCCTAGTAGTGTGACCAGACCCTCTAAGTGATCTGAGCCCCTGGCACCCCACTGTTCTTGGACTGTGACCGTTGCATTTGTCTACTTGCCTTCAAACTTCACAGATGTGGTGGGCCCCTAAATCTTCACAAGACTTATTTCCTACCCTCTTGTGCACATTTGATTTACCTCCCACATATTTGCCACTTCCTCTTCATCTGATCTGATTAACATGATGTCATCAGTACTGTGAACCAACGTGATGTACTTTGAAATGTCTAGACATTCCAGGTCACTTTGGTATATTTTAGCTAGGTCCTGATGTTCATTTGGCATAATGTGTCATTCTTCTCTATGAGGTAAGACTGTAAACATATACTGGTGTTCATTTCAAGGGAAGGCAAACTGCTTCTCATTCTCCTTTCTAATGTGGATCAAAAAGAACACATTCACCAGATCAATGAGAGCACGCTGTGTGCCCGAGAACAAGTTAGTCTAATCTAATTAAGATGCTTCTACTGACACAGCAGTTACAATGGAGGCTACCACTTTGCAGGAGTTCACTGTCATCCTCCAGGATGCATCTAGATTTTGGAGGAGCCGTGGTAGGAATTACTACTTCTCAGCCTTTAGGTCTTTAACTAATCTCTGTTGTCCTCCCAAGGATACAATATTATTTTGGATTGACAGTGATGGCAATTTCAAAAGCTTCCACTTGATCTTTCCCACGACAATAGCTCTTACCCCACAAACCATGGAACCAATGCGGGTGCTCAGTGAACTGTCAAGTATTTCTATCAAAATTACACATTGGGGACTGAAGAAATGACCACTAGGTTTGTCCATAGACCCACAGTGAGCCGCTCAATTTATTAACTTATCTCCATAAGTCCCTCATCTGCTGAGGGAGGTCTTGATGCTTCAGATCTCAGATACCAGTGATAACTTGGACCCTGTCCAACAGTCCTTGAAATATCTGGGTATTTGCCTTTCCCCAGGGTAGGATTACCTGAGTAAATCACAGTAGGTCTCTTTGGGAAAGGACTAGGGAAATCATTGCCATCTATATTCGCCACAGTGTTGCAGGATCTTCCTCTGGGGACTTAGGCTCTCCCTCAGGCAATGTGTTCTGAGTTTGAGAGTGGGTTCAGGTCTGGGAACCGAGCCAGAGATTATGAATTTTTATTGGAGCAGCTGCCCTTAGCCTCCTGATCACCCATCCTTGATTTCTTTTGTTTGTAGATTGAGCAACATTCTCCCTGTCCATCCATGCAGACAGAGGAAAAATATTAAAGCCACAATTGCAATTGAGGAAAACCCAATTATTGGCTTAGACTTTCTATTTGGGTTCTCATCTCGATTCAATTTGAATTCCCCACTACCTCCATTTGAAATTGTTTTCTATCATTTTACTCAAAGCTGAAAACTTCTGGGTTGACGAAGGTGTTACTGAGCAAGGGCTCACCACATGATGCACGTAGAGGCCAACACCATGGCATACTGGCCTTGGGGGAAGAAAGACTTTATTGCAAGATGGATCTTCAGGAAGGCAGGAGGCATCAGCTGTCAGACATGTCTCCCTGATCCAGGGCTTGGGGCAAAATTTATGGGATGAAGGACAGGGCCATCAGCTGAGGAGATAGATGGTTGGAGGTAAGGAGAAGTGAGGCAATTGATGATGTGTGCAATTGTAGTCCAGCTTTGTGGCTCTTCATGGGACATGTGTTCACAAAATGGTGGTGTTTGTATGATCCGAGGGTGGAGCTTTCAGCCCCTTGACATCAAAAAGGTCACTTATGGGGCATTTGTGCAGGCCCAGTTGATGGGTTGTTGGTCTCAACCAACCTGAACTGGACCAGGGGTTGTTTCTCAGTTCCTGAAAAATCGCTCTTTATTGCTCTGTTGATAAGAGGTGTCAGTTAAACCGGTCCTAGAGGGCCTGTGGTTACAAAGGGGGTTCAGTCGGTTATGATTTTCAAAATTTGCTTCATTCTGACTACTTGGGTGGGGAAGTATAATTCTTGCCAGGATGGGAGCTGGAATCCCACTTCTAGTTAGGAGGACCGATCAGAAGCTTCTCTGCTTCTCTCAGCTTCTGCCTTTGTTATTCGAGCACTACCAGAGCAGGAGTTTTCCTAGTAATCTTGGCTGCCATCTTGGGGAGGTGAGATCACTGAACAGTGGGGGTGTGAGAGAGTTGGGTGGTGTGGGCAATAACAGCTTCAGAGAATGTTCTGGATTGAGGTAGCAGGGTCAGAAAAACACCCGCAGGCCCATGCTCTTTCGTGTGTGTGCTGGCAACATCTGGGAAGAGTCCAGGTGGTAGGAGGGAGCCTTGGAAGGCCTCCGCTGGCAAGGCAGGATTCTCATGCGATAACATGCCAGTGGTCTCACCAACCTGCACTGAGATTTGCTTTGGGGTGAATCATCTCAATTGGCTGGAACAAGCAAGTAAGGCCAAGTGCACCAGCTAATTGCTTGGTCCTCATCTGCATTTCGTTAGTGTGAAGAGAACCTTTGCTTCTTGCCCAAGATGTGAGCTCCTATCACAGCCAGTCAACAGGCCTGAAATCCCACAAGTCATGTCCGTTTCTTCAAGCTGTTGATTTCTTTGGCCTTATCCTTCCTTCACTCCTACAAATCCCTGCCTTTCTCCACAGGTCTCGTCAACATCTGATAGAGTGATAAGACTCTAAGAGGAAATGCTTCCCCATGTTAGGCTTTATTTTCTACTTCTATTTTTTTATATATATTTACTTATTATATAGTATTAGATCATAATTATATTTTGTATTATAAATTATGGTACAAACATATGTTGTATATAAGTAGTGTATTATAAATAAATATAACTATGTATTATATTTACATAATGTATATTTATTTTGGACCCAGTGCCAACACTCAGCTGAATTCACCCATTAAATCCTACCCAAAATGTCACTTCCTCCTCTATAATGATGCCCCCAACCTCTCCAGACTGAGGTATTCTTTCCCCTGTGTGCTCATTGCACCTTCTGTGCCCTTCATCAAACACTTACCATGATGCTGAAATTATTCCCCTATTTTTCTATCTCCCCTACTGCACTGAACTCTTTCCATTTACAAATGGATCGTATTAATCTGAGTATCTTTAGTACCAATTGAGCATCTAGTCCTCGACACTCTAATATTTGTTGTTGAATGGATGAAATTAGTGCAATGCCTGGCTCACAGAAAATGTGAAGCAAATGTGTGTTGAATGAATGAAGAAGGAACAAATTAATAGATGAGCATAGTCTGGGACCCAAAGTGAACTGGTGCTTCATGAACATTTGCAGGGTCCGGGCAAGAGAACAAGTTGAGGCCCACTTACCGTATGTCTAAACAACTAAAGTTACAAAACAAGCTAACTAACAAACTGTTAGATAAAACGTTCTCCCCTCCCACCTTGACAAATACACCTTTATAACGAAAAGTCAGAAGATACATGAAAACTTGTGTATTTTGTGTGACTAAAAGTAGGCAAAATATCAAAGAAGTCCAAGCATAGTCAATATTGAAAATGTTTAGGTATTCTGTTGAGAGGCTGATGACGCTGAGATAAATAACAAAGTAAAGATATATGCACAGTTCATAAATTATTGTATATCTAGTCTATATCATTTATTTTTCTTGTCTTCATTTCAGCAAAAGCACTAGACATGTTTGTTATAATTGAGTTTTTCACATAATTTATGTTCTCATGACAGTGATGCCAGATTGCATAACCTTTCTTGGATCACTGAAGGTTTTAGATCTTTTTATATAGAAATTAATTTCAACTTGGAGAAGCACAAATATATAAGCTCATATGTACGATAATATTAAATGTAGCAGTTTATTGCAGCTGGTGGTTTATAGTGGCAAAAATAGAAACAAATGGGCCCATCGCTATGGAAATGGTTGAATAAATTTTGGCACTGCTACACCATATTGTGCAGCCCTCCTAAAGGAATAAGTAGGAGCCATATCAGTTGACTTGGGGGGATTTCTATGAGATATTCCTGAGAAAAGCCATATAGGTAAAGAAATGTTCATAATTCATCTCATTTCTATAAACTAGACAATGACAAAACCTACGTGTGTATGTGTATTTTTTACAGATTTATAAATGATCTATTTGAAAACAGAGAACAGTATGAAAGGAAGCACATTGGTTGTTTATCTGAATTTTCTGCACGTATGTGTGGGAGGGGGTGGTGATGCAGACGTAAAAAAGATGCAGATATGAAAAGAAAAAGTAAAATCTAGCTAAAAAGAATTCTCCATGCTTGATTTGACCTCAATTGTTCAATATTCTCTATGTGTTTTTATGGAAGATGGGAAAGCTTACATCTATATTTGTAGGTATGATAATAGATAAATAATCGTCCAGAAAAATACTGTGATACCCTTCTATTTCATTCACAGTGAGTAAACAAACTAAAAACTCTGTCTCTATGTGTCTATGATTTTAGATGAATGAACAAAGAGAGAAATATGGAAAGACATGTACCAGACCATTAACACTAGTTCCCTCAGGGGGCTGGAATGAAAGATGAAGCAGCAGATAGTTTTTTGTTTATATATCTCAGTTTTGTTTTATTGGTTACAAAAAGCATGTCAACTTTAATATATTGTCTTTATAATTTGAGAAATAAAAAATCAGGACTTTTCTAAGAGAAAAATGAAGTCCTTGGAGGCCTGGGCTCCATCCTGATAGTGCCACTTACTACCTCTCTTTCCTGGGGCAAGTTCCTTAACTGTCCCAACCCCCAGTTTTCTTCTCTGTATAATAGAGATAATAATAGTGTCTGGCTCATAAAATAAGTAGGAAGATAAAATAGATTAATCCAAGAAAAAATTTAGCATGTTAGCCAGCAAATAGGAAGCATTTCATTAAGGTTTTGCTATTATGATTACTATTCCTGTCATTGTCACTCCTCCTTCTCCTGTACCACTATAAGAAGAATATTTGAAACAGATGTAGGGGGAAAGCAGCTGGAGAGCATAAGAGAAGCACTGAAGTGTGAGTAGCTAAAGAGGTCTTTTACAAGACGTCTGTGACCACATTGATGGGTAGACGGAAGCTGTTAAGAGCACCAAGGTGGTTAGAAAAAACCAAGTCTAAAATAAGTGACACAGAGGTTTTGCACATTTGCCTTGGAACCATGCAAATGTTTTATATTATTCTAAAGTGAAATGTTAAAATTTCATTGTACATAAAACTAAATTTAAAAAACAATTCATAAACATCAAAAGTGAAATGAAATAAATGAACCTAATTGTGTATCTATTTGGGGACATAATCACACTGAGAGGAACTATTTCTTTAAAACTCATTGATTTGACTATATATCAGTAGTGGGATATATTCTAAGGATGAAAAGAACTACCAAAAAAAATGTTTTAACTGCTTGTAGTGACCATATTGTTGGTCGTAGCATTTGAGTTGATATTCTGAGACTGTTTCCTCTCTGATATAGGACAAACAGAATGAAGAATGTGGTGTCACTGAGAACAGAGACTTTTGGCGTAGTTGGAAAGAGAGAATTTTAAGATCAATGAAGTTAAGTAAAAACCCTGTAATCTTAAATTTGAGTTGAAAGTAAACTCAAGGTATATCTATATTTTTTAAAAATGCAAATTTCCTAGTTCTGTTTGTTGGGGGGAAAAACAGAAATAATGACCAACACAGTAGCCATGAGCACCTTTTTCACGAAAATTTTGATCTCTAAACACCAATGCTCACTAAAAGGAACCAGGGCTCCTTGGAGAAACGGCTGATTCCACGTCTGAGTCTGCAAATGTACAAGATGAGCAAGAGATGGAAAATCTTATCACATAAAAGCAAGGAAGCTATCAAACACTGCTGGAGTCATGTCAAAAAGACTCAAGAGCCAACCTGAATAAGCTCCCACGAACCAAAGCTGGGACAGTTAAGTATCAATCACTATAATAACCTCAATGTATTGGAATATGTCAAATACGTTTAAATCAATGAGTTGACTGAGGCATATTCATGCAATGGAATACAAGTAAAAGAAACCAGACCCAAAGAATACAAACTGTGTGTTTCCATTCACATATAATTCAAAAACAGGCAGACACTAACCTAGGTGTTATAAATCAGGATAAAGTCTATCTTTGGGGAGGAGGACAAAGATGACGATTAGGAAGGAGCACAGATTTTCTGGGGTATCACGGATACTCTATTTCCTGACCTGAGAGGTATATACAGAGGCATATTCACTTTGTGATGATTCATTGAACACTTACGATTTATGCACTTTCTGTATGCATGTTATACTTCAATAAAAAATCAAAGTTTAAAAAATAAAGAAAAAATAGACTCTGAATGAGAGCCTGAGGCACTTTCCTTTTGTAGCACCTCAAGTCAAGGTCAGGTACCCAACACGAGAGTGTGGTGGCTACGATTAAATCTGTGCAAAAATAGGAGGTGGAGGGGGGAATGTTGGCTGGAAGCAGGAACCTAGTCAACAGCAGGAAATTCCTGATCAAACCAGAGTTGTAGGGACAGCCCAAGGTCAGAGCTTGGTGGGAACGAAAGGCTAGGCCACCAAAAGATTGTGTAGCATGTTCTGACTGCACTCTCTATTGAGGAGGTACAGTGGGGTGATGGACAATGAGCAACACCAGGGCTTAATGCACAGGTGCCAGAGCTGGACCAGGGCGTGTCTTCCAAAGGCAGCCATTGGGGTGTGTTCATAGCCAAGTTAGTGTGTACCCAAGGGTAAGTGGGGGAAACTGAGATTTGCTGGTTTATTCTAAAAGAGGAGTAGGGCTGAAAATTGGGTTAAAAATCAAAGAGTAGGAGATCTAGCCTGGATTGGGTGGGGGTCAGTATTCAGAGAATTGAAGATTTGGAGGGATCATGGTCAATGGAGCTGAGTTCACAGCTTGCCCATGTTGGCCACTGGACAAGGGAAGCAGGAGGTGGGTATCCAGCTTCCTTAAGATATAAGGTCAAGGCCACAGAGCCATAGGACTTTAACATGGGTAAGATTTACTGTTTAAAATCAAAGTGAGGCCTTTGCCCAGTAGTCAAATCTTAATAGTAGAGAACTCTGAACCCAACCACCAATGCTTACAAGAGACTCAGGTTGAGAGTCAGAGATCCCGGGTTCAAATCCTGGCTCTAGATTTAATAGTTAGGTGAGTTTGGATAAGTCATTTAGTCTTCCCACAGCTTTGTTTCCTCATCTGTAAAATGAGCATAATAATACCTACTTCACAGGGTGGATGTGAGGAAGAAATGCCTGACATAGACTAGCTACCATAAATGACAGCTACTGCCTTGAATACTGGTTTTAGTGAGCAATAGTGGGTAGACACCGTGAAATCTGTTTTGGCAACTCTGCTGTGATTTCGAATGTGTCCTGATTCTTAGCTGCACTCAGTACAGATGAGATTGCTGGACTAAGCAGCCTTGGCTGAGTGAGCTGTGACTCTGTTTTGTTAGTTGGGGCTTTGTCAAGGCTTTTGCAGATTCTTGGGTATTGTTCCCACGATTCCCTCCCTTTGTTGAGGAAAAGTCCCTGCCATCCAGCCTGGAAGGGAGTTGCAGACATGGAATGACCTGGACTCTAAGCATGTCATCCTCTGCAGCCTCCTTTGGCCCTTGTCCTTTTGAGAATTCTCTGGAGCTGGGTGAAGTCAAAGTGCCCTTTCAGGCTCCCTTCCCTGCATCTGAACTTCCCTGCAGAATCCCACAGCTGGCACTGCAGGACTGGCTGGAGAGAGGGGCTGGGCCCCAGCCTAGCGAAATAAGTCTTTAGCCTGGCAGCTGCATCCTGCCTTCCCAACGGCTCACTCTCTTGTCTCCTCCCTTGATTCTCTGAACTGTCTCTTGCGTCTGGCTGAGCCTCCCAAGACAAAGCAGGCACTCCCACTCAGCCACATCTCCTCCCACCCACCCTGACCCTGCTGCACATTTGCCAGCTTTTCTAGTCCACACGACAAGATCATTCAGTCCATCTGCTTCATCTCACCAGATCATTTGACAGGCCCTGCCCCCAGAAACTTCAGAATAAGTCTAGGTGCAACACGTAAACACAGTTCCTAATATTCATGGCATATACTTACAGTGATGGTTCCAAAATTTGATTGTTTTAGCCATTTTTTTCTAGTTATGTTTGTTTTTTTCTTGGCTCTATGATGACATGGTAAATAATGATCGAAATGTGGGTATCCTCATGTGTTTCCAACCCTCAGCTCATTAAGGAGGATTCTGACCAGGACTCCTTAGGTTCTTATCTTCCTGCACCCTATGAGGAAGACCTTGTCTTCCTAGACCAGCTCTTGGGCTTTTGTGATGGGCAATTATAAGACAATGGAGAAGGGAGGAAGACTAGAAGATGCACATGGGAGGGAGGGCCAGGGAGTCGTTCGTGGCGGATTATTAATGACAAGTGCAGCTGTGGAATGTGAAGACAGCGGATATTAGGGGAGAAAAATGTTCAAGCTTTGATTTTTTGCTTCACAAGTTGTTTTGACTTTACTTTTTTTGCATGAACCATGTTTCTTTGACCATAACTCTGCTTCAGAACTGGATCACATGGATCATGCCTTTAAAAAGGATATAGTTTCAATGACCAGAGACTCATCTGAGTTTCTCAGAAAAGTTGGGGAGGGGATTTTAAGGACACAGAAGGGCTAGAATTGGAACCGGGGCATGTCTGGAACAGAAACAGCTCCAGGGATGATCTTCTTGGGGACTTCCTGGTCTCTCCTATACAGCACCTCTGCTTTCTCCATTGCTCCATTTTCCTCATACCACTGGATGACATCCTCTCATTACACATGGTGTCTGCCCCCACATAGCCTCTCTTTACCCATGACTCACATAACCTTCCTGCTCTAATACTAAATTAATGTTTCCTAATTCCCAACGGAGAGAATCTCATGATCCCAGCTCATCTTGTTGAGTTAGCCCACATCATAAGTAGTTGCTCAGACTACGGACCAGCTGCCCTGGGTCTAGTACACATTTCTTTTTTTATTATTATTATTTATTTTTTTGGTACACACTTCTAATTCTAAAGCTGACTAAGTCAGCTTTAGTCAGAAATGGCAGGCTCAGTTGCAAAAGGATATGGCCTCTGTGGATCTTCCTTGAGCAGGATTGTTGGCGGCACAGGTTCTTCTTGTAGGGGGCGGTTAGATGTTGGCAAAATGAAATCTGATGGTCTGGTCCTGGTATAGCAGAAAGAACAAGCCTGCATTCTGGTCTTGGCTCTGTCTAGCGTTGTGACCTTGAGCAAGTCATTTAACTTCTCTACACCTCAGCTTTCTCATCACAATACCCGCCCTCTCAACCACCACAGAGTTGTTAGGAGAACTAAATGAAATCATTTGTGAAAAGGCTTGGAAAATTTCTAGGTGCTTCACAAGTGTAATAAAACTGACCTATTTCTTTAACACCAAGGTACATATTTTTCATTTTATTGGGATTTTAAAAATAAGAATGTCTTTCAATTTATGCCTTATAATTGATGTGAACGTTTAATGCTGTAGTTCTTATTGTTTCCAAAAATGTGATGAAGTCAGTGGTATATCTTATAGTCAATGGCGTGTCTTAAAGTAGGTAAAATCTGTATTAGTTTTCTATCACCATGTACCACAATTAGCAGTTTACAACAATGCCCATTTATTATTTCACAGTTCCTGTGGGCCCACTTGCACTTCTCAGCTTAGAGGCTCACAAAACTGGAATCCAAGTGTCAGTGGCCAGGGCTGCTATCTCACGTGAGGGTCTGGGTCCTCTTCTAAGCTCACCAGTTGTTGGCAGAATTTGTTGGCAGAATTCAGTCCTTACAGCTGTGGGGCTGAGACCCTTGGTGCCTAGAGGCTGCCCACAGTTCCCTGCCATGTGACCCTCTCCAAACATGGGAATTTGTTTCTTCAAGGTCAATAGGAGAGGGTGTCTGCTGCTTTGAACCTCTCTGACTTCTTCTGTCTTTGACCTCTAAACCCTCATTTAAAGTGTCGACGAAAATAATCCATAACCAATCTGTAAATGAAAATTTGGGTGAGTTTATTCTGAGCTGAAATCTGAGGACCATGGCCCGGGGCCTTTCTTCCCAAAGGAAGAAAGGGCACCAAAGAAATGAGGTGTACAGAATGGTTATATACTCCCATAGAGGGTGCTTTACATATGATTGAAATGTCCCTCCCACAATAGTCACAAGATTGCCCTGTCGGCACAGCGCTTGATGGACACAGCAGGTAGTGGTTCTGCTATCTTGGTGGGCGTAGCAGGAGGCAAGTCTATTGTCTCGAGCTGGGTGGTCACAGGTGAGCGTGAGCGCAGCAATCAGTTTCTAGCCTAAGGAAAGATGCTTAATCCTTAAGGAGCCGCCAACGTTGGGAGGAGGAGGGAAGTTGCACCTTTATCTCAAAGGCCTTTTGCTCTTGCCATAGGGAATCTCTAAAGCAGATATACAATGCATGCTCAACGGCCTCGGTCAGGCCCTTTTGGAAAGGCAAGGTCAGGCTGAATTAGGTTTACACCAAAATGGCTTCCTCATATATTCCAATATATCCTATTACTTGCCATTTTTATTTGACAAAAGAGTTTACCTGATTAGGTCAGGCCCACCAGGATACTCTCCCTTTTGATTAGCCCAGAGTCAACTAGTTAGGGATGATGGGGACCAGGGCATGCTGCCCCCAAAATATCTCACAATGGCATATTGATTATTTTGAATTAAGGTTACTTGAATAGCAGCCAATGCAAGAAGGGCACTTTGACCCTCACTGTTCCCCTGAAAGGAAATAAATCTCCCATGTGAAGGTGCACTGGAGGTAGAGAGGCATTCTTATCACCAGAGATGGGGAATTCAGAGCTGAGAAGCCCCTATAAACAAACCTTATAACTTCTTTACTAATTTACTACCCCAAGCCCAACTCTGCTTCAATTTCTCACTAATTAAGCACCCAAGCCTAAGTTTCTTTGTCCTGTCAATTACTCACAAATTTATTGTTCCTTTGTCTAAAATATAAAAAAGCCACTCGCTGGGGTCATTTCTTCAGGTCTCATTTCTACAACTCTTCCGTACGTACAAATTAAATTTGTTTTGTTAATCTGTCTTGTGTCAATTTAATTATTAGATCAGCTAAAAGAACTCAAGATGGGTGAGGGGAGAATTTCCCCCTCCTCAACAGTTGGCATGGCCAGCAGGATTCTGGCTGGACTCTGCTCAACCCAAGGCTTCGGCAGCTAAGAGGTTCTGGACCCTGGGACAAAAGCTGGCAGAAGGTAAGATTTCTTACCACGTCAGCCTTCCGGAATCTCTGCCTGCAGGGTCTGGTAGAATTAAGTGGAGAGAGTCCTTTTTTTCTCTAAATTTAAGTTAGCAGGAGAAAATACTTGTGGAACTTGTTTCTTCAGCCTAGTGACTCCGGTATTTGGCAGATGACAACTCTCGGTTGTTATGGATCCTTTCCTCTCAGAGATGGTCATTGGTTTTCTTTGTCCCTGTCTGCTGTGTCATTTGTCATAAGGAGGACAGACCAAAGGGCAAAATGCAGGCAGAGGCCCTTTCTAAGTCTGCTGCTGTTCAAGCCAGCCTCATAGACAGATGAGTTAATAGTTCTCACCAGACCAGCATCTGTTAAGACAAACTTTGCTTTGGGTCCTTTGCACAAAAACCAGAGGAGGTTTTCCCTTTGTCTTGTTCTGTGTCCTGAGAGGTTGGCTTTGTGACCGGTGGGAGTATTCAGTGTGGGCTCCGCCATAGGGAAGATGCATTTACCAGGGTGCATCTGGTGGCCGGTCTCATAGACTGGGATTCCAAGACACAAAGTCACAAGCAACACTCTTTTTGTCTGGCAGTGCCAGCTCTCAGGGGGAATTTGTCATAAAGAGTCCCAGTCCGTAAGGAGTCTTTGTCCTCTCAACCCTTGTTGCTTGTTAGTGCTGGAAAAGTTCCATTCCAGTAGCGTCTGCCTGGTGACTGGAGGCGTCCTACCTTCCTGTGGGAGACCAGAGACACTGTTTTTGCTACACCATTCTTATCGCCTATGCAATGAAGGCCTTTGCTTTCTGAGACTACTTTTGGGGGTAAACTTTTGGATCATGGGAGCTACATGATCTGTACCCTCTCCAGGGAGCCCCTTGCATCCGTGGTAATGATTTATTCTAACTGGAAAGTTCTCTCTGGGTCTTTCCATAAAAAGACTTATTGGATTGAGTCACTATTGGAAGAAATGTACTAATGGGGATCCTACTTGTCAATGGCCAGATGATGGATCTTTTAAATGGGAAAAACTTCTGTATTAGAAAAATTTTTTAGAGAGCTTTCTTCCCAGGCAGCTGCCTTATTGGTACTTATGGGAACATCAAATTGAAAGGAGAACACGAAAAAGTATAATGGCTAGCCTTAGGGAATCCCTCAATAAGATGAAAGAACAGAAGTCAGACTTAGAACAAAAATTAAAAATCAAATCTGATGTAAATCCCCTTTCTCCTCTTTCGTATACTCCACCTTATCCCCATCTCCTGTTCTTGACCCTCCAGAAGATCTTTTGGATCTCTGGGCCCCTGGTCTAAACCACCCCTATTTCCTCAAACCCAGTTCAAAACCCAGCTCCATATCCTCAGCCAAATCTCTTAAATTCTAAAAATCCCCCAGCTTCACGAGAAACCCCCTTACACCTCCAGCTGTCTATTTTAACTTCCTTCTCTTTACAAGACCTACAGAGGGCATTCTGGCTTGGCCTCCAAGCCAGAGACATACAGGTTGCTTGTGTAAATGTTGAAAATCAGGAAATGAATATATCAGAAGCACCCAAGGCTCGTTTTGCAGTCCCTTATAACTCCTCCTACCTTCCACGGTTCAGTAGATAGGCTCTGCCAACTTTAGGCATTCCTATGCAATGTCTCTTGCAAATATATCCTGGACCTCCACTGCAAAGAATTCATGTGCCCTGGACAGCAACCTATCTTTTAAACTATAAAGCCCTCTTATCTTCACTTTCAGAAGACCCACCAAATTCAGAGAGGAATTAGAAAGATTAGCGGCTCATCACAATACCACCCACAGGGACATAGATTGGCTTTAAGGGGCATGCTTCCAAGCCACAATTGTACTGCAGTTATCAGACAGGTCAGAAAATCCCCTGAAGGAAACACTCTCACAGAGGAAACAGAGGCTGGAACCTCTCCCAGGCCCTCCTGCCAAGGGAATGGCTCAACTGGAGGCTGATATTCAAGGGTTAACAGGAGCGAGCCTGGAGGCCTTTCCCCCTAGAGGGCATTGGTCTAAGGTTGAATTGTGCACTCAGAAGGAAGGAGAGCATCCGAAAGCTATTGTTGAACATTTTGTACAAACTTTTCAGAGGCACACTGCCCTGAACCAGGAAGCCCCAAAGCACAGGAAACGCTTAATACCTTCTCTAGTGGAAAATTTTTCTCTCTGATATTAAAAAAAAACAAATTCAGAATAGTGTGGTTGGTTGGTCCGGGCAACCGCTAAGCATAATAATGGAGGCCGTGAGTCAATTCTTTCAAAATAGCTTTCAGGAATGAAGGAGGAAAAAAAAAGAGCTAGAAGCAACAATTCTTTCTTTGCCCCAAAACCAAGCACCAAATCTCCTACCGTCCTTACTGGAGATGAAGCTGGGTACCTGAGGGTTACTGTAGATATTCAATAAGAACATGATTGCCTTTTGACTTTGTTCCCAACACAGATGTGGATGGATCTTGACAATTTGCTGTTTTCTTGTTTAACTTGAAGAGTGACTCAGGGGTCTCAAGGATTTGTGAGTTCGTTTTACTGAAAAAAAAAAAAGAATGCCTATGGGGAAGTTGTGATCACTGGATGGCCGGCCCCCAGCAGCCGTTGAAGCCCAGAAGTCAGATTGCCCAGGGACTTATTGGGAGTGACCCTTTTGTTTCTCCTAAGCTCCTCCTGCTGAGCCCCTTAACTCTATAAAACCTGCTTTCTTCTCCTGTGAAGGCAGATTTGGGTGAACCCATGCTCCCACCTTCTCATCCTGGCCAATTCAAATAAACCTTTCTCCATCTCCAAGCACCAATGTCTCAGTGTTTGGCTTACTGCACATTGGGCACACAAACTTGAGATTAAGAGGTTCACTATCAATTTTGGCAAGCCAGCCAGGAGTCTTATGGCTGTGGCTGGATGGCCCCAGGAAGGGTTTGAGTGTTCGGTGGTCCCCAGAAGCTGCCTGGGCATCTTAGCCCAAAGTACTTCCCCTTCCACTCCCCCCTTCCCACTGGCATTAGCTGCCCTTGGTGCAACACTTGCTTGGGGTGGAGAAATGCGTTGGCCCTTGGTCTACTTTTTGTCCTTGCATGGATGTGTTTGTCTTGTAGGTGAGTAGATTCAGTTTTGCTTTGCTGGGTGAATTGCCATGACACTCAAGGTTGCCAGTTCCCTGTCTCTTTATTTGCATTTTTTGTGATTGAAAGGAGGGACCCTCAGTTGGGAGAGATCCAGGGGATTGTTGGACTTCACCTTTTGTTTTTGTCCTGCAGGAGTTGGATTTTGTCTTTGCATGAGCGTGTTTTTCTTGTGTGTGAATCAGAAGCTTCTTTAAGTTTGTTGGTCTGATTGAAACGGGCGTGTCCTCAGAGTTATCAGTAGCAGAAGTCACACAGAGGGGAAGGCAATGTGGCCAGTATATACAGGCTTTTAAGCCAGGGATGGTGCTAGCTGCAAATAGTAAGCCAGCCACTCATTAACCGGTCTAAATTAAGAGTGGTCCAACAAGGCCCTGAGGCAAACCCCTCTACCTTTTTTCTCGGAAGCTACAGGACTGCCTTCGATGATGTACAAATTGGTACCCTGAGGCCCAGGGCTGTACAGTGGCTCTTAATACCTATCTCATATCTCAAAGTGCTCCAGACATCTGGAGGAGACTTCAAAAGTTGGCCGTATATCCTGATACTAATTCTGCATAGCTAGTAGAGGCTGCTTTCAGGGTGTTCAAGAACCAGAAGGAAGCTGAAGAAAAGAAGGAGGATAAACAGATGCAGAGACAGGCTGCTTGTAGTAGCCCTCCAGAGTGCTCAAGGTAACCCAAGGGAGAGGAAGAAGACGCCATGGGTGAGTGATCCTGGCCCCCACTGAGGGACCACAGGCCACCAACAAAGTTAGGAGCTAATTCAATGTGCATACTGCTGGCAGGAAGGGCCTTGGCAGTGGGATTGTCTGAACTGTCCCCAGAGAGGGAGAGGATTGAAGTGGACTGGATCATGCCAACCTCCCTTGACTACAGATGAGATGTGATGGGGCCATGGGCTCCCTAGCTGGCTCTAGGAGCCCTGGGTGACCTTGGCAGTAGGAGGACAGCGTGTTGCAATACTGGAGCCACATTCTCAGTCTCGAACATCCAGAAGGCAAAAGCGTGACATAAAAAGGGTATCAGGAAAAGGAGAGACTAAAAGGTTTCTGGAGCCCTTGGCCTAGGAAATAGGATCCAAAATGCTGAATCATTCTTTTCTATATATACCAGAATGCTCTGCTCCCCTTCTAGGGAGGGACATACTACTGAAGTTAGAGGCCTCAATAAGCTGGGAACAAGATAAAAGAGAGATCCAAGTTCCTAAGAGTTGGGAAGTTGAGTTCATGGCCCTATTACAGGATACACTAGCACCTGAGAAGTAAGAGATTCCCCTAAATGTATTAAGACGAATTAACTCGGAAGCATGGGCACTAGGACAGGTGGGAGGAGCAGCCAGTGCCATGCTAGTAAAGGTAAAATTGAAGCAGGTAGATCGCTGGCCCTGGGTGAAACAATAACCTTTGGAAGCCAGAAGCCATAAAAGGAATCCTTTTTGTAATCAATAGGCTTTTAGAACAGGGATTGATCAGACCATGGAGATTCCCATGAACGCTACCATTTTACCCGAAAAGTCTGGGAACGGGGAAATAGAGATTTGTTCAATACCCTAGGGCTGTCAGTGCTATACAGTCTGGATTCAAAAGATGCTTTAGGATCCTCATCCTCCCCCAGGTGAGGTCTGATCACCCTGCCCTGCCTTCAGAGGAATCCTGTTAGGTTTGTGAGCTGTTGTGATTTGTAAGAAATATCATCATTTCACTTCAAGCACAGAGCTCCTAAAACCCTTGTAATTTCTGATATAAAAGCCACAGGGGCATCTTTTGTTATAATAATTACTTTTGCCCTCAGTTCCTAAAATAACTCCAGGGCAATAAAGGTGAAATGGGTATCTTTTGTTATTCCTAACGAGCCCCTTTCAACCACACCTGAATTTATGCAAATAAGGTGACTTTTTGGAAAGCCCCTAAAGGTGGGGGCTGGTTGCCAGGGGAACCAACTGTGTGATTAGAGGGTTGGAATTTTCAGCACCATCCTGCTCCCCACACCTCTGAGATGGGGAGAGGGGCTGAAGATTGAGTTCAATATGGGGTTCAGAGTTGGTGAACACATGGAGGTTCAGGGAGACTGGCACACTGACAGAGAGCCTGGGAGCTCCATGTCCCTCTCCCACATATCCCGCTCTAAGCACCTCTTCCATCTGAATCTTAAGTAAAATGGGTTCTTTTCCTTTTTTTTTTTTTTTGAGGAAGCTTAGCCCTGAGATAACATCCGTGCCCATCATCCCCTACTTTATACATGGGATGCCTGCCACAGCATGACTTGATAAGTGGTGCGTAGGTCTGCACCTGGGATCTGAAACAGCAAACCCCGGGCTGCCGAAGCAGAACATGCAAACACAGCCGCTGCACCATCAGGCTGGCCTCAGTAAAATGTTTTAATTCCACCCAATGAAGAGAGTTGTAGGAACCTCTGGTCTGTGTCCAGTTGGTCAGAAGCACAGATGACCACCTAGATTTCAATTTGTTACCAAAAGTCCTGTCTCCAAACTCAGTGCCAATCCAAATAACAAGAACAGAGTTTTGGGTGAAAAGAAAAAAAAAATCAGCTTTCATTTTCTTTGCCAGACAAAGTGACCATGCAGCAGGCTAGCGCCTTAAGAACTACTGGCTCCCCATTAAGCAGTGGGTAAAGGGTTCTGAAGGTTTGCTGTTTGTAGGCAGGGAAGCCTGTGACCTTGCTGGTCAGCATTTTCCCACCAGACTGTGTTTGGCCTTGTGAGGCTGTTTGCAGGGTGGGGGGTGGCAAGATAAGCATATCTGCAGGTGGGTGTCCTTGGTTGTCTGTCTCTGTGGTGGATGGTGGATTCTGACACCAGGAAGCTGAGGAGCTGGAGCCCAGGAAGCTTCAGCTTCTTGATATTGTCTGGACATCAGTTTCCCTGTAATAAACTTCAAGGACCCATGATCAGCCACAACTTCAGTGTGAGGCCATCTGGGCTTTAGCAATTTGTTACTTCTATTTGGTTGTGAAGCTGGGGGAGTCAAAGGTGAAAGAAACAGATATTTACATATGAGTGTAACTAAAGAAGCAGGCAAAGGGGATGAGTGTTTTTGGTTTTAACCCCATATATGCTGGGTTTAATGTAGGGGAACCAATATCAGGGCCAATATTAATTAAAAGCCTATAACAAAGTGGCATCTAAAATGGGAGGCAAAGGGTAATCTTGTAGTATCTGATGCTATCTCCAGGTAGATAGTGTCAGAATTAAGTTAAATGTGTTAAACTTCTTGGCCAGTAAGGGATATAAAGTGTCTAAAGGGAAGGCACAAATATCTAAAAAGACTGTCAAGTATTTGGGGTTTATCATTTCAAAAGGGCAACACAGCCTTCCTCAAGAGAGAGGTTGTAATAAAACTCATGGGCAGCTACGAGGATTCTTGAGGATGGCTGGCTCTTACCACATTTGGATCCCTAACTTTGGGTTGATTGCTAAGCCTCTCTGTGATAAACTACAGGGGCCAGAAATGGACCCCTGTGGGTGGGAAGCTATGTGATCAAGATTTCAATAAGCTTAAAAACTTCTGGCCTTACCTGAAGCCCTTCTGGGACTCACATCCGTGAGAGCATCACTATGGGGGGGATGCCACCTTGCAGTGGATCCAAGTTATTTAATTGATCCAAATGTGCAACAGATGATTCAGAAAGTTACCCAACAATGTATTATCTGTACCAAAACAATCCCAGTATGGGGCTGCCTTCCTTGAACAAGAAGGGTCAACATTGTGGAGTGGCCCCCTGTGAGGACTGGCAAGTGGACTTTACTATGATGAATGTCAAATAAAGAGAAGACAATTGCCAAAATTTGTCAGGAAATTAATTTACCGCGGGACAAGATGTTACCGTCTGAAATAGAAGTCAGGCAGCACTTACAATTTTTAAATGAAGTTCTAACTTCTGTTCATGAGTTTGCCTCTCACAGGTCCCTGTTCCCATCAGACATTCCACTCCACCACATCAAGGCAGGTAACCATGTTCTCCTTAAGTCTTGGATGGAGCATGGACCAGAGGATCAACTAACCCCCAAGTGGACCAGGCCTTATGAAGTCCTCCTGACCCCCAGGACCAGAACACTCAGAAGCTGAAAAGAAAGAAACTGGTCTTGTGAGCTGCTGAAGACCTTAAGCTGTTGTTCTGGGTTAAGACAGCCGACAGTAGTCATATAAGTAAAATGAATTGGGTTCTTGCATTCGGGGTTCTGGAAACTTGGGTTAATCAAATATGGAATAAGGTGCTTTTCTAAGACTAGATAGAGGCACTCAAATAATGATAATGCAAAATATAACCCAGTACTTGAGAGTATTTTCAATCTCAGGTTGAAAAATTTCCTTCCTCAGTTTCCCCATCTTCACCTCCTTTCAACAGGAAGTATCCAGAATGATTGATGCCCTACTTCCTACAAGAATGAGGAAGGGAAAGACAATGGGAATTGAAGCCAAGTAACTGAGCGTTACTATAGATAATCAATAAGAACACAGATTGCCTTTCGACCTTGTTCCCAACACAAACATAGATGAATCTTGTCAATTTGCTGTTTTCTTGTCTATTTTGAGGAGCAACTCAAGAGTCTTAAGGATTTGTGAGCTTGTTTTGCAGAAAAAAAGAGAATGCCCTTGGGGAGGTTGCGGTCACTGGATGGCCAGCCCCCAGCAGCTATTGAAGTCCAGAAGTCAGATTTCCCAGGGGCTTATCAGAAGTGACCCCTTTGTTTCTCCAAAGCTCCTCCTGTCAAGCCCCTTAGCTCTATAATACCCCCTGTTTTCTGGTCTTGTGAAGGCAGATTTAAGCAAACCCATGCTCCCATCTTCTCGTCTTGGCCAATTCAAATAAACCTTTCTCCATCTCCAAGCACCGGTATCTCAATGTTTGGTTGATTGCATATGGGGCACACAAACTTGAGATTAAGAGGTTTGGTGTCAGAATGAACAAATTAATGAATGAATTTGCTAAACTCCTTCCGTGTCATCAGGACCAAATAGCCTTGTTTTTTCTCCCCAAAGCCCCAGTACATGGTTGTCTATCCTAGTTGTAAGTCCTTCTAGTTCTTCTCTGTGAGCTGCTGCCACAGCATGGCAACTGACAGACAGGTGGTGTGGTTCCATGACTAAGAAATTAACCTAGGCCGCCGAAGCAGTGAGTGCTGAATCTTAACCACTCAGTCATCAGGGCTGGCTCTTGTTTGTTTTTTAATAAAGTCCAAAGTGCTACCTCTCTCCTCCCTTCATCCCTATAAGACACTCTGGTTTGATGGCAAGGAAAAAAACCGTGGGAAGAAGATAAGTGAATTACATCAGGATCTGAAAGGAAACAGATAATGCTAGTGATTGTTCTTTTCGGCTTGCAACAGGCAGGATAAAAATATACATTTAGAGAAGAGGAAATTCAAAACAGACAGAGGGAAGCATGTTCAAGATTTTGAAAAATGGCATGTTTAGAACCTGCTTACTCAGAGGCAACTGGGCTATGACCCTAGGCAAATTGGGTTTCGTTTTGCTGTTTTTGTTTGAATGAGATGAAATTTTCTAAGTCCACCCCTTCCTGCCTATTTCATTGCAGCATAAATCATTTTTCAAGGGGTGAGGTTTGGGTTAAGGGTGAGGCTTTCCCCTTCATTGTAACACTTCATTTTAAGTGTTAACAGCGGGGAGGGCTGTCTTTCTTCTCTAGACCCTGCCCCCTACCAATCCCATCTTTTTGCTAAACTTTAGTTTCCAAGGCATTCATGGAACATGAAAAGCTTCAATTATAGCTTTTCACTAGACATACCATAAACAACTTAAATTTATCTTGGCTTTTTAAAAAAAAAAAAATGTAGCTGCTTTCATCTAAAAGAAAAAGTAGTAAATACACAAAGGGCTATTTTGCGTGTTTCAGGAAAATGACTTCCCTCGCCCATGGTAACTTGCGCCCGGAGGAACTCAAAGTCCTTTAACTATCATGTGACCTGGATGGTTGCTTCTCTAGATGACGAGATGGGGTCTGCAAATTGTGCTTTCAAACACTCCAGGGATTCAGAGGCCAACACTTTGCAAAGAAAACCCTGGGCCTAATGGTGGTGCCTGGTTAAACTTCAGGCCAGACAGATAGGGAATAAAATGGGAACCCGAGGGGTAAAAATTAAGTGTTTGGCTACCGTGGAGCTAGCCAGCTGGGCAAAATAGAGGAAGAAGACACACGAGGAATTTCAGATAGCCCACTCCCTTCAAACTTCTGCCTCAGTGTGTCCCAATGGCCTACCTGCTGTGTTCCAGCCCTGGAAAATGCAACTGCCTCCTGTTCCTAAAGGGGAAAAGAATCAGCCCTTTCAGTCTTTCTTATCTTGCTTGCAGGGTGCGCTTAATGGCTAGTTCATGAGGCATGGTCCTTGTCTCCTTGATAGGACAAAGGTTTGTGTTGTAGATACATTAGATACTAGATAGCTAATAGTGTCACTGACTAATTGCCCCAAGGAACTCAAGGAAGGTTTCAGAACCATTTAGCTGTTTCTCCAAATTGGGATTTTTTAATTTGTATGTTAAGAGGTGCAGTCACCAACCACTGTGAACCAGACCAAGCCCCACTGCAAGAGTCTCGCCTACGCAGATGAGCGAATGAGCCTGTGCAAGCGAATACCCACCTCTCCGTTTTGAATGTTCCTTCCCCATCCAAAATAAAAGGCCCCTGCTATTCCCTGCTGGGACAGCCGTGGCTTTCAAAATGATTCCATGTGGTCTCCTATTTGCTGCAAATAAGCCCTACTTTGTGTGATAACTATATCTGGTGGAGAGTCTGATTTTAACTCTCTAGGAAGGGAACCCACTCTGATTTGGTAACAATATATGAGATAAATACTCAGGCTCCAGGTCTCTAATGTATTCCCAGAGTGACTGGAAAAGGGTTCAGAAAAGTTTCTTCAACTGGCTTCTGGTGCTAAAGAAAGGTTTTCCTAATGGGGCCCACGCTAACGCTCAAATGTCGTTGGGACCATGCAGGGAACAAATGAGAGAATAAGTGAGGGAGATCGTGACAAATGACAAAGTCCATTCCCTGAAGACGGGCATTCAGGGAGGTTTTTTGTTTGTGTTTTTAATCATTGACCAAACCAGACACAGCTGTAGGGTGTCTTTGGTTACCAGGCCAAGAGCCTGCAACACTCTGCCTGGTGGTCTTCTGGACAGGTTGAAGGTGTTGTGTTCCCCGACATGGCCCTGGGGGGACATCAGACAAGTCCTAGATCCACCCTCCACCCCAGGCCAGCCCTAACCACTTGGTGGCTTTGGACAGTTACTTTCCCCTCTCTGAGCCTCAGTCTTTTCACGTGTAAAATGGAGAGAATACCCACCTCATAACCCCAGTGTGTGAGGATTAGCTGAGATTCCGGATTGAGAGCATTTGCCCCTGCAGCTGGCACACATTTAGAACTGGTGGTGAACCTAAAAGCTATGCTCACACACCAAGGCCCCAGTACAAAGCAACTCCAGGCATCCAGCTGGGTCTTGTCTAACATCTCAGAGCCTCAGCTTGCACACCTGTCTGGCTCCTCGCCTCCTGATGCATTTCTGGGTCTCTGCCATTTCACTCCCATTTTCCTCCCCTTCCTGGGGCCATGCTTGCTCCTGGAGCCCAGTTGCAGATTCAGCTTCTCTGGCTTGACTCTGGGGCCTCCTTCCTGGAAGAAGGTTCGCATCTGGCCTCCATTTCTCTCTGGAGGCACCTGAGCCATCCGTTCAAGAGGTACCTAGACTAGAATTATTTGCGCCGCCTCCAGTCTAGGTTCTGAGGTGCCCAGGTTACATCGCCATCAGTGAGGGAGAGGATTGTGAGATGGAGAACTGCGGGAAGAGAGGCTCTGCTCACACAGCCCTTCTTAGGGGCACAGCAGTGGCCCAATTCTCTAGGGTTCAGAGTCTTTACAAGATGCTCTTTCCTTGCTCCTCTGTTTTTCCCTGATCAAATCCTACCCATGCCATCAGTCTCAGCATAAATATCCCTTTCTTAGAGAAGCGGTTATGGACTGAATGTTTGTGTGCCCCTCAAATTCATATCTTGAAGCCCTGACTCCCAGTATGATATTATTTGGAGGTGGCATCTTTGGAGGTAATCAGGTTTAGATGTGGTCCCTCATAATGAGATTAGTGCCCTTACAAGAAGAGGAAGAAACCAGAGTCCCTTCTCCCTCTGCCATGTGAAGACACAAGAAGGCAGCTGTCTGTAAGCCAGGAAGAGGGTCCTCACCAGACACGGAACCGAATGCACCAGTGCCTTGATCTTGGACTTCCCCACCTCTGGAACTGTGAGAAATAAATGTTTGTTGTTGAAGCCACCCAGTCTATGATATGTTGTTATAGAAGCCTGAACTAAGACAGAAGCCTATCTTGACTGACGAATCTAATTATAAATTAGACCCCCTTCCATTATATTCTCTCAGGAAAAATTCTATAATATGTTTCTCTCATTGCATTTATTATAGTTTTACTTAAATAAATTATATACTTGAGTGATGATTTGTTCAATGTTTTATTTCCCCTATATTTATTAGGAGAATTTATTATTATTTATTAGTTTATACAAGAAACTCCAAATGACATAAGAGAAGTTTATTTCTCTCTCACATAAAGCTTAGAGTTGGTATAGTGGCTCTGTTCCACAGGGTCACTTGTTTTCCATCCCTAGGGTATTGTCTCATTTATATGGTCCAGATAGTTCATAGAAATATCCTTATTCCTACCAGGGGAAGAGATGGAAAGGGAAGAGGGAGTCACACTTTCTCTTTAAGGGCTGGAGCCAAAAGTTGCACGTATCACTTCCACTCAAATCCCATTGGCCAGAACCTGGTCACATGACTGAATGCAGCTACAACGTAGGCCGGGAAGTGCAATCTTTATTCTGGGCATCTGTTTACCCAGCATCAAGGATTCTATTGCCAGGGCAGAAGGACACGTGAATGCTGGAGAACAATTAGCCCAATCTACCCCCACCCTCTTGGACTATAGGAGACATGACTGCAGGGAGCAAATTTCTTTCTGTCAAGACCTTGTACTCAGTGTCAAGTCTAGAGCTCTGTCTAGGTGAGGGATAGGTTAGATGGCAGAGTGGAGATTTGGAGAAATAGACAGGCTTGGGATACGAGTTAGGGGTGGGACAAACAGGGCTTGCCCATAGGGATACGCACGGGCATCTGTGGGGGATCAGCATAAGCGCTCTTCACTCAAATGTGAGTTTTCTTCTTGAATTATTATTTACCCTTTCAAGCATTTATTCCTTAACTACCCAACTAAGTTCTAAGCTATCCAAGCTGGGAATCCAGGTCGACTATAAACACGGGTTCAAATCATGTTTCTACCACTTAATTAGCTGTAAGAACTTGAGCCTCAGTCTTCTCATCTGTAAATTGAGGATTAAAATACCACATCATGGGATGGAATGGGCTAATGTATGTAAATGCTTTGCACCATGCCTGATGTATATTGAGTACCAATAAATCAATTGTGGCTCTTATACTCCCAAACTAGAACCTGGCCCAGGGAGTATCAATCACTATTTGTTAGTGGATAGGTACACAAATAGAACAATATCTATGCTCAGAAAAAAACCCACGCGACGTTTCTAAAGAACAACTGGTGTCTGTTGGATCTCTACCCAGCTTCTGGCTTATAGTGATGGCTTCTCCACTTTTCGTTCAGAGGCTCAGCACCCACACCCAGTTCAAATGTCACCTCTTCTGTGAAGACATCCCTGACCCTCTTCCTCCCCCTCACTTCCTGCCCAGGAAGGCCTGGAAGAATGAGTCACTTCCTCTGGACTCTTGCTGCTCCCTGTCCATTTCTGTTTGGACTTTAACCCTGCTGGTAACAGGGGGAGGTCTTGGGCTGGTTCCATTTGGTATCACCCAAGCGCAAGCCTATGAGACTTTTCCTTCCACTCCTTAACTGCTGAGAGCCCTAGGCCGTTAAAAGACGGTTGTCTATACAAGATTAGCCAGAATGTGATTGAGCAAAGTCTTGAGGGCACACATAGGCGCCACATTTGCTGATTACAGAGGACAACATGCTGGTTGCTGTTGAGAAGGTCAGATGCCAAGGAGAAGGACAAATGGTGTAGCTCCCCAGCACAGGCAATCTGTTGCTCAGAGATATAGAAAGGGCACAGGCTACAGATGCTACTCAAGTTTCCAGGAAATCCCCTGGTTCCGATGTTTGCTGGAATGGAGACCAGCTGGTTCTATGAATTCTGATTCTGCATGGATCCTCTCTGCATGGTTCCTCCAGGCTGGAACCTTTCATCTTGGGCTCCACGGGCCGTATTGACATCCCCCCTTCAGGGTGCCTCCAGAGACTCATTTCTAGTTTTGGACGAGGAGGGGGAAGCTTTACCCTGTCTCACTTTGTAATTTCTAAACCCCAGTCTCCTTAAGGACAGGCTTTTGACAAAGTACTCAAAAGCTTTTTCTCTGAGTCTTCGGTATCAGCCCTTTGCTGAGGCACAGATGCAGCACTGTGTGATTATCTGAAGGAAAAAACATCACGAGGCAGCAAGAAGCATGAAGGGGTGCTAGAGGGGGAACATTCGTTCAGATCCAAGAATCTTCCACCACATCACACTATCTTGTAGTCGTCCGTGCTCCTCTCCCTCCTTAGACTGAGAACTCCTGGCAGGCCAGAACTATTCATTACTGTTTTTGCATTCAAGGCCTGCATTTGGCCACCTTTTTGGTAAATATTTATTAAATGAATGGCCATAAGTGTGTATGAGAATTCTTTTTTGAAAATGATCGTAACTTACATTTGTAAGCACTTCACAGATTTCTCTCCATTACTCTATTTAATCCTCAAAACAATTTCACTACGGCAGGACAGGCATTATTATTTCTTACTTCATGGAGACTGGAGATTTAAGAGACTTGTCTTAGGTCCCCTTGCTGGCTAAAAGCAGGGCTGAGACTGGGACCAAGGCCTACTTGCTTCAAGGCCCATGTTCTTTCCATCAGGAGGGAGAGCAGGAAAGCGAGAGGGGAAGGGTGTATGCTGTTGGCGGAACCCTGGCTCTCCTGTTAGCGTGCCCAGCTGTCTTTTTAGGTAAAACTCTTTATTTCAGGGTCATATTAAAGTCTGGAGTTGGAGAACAATCTGGAAAAGGAGGCTAATGCTGGATAATGCATCACTTGGTCACAGTGGCTCATAGGAGCCTTCACCACTTTAGCATGAAACAGCAGTTCTCCAACGTTTTGGTCCCCTTTATGTTCTTAAAAATTATTAAGGATCTAAAAGAGCTTTAGTTTATATGGTTGGTGCTTATTGATATTTGCAATAATTGAAATTAAAACTGCAGAATAAAAAACTGTTTTTTTATTTGAAAATATTTAGTATAAAGATCATTTTACATTTTTATATCTAAGGTGCTTTTGTTGGTATTGTTAATTGTTGTTTTTTGTTTTTAATTTGCCTCCAATAAACAACATCATCTGCCCATCTCTGCATGGAAAGTGGGTCCCAAGTGAAGGGGCCCAGCACCCACTTTGGGAGTTGGAGGCAGACTTGGGAGGTCTTCAAGTTCAGACCTCTCCCCCACAGTGAGTGTGAATTATACTTGGTGGGCCCACACCCCCACCCAGGGTAGGTTAGATTTTGCCTAATTGGGCCACAGGCTCCTGGGAGCAGTGAAGAGCATGGAGGCACTGGGACCCTTGTCCTGGGAGTTAGAAATTTGGAAGCACCCCTGACCCCCTGGGAACATTTAGAGATGAGGAGAGGTTGATCCTCAGCCCTAGGAGAGGTGAGAGATCTGCCAGGGTCAGGGAGGCTGGGACCCTAGTTTTGGGTGGGAGTGGTTAAGAGTTGAGGAAACATTCTGAGCTCCCCGGACAAGAGCTGTAAGTTTGATAAGTGCCTGGGCTGTTTGGGGCTCCGCTGTGCCTTGAGTTATCTGACTTAATGGAACACAACTGGATTCACCCGTCTGCCTCTGCGTCCAATCTCCTCCAACAGGTTTGCCAAGTTGAAGTACATGAAGAGTGTCCAGCCTCTCACAGTTGGGTAGAGGGAAAGTGACGAGTATTTTGATAACCTCTTCAGATAATTGTGGCTATTCTTCTTTGATATCCCACAAAACTCAAGTGGAAGTTTCCTAAAGATTAGTTGCAAAGTGGAATCTGAAACCATTATCAATGAAATGCTCATACTCTGTCATATTAAAACCCACTGACTCGTCTTACACTTTGAATGAATCTCTGACCCATGCCGATTTATATGGTCACACGCTGGTCACTTGGAAACTATTAGGTTACTGAGTTATGCAGCTCCTCTAAGTGCAAGCACATTTCTTTATCCAATTTCAAAAAATCTCGTTTATTAATATTACCATCCGTATCATCACAAAAGTCTTTAAGTATTGGAAAGCTGTCAAGCTCGTAGGGACAAATGAGTTTTTTCCCAAAATTCTAATTTTCACTCAGAAGCTCCAATTTTGTCAGCAGCAACAATGACAGTCAGTTGCTTTCCTTTATGTGACAGCCTCACTTTGTTCGTTGGGTAAGAAAATGTCTACCAAATACCCAAGTCTGAGTAACTATGGTGTGTCAGTCCTTCTTTCAAGTGAAAATCATATGTCATGGGGAAAGGAAAAAAGAAGACGGTCCAGTTTGCAACTCACATAACCGCCGAAACACTTCCCTCCAGACAATCATCTTATTTTGGTATGCAGCAGCAATGCTTTATGTACAGTTCCCATTTAATCACAACATCAGTGTGAAACTGGCCAGTTTGTCTCCTGTGATTGCGTGGGGGTGAAGAATACCATGACAACCAGTATAGGCTGGAGCCATTGCCTTGACTCATTTTTGCACCATTAGTTAAAATGTCAACACGGTGAAAAGGCAAATGATATCTTAGTATTATTAAGGAAATAACTTTGACATTGAAGATCCCCTGAAAAGATCCTGGGGATCCCTGGGGGTCCATGGACCATCCTTTGAGAACTGCTGACTTCAAGCAATAACTAGCAATGGAAATTCAGAGTCTGCTGGTAGAGGAGAATAATCATTTCTCTTGCTATCAGATTTGTGTTTAGTCCCAGCCCTTCCTTGGGCTTCAGTAGTATCTTCTGTAAAAGGGAATAATAATATAATACCTTCCTGATGGAGTGGTTATGAGAAATGAGTCATGATGACGCAGTGAAAGTGCATTGTTGTGGATAAAGCTCTGGATGAATAGGAAGAATTAGACAGTTCTTTCAGGGTCTATGAGTATTCGTGGGGAAGGGAGAAGCCTGGGTCTCCGGTCATGTTGCCAGGATGGCTATCTGCTGTTCCCACGGAAGTCAAACTAGAAGGGGAAGGCGCCTTTCCCCCATGTGCCTCCTCCAGTGAGAAAGCACCTTGAAGCCTCTTTCTTCTCCCACTCCTTTGCCACCCACCCTTGAATCTCAAGTTGGCCCTTGGCTCTACCCAGCACACCAACATTTCTGTAGTCTGTTCACTCTTCCACTTTCCAAGACAATCACAGGAGAAAAACCATGGGCTCCAGGGCTAAGCGAAGAGTTCTTAAGACCTGACACCAAAAGCACAACCCATGAAAGGAAAAATTGGTAAATTGGACCTCATCAAAATTGAAAGCTTTTTCTTTGCAAAAGATCCGGTTAAGATGAAAAGACAAGCTGCACACTGGGAGAAAATATTTGCAAGTCACTTGTTGGACAAGGACCTGTATCTAGAATATATAAAGCACTTTCAAAAGTGAAAGACAAAAAATTTAGAAACTAAACCCCAAAGAATCCATAGGAAAACTATTAGAAACAATCAACAGCTACAGCAAAGTTGCAGGGTATAAAATCAACAAACATAAATCAGTAGCATTTCTATACACTAACAATGAACCAACAGAAAAAGAACTCAAGAACTCAATCCCATTCACAATCGCAATGAAAAGAATAAAATACCTTGGGATAAATTTAACCAAGGAAGTGAAAGATTTATATAATGAAAACTACAAGACTTTCTTGAAAGAAATGGACGATGACATAAAGAGATGGAAAGACATTCCACGCACATGGATTGGAAGAATAAACATAGTTAAAAATGTCCATACTACCTAAAGCAATCTACAGATTCAACGCTATCCCAATCAGAATCCCAAGGACATTCTTTACAGAAATTGAACAAAGAATCCTAAAATTCATATGGGGCAGCAAAAGACCGCGAATTGCTAAAGCAATCCTGAGTAAGAAAAACAAAGCCAGAGGCATCACAATCCCCGATTTCAAAACATAATACAAAGCTACAGTGATCAAAACAGCATGGTACTGGTACAAAAACAGGTGCACAGATCAATGGGACAGAATTGAAAGCCCAGAGATAAAACCACACATCTATGGACAGCTAATCTTCAACAAAGGAGCTGAGGGCCTACAATGGAGAAAAGAAAGTCTCTTCAACAAATGGTGCTGGGAAAACTGGACAGCCACATGTAAAAGAATGAAAATTGACCATTCTTTTTCACCATTCACCAAAATAAAGTCAAAATGGATCAAAGACCTAAAGATTAGACCTGAAACAATAAGTCTTCTAGAAGGGAGTATAGGCAGTACACTCTTTGACATCAGTTTCAAAAGAATCTTTTTAGACACTATAACCCCTCACATAAGGGAAACAATAGAAAGAATAAACAAATGGGACTTCATCAGACTAAAGAGCTTCTTCAAGGCAAGGAAAAACAGGATTGAAACAAAAAAACAGCCCACTAATTGGGAAAAAATATTTACAAGCTACTTATCTGACAAAGGATTAATCTCCATATTATACAAAGAACTCACACAGCTTAACAACAACAAAAAAAACAACCCGATCAAAAAATGGGCAGAGGACATGAACAGACATTTCTCCAAAAAAGATATACAGATGGTCAATAGACACATGAAAAGATGCTCATCATCACTAATCATCAGGGAAATGCAAATCAAAACTACACTAAGATATCAGCTTACACCCGTTAGATTGGCAAAAATATCCAAAACCAAGAGCGACAAATGTCGGAGAGGTTGTGGAGAAAAAGGAACCCTCATACACTGTTGGTGGGAATGCAAACTAGTGCAGCCACTATGGAAAACAGTATGGAGATTTCTCAAAAAGTTAAAAATAGAAATACCCTATGCCCCAGCCATCCCACTACTGGGTATCTATCCTAAGAACCTGAAATCAGCAATCCCAAGAGTCCCATGCACCCCTATGTTCATCGCAGCATTATTTACAATAGCTAAGACGTGGAACCAACCTAAATGCCCAGAAACTGATGACTGGATAAAGAAGATATGGTATATATACACAATGGAATACTACTCAGCCATACAAAAGGAACAAATTGTTCCATTCCCATCAACATGGATGGACCTTGAGGGTATTATGTTAAGTGAAATAAGCCAGACAGAGAAAGATGAACTCTATATGACTCCACCTATACGTGGAAGTTAACATATAGACAAGGGGAACCGATCAGTGGTTACCAGGGAAAAGGGGGGGGGGTGGGGGGAGGGCACAAAGGGTGAAGTGGTGTACCCACAACATGACTAACAATAATGTACAACTGAAATCTCACAACGTTGTAATCTACCATAATCTTAATAAAAAAAAAAAAAGAATAATTTGAGAAACTGTAACAGTCAACAAGACAATACAGAGACATGACAACTAAATGTAATATGTTATCCTGGACAGGATCTTGGATCAGAAAAAGGACATTAGGTAAAAACTAAGGAAATCTGAAGAAACAACAGACTTTAGCTAGCAATAATATATAAATAATGTTTCATTAATTGTAATGAACATGCTATACTAAGGTCAGATGTCAATAATAGGGGAAACTTCGATATATATGGGAATTCACTATACTATCTTCACAATTTTTCTGTAAATATAAAACTGCTCTAAAAATATATTTTAAAAAAGAGATAGTAGAATGTACTTAACAATATGAAACTAATGCGTTTAGTTTTCCTTTGGCTTTTGTTTAATATACTTTGAAAGGTCTTTGAAAACATATGTATTGCTTCCATGACTAACTTCAATCATAAATATAAGTTTCTAAAGATGACAGAATACTGGAGATAATAAACAATAGCAATAATCTTTAAAAAAAAACTTGGAAACTAAAAAATTGAAAATGAGCAAAAGACGTAAATAAACATTTCATTGGAGAGGATATATACATGGCAAATGAGAATATGAGAAGGTGTTCAACATGATTACCATTAGGAAAAGACAAATTAAAACCACAATGAGATATCTTGGTTGTCATGTTGTTCCATAGTTTAGCAAGATGTTACAATTGGGGGGAAATGGGAAAAGGGTACACAGAATCTCTCTGTATTATTTCTTTCCATTGCATATGAATCTATAAGTATCTTGAAATAAAAAGTATGACAAAAATAAACAGATGATATCACAGCCCTGCTCCAAATCTCTGAGAATTTCTCATCACACTTAGAATAAATCCAAACTGCTGATCATGTCTTACAAGTCCTACAGACTCTGGTCCCTGCCTCCGATTTCATCTCCTACCACTCTCTTCCTCACTCAGTCTTTTCTTGGAACTCTGGCTTCCTAATGATTCCTTGAATAGCCAAGCTTGTTCTCACCTCAAGGCCCTTATACTTGAAGTTTCCTCTGCTGGAAACTCTCTTTGCCCAGATCTTTGCATGATTTTCCCTCATCACTCTGGTCTTGATCAAATAGCATGTCTTACTTAGAAAGGCCTTTCTTGACCATTCTATCCAAAATAAAACCCACAGTCTCGCTCTTACTTTCTGTCACAGTTATTATATATGTGTTTGCTTATTTGCATATTGCCCGTCTCCCTAACATAGGCTCTATGTGGGCGGGGGCTTTGCCTGTCATGTTCATTACTACAGCCCCACATGCATGGCATGTGGTAGATGCTCAATAAATCTTGTTGGTTGAATGAATGAATGAATGTAAAAATGGCAAGTTAACGCAGGTAAATATTTGCTTTGCCACACATCACTCTGTACTAAGCTCTCCTTACACTTCTTGCAGAGCAAATCTGTTCAGGCATGGGAAAATAATTCCAGAAATAGAATTGAGTCCCACCTCTGACACTATCCTCGCCATGTGAATTTGAGCAAACCACATCACATTTTGCATCTCTATTTCCTCATCTGAAATAAGGATCACCCTGAGGAGCCTAGGGATAATAAAATATCAACATCTCTCCCCTAAACCTGTTCCTCCTCCTGATTCCCATCTCAACACATGGTACCACCATCCACCCACGCTCCCAAGCCAGGAACCTGGATGAATCAGTCTCCGTGCCTTCCTTCTTCACTGCCCCCACACCCAAGCAGTTGCCAAGTCTTAGCTAGTCCACTCGTAAATCTCTCCCACATATCTCTTCCACCTCTCTTTCTTTCTTCTCTATTCATCATCTCTTACCTAAACCATTGCAACATCCTCCCTAATTGGTCTTCCCCATTCATTGTCCCTACCACTGACAGAATAATTTTTCTACTATGCAAATCTGATTATATCAGTACCTTACCTAAAACCTTAAATCATTCCCCATTGCTTTCCAGATAGAGCAAATTCCTTACCTTGGCACTTATCTGATCCCTACTTATCCCTTAATCCCATTGCTCATCCCTCCCCAACTCTTCCTGTAAGCTTCAGCCATATGCTGAAATAAGCCATTCTCAGTCACCTCTCCCTGACTTTGCACATGTTCTTCCATGTCTGAATGCCCCCTACACTGCCTGACATCTACAAGATTGTCAGGGTTCGGTTAAGCATCACCTGGTGGCTTCCCTGACTTACCAGTCTGTTGGGGACCCCTCTCTACACTTCCATGATAACCCATGATTAACTCTATCACAGCACAGGGCTTAGCACATAGTAGGCACTGTATAAATGTTTATCAAATGAATGACTTGTATTAGACGTTAATAAGAATGTTAAATCTGCAAATCAAATCCTGATATAAGCTATAATAAGCTATTAAGGGATTTTTTCCATTTTCTTTAGCACTAATTTGAGATAGTTATTTGTAATCTTCTGGAGATGATTTGGCTTTGGTCCTGCCCAGGGGTAAAGTAATGGACAAGCAGACCTCTGAGATCACCCATCTTCAGGGTTCCCCCAGCTCAGTGATCTTGGCTAAAGAATGAAGTCTGGATTCACAGAGACAGGGGTTTGAATCCCAGATCTGCTGCCTCGTAATTGAGTGGGACTTCTACAAAGGGTTGTCATGAGGATTCAATGAAATCATGGAGGAAAAGCACATAGAATGGTGCTCAGCACATGGTAAGTGTTCAGTTAAATATTAGTATAGCGCCATCTAGTGGTCTTGACACAAGAAAGGAAGGCAAAAAAAAAAATGACAAGGGGCAAGAGGTTGTTGGGGCTCAGCACAGGTTGCCTCAAAATATCCCACAATGGCGTAGTCATTATTTTGAATTGAAGGTAACTGAGAAGCAGCTGATGCAACCAGGGCACTTTGACCCTCTCTGTTTCCCCTGAAAGCAGGCAATCAATTTTCCGTGTGAAAGATACCCTCCCTTCACCAGGAGATAGAGACATCCTTATCACCAGAGATGGGGAATTTAGGGCCAAGAAGCCTGAAACAAACTTTGTTATGTTCTGTTTCACTATTTACTACCCCAAGCCCAAACTCTTCTTAGATTCCTCACTAATCAAGCACCCAAACCTAAATTTCTTTGCCCTATAAATCCTCACAAATTTATTGTTTCTTTGTGTAAAAAGTATAAATGCTGCCTGCTTGTCACTTCTCTGAGCATCATTTTTATTATCTCCCGTACACACATATTAAATTGCTTTTTCTCCTGTTAATCTGTTTTGTGTTCGTTTATTATTAGTCCAGCCACAAGCACTCAAGACAGGTAAAGAGGCAGTTTCCCCCTGCCTGAGAGTTTTGGTGAACCAGCCAGAAGAATCACTGGCTGGAAAACTCCTTTCTCCTTGGGACTGCTGCAGATGAAAAGATCCTGGAACGTCTGACAGAAGCCGCCAGAAGGTAAGCATTTCTAACCACATCAACCTCCCAGATCCCTGTCTGTGGGACCTGGTGGGACCAAAAGTGGTGACAGTCTTTCTTTTTCTCCCTCTCTGTCTAAATTCAGATAAGCAGGGGAAAATATTTGTGGAGCTATTTCCTTGGGCTTAGCAACTCCTGTCTTTGGTAAATGAGTACTCTTGATTTTTTTTTTCTTATTGATCCTTTCCTCCCAGAGACAGGCATTGTTTTCTTTGTCTCTGTATTTTGTGTCACTTGTCATAGAAAGGAAAATCCATAAGGTAAAATGCAGACATAGGCCCTTTATAAGCCTGCTGTTTGAGCTGGCCTCACAGATTGATGAATTCACAGTTCTCATCAGACCAGTGTCTGTTTAAACAAATCTTGCTGTGGGTCCCATATATAGTAACAGAAGGAGGTTTTTCCTTTTGTCTTATTCTATGTCCTGAGAGCTTGGCTTTGTGACCAGTGAAAATATTTTCTCTGATCTTTGCCATCCAGAGGATGCATTTACTGGGATTCATCTGGTGGCCAGTTGAATAGACTGGGGTTCCAAGATCTCTGGGCCTCTTCTCCAAACTCCCCTCCTCAAAACCCAGTTAACCCATCTCTATCACCTTAGCCAATTCTCTTGAATCCTAAAAATCCTCCAACTTCCCCAGAAAACCCTTTAAACACCCAGCTGTCTTAACTTCCCTCTTTTTAGATTTATGAAGGGCACTCCAGCCTGACCTCCAAGCGAGGGGAATACAGGTTACTTATGTAAATGCTAAAAGATAGGAAGTGAATTTAGCAGAAATGCCTGAACACTCAGCAAATCTTTCTTTGCGGTCCTTGACGACACCTTCTACTTTCGAGGGCTCCATAAACAGACCCTGCCAACTTCAGCCATTCCTAAGCAATACCCCACACAGTGTTCCTTGTGGATATATCCTGGGCCCCCACTGCAAAGAATTCGCATTCCCTGGACAGCAGCAGATCTTTTAAATTATAAAATCCTCTTACCTCCACTCTCAGAGGCTCCTATTAAATTCAGAGAGGAATGATGGATAAATGACAAGCAATCGGATATATTGGAGTACATGAGGAAGCTATTTGGTTTAAAACTAATTCGGCCTGAACTTGTTTTTCCAAAAGGGCCTGACATGGCCTGTTGAGCGTGCATTGTACATCTGCTTTAAATATTTACAATGTCCCAAAGACAAGAATGATGCCCTTAAAGAGAGAGATATGGCTTCCCCCCATATTGGCATTTCTTTAGGAATAAGCATCTCTTCCTAGAAAATAAGGATTAATTACCAACCTATTTTGTTCACCTTGTGACCACTGGCCTGCTGAGTTCACCTTGTGTCTACTGACCTGCTGTGCCAGCAAAGCAGTCTCACGACTATTGTAAAAGGAACATCCTTGCCATATGTGATGTATGCTCTTTGTTCCAAGGCAGTATATAACCACTCTGTACACTCCACTTCTTTGGAGAGCTTCCTTCCTTGGGAAAGGAAGCCCCTAGGCTATAGTCCTCAGACCTGGCTCATGATAAACTCATGCCAATTTTGATTTATAGATTAATTATAGATTATTTGCATTGATGAAAATTAGAAAGATTAACGGCTATTCCCAACCCCATTCTGGCTGCTAAGGAGTGTTCTTCCAGCCCATGATTCTACGATAGTGATGACGGCCTCCTGAAAATGGCCAGGAAATGGCTCAATTGGAGGCTGATATTCAGGGTTTAACAGGAGCGATTCCTGAGGCATTCCCTCCCAAAGTAAACTGGTTAAAGTTTGAATTAGGCACTCAGAAAGAAGGAGAACATCCAAAAGCTTTTGTTGAGCATTTTATACAAACTTTTCAAAATAGTGTAGTTGGATGGTCGGCACAATCACTAAGCGTAATAATGGAGGCCACGACTCAATTCTTGGAAAGCAGTTTGCAGGAATGCAGAAGAATGAAAAGAGTTCAAAGCTACAGTTGTTGCTTTGCAACTTGAATCTTTAAGAAAGCAAAAGCATGACTGTGAAGAGTACCTAAAACTCACTCTGAGCCCTCCTCTTTCGTCCCCAGACAGTTGCAGATATTGCAAGAAATCAGGACACTGGAAGAGAAATTGTCCTGTACTTCCGAGAAAGAGGAAAGCTTAAAAAGTAATTCCCCTAGGCCCCGGCACGCCCAGGAGGATTGTTTTTCTCCTCCCGAGGGACAATTCCCCCTAACATGATGAGGTCAGTCAATCCTCAGTTGCACCCCAGAGACTACCATTAAATTTAAAATAGGGGATCAAGGACTAGATTTCTTAGTTGACACTGGTGCAACTTTCCCCACCGTCTGCTTGGAGGATTTCTCTCTGCCACCTCTGATCGTATTCAAGCTGTCTGTGGCCAGTCTACTTTGCTGCCCATATCTCAGCCCACTCCAATACCTTTAGGCCCTGTTAACACCCATCATACTTTCTAGTCTCCAGCTGTTCATCAGCAAACCTTCTCAGTAGAGATGTATTATGTAAATTTGTAACTGTGGGCTCTCAAGGACCAGTTTAGCTGAACCCATCTTATCGACAGAGTAATTAAGAGTGGCTTTCCAGGAACCGAGGCCTCTTGTCCAGTTCAGACCAGTTGAGACCACCAATTCATCAACTGGTTCTGTGCAAATGCTCGACAGGTGACCTTTTTGGTGTCAAGGAGCTAAAAACTCTACCCTCAGATGATGATAACACCACCATTTTGCGAACATACACCCTATGAAGAGGCATCAATCTTGACGACGCTTGCGTAGATCATCAATTACCTCACTTCTCCTTGCCTCCAGTCATCTGTCTCCATATTTCACACCGCCCTGCCCTTCACCCCTAAAATTGTGCCCCAAGCCCTGGATCGGGGAGACAGATCTGAGGGCACATGCCTGGTCCCCTTGCAGATTGATCTTGCAAAATAAAGCTACATCTCTTCTCCCAAAAGATGATGCCGTAGTAATTGGCTTTTTTTATGCACATTGGGTAGGAGATCCCCCTTTGTGCAGTAACAAATTTGACGCTACTAGAAATTGTAACGAGAAGGGCATTTTTATTTCTCTGCCCTCAGACGAAGCCCCAGATTTCTTACTTTCTTTACTGGAAATTCATCCTGATTTAAATTCCTCTCAAGAGGGTGTATCTTTAAAAGATGTCCCCATTAGTCTCTAGGCCACACAGGCAAATGAAGTTGGGTTGTGACAAATAGAAATGGCAAGCAATAAGATATTGGAGTATATGACGAAGCCATGTGGTATAAACCTAATTTGGTCTGACTTGGTTTTTCCAAAAGGGCCTGACATGGTCTTTGAGCATGAATTGTATATCTGTTTTAAACATTTCCTATGGCAAGAACAAATGCCTTTAATATAAAGGTTCAACTTCCCCCCATATTAGCATTTCTTTAAGGATAAGCATCTTTTCCTAGGCTAGGAACTGATTCCTGTGCTCACCTGTGACCACCCAACTTGAGACAGCAGACTCGTCACCCTGCTGTGTCCACTCAGACAGCAGATCTACTACCTACTGTGTCCATCAATCACTGTGCTGACATAGCAGTCTCTCTACTGCTGTAAAAGGGACATTTCAATCCTGTGAAACATCCTCTTTGGGGGTATATAACCACTCTGTACACTTCACTTCTTTGGTGTCCTTCCTTCCTTCGGGAAGGAAGACCCTGGGCTATGGTCCTCACATTTTGGCTCAGAATAAACTCATCCAAATTTTCATTTATAGATTGGTTATGGATTATTTTCGTCAAAAGTTGCTACTGAGTGGAGAACCCCTATGCATCGCCTGGAAAAAAAATAAAATCTTTCCACCTGTAGGCCAATACACTCTCTCCAGAGATGCAAAATGAGGAATTATCTTCATAACAGACTCTCTCTTGCAGCAGGGTGTGCTTGTCTTTGCTTCCTCATCCTGTAACACTCCAATCTTACCAGTAAAGAAAGAAGGTAAATTTGACTCAGATGGGGACCAAAGCTATGGATTTGTACAAGACCTGAGAGCTATAAACTCTTCTGGAATTCCTCAGCACCGTGTGGTCCCCAATCCAGCTTCCATTCTCACCTCATGTCTTGCTGATACAGCCTGGTTTACAGTGATGGACCTCTTCTCAGCTTTTTTTCAATCCCGTTGCACCCTGACTCACAGTTTCTTTTTGCATTTACATTCAAAGGGAGATAGTTCACACGGACTTGCATACCTCAAGGATGTTATGAGTCTCCCTCAATATTTTCCCTAGTCCGTAAAGCCAGCTTGGATTCTGTGGTCTTTACCCAAGCAAGGCTCTAGACTTGTTCAGTATGTTGGTGACCTTTTACCTTGTAATCAAATGAAGCAGGGAGCTCTTATAGACTCCCCTCATTCTCCTGAAGGCACTACCTCAACGAGGTCATAAAGCCTCCAGATCTAAACTTCAGTGGGTGCAAACAACTGGTACCTACAGAGGACACGCTCACCCCAAAACATCCTGAGTCAACTTTGTCCATCCCTGTCCCCAAAATGAAAAAATAGTTATGTAAATTTATAGGGGCAGCTGGTTACTGTCCCCAGGGGATTCCTAATTTTGCAGCCCTTGCTAAACCTTTGTGTGTACCCCTCCCGGATCTCACCTGGAGCCTATTTTCTGGCCGTGAGAGGCATTAACCTCCTCTGAAGCCTTAAACTTAGCTCTGTCCACACCCCTGGCTCTTGGTTTACCTAATTTTGACAAACCTTTTCCTCTATACTACCATGAAAATAATGGGATTACCACAGGCTTCCTAGGGCGATCTTTTGCCTCTCAGGTACATCCTATAGCAAATTTCTCATGCCAACTAGACCCTGTGGCATCAGGTGTGCCCCCATGCTTACGTGGAGTATCCGCAGCTGCTGCTCTGACTGACTGGCCCAGTACTCTGATGTTAGGCTCTCCCATTCATCTCCGTGTTCCCCAGCCTGTGTCTGCTCTCTTACAAGATCATGGGACAAAATCGTGGCAGATCACCTATGAACAGGCTCTTTTAACTACCCTTCCGTCATCTTACATTGTTGTAGCACTTTAAATCCAGTTACTTTACGGCCCTTCCCTGATGATGGAGAGCCCCACTCCATTCCACATGATTGCCTTGCAACCATAGAAATGGTCTCAAAGCCACCAGAGGATCTCTCAGACATCCCTTTAGACAACACAGACTCACTTCTGTTTTGTGATGGCTCCTGTAAACGAAATTTCTGGGGAAACATAACTGGTTCTACCATAGTCTTCCCACATGAGAGACTGGAAGCTATTCTTTGCCCACGGTAGAATCAGCTCAAGCTGCTGAAGTCAGCTTTTACTAGAGCCTGCACCTTAGGAAAGGGAGAAACTTCCACTATTTATGAAGCCAGGTACCTGAGGGCTACTGTAGACATTCAATAAGAAAACGATTGCTTTTTGATCTTATTTCCAACACAGACATAGATGTATCTTGTCAATTTGCTGTTTTCTTGCTTATCTTGAGTGGTGACTCAGGGGTCTTAAGGGTTTGTGAGCTTGTTTTGCAGAAAAATAGAGAACACCTTCAGGGAGGGTGCGATCACTGGATGGCCGGCCCCCAGCTGCCGTTGATGCCCAGAAGTCAGATTGCCCAGGGGCTTATCAGGAGTGACCCCTTTGTTTCTCTGAAGCTCCTCCTGCTAAGCCCCTTAGCTCTGTAAAACCCCATTTTCTGCTCTTGTTAAGGAGGATCTGAGGGAACTCATGCTCCTGTCTTCTCATCTTGGCCAATTCGAATAAATCCTTTCTCCCTCTCCAATCACCGATGTCTCAGTGTTTGGCTTACTCAGATTCAGGCAGGCAAATTTGAGATTAAGAGGTTCAGAATCAGCTCCTGTAAATGAAATTTCTCGAGCAACACAATAACTGGTTATGCTGTAGTCTCCCCACATGAAAGACTGGAAGCCTATTCTTTGCCCACTGTAAAGCAGACCAAGCTGCTGAACTCATAGCTCTTACGAGAGACTGCACATTATCAAAAAAAAAAAAAACCATAAAAAAACAACCAAAATGCCACTATTTACACAGACTCCAAATATGCTTTCAGAGTCTGCTGTGCTGTGGGCAGAATTTAGAAATCCTGTGGATTCTTAACTTCTGCAGAAACTCCTATTGCTAAAGGGTATATGATTGCTGCCCTGTTACAAGGTATCCACCTCCCTCCTAAAATTGCCATTGTTCACTGTTCAGCCCAAAAAAAGGAGACTGATGCTATGTCTTTAGGAAAAGATAGGGCTGACAGAGCTGCTGAATATGCAGCTCAAAACGGACCCCTTTATCCTTTCTCGACCCAATTTTTTAAACCTGCCTTTATCCCTGATTGATATTATTAACTATTAGGCAAATGCCCCACAATCTGAAAAAGACAGATGGATACAAACTATCAGGTGGATTATACATTGGGCCAAATGAGCTTCCTGTAGTCCCTTTTCTTTGGACTTTTTGGCTTGTACTTATCTCCCACCAAAGGGACGTATGTGCAGGTGGGAGGTAGTTAAGGAACTAAAAGACAGTTGGTTTTGTCCTGGCATCCGCAAGACTTATGACCAAGTTATCTCCCAGTGCACTACTTGTAAATCTCACCAAACTTCTGGAAGAAACGAGTGTACACCAGGAAGTACTCCTGGGCCCACATTACCCTTTGTGGTGTTCCAAATGGATTTTGTAGATTTGCCCACAGATTTAGGCTGTTCTCACTGGTTATTGTCTGCATGGTTAGCGGATGGACTAAATGCTGTTCGACCAGACATGCCAGTGCCACAACAATGGTGTAGAAACTAATAACTGAGATTATTCCACGTTTTGGCATTCCTTTATGGACTGAATCAGACCAAGGAACTCATTTTACAGCAGAGAGTAACAACCTGCTTGCCAAAAATCTGGGGTACTCATTAAAATTTCATATCCCTTACCATCCTCAGTCATCAGGGCAAGTGGAATGTGATAATCTAGACATAAAAAAGACTTTAGGAAAGATCTGCCAAGAAACTGGACTTAAGTGGCCAGAAGGTTTGCCCTTGGCCCTTATAAAGATCTGCAATAATCCAAATAGGAGACACGAATTGACCCCTTTTGAAACAGTGTTTGGACACCCAGTGCCTACTAGGATCTCAAACTCTAGTCCTGGATTAAGTGAACTTTACAAGAATTTAAGTGAATAATTTGACACTATGACTAGCTATAAACAAGAACTAACCAGTATACTTGAAGCACATCACCAACAGGTAAAAGGGGCATGGCCTCCACCGACTGACAAGCCTTGCCATCCCTTTCGTCCAGAAGACTGGGTGTACATCAAGGCCTTTAGAAGAAAACGCACACTGTCACCCTGATGGGAAGGACCTTATGAGGTACTGCTAACCACCAATACTGTCATCAAAATAAAAGGAAAATCTTCCTGGATCCATGCAAATCATGCCAAAGTAGACCCAGATCGTGGTTCCCAAGACAACCAACTGGGAGACTATCCCTATAGGTGACCTTAAAGTAAGGATTTCCAGGGCCAGTTCCCAGGTGAGAAGCAGATGGCCCTGCAATGGTGACAGCTTTTCCCAAGATAGCGGATCAGGAAATTTCATTTTCACCTCTCCCCCCCACCTTTTTTAAGACTCCCTAAATACACATACATTTAAAAAAAAAAAAAAAAAGCAACACTTTCTCTTATTAATGAACATTTTCCCACATTTATTAGCCATTTATTAGAAGGTTGACTGGGAAGTGCTGGTCTCTATCTGTCCTTCTTTGCCTCTCTAAGTCTCCACCCTGGGCTCTTTTCCAACCTGTGTCTTGCTCTTATTAACCTTCTCTTTTTCAACAGGTCGGGCACAAACCAAACACTCTCTTATGCCAGTTTACCAAACCCTGGCCTCATTAACTAATCAATCTGACTGTTGGTTATGTCAACATCTAAAGAGTTCTTATGTCAACAGCAAAAGAACCTGAATGGTCTTCATTCCTGCCGGTGTGAACACCTGGTGGACTAAGCTCGGAAGATGTGTGAGCAACAGGGTGTGGTATCCACAAGATAACATCACTCTGCCTCTTCTCCTGGTGAGTCATTTGGGCCCAGGAAAAACTATAGAAGCTCAAAGACTGTCCCTTGCCCAAAGAAAGACAATAGGTGAAAATTTTTCCTTTGCATTAAAAACAGACATGACACTGGACCTTTCCTGGGTGACATACCAGGACAATATCACGATCAAACTCTGTGGTTTGATTCGACAGGTGGCATCTTCAAACCTTTCAAGGAGCTTATAAGTGACTCTAGCACTACCTTTTGGGGCACAAACATCTGCCAAATCACCAAATGTTTTGGATGACTCACAAGCCACCTCTATATAACTTGGGATATTGCAGCTGCTCCCCTGATTAAGCTCCCCAATACCAGTAAATATATATGGGTGGACCAAAAATCTGGACTTTCTTGGCCAGATGATGGAATCAAGCTTTATAGCTGCCAAAAACAGACTAGAGGCCTTCTATACCAACTATTTTGCAATGTATTCTGCTCTCACAGATTGACAGGAGCAGATGGAAAATGGAGGTGCAGAATACCCTAGACCCTGGGAATTACAGGTTCCTCTGTAACCTTGTCTGTGAAGCACAATTGGTCTTATTTTATGTGGCAACAAAGTAAATAAAGGGGCCCCACTAAAGGGTCAGGACGATGCGGACTTGGATACCTGGCTCCTTCTGTCACCAAAACCTCCACCTTAAATGCTAGACAAATTACAAATTTGGGCTCCTTTGTTCATAAAGTTGTGCCACATAAACGTGCCAGTGGAGAGATCATAGAAAATTCACTTGTGTGTCACAGCTCCAAGTTCTTTTCAGTGTTAGGGACCCTATTCCTAAGCTTTGGAGATTATAAATTAGCAAAAGTAAACTCAAATCTCTTCCTGGTAACGGAACAAGAGTTCAATACCACTATGCAAACTGTAAATATACTCCAGTTGGAAGTCAACAGCTCAGCCTATGTGGTACTCCAAAATCAACGTGCCCTGGACAGACTGATTTCTCAACAAGGAGACACTTGCGTAATCATGGGTGAAAAATGCTGCTTCAATGCAAATCAGACAGGACAAGTGGTGTCTAACTTAAATCTGTTAAGAGAAAGGACTAACATGCTCCATCACCTAAATGAAACAAAGACCTTTTACTGGACTGACCTAGTTCCAGGGTTGAGGGACTGGTCTAATGGAGTGCAGGGAAATGTGCTTCCATTCATTCTTTTCTGTTTGTTCATCCTCATTCTAATCTACGTTCTTGCTTCTCTTTGCAGATCTCTTACCACTAGGCTACTAACCCATTTTCTCTCTCCACAGCCACCAGTTCAGCTTTCAATATGTGAAACTTTTAAGGAAGTTTCAGAGAAGAAAACTGTTGGGGGGGCTGGCCCCGTGGCCGAGTGGTTAAGTTTGTGCGCTCTGCTGCAGGCGGCCCAGTGTTTCGTCAGCTCGAATCCCGGGCGTGGACATGGCACTGCTTATCAAACCACGCTGAGGCAGCATCCCACATGCCACAACTAGAAGGACCCACAACGAAGAATATACAACTATGTACTGGGGGGCTTTGGGGAGAGAAAGGAAAAAAATAAAATCTTAAAAACAACAACAACAACAACAACAAAAAAACTGTTGGGGTCCAGGGCAGGCTGCCCCCAAATATCTCACAATGCCATATTATTTTGAATTGAAGATACGTGAGAAGCAGCCAGTGCAAAAAGGGCCCTTCTATCCTTTCTGTTCCCCCCGAAAGCAGGAAATCAATCTCCCATATGAAGTGTACCCTCCCTACACCAGGAGATCGGGAGACATCCTTATCACCAGAGTTGGGAATTCAGGGCCAAGAAGCCCATATAAACAACCATGGTGCTTTTTTACAACCCCAAGTCCAAACTCTGCTTAGATTCCTCACTAATTAAGCATGCAAGCCTAAGGTTCTTTGTCTCGTCAATCCTCAAAAATGGATTGTTTCTTTGTGTAAAAAGTATAAAAGCTGCCTGCTTTGATCACTTCCCTGAGTATCATTTTTATGATCTCCCGTATGGGCATATTAAATCGGTTTTTCTCCTGTTAATTGGTCTTGCATCAGTTTTATTATTAGTCCAGCCACAAGAACTCAAGAGGGGCGAGAGGAAACTTTCCCACTCCCTAACTGGGCATCAGCGGAATGAGGATGGATGAGGAGAAGCAGATAGTGTGAGCCAGGCCAGAAGAACTGTAGCTCCTTCAATGCAGAGCAAATGAAGCAGACATAGAAAGGCGGAAAAGGAAGTGGGCAGGAAGGAGCTTGTGGAGTGCATCTCACTGTTTATAAACAAATCAGATACGGGGCCAGCCCGGTGGTGCAGCTAAGTGAGCATGTTCTGCTTTGGTGGCCTGGGGTTCGCTGGTTCAGATCCCGGGTGCAGACATGGCACCGCTTGGCAAAAGTCATGCTGTGGTAGGCATCCCACGTATAAAGTAGAGGAAGATGGGCATGAATGTTAGCTCAGGGCCAGTCTTCTTTAGCAAAAAGAGAAAGATGGGCAGTAGTTAACTCAGGGCTAATCTTCCTCAAAAAAAGAAACAAATAGGACAGCCAAGGATTAGGAGACTGGATGGATATTCCCAACCTGTGGGGAGATCTATATGCACTCAGGAATTTTCCAGGGTCAGAGAAAGAGGAGACCTAGGCATCCCTGTCAGCCTGTGGCAATCGGACCTAAAGGTCATTTTCCTGCCTTCCTTCCATCAATATGTTACAAGTACCTAGTCAATGCTGGGTGCTGGCTGTGCTGAAGGGTGAGCCCCAGGGTGAGGACTGAAAGGGAAACCCAGAAAGGTCAACCTGGGGCACTGCAAGGAGCCCTGGCTTGGGAGTTCAAGCAGCCTAGGTTCCAGTCTGGGTGAGCCAAAGCCCAGCTCTGTGACAGGGGCTCCATCATTTAACTTATCTCATCTTCCATTTTCTCATCCGTAAAATGAGGATAAATGACTTACTTCAAAAGACTTGGGGGTATTAATTGAGATAAAGACGGAAAGTATTTACTACAAACTAGACAATCTAAATTGCAGTTCCCTCCCTTTTATCCGGCTTGCTCAGTTTTCTTTTATTCTTAGCACTTAGGACCTAATATTTTACAGAATTTCCTTGTTTATTTTCTTTTCTGTCTCCCACACTAGAACACGAGCCTTATGAGAGCAGGAGTTTCCTCTCGTGTCTTTTTTGCCACTGTCATCTCAACACCCAGCAGTATCTGGTGTTATTGAATAAACGAATAAATTCTATTCATTTAATCCACTAGAATGTAAACTCCATGACAATAGGGCTGTATCAGTTATCAATTGCTGTATAACAAATCACCCCAAAACTTAGTTGTTTAAGACGACAAGAATCATGGCATCTGTGGATCAGGAATCTGGGGAAGGTTCAGGGGGGCAGTTCTGGCTCAGGGTCTCTTGTGAGGTTGTGCCGCAGATGCCAGGGGGCTGTAGTCGTCTAAAGGCTTGACCAGGGCTGGAAGATCCACTTCCAAGGTGGCTCACTCACACGGACGACATTTGCACCAAGTTATTTCCTTTCCCTGTGGGCATTTGTTGGGGCTGCATTGACTATCTTCCTGATATGGCAGCGGGCTTCCCCTAGAGCAAGCAATCCAAAAGACCACAAAGGAAGCTGAAAATGCCTTTGTGATCCATCTTATGCTACAGGGTATTAGAGTCACGTGTCATCACTCCTGCCATATTCTACTGGCCATACAATCCAATCTCGATTCAGGTAGGAGGAAACCATATAAGGGCATGAATACCAGGTGAGGATCACTGGGAGCCATCCTGAAGGCTAGCTACCACAAGGACAGTTTATTTACCCCTGTAACACCAGTGCCTGGCATGTGGTCGGCATTCAAAACGCATTTGCTGAATCTGTGAATGAAGGCACATGTTACTGTGCTGGGCATAGTACTCAGGTTCTGCCTTCAAGGAGCTGGTGTAACCACCAAAGGGGGTCTTCTACTCGCCACAAGACAAGCCAACAGTCAGGAGGCAAGGTGATAAGAGAGAAAGGGTCTTTTTATTACAGATTGCCAGCAAGGGGGAAGATGGTAGACTCGTGTCCTAAAGAACCATCTTAAAAGTGCAAAATTGTGAAGCAGTTTTATAGCACAAGCGAGCTGAAAAAGGAGGGTCTCAGGATGTTGACCATCTGGAGCTGTAGTCCTTGAGATTACAGAGCATCCCTTTCTCTCCTCACCGGCGACAGATATCAGCAGAGGTTTTTTTCCCGAATGTCATTACATCCCTGGAAAAGCTGAAAGAACCAAGTTATTGCCTTATCAGAATAGGGAGGTCTGTGTATAAGCCAAGGCTAAAAAATAGCAGAGCAAGCAGATGTGTACTTCTCTAAGCTACATGCAAACCAGAGCATTGTCAATAAGGAAGAGGGGGTATCTTGTTATAGTCTCAACGTAATTTCCCTCTATAAGATGGCTTCCCTTATGCTAACCAATGATAACCTTTGGCTGTATATTTCTTAGCTATTTAAGCGGCACTAACAATGGCATTCTAGTGGAAGAGACAGACACAGAAAGAGACGTTTATAATTCTGCGTCCCGTAGCAGAAGATGCTCTAAAAATTCTGGGAAGACGTGTTCAGTCTGCTGAAGGAGGAGATCAGGGAAATGGGTGACATGTGAGCTGAATTCCACAGGGCGAATTGAAGTAGCCAGGGGAGGAATGAAAGGAAGGATGTTCCAAGGAAGGGGGAAGAGCATGTGCAACAATCCAAAGAAAGAGCGGGAGCCATGAGCAAAGGGAGGGAGTAGTGGAGAGAGAAAGAGACATATCATCAGAGTCGTGTTTTTTCCCTTTTATATACATCAGACTACCATTAATGCGTTTGCCTGTAGTTATGATATATAGTATACTGATATGTAATATTCGTAATCTTATATATGATACGTAGTAATCATACACACAATACATACTGTTAACACAATAACAAGGGAAGAATTTAAAACAAATGCCGAGAAGGTGTGTTGTGGAGTTCCATTAGCTTGTGATTGTTTCTATTCGACAGGTGTGGAGCACCTACCAGGGACCAGGCTCTATGCTAAGTACAGGGAATATAGAGATTAATAACACAGGTGGCCTTTGTTTGTAGGCAGCTAGGGCTGTGAGGGTGTAGGGCAGAGGCACGTACACAAATTACTGGGATGTGAGTCAGAGTAATATAAGCTCCTCGAGAAAGGCACAGAGCCAGAGCTCAGAGGACCAGAGGAGGATGCTATTGCCGTCATTTGGAGGAATACCCGGCTATACACTGGGCCCGACAAAATTGAAGGGACTAACCTGATCCATCGCTAACAAGACTTTCTTCAGCACGCTTCCTGCCTGCCTTCATGCACTGCCAAGAGACGCAGACCTGCCCTGCTCACCTGCAAGCTTGGGGGAGAGATGACCTGGGGGGTGGTGTGTGGCAGGGGGAGCTACGTGGGGTCTGGACACCCCTCTACCTGCTGGTCTCCCTCAATGGTGTCAGATGTCAGCCCCCAGGCTGGGGAGGGCAGGAAGGAAAACAGGGACAGCAGGCCGCTGCGCTCCCCAAGCCCCAGCTCCCAACAGCTCAGGCTTAAATGATTGCTTCATGTTAGTTCTTCCCCGTGGGGCTTCCTCCACAGCCTTGGTCCGAAGGAAATGAAAGTGCTGCTTACATCTCCCCTGGCAGACATTGCCAAGTGTGCCGAGTGGAGGAGCAAGTAATTGCTCCATTGTAAAATAAAGGATGTTGGAGCCAGGAGGCAGCAGCGGACTTGACAGAGCAGCGAGCTCCGGAGCAAGGCGGGCTTCTGACCACCAACGGCGGGGTGCAGAGATGGCCTGGGAACAGGTCCCAAAGGAGAAGCCTGAGAAGGGGTCTGAGGGATGGACTTTCACCCCGAAGGGAAGGAACTGGCTGAGGCCACAGGGCGGTACCGGAGAGCCACACCAGAGCCTGGGTCCTGCCCGAGTCACCATCTGGTACTTTCCACCGCATCACAGACTGGCTCTAGTCGCACAAGACCCCTTTGGGAATTTGAGGAACTTAGAACTCAAAGGACAGCGGCCGGCTCTTCTGACCTTTCCTGAGCTCTCTGTTGTCCCAGGGAAGCCACACCCCAAACTCTGAGGGCCTCACTGCTCACCAGCCCATGCCACAGCCCAAGAGCATCAGTCGGCCATCAGTGCGCTCTTCTTCACACTAAGGGACATTAACTTCACACCCATCATTCTTACCCACACCACTGAGACAGTGAGAAACACCCTCTCCAGGCGGCGTGAATGAGTCAGGCCGAAGCGCCCATAGTAATAATATCCATGGAGTAGGAGTGCACGGAGGGGAATCAGATCCTGCCCATGTCCTCACCCATGGTGACAAATAAGGCTGGAACACATAGGCCAGGTTACAGCAAAGCCCAAGAGAGGAAGAAGTTGGTTCTCCAAGGAGTGTGGGTGGGACGCAGTCTGGAAAGGCTTCACGGAGGAGGCATCCTTTAAGTTGAAACTTGGGAGATGCATCTGCCAGACAGACTGGATGGGGAAGGCATCTTGGGGAAGGAAACAACTTGAACAAAGAGCAGCACCACGCACTGGCGCCTTTGAGCAGCTGTAGGCAGGTCCATGAGGCTCGAGCCTCGGGGGTCAGGGTGGAGTACAATGGGTGATAAACTGGACCGAGAGGCAGAGCCTGAGTCACAAGCACCCTGTGACCAAGCTGAAAGTGTGCATTTTGTCTTGAAGGTCCAGATTTGCAGAGTCATTGCAGGGTTCTAAACTAGAGAGTAACATTGGAGCAGGCTTTCCCTTTCAATGGCTGTGCGACCCCAGACAAGATACTTAACCTCTCTGTGCTCCAGTTTCTGTATCTGTGAAGTGGGGACAATGAAGATATCTTTTTCAGAAGATTTTTAAGGAGGTTTTTAAAGAGATTATACATGTAAAGAGCTCGGCATGGTGACTAACATACAATAAACGCTCCACAAGTCATAAACTCTTATCATTGGTACATTTGGGAAAGATCACTCTAGTTTCTAGGTGGGGAGCAAAGTCGAAGGCAACAAGAATGGATGAGGGGGAGCATGTAGGAGGCTATTGCTACTGTCCAGGTGTGAAGTGGTGATGGGCTGAACTAACACGGAGGCACTGGGGAAGGGCTGCACAGGACTGGAACAGGAGATGATGAGGACAGAGAACCTTCTAGAATGGGTGGCTCTTGGGCAGTTGGGGTGGTGAGGGAGAGATATGAATGTGGGTTTGCCCGCTAGTCACTGAGATAGAACACGCAGCTTGGAAGACCAGCAAGAGGACTGATACAATGGTTGTTGACATGTTGAGTTTGAGAACGTCGACTGTCCGGGAAGACACAGTGAGCAGTACACGATATACCCTGGTGGGAGAAGGGCCATCGGGAGAATAGAACTGAGAGTCAGCAGCACAAAGCTGGCAGCAGAAGCCATCAGAGACGGCTCAGGGACTGTGTGTAGCCTCAGAGAGAACCTTGCCAAAATATTTGGGGATGGGGGCTGAGGCCTCCCCTCACCCACAACCACAGCAGGAGGTAAAGAGACCTTTGAGGTTGTGGGCTGTATCGGCCATTATTAATGCCACGTTGTCTGTAAATTAAACCTTGTTTGCCATGCTCTAGAAGTGGTTGAAAATCAAAGCAAAGAATGAACTCTTAATGTGGTCTGTTTTCTAAATACAGATCTTCATATCTCAGGTAACAGACCCCTTTAACATTTGAAATTTGAAACAGGGCATTGCCCCATCTTACGGTTTTAATCCCATGCCTTCTGTGGTCAAGGTCATCAGAGAAGCACCTCCCTACTCTACTGAGCCGGAGCCCACCTGTCTTTCTAGATCCGAAAAAGAGGAAACTCTTGTTTCCAAAAATCCATTAAGGTGCCCAGGGTTTGACAACAAAAGAATTTTCCCCTGGATTAAGAAGAAATTCCAGAGACTTGGGCAAGAGGTAAGAGAAGCATCAGTGGGTCCCAGGAGTCTTCTGAGGCTGTGGCTGGAAATGACGCATCAGGAGACTTGGTCTTGAGTGGAGGCCCACAGGCTTGGCCAAGATCTCGGGCCCCAAGTGTGGCACACAAGAGACAGAGACCTTCTGGACTGAGATAATGGGCATCTTAGTGGTTGGGGGACTAATGACAAACAGGACCCTCTGGAAACCTGAGCATTGTGTAAGATCTCAGACCCCTGGCACATCCTGGAGGACCCGGGGAAGAGAAACTCCAAAAATGAGGCAATATGAAGTTTAAGACAAAATGAAGTTGATTTCTTAAAAATAAAGAGATGCCAGTATTCCTGGCACACCTTGACTTTCTCGCTTGGGACTCTTACCATGGTAAGTACAAAGTGCCAAATTAATAATAGCTAACATTTATTAAATGCTTATTAGTTACCAGATACTGTTCTTTAGCTCTTGGAGAATTAGCTCTTTTAAATTTAACAATATTTTTATTAGTAGGTTCCATTGTAATCATCAAGTTAGAGATTAGGAATTGGAGACATATTCTAGCTGAATGACTTGCTCAGAGTCTTGCAGCATCTAAGTGGTGGATGTAGAAGAAAAACAATAGCAAACCCAGATAACACTTGCTGTGTGAGGAGACACCATAGCATAGGCTTTACATGTATCAATTTATTTAATCCCCACAATGGCCTAATGACTTAGGTTTTATCTCCATTCCCATTTTATGGAGAAACAAATGGAGAAACAGAGATGAGATCATTTGCCCAAGTCTCCCAGCTCCTAGTTGGCAGACTTGGAGTTTGAATTGGGAAAGTCTGGCTACGGAGTGTGTGCGTCTAACCACTAAATCACGCTTCTGAGACTCCAGGACCTGAACTCTTAACCTTGCTCTGTTGGACGGCCCCTGGATATTCGCAAATGACCAAGCGGTAAAACAGGATTTTAGTAGGAATGAGAGAGTGGTTAGAACCAAAACGACTTGTGTTCCAAAAAGAAGAATCAGGCAAAGCTATGAGTTGTTGGCCTAGCTCCGGAATTTACAACTATTACTGAGCTGAAGATCAAGTCACCCACCCATAAAGATATTAGCTGACTTTCTCTCTACAATATGGACATCAATGCTGACCTGAGGATTGACAATTGAGGATAGCAACTCCTTGTAACATAGCTACCAGAGACATTAACCAACTGGAGCATGCTAAGAGGAGAAGAATGGAAAGGAGGAAAGAGACCACGTCACAGAGAAGCAATGGAAGGCATTGAGAATGTTCAACTTGGAAGAGTCTGAGGTGGAACGCAGGTGTTTTCAACAACCCCAAGGATCTGGGCTCAAACTAACCAGGAGTTATCATCAGGAGATGTGTGCATCTAACCACTAAGTGTTGCTTGACAGTTAGTTTTCAGCCACCCAGAGTCCTTTGGGCTCGTGTTTTGTCAGTTCCCATCCCATTGCAGGCTCCCCAAATACAGTGAGTGGGTTTTGTTTGAACCAACAGTAAAGACAGTTGTTGGAGTTTTTTCTTTTTTACATAACCAAAGAAATACAAGTTTGAACTCGCTACTGGGTGATATTAACAAATTAATATTATTTTTAATAGATGTGATACTGATGTTGTAGCTATGCAAGAAAATGCCTTGCCACCTACCTTTTTAAAAGATGTATTTGAGTGAAATGGCTTATTTTGCGGGATTTGCTTTAAAATACCTCAGGAAAAAGAGGTTGGGATGAGTGAACCAGGGACGGTAAAACGTGGACGGTTGTTGAAACTGGGTGATGACTACGTAGTTTATTGTATTTTCTATTTTTGCTTGTGTTTGAAAATTTTTATAATAAAAAGTAGCAAATTTACTCAAATGTAATTTTTGCTCATAGATATTTTGACAGTTAAGGAAGACAGAGGTTAGGTGGCTAAATTTGACTGAGATTTCTTGACGACTCATTTAATAGCATCCAGTGGATAATACAAGTGTAGAGGCAGGGGTCCCGGTCTGGGTCACTTCACTCATTTCCACACTTGCTTAAGCCTCATTTGAGGCATTTTTATGAACACGTCCCAGGCGAGTCGGCGGACATTCTCTAAAGGAACTTTCTCCCAAACAAACCACCTCACCCCCGTCATTTCCTTAATCAGGAACAGGCTCAGTCACCTTACGTGAAGGCTTCTTGGCAGGCACATTCACCCCCAGAGACGAGTACTTCATCAGAGGTCAAATTTAGGGTGGCCCCCAATCACGTGGGATAAGTAAGACGTAGAATTTGAAACCTTAAAAATTTGGCCTTGAGTCATGGAACTATCTGCTGTATCAGTCTTTCTTCTCCACTGAAGGCCGGGATTCTCAGTGCCTGGCACACGGCTTTGAATATAGCAGCCACCCAGATACTTCAATTACTACAAATAGGTAAGAATCCTTGCTTTTAGGCATATACACAGTGTGTATAGTATGGTAACTTTTGTATAAGATGGGGGTAATAACTATAAGGAAATAAGCATATAAGCACGTGTAAATACTTATTTATGTATATTTTCAAAAAGAAACAGTGGAAGGATAGCCCCAAACTAATGAAAATGGTTAGCGTGGAGGAAGGGAGGGAACAGGGTGGAGAGTTGGGATCAAAGCTTCTTTGACAGTACTGGCTGTTCAACATTTTGTTTTACATGATTAAAAAACACATTTACACTAGGAAAAAGAAAGCTACCTGGCTACATATTTTGACTTTGGAATGATGTAAATGTTTTCCATCAGTTTAAGAAATATTAAACAAGTAAAAAGCAATCTCTAAAACCTGAAGACCACTGAAACGAACAAACCTAACTATACATCCAGTTGGGGCATAGTCGGACAGAGAGAAGAATAACTTCGAAAGACTATGAACTCAGTATTTTGACTGGATATTCGTAGAGCAGTGGTCTTTAACCTGGGGCAATTTTGGCCCCCTAGTGGACATTCGGCAACATCCAGGGACATTTTTGTTCATCACACCTGGGGGCTGCTACTGTCCTCTAAGTGGGTAGAGAATAGAGGGTAAAATGCACGGGAGTGCTCCCACAATAGTCTTCCAGCCCCAACTGTAATGTTGAGGTTGAGGAATCCTGCCCTAAAGGAATATCTCGTAAAGACAAAAAGAACTAAAGGTTATCTTTTCAAGATCACAATATCAATATTCTACTAATAATATCGGCATTGCTCTTACTGTTATTTGAAATGTTTATAGGTATATTGTAAGATTAAGCAAATATGCGATTATGTTACCGTCATCAGGAGTCAAGATTTTTGAGACTAAGAGAAAGGGATGCAAGTATAAAACCAGAGAGAGAAATTAAGTTAAAATTCTGTAATCTTCAATGTTCCTATGCCTGGTGTCTCAGTGCTCCCTGGGCTTTCTCTCTCTCTCCATGGAGCATTTCCTCTTCCAGGGCCACTCCAAGTGGGCTTCTCGGGCTGTTCACAGCACAGTGGTCTCAGGGTATAGACAAACCTCTTATGTAGTGGCTGGCTTCCAAGAAGGAGAAAGCAAAGCCCCCAGGCCAGTTAAGGGCTATACCTAGAAGTGACACAGCATCATTTCCACTGTATTCTATTCGTCAAAGCAGTCCCAAGGCCTCCTGGCTTCAAGGGCAGTGGCAAAACAGGTCTTATCTCCTGATGGAGGAGTGGCAAGGTCACAGTGCAGAAGAGTATGCAGGATGGGAGATACCATGCAGCCAACTTTGGAAACGTAATCAACCACAGTGGGGTAGTGGATGACAATATCTCAGGGCCCGGCCTTCCCACCGGTGGCTACAAACAGGGCTTCTGACTCCAGGAATCTCAAGCAATGGCAAATTCCCAACCCACTTTCCAACTGACATTAGCTTACCAATCGTTTCGGATTCAGCAAAAGTCTTCCAGAACTCTCTTGAGTTTCTCCTGATTTCCAGACACAACTCCATTTCCCCTGAGGGCAGTGTGGTCAAGTGGGCCGTATGGGGCCCTGAGAGAGGAATCCACAGCAGCTTCAGCATTGGAGGAGACTGAACTGAGAATCCCAGAGAGAGGGCTACCAGGTTTTCTTCCTGATCGAATCCTCAAGGTGAGCACTGCCTGCAGGCTGCTGACAAGGAGGAGAGGCAGGGCCAGGAAGCCAACTCTCAAACCACTCAGCCGCTGTGCTGCTCCGCTCTGCCTTCTGGCCCACATCTGCCTCTCAGTCGTCCCCCTGGCAGAGTGGGAAGATGACACACAACACTAGAAAGCTGAAGCAGGACGGGTACTCGAGGAACTTGGGGGAGGTGGGGCGTAGGAAGGACGGTGGGATGAAGGGGCATTTGTTCCCTCAAAGGAACAAATGTTGTCCAAGTGCTTTTTCATCCTGACAGCTTCTCGAACGTGTGGAGACCAGAAGCCTTGTCGGTGCAGTGCTCATGCCCTGAACGTTCTAGGGATCAATGTGTGGGGGAAGGGAAGAGCCAGGTGGAGGAAGCGGGATCGTGTTGGAGAGTGGAGGGACTGTGCACAAGGAGGAGTGGCGTGCAGGCCAGAGCAGCGCCTCGCTGGGCTGGTGTGGAAAGATGGTGGGCGTCCGCCCTCTCCCAGCTTATTTTCTGCTGGGCCAGCGCCTCTCTTCCAGCTCAGAGCCTAACTCCACACTCAGAGGCTCTCCACTGCCCCAGATCGGGTAATGACACCAGTATGAAAGACCCTTTCAGAGAGGGAGGCACAGAGAAAGATGAGGAGGTGGGCGGGGTGCTTTGTTCTGAGCTTCCTCCAACGGGGGGCAGGACCAGGGACAGGCCCACAGGCAGGAACACACCACACTCAGTCAGGCTAGCAACAGTTTTGAAGAGGAAATGTCACTTCTTTGTCTCCGTGTGGTTGCCACCCTGGCCTGCTCTGCTTGTCTGAAGCAACCGTGAGCTCTTGGTAAGAGGTGGTTAAAGAGATATGGCCCAGGTTTTAAGAAATCTTATTAAATAAAACTAAAAGTGTCACACATAGTTCCACCCATCTTTCCCAAGTCTTCCAGGTCCTGAGGAGGCCGTTGCCTCTGCTGGTGGCCGGATGTCCTGGTATCTTTTATTTTTGCTTGTCAAGCATACCTTCCCATGTAGTCTGATAGCACCTCCCTCAATTTCTTTTGGGAAGCTGGCTCTCCTGCCCTTTATGTGGTCCTGGCCAGGTCCCCTATCATGATGCTCCATACTACAGTGGACAAATGACTCGGGCTAACCAAAGAACGCCATCTCCTGAGCATAATGACTAATTCAGGGTAGTCATGTGATGAAAACTGGGCCAGTCAGGAACTTCCCTAAGACTTTATGTATGGGTGCTGTAAGGGCTCATGTGTGTCCTCCTCTAAAACCAAGACTCTGTAAGCTTAGGAATGTTGGTGGAGCTTGCCTGAGTGAGAATAGACCCAGAAGACAGCGGAACCGAGAGATGGAGAGAGAGAGAGGAAGAGAGAGATCTGATGATATAATCTGAGACCCTAGAGGGGAATCTAAGGAGCTTTAGCAAAAACTAAGGCTTTGTCCCCGAGCCTTTCTCCAACACCGCTATCCAGAGTTCCCTGCCACACGGCAGCAGCAAAGATGGAAATAAGGCTGTTGCCTTCCCACTCAAGCCTGTTTATTCAGATGGACTCAGGACAACTGCAGTCCCCTTGAGTCATGGGGGCCAGGCTGAGCATGGTGGTCAGGAAATAAAGTTTTTAGACTAAACCGATGCCAAACCAGATTTTGGCTGTCGTTATTTGCACACGAAATGGATTGGAAGCAAATAGACTTAAAGCTTACTTGGGATTTCTTGGGGAATTTTATTGCCTAGGAAACTACATGTCTGACCTGACAAAGCCCTTGGCCCAGAAGCAGGTCTAGACTCCAGCCCCACACCTGCAGGAAGGGACTGTGAAAGTGCCGCAGCCCCCCCGAGGGCTGTAATTTTGAAATGCTATTTCAGATGCACAAAGCAGACTCTCCTAAAGGGGAAGGTCAGCAACCACAGAGCATGTCAGCCAAGGGAGGTTCCTGCCCTTAGGGATTGGATCTCTGCTATGGCCCAGTGACTTACGCGTGTTTTCTTTTCATCTTTCTTCTGAGTGGGACTTTTATTGCAGTTTTCCCATTCCTACGTGCCATTGTATATGGGGTGTGGAAGAGTTGGGGGACATCGCTTATTTCATTAGTTGTGGTACCATCAGAAACTGCACCCAGCTCTGATTGCTTGTCACTCAGGAGCTCTTGGTCTTTGAGCTGAATCAAAGCATTTGAGATTTGGGTCTTGTCTCCCTTGGAAAAGGGGTAAACGGGCCTGTGTGTTAGAAGAGAAAAGGGATAAATGTGTCTGTGTGAGAAGAAGAATGCCCACAAACACTCGGGGGCTGAAAGCAATGGATGGTGGCAGACACTGTTAGACATCACCCAGTGCTAGTTCTTTCCTTCTTTTTAGGCTGACAAGATGCTTGATTTTTGTCTGGCACCTGGCCAAGATATTTCCAGCCTCCCTTGCTGCTAGGTGTGGCCAAGTGGCCGAACAAAAATGAGCAGAAGTGATACAAACAATTTCTGGGTCATGCCCTTAACAGGAAGGGGCATATCTCCCCTCCCCTTCCCCTTTCCTCACCCCACTGAGGAATTCAGTTGTGCTTGGGAACCATTTTGGGCCACGCAGTCAAGGGTGATCCTAGGAACGGCCCATTCTGTGTCAAAACTCCTGAACCTATAAACTCAGCTGGCCAGAAGTTGATTCTTTTCCTGTTTGAGGCTTTTATAAATTCAGCAACTCTGTCTGGGGAAGTATAGGAATCACATCCTATAAAAATTACTGTAACACTGGAAAGGTATAAAAGCAGTAACCTTGGGAAGCTATAAAATTAAGAGTAAAGATTAGAATAAATAAGAGATTTGAATTCACAGTATTAGCACTTTCATTACTGGTTTAGTAGTGCAAGTGTATGCAGATTTTCAAGTGGGCTACAGGTTAATAAGAGAGCTTTCTCGTTCTTACTCTTGCCTTCCCTCTCTCTGTCAAGTTCCTGACTGAATTAGCCAACGATACAGAATGTTATCAGCAGTCTGGGGCCATAAAGAGCTGGAGTAGCTAAACACATCTATGGTGCAGCCTTGGTCCCCAGAACTCCCAAAAGAAGTGTGCCCCTCTGGAAGCACTGTCTTTGGTGTAAGGGACTGACAGAGCTCATTTCCGGTGCACCACAGCCCCTACTGTGAGATTGTTCGGCTACGGGATTGGACCATCATTTTAGGAAGAGTTTATGCCAACAATCCACGCACTTAGTTGAAAATATGCTCACAGACCACCGCCTCGTTTCTGAGTCACACAAGCCCCCTCCTCATACAGAAGCAGGGTAAAATGGAGTGGGCTCTCTGGCATCCATGAGCAGTATTTTCCCTCTTTCCAGTGTCTCAGAAAACCATTTCCCCATAGTATAATCATTTATGTAATCAAAGTGACACTCCGTGCATGCATTCTCTGCTGTTTAAGGTGTTTAGAGCACATAAAAGAATCTAATTTATTAGATTCATAGTTTTAATGATTTATTTACATAAGAGCTTGATTAAAAATTTGTAATCAATGTTTAAATGTCCGGGGAAATATTTTAAGTTGTTACGCTTTAGTTGATTATGTGTAAATAGCGAATAAATATTTAGAAACGTGAATGCTGAATAGTAAAAGAAATGTTATTTTAGAGACTGAGTTAGCATACTCATTCAATAAAAGACAGGTGAGTTTTTCTTTCTGGATTAATAGCCATTCTGACATTAATGCTATGCCTAGACAAGAAGAAGTCATAGAAAAGCTAGTGTATTAACTGATATGGGTCTCAGTTTCCTTACTGTACAGAGAAAGGATTGGCCTCAATCATTGCTAAGGTTTCATCCATCTCTAAGATACTGCGTTATTCTTAAAATTCAGGAACTCTTTTGTCCATGTGTATGCCAGATTTTTACCATCCCAGAATGATCAACCATACAGATAAATGGAAGTCATATCCTCCAGAACAACTTAGACCTCCAGCGTGCCTTTCATTCTTTTATAATATCACAGCTGTCTCTGTGTAAATAGACTGTCAGCATTTCATCAAGGCACATGTCCCATTGATAGGTTTGCCAGGCACACTTACAATCAAAACTCAGCCCATCTTGCAGATAATTACCAGCTTCAGCACATCCCAGATGCTATCAGTAAACTTCTTATTCTGCACACCAGCTTCCCACAGCAATGGAAAAAACAGAACTGCCCACTTCTGCTGACATTTTCCATCAAATTTTTACAAAGGCCGAACATTTGAATAGTGCTTCGCTGTTTACAGAGCAATTTCCCTTTCTTACAGTCACCCTCATTTCACAGATGAGGGAACTAAAAATCAGAGAGGCCAAATGACTCCTCAAAATCACTCAGCTAGTAGGTAGCGGGCCAAGACTGTCACCCTGGTCTGTCTGACTTCAAGCCAAATGGCTGTTTCATAAAAATAGCCCCAATTCATTGCAACATCTATGCATCCCATAGAGTTGTCATGAAAGCTGCTCCCCAGATTTTAATGCTGATATCCAGTACTACAGAAAACACAAAGTAACGCTAGTTCCAACGCCTTCTCTCCACTATATTAGCTCTGGCAGAGGCTGTCTGTAAAAGCTGGACAGAAAAAAACTGTGGGTTAGATTAAAATTTATCAATCAATGAAGAGAACTAAGAGGAACTCCAAAACGTTGATGCCTTTCTGCCGGCTGGCTATGTCTAGTGCTTAACTCTGTAATTGCACTGGGATTGAGCGTAGGGTTCTCTCCCAAATGTTAACTGCCAACTGTTAACTGTTAACTGCCCAGGGTTGCCTCGCTGATGTCATCCCTGGACATGTGACTTGCTTTGGCCAATGAAATGTGAGCAAGAGTGACATGTGCCATGGACCAGCAGAAGCTTTCAAAGCTTCAGAGCTATTGCATATTTCCGCTCTCTTTCTTTTCTCTCTGTCGTGAGATTAGCACATTCTAGGTAGACGCTGTTCCCGCTTGCTTGGTCCCATAATGAAGAAGATGTGGAGCAGAGCTTTAGCCAACCTATAAAGATCGAATAAGGTGAGGGAGAAATAAACCTTCATTGTTGTAAGCCACTGAGAATCTTAAGATCATTTGTTATGGCAGCATAATTTACTCTAAGCCGATAAAGTCAAGCAATTCTGCCCTTGTATTAGAAATATCTGTCAACTCCATAAGACATGAGGCTCCTTGCGAGCAGATACTATTCTTTAACCATCTTTTAATCCCAGAGCCTAACAAAGTGGCTGGCATACAATAGGTAACAAATGAATCTTTGATGACTGGCTGGATGGATGGAAGGAGGCATGGGTGATCTGTAGGATCTTAGAGTGATACTATAAATTCAAAATGGAGCACAGATTCCTCAGATTAGAATTGTGCACTAGTGGACATCACTCTGTGCTCCGTTCATCAATTCTATTGCAATGCAAATAATCCTGGAGGATATGGATGATTCCTCAGATCTTAATATTCCATCTTCTACCATCCTAATCTGCCCTTCCTAAAACGTCGTCTCTGAATCTTGCTATTTGTGTCTCCATGAGTCAGCAATTTCTTTTTTTTTCCCTGCTTTTTTCTCCCCAAATCTCCCCAGTACATAGTTGTATATTTTAGTTGTGGGTCCTTCTAGTTGTGGCATGTGGGATGCTGCCTCAACATGGCCTAATGAGCGGTGCCATGTCCGCGTCCAGGATCCGAACCCTGGGCCACCAAAGCGGAGCATGCAGATTTAACCATTCGGGCACGGGACCAGCCCAAGTCACCAATTTCTGTTGCCTAACCAGTAAAACCCAATAGGAAACGTGACACAATAGCTATCTGCCCTGTCCCCAATCTCTTAAATATGACTGACTCTCCCACCTACTACGCCCCTGTGAGTGGGAGAAAGGCAGGTTTGGGCAACAGCTCTTGGCCCAAGTATTTACCAAGAAGACACCGTGATGACTCTCCCTTCTTTCACTCCCTGCTGTTTTCTGCACAGTTCTATGCTAGCACGATAGCATAGTAGTTAAAAGTACAATCTCTAGACTCAGAAAGATCTTGATGAAGTCTTGATTACACTACTCACATGGCACTGAGGCCATGAGCAACTCTGGAACTAGAACAGCCCTTCAGGATTGTCCCTAGCTGAAATGAGCAGTCTGCACACCCTCCACAACACTGTCACCAGATGGAGGCTCGTGCAGAGAGATTCCTTTCTTGAACCCCTTTTCTCCTCTCCAAGCCCCTGGTCACATTTTCAGTCTTTCTGCAAAGCAGCCTGTTTGCTGTGACCCTGAGCTCAGGAAACCGGCTGGCCCATGGCCTGGGCACTAAAATATGCAAACTGATCTATTAACGAGACTTCTCTTCTTCTGCCTCCTCCAGCTCTGACAATAGACTGAGGCATTTCTCCAGAATCTGCCATGAAAAACCTGACCTGAAGCTGTCAGGGCATGTCAGCTGTCACCTGCTATATCATGAAAGTCCTCAGAGTCATCAGGAGCTTTTCCTTCTTTTCCTTCTTTCCTTTCTTTTCCCGTTCTTTTCCTTCTTGCCCCAAATGACTAACTTCCAGCACCTTTTTCTCCTCTTGATCTTTGTTCCAAGTTACAGCCACCACCTGTTGGCTCAACCATTCCCTGCCTCTGAAGAATGCTGTGGACAAAATACATACAAAACGATGACCACAAACAGTGCAGTACTGAGGTGTTCTCCATGGCTTGACATTGTGACCTAAAGTTTGCGTTAAGATCCTCAGACTTTGCCCCTTTCCCGAGGTGGTTCCCCCAAGTTGCCAATGTATGAGGAAGCTCTTCCTGCAAGGTCCCTCATAGGCTGCCCCTTCCTGACTAGAGAGCTAGCCTCTCTCTCTAGCTCTGTCCTGACTTCCTCTCACAGGCCACATCCACTGTGGACATTCTCCTCAGGCTCTCAGCTAGGTAAGGGGCTGAATGCCCTACCAATGAATATTGTGCCCCCTTAGAAGCTGTGAGGAGTGAGGCCACAGATTGGGAAGTGGCAAGGAGGAATGGGATGGTGAAGCGTGAGAGAGTGCACAAGGTATGGTTGGTGGCCTAACACAAGTCTGTTCTAATAAAGCTTGTTCGACTTATATTTCCAATGACTTCAGTGGAAATATTGACTCACGGCAGTGTTTTTCTGAGGAAACAAACACAAATGCAAAACGCAGTTCTAAGAAAGGGAATGACATGACTTATTTCTACTTGAACATTTTCAAGCGATTTAGTTCCTAGAAACATGAAGTACCAACATGCATGCTGGTGTGTCCAGCACTCTGGGGAAAGGAAGAAGAAGAAAACCTAATACACTTGCCAGCCCCTGTTCTCAACGCGTTGCATGCATTAACTCCTTTAATCCTCCTAACAACGCCATAAGACCTATTATGATCTTCTTCATATTGCTGATGAGGAAACTGAGGCACAGAGATGTTAAATAGGCAGCTTGTCCAAGAGGCAAGTTTACCAGGTGGTTGCAAAGACATAAAGCTGGGTATCACATGATATCATCATTTTGCTATATGGAAAGTAACAGTTGAGTACCTAGGTGCCCAATTCTCTAAGCCTCTAACTGAACTCTCAAAGACCCTGGGTAAGTATTGTCACCTCCTATTTTACAGGTAAGAAAACTGGGACTCAAAAAAAAAAAACCCATTTAGGTGATTTACAATGCCCCAGAGCTAGTAAGCCAGGATTTAAATGCTAAGATGGAATTCTACCTTTTAAGGTGGCTAAACAACAGAGAGAGATCGCTTTCCCAAGGAGATCAGAAGCAGTAGCTGTTTTCAGCACAATTTCCCTAGTACAGGCTCATGGCAGGAAGTAGAAACGAATCTGTACAATGAGGATGGGCACTGCCCTGTGTCCCAGCAGATGGCCGCCTTCTGGCACTGGTCTTGGCAGGTAGCCCTTCTCTGCTCATGTCATGACCTATTTTTGCTCACCCAGTTAGCTGCATGGCCTATTTCTTTCCTGAAGAATTATCTCATAACCCTCACTGAGTAACTATCACATGCTGAACACAACATTCATGAACTCGGAGATGAAAAAAGATGTCCCTTCAAATTGTGCAGAGCGATATTTGCCATCCAGGTGGAAAGACTAGAAGGAAAGATGAGTCTCAGACCTGCCCTTTCCCTTGCATTCAAGTTGGTTTCCTTTTTACAGCTGCCCTAAGTCATGGGTGGTTGGGGCCTGGATTGCTGGACCAGCTTCCTAGCTGGTTGCATTGCATGTAGAAATTTCTACCATCTCTTAGGATAAAATCTTTCTCAATCCTGCTTTTCATCATCGCATCTCAAGTACCTCAAGTTGGTGCTCTGTTGCCAATAAAATCTACTGTCCATGTAGGGTCCTGCTGCTGAAATCAAGGAAGACTGAGTTAAGTGTTGGTAAGTGATGCAGAGGTGTTAATTAGGCAATGTAATTAGATACTGTGGAAAGAGCTGAGCTATAAAATGCTGTGTGATATAAAGGGGTAAAGGAGCTGCCTGTGTAACTAAATGGATATAATTAGATGTAAAGGCCCCCTTTCTCTCTCCCTTTCTGCTTACCAAGTCCAAACCTGCTGGTTCTGGTGTCTCCTTCCATTTTCTTCTGCAGGCCCAGTGGACTTCCTTTCCTTAGCCAGCTGCCTCCTTCTACTCTACACCTTGGGGTTCCTTATCATCAGCTCCATCTTAGAGCCCCATTCTCCAAAGATAAATCCATGAGACTTAAGGATTTTACAGAACATGGGGCTACAAAAACAACAAGCAATAGGGAAGTTAAAAAGCCTGCAGATTTCGTACAGACATGGCCCCTTGTCTTTAGCTGCTGGCTCCCTCTCAAATGGTGATTGGAAGCCCCATTGGGTACTAGGACTCAGCTCTGAAGGTGAGGCTCACCCATGGTTCATTCTCCTCACCTGACTCCCTCTCTGGATGACCTTTTTAACACACAAATCAGACCATATCCTCCCCCCCCCCCCCCCCCCCCCCCCCCGCCAAAAACCCTTTCTTGGCTTCCCAGAGGCTTAGAGTAAACTCCGGGCTCCTTACCTGGGCCTCCAGGCACTCCATGGTCTGGTCTTTGCCTCTCCAGCCTCCTCTCCCCTACTCTCCTCTTCATTCTGTGCTCCAGCCCAGTCTGGTCCTCTTGCTGTGCTTTGAACATCTCCAAGTCTCCCCACCTCAGGAGCTTTGCACTGGCTAGTCCTTCTCCTTAGAACAATTTCATCTATAAGGTGGCGCCTTCTCATTTGTTGGTCTCAGCTGAAATGTCGCCTCCTCGGAGAGGCCGTCCTTGGTCACTTTATCTAAAGGGAATCCTTCACCCCAGCCCTTTCTATCGTATCTTTTATTTTCTTCAGAGCACTTAACCACTGTCAGAAATTATCTTGCTTATTTGTGTATTTGTCTCTTGATTGTCTACCTCCACCACTAGACTGTAAGCTCCACATGAGGGCAAAAACCATGTGTGTCATATTCACTGTTGTCTCCCCAGAAACAAACAGTGCACATGAAGGCCCTCAAATATTTGTGAAACGTGGGAACACATTGGGTTATTTCACTTGTCACTACCTGGTTAACTGGACTCATCTTTCACTTCCTGGTCAATCGCTTCTTGTTACAGGAAGCCATTGTTGACTCTGACCTTCACATCACACAGTGGGTCACCTGGATTGCATGCATTCATTCACTCAGCATCCATTAGGAAGCCATGTGCCTGATGCCGTGTTAGGCAATGGTTTCACAAAGTCAAAGGTGGCACTAAACTAATGGGAGGACAAGCAAGTAAATTAGTGAGTGTGATCCCCACCAAGATGCTATGGTAGAGGAATACCCAAAGTACCAAGGGATAGATAAAACGGGCATCTCAATCAGACTAGAGGTTTTGGCAAGGCTTCCAAGAAATCACTCTTGAGTTAAGTTTCTGTAAGTAAGAGTCAGCTAGAAGGAGAAAAGCAGTATGTGTTGGGGTGAAGGAGATGGGGCCTTTTAGTCCCAGGAGCTAGAAAACTATGACATGGACACAAAGAGTGCCATGCTGATTTAAACAGGCAGTGGGCTCTGGGAAAGGTATGCTGGGCAGGCGGTTTGTGGCAGTGGTTTATGCTTAGTCCATCTCTAATGAGCTGTGTGATCTTGAGTGGGTCACTTACCCTCTAAGATTCTCTCTCTGGCTGGCATTTAGTGAAACCTAACTGGTCTTAATATGCCAGACTTTTCCCTTATTCCATTAAGTGTTCAGTCTCTGCACTAACTGTCCACTCAAACCAATTTACTGGGTGCTCACTTTATGCCCAGCAGAGCTCTGTCTAAAAGATACGATTGATGTAAAATGCAATCTTTGCTCTGGATGCAGTTATAATTTGGAGGGGGAGAAAATAAGCCATAATGAAATCAAGAAAGCAAAGCAGTTTAACCCAACATCATACTTCATTTGCTAATTGTTTCATATGTGTTGGTCTTGTCCCAATCACATGCCAAGCTTAAGGTCAAAGGCCATGTAGTCTATTTCTTTTGAATCCAGTCTCTCACTTCATAGCTGTAAGACAGTGGTCTAGTTACTTTACTTTTCTGTTTCCATTTTACCATCCTTAAATGAGGGAAGTACCAAATTTATAGGGTTGTTGCGAGGAGTAAATGAGCATGGGAGGCAGTTAGCATAGGGCCTAACACATAGTATGCCCTCAATAACAATTGCATCCTCCAGGCTGCTAGACACAGAGGGATTGGAATATATAACAATAGAGGTGAAACATTAACAAAGGAATTGAAGAGTGATAAATGAAGACTGAGTGTGCACACCTTCTGGAAGCCCTTGATAGAGTTTTTTAAGGAAGTGAATTAGCTGAATTGTTGGCAAAGAATCAGCAGGAAGAGATGTAGGTGGCTGTTGTAATGGTCCAAGTAGAAAGTGGGGTCAGGGCAGGGGTGGAGGGTAAGAAGGGGACACTGTGGAGAGTCAATAGAATGTTGATGCTACTCCCAGTCAAAGGTTTTGTCATATTTTCTGAAGGGGAAGGCTGCCATCATTTATCATCCCTCCCACTTGCCTATTACAGAGGTTAAATTCCAGGTGAGTGCACCTTAGAGGTCTGGGTCTCCCTGCTGCCACCTAGCCCCAATCATAAGATAGAAGCTTTATCTCAGGGGCAGCATCCTGAGAATACTGGGGTCACAATCATCCTCACCCCAGTTTGTTCACAGAGCAGAGAGTCTACACGAGGAGATGCAAGCCAATAAAAACAGAGGCTCCCACCTCCACCCAGGCCCTACTCAAAAGCAGAGGCGTCACTTAGAGAGAAGTGCACTACTGTCCTCACTCCCAAATCTGCAGCCATGGATCAGTGGTTTCCTCAGAGGGGAAGGGAGGCTAATAAACAGAGAGCTCTGAAGCTCTCCTATAAGGAACTAACTGTATGTGAAACAGATGTAAGGAAGTTCAAGCCTAAGGACGTTCTCAAAAATAATGGAGGTTTTGAGGGAAAGCAATTAAGAAGAGGCTGGCAGCATCATGAGAGACAGAGGCTAAACCATAGGGCAACTAGTCTACCAGAGAGAACCTGGGAAAGAGACAGCTAAGAAGACCCTATCTGAGATCACAACAAGCCTCAAACACTGACCTCAAAAACCACCCCCGCAGGGGCCAGCTCTGTGGCCAAGTGGTTCAAGTTCCACACGCTTTGCTTTGGCGGCCCAGGTTTGCAGGTTCAGATCCTGGGTGTGGATCTAGTCCACTCATCAACCATGCTGTGGAGGCATCTCACGTACAAAGTAGAGGAAGGTTGTCATAGATGTTAGCTCAAGGCTCATCTTCCTCAAGAGAAAAAAGAGGAGGATTGGCAATGGATGTTAGCTCAGGGAGAATCTTCCTTACACACACAAAAAACCCCACCCTTGCAATCCCAAGTTTAACTGGATTGATCAGATAATTGTGGAGCAATTTATATCCCAGGGCATTGTCAAAAAAAATAGAGCACTCAGACCGGAAGCACCGCACTCTAACTCCATCTTCCTCATCTGGGTTGGAACCGGGGCGCCATCAAGATGCCGGCTTACCACTCTTCTCTCATGGACCCTGACACCAAACTCATTGGAAACATGGCACTGTTGCCCATCAGAAGTCAATTCAAAGGACCTGCCCCTAAAGAGACAAAAGATACAGATATTGTGGATGAAGCCATCTATTACTTCAAGGCCAATGTCTTCTTCAAAAATTATGAAATTAAGAATGAAGCTGATAGAACCATGATATATATAACTCTCTACATTTCTGAGTGTCTAAAGAAACTCCAAATGTGCAATTCCAAAAGCCAAGGTGAGAAAGAAATGTATACACTGGGAATCACTAATTTTCCCATTCCTAGAGAGCCTGTTTTCCACTTAACGCAATTTATGCCAAACCTGCAAACAAACAGGAAGATGAAGTCATGAGGGCCTACTTACAGCAAATGAGGCAGGAGACTGGACTGAGACTTTGTGAGAAAGTGTTTGATCCTCAGAATGATAAACCCAGCAAGTGGTGGACTTGCTTTGTGAAGAGACAGTTCATGAACAAGAGTCTTTCAGGACCTGGACAGTAAAGGGAGCCTGGGCAAACACCGTCCACAGACGTGGGCAGCATTTTACAGCAAGATGTACACAGTTCTTTGCCTTTATTTCATAAAGTTTTATACAGAAGAAGGAAGAGAGCATGTCTTTACTTGAAGAGCTCTTTATCAAGAATTTGGGTGGGGGAGGGAAGAATGGGCTGTTGATAGGTGATTTGAAATTTTCTCCACTATTAAGTTGGTGCTTAATAAGTAATGATAAAGAAATTTCTAACATTCCAAAAAAAAAAAAATAGAGGACTCAACTTGCAATTAGTGGAGCCAAAAAGCTGGGTGTGATCAGAGAAAGAGATAGTCAAAGAGACTCTTAAAAAAAAAACCAGTCATTCCAGGATGACAACGCACATGCCTAAGGCTGGATCCTTTGAGAAGTCTTCACGCTGTGGGGGAAATAGACTTCACTAAAATAGTCCAATCAGTCACTAAACAAATAAGCAAACAACAGAGGGACTAGATGTTGGATTTAACAGACAAAGATTTCAAAGTAGCCATTATAAATATGTTCAAAGGACTATAGGAAACTATGATTAAAGAAGTAAAGAGAGGATGGTGTCAAGATGGCAGCGTAGGCAGACCTTGAACTCACCTCCTCCCCTGGACACAAGAAATTTACAACTACTCTTGGAACAATTACCTCTGACAGAGAACTGAAAACTGGATAAAAAAATAAAAATCCCACAACAAGGGACACTGCTGACTAAGGTAGAAGGGGCAGAAATTCCCTTCTCAAGAGAAAAAAGCTGCCTTCAAGCTGCGGCACTTCATGGCCAGCCAGGAGCAATATTAAGATATGAAGCCCTCCCTGGAGGAGTAGAGAATCTGAGCAGGGGAGCGTTACCCCAATAAGCAGCTTTTGGACTCAGCACAACCAAGACAAGCATCACAATATCTGGCTTTGCTGGCTATTAACACCAATGGGGAATACCCCCAGAGAAGCTATCAGACATAAGGGGAAAAAAAGCGTGTTCTTAAAAGGCCCAGCACAAATTCACCCATTTCAGAAAGCAATCTAAAATCACCAGAAAGAAAGGTGCACAGTCCTTTAATGAAAAGAGACTCACTTGATAAGCTCTGGGTGCATTTCAGTGAGAGGTGAGACCTCCCCAGGGACAGAGACATTGACAGTAGCCATTATTGTGACCTAGTATAGGTGTGCTGACACAGATGATGGCAGATGCCATTGGAGTTAGTTCTTCCCCTGGCCTGAGGACTTCCCCAGAGTCCTTGTGCAGGACTCTGCCTCCCCCCCCCCCACTAGAGCACCAACTTAATCCAGCTCAGCCAGGGCAGGCAGCCCACTCTAGGGAGAGGCCTTGCCCAACAACAAGCCCTCAGGCAACTTGTGGGCCTGCATAGGCAGGGTGCCTGGAGCCTCTGCACCTGGGAGAGTGAGTCTGCTTCTGCAGGGCAGGGCTTGCACAAAGAGTGGGCCTGCATCAGTGGAGTGTGTGGGGCTTCTGCAGTGGGGTGACTGGGTCTTCTTCAGGGGCTTGGGGTGTGCACAAGGGGCAGGACTGTGTTGATGGGGTGTGTGGCCCTGTGAGTGGTGGGTCTTGTCAGCTGCAGAAGACTTGTGCTTCTCAAACAACCATGTAGGGTATTGGTTCCACTGTCCAAAGCCTGAAACAATTGGGTGCTCCGATGCCTGGGGCCAGCCCCACTAAGCTGCAATCCTGAGAGAGCTGACAACAGCCTTACAGGTAGGAGGCCTACAGCAAATGTAAGTCTCCAAGCCTAGCAACCAGCTGTGCTGGGGGCCTACTCACTTAACAGAAAAACTGCAACAGGAATGTGCTATTAGACCTTGGAGCCAACTGTGCTGGGGCTCCTCATGCCTGATAAAGTGACTGAAGGATCCATAGCAGCCACATGCAGTTAAGCATTACAAGCAGCCAGACAGGGGGACAGCCTAGCTTCCTTAGGCACCTGCAGCAAGAGCAACCCTGCCACAACAGAAGGACACACATAGCCCACACAGGTGACACTCCTGGAACATTTGGAACTGGTGACAAGAGGGAAACATACTGCTGGGCCTCATAAGGCATCTCTTACATAAAGCCACCTCTCCAAGATTTGGAGATGTAGCTGACCTACCTAATACATAGATATAAACACAGAGAAAGAGGCAAAATGAGGAGACAAAAGGATACATCCCAAGTAAGGGAATAAGATAGAAGCCCAGAAAAAGAACTAAATGAAACAAAGATAAGCAATCCCTCTAAGAAAGAGTTCAAACAAAAAGTCATAAGGATGCTTACTATTTTGGGGAGAAGAATGGATGAACTCAGTGAGAACTTCAACAAAGAATTGGAAAATATAAAAAAGAACCAATCCAAAATGAAGAACACAATACTGTAAGTAAAAAATTTACTAGAGGGACTCAAAAGCAGAGGATATGATATAGAAGAATGGATCAGAAAGCTGGACAAAAGACTAGAGGAAATCACCCAAGCTGAACAGATAAAAGAAAAAAGAATTAAAAAGAATGAGAACAGTCTAAGGGACCTCTGGGACAACATCAAGTGCACTAACCTCCGTATTATAGGTGTCCCAGAAGGAGAAGAGAGAGACAAAGGGGCAGAGAATCTATTTGAAGAAATAATAACTGAAAACTTTCCTAACCTAAGGAAGGAAACAGACATCCAGGTACAGGAAGCACAGAGAGCACCAAAAAAGATAACCCCAAAGAGGCCCACACCAAGACACATTATTATTAAAATGTCAATAATTAAAGATAAAGAGAGAATCCTAAAAGCCACAAGAGAAAGGCAACAAGACACATACAAAGGAAACCCCATAAGGCTAACAGCTGACTTCTCAGTAGAAACCTTACAGCCTATAAGAGAATGACATGATATATTTAAAGTGCTGAAAGGAAAAAACCTACCACCAAGAATACTCTACCCAGCAAGATTATCATTCAGAATGGAAGGAGAGATAAAGAGTTTCCCACACAAGCAAAAACTAAGAGTTTGTAACCAAGAAAACAGCATTACAAGAAATGTTAAAGGGTCTTATTTAAGTGGAAAAGAGAATACCACAAATAGGAATAAGAAAATTATTTTAAAAAAACAATAAAATCACTGGTAAAGGCAAATGTACAGTAAAGGTAGCAGATCAACCACCTATGAAGCTAATATGATGGTCAAATGACAAAAGTACTAAAATTATCTATTTCCATGATGAGGTTAACAGATACACACACACACAAAAAGAAGTTGACATGATATCAAAAACATAAAATGTGGAGGAGGGGAATAAGAGAGTAGAGCTTTTAGCAAGGAATCAAACTAAAGAGACCATCAACTTAACATAGATTGCTATATATGTAGGTTATTATATATGAACCTCATGGTAATTACAAACCAGAAACCTATAATAAACACACAAAAAATTAAGAGAAAGGAACCCAAACATAATACTAAAGAAAGCCATCAAACCACAAGGGAAGACAGTAAGAGAAGAAAGGAAGAGAGAAGAACACCCAGAAAAAAAGCAACAAAATGGCAATAAGTACATTCTTATCAATAGCTACTTTAAATGTCAATGGACTAAATGCTCCAATCAAAAGGCATAGGATGGCCAATTGGATTTTAAAAAAGACCCTTATATACTGCATATAAGAGACACACTTCAGACCTAAAGACACTCACAAACTGAAAGTTAAGGGGTGGGAAAAGATACTGCATGCAAATGCCAATGAAAAGAAATCTGGGGTAGCAATACTTATATGAGACAAAATAGATTTTAAGACAAAAACCATAACAAGAGACAAAGAAGGGCTCTACATAACGATAAAGGGAACAACCTAATAAGAGGATATAACACTGGTAAATATCTATGCATCCAACATACAAGCACCTAAATATATAAAGCAATTATTAATAGACATAAAAGGAGAAATAGACAGCAATGCAATAATAGTAGGGGACTTTAACATGCCACTTACACCAGTGGATAGGTCATCCAAACGGAAGATCAATAAGGAAACATTGGCCTTAAATGACACATTAGACCAGGTCACTTAGTAGGTATATACAGAACACTCCATCCCAAAACTGCAGAATACACCTTCTTTTCTAATGAGCATGGAAATTCTCCAGGATAGATCACATATTAGGCCTCAAAACAAGTCTCAATAAATTTAAGAAGATGGAAATAATACCAAGCATCTTTTCTGACCACCAAGGTACGAAACTCGAAATGAACTACAGGAAGAAAATTGGGAAACCCATAAATATGTGGAGATTAAACAAAATGCTACTGAACAAAGATTGGGTCAATGAAGAAACCAAAGGAGAAATCAAAAAACATCTGGAGACAAATGAAAATGGAAATATGACATGCAAAAGTTTATGAGATACAACAAAAAGGAGTTCTAAGAGGGAAGTTTATAGGAATACAGGCTTACCTCAAAAAACAAGAAAAATCTCAAATAAACAATCTAACAATGCCCTTAAAGGAACTGGAAAAAGAAGAACAAACAAAGTCCAAAATCAGTAGAAGGAAAGAAATAATAAAAATCAGAGCAGAAATAAATGAAGTAGAGACTAAAGAAAAAAAAAGAAAAAAACCAATGAAACCAAGAGGCTGTTCTTTGAAAAGATAAACAAAATTGACAAACCTTTAGCTAGACTCACCAAGAAGAAAATAGAGAAGGCTCAAATAAATAAAATCAGAAATGAAAGAGGAGAGATTACAACAGACATCTCAGAAATACAAAAGATTATAAGAGAATACTATGAAAAGCTATACACCAACAAACTGGATAATCTAGAAGAAATGGATAAATTCTTAGAATCATACAACCTTCCAAAACTGAATCAAGAAGAAGTAGAGAATTTTAATAGACCAATCACAGTAATCAAAAACTCCCCAAAAATAAAAGTCCAGGACCAGACGGCTTCCCTGGTGAATTCTATCAAACATTCAAAGGAGACTTAATACCTATCCTTCTCAAACTCTTCCAAAAAATTGAAGAGGAGGGGAGGCTTCCTACCTCATTCCATGAAGCCAACATTACCTTGACACCAAAACCAGACAAGGACAACACAAAAAAAGAAAATTACAGGCCGATATCACTGACGAACACCAATTCAAAAATCCTCCTCAAAATGCTAGCAAATCGAATACAACAATGTATTAAAAAGATCATACACCATGATCAAGTGGGATTTTTTCCAGGGATGCAGGGATAGTTCAACGTCTGTAAATCAATCAACGTGATACGCCATATTAACAAAATGAAGAGTAAAAATCACATGATCATCTCAACAGACACAGGGAAAGAATTTGACAAGATACAGCATCCATTTATGATAAAACTCTGAATAAAATGGGTATAGAAGGAAATTACCTCAACATAATAAAGGCCATATATGACAAGCCCACAGCTAATAGCATTCTCTATGGAGAAAAACTGAAAGCTATCCCTCTAAGAACAGGAACCAGACAAGGATGCCCACTTTCACCACTCTTATTTAACATAGTGTTGGAAGTCCTAGCCAGAGGAATCAGGCAAGACAAAGAAATAAAAGGGGTCCAAATTGGAAAGGAAGAAGTGAAACTGTCACTATTTGCAGATGACATGATTTTATATATAGAAAACCCTAAATAAGCCACCAAAATCTTTTAGAAATAATAAATGAATATAATAAAGTCACAGGATACAAAATCAACATACAAAAATCAGTTGTGTTTCTATACACTAACAATGAAGTAATAGAAAGAGAAATTAAGAATATAATCCCATTTATAATTTCAACAAAAAAATAAAATATCTAGGAATAAACTTAACTAAAGAGGTGAAAGACTGGTACACTGAAAACTATGAAACATTGTTGAAAGAAATTGAAGAAGACACAAAGAAATGGAAAGATATTCCATGCTCTTGGACTGCAAGAATTAACATAGTTAAAATGTCCATACTTTCTAAAGCAATCTACATATTAAATGCAATCTCTGTCAAAGTTCCAACATTTTTCCCAGAAATAGAACAAAGAATGCTAAAATTTTTATGGAACAGCAAAAGACCCCAAATAGCCAAAGGAATCTTGAGAAAAAGCAACAGAACTGGAGCTATCACACTCCCTGATTTCAAAATATAGTACAAAGCTATAATAATGAAAATAGCATGGTACTGGCACAAAAATGGACACACAGATCAATGGAACAGAATTGAGAGCCCGGAAATAAACCCACACATCTATGGACAACAAATTTTCAACAAGGGAGCCAAGAACATAGAATGGAGAAAGGAAAGTCTCTTCAATAAATGGTGTTGGGGAAACATGACAGCCACATGCAAAAGAATGAAAGTAGACTATTATCTTACACCATACACAAAAATTAACTCAAAATGGATTAAAGACTTGAATGTAAGACCTGAAACTATGAAACTTCTAGAAGAAAACATAGGCAGCACGCTCTTCCACGTTGGTCTTAGCAGCATATTTTCAAGTACCATGTCTGAATGGGCAAGGGAAACAGAAAAAATAAACAAATGCGACTACATCAGACTAAAAAGCACAGCAAAGGAAATCATCAACAAAATGAAAAGACAGTCTGACAATTGGGAGAAGATATTTGCAAACCACATATCTGATAAGGGGTTAATATCCAAAATATATAAAGAACTCACACAACTCAAAACCAAAAAAACTAACAACCCAAGTAAAAAATGGGCACAAGATCTTAAGAGACATTTCTCCAAAGAAGATATACAGATGGCCAGCAGGCACATGAAAAGATATTCAACATTACTATCAGGGAAAGGCAAATCAAAACTACAATGAGATATCACCTCATGCTCATCAGAAAGGCTATAATCAACAAGACAGGAAATAACAAGGATTGAAGAGGATGTGGAGAAAAAGGAAATCTCATATACTCCTGGTGGGAGTGCAAACTGGTGCAGCCACTATGGAAAACAGTATAGAGATTCCTCCAAAAATTAAGAATAGAACTACCATATGATCCAGCTATTCCACTGCTGTTCCAAAGAACATGAAAACATGAATGTGTAAAGATACATGCACCCCTGTGTTCATTGCAACATTATTCACAATAGTCAAGACTTGCAAGCAACCTAGGTGCCCATCAAGGGACGAATGGATAAAGAAGATGTGGTACATATATACAATGGAATACTACTCAGCCATAAAAATAAGATGAAATCTGGCCATTTGTGACAACATGGATGGAACTTGAGGGTATTACGCTAAGCGAAATAAGTCAGAGGGAGAAAGTCAAATACCATATGATCTCATTCATAAACAGAAGATAAAAACAACAACAAACTAACACATAGAGACAGAGATTGGATTGTGGTTACCAGAGGAGAAGGGAGGAAGGGAGGAGGGTAAAAGGAGGCACATGTGTGTGGTGATGGATTGTAATTAGTCTTTGGGTAATGAACATGATGTAATCTACACAGAAATTGAAATATAATGATGTAGACCTAAAATTTATATAATGTTATAAACCAATGTTACTGCAATAAAAAAGAAAATAAAATAAAAACAAATAAAGCAATCATTACACACACACACACAAAAGAAGTAAAGAAAGGTATTATGTCAATCTCACATCAAATAGAAACTATCAATAAAGAAATAGAAATTATTATAAAGAACCAAATGGAAATTCTGGAGTTGAAAAAATACAATTGAAATTTAAAATTTATTAGAAAGGCTAAACAGTGCATTTGAACTGACAGAAGAATGAGTAAACTTGAAGATAGATCAATAGAGATTATGCCGTCTGATGAACTGAGAGAAAAATAAACCATAGAACAATGAACAGAGCCTTACATTACAAAGAGTTAAAGAGTAACGTACAAGTTATTCTCCATTCTCTGCTAGGAGAAGCCTAGCAGATACCACCCTCATCAGGTGATCTCAGTGAATATCGACATTAGCAGGACAGACTGAAATTGTGCCTCGGCTCATAGTAGCAATGAGAAGAATATGGCAATTTTTCTGTGATATTTCCACCCAAGTTGTGTAATCTGAATTAAAATCAATAGGAAATATCATATGAAACCCAACTTAAGGGACATTCTAGGTACTAAGAGGCCTGAACTCTTCAAGGGTGTCAAGGTCATGAAAGTCAAGGGAAGACTGAAGAATTGTTGCAAGATCAAAGAGACTAAAGAGATTTGTCAGCTAAAGGCAGTGTGTGATTCTGAACTGGATTCTTTTGTTGGAATCACTGACAAAACTTGAATGAGCTCTGAGGATTAGACAGTAGTAACTATCAATGTTAATTTCCTGATTTTTGTTTTTTTTTGAGGAAGATTAGCCCTGAGCTAACTACTGCCAATCCTCCTCTTTTTGCTGAGGAAGACTGGCCCTGAGCTAACATCCATGCCCGTCTTCCTCTACTTGATATGTGGGACGCCTACCAAAGCATGGCTTTTGCCAAGAGGTGCCATGTCCGCACCCGGGATCCGAACCGGCGAACCCGGGCCGCCGAGAAGCGGACTGTGCGAACTTAACCGCTGGGCCACCGGGCCAGCACCTAATTTCCTGATTTTAATGGTTATATTTTGGTTATGTAGAAAAAATATTGAAAAGTTATATTGACAAAGTAAGCAATTATGTGGCTTGTCTCCAAAATGGCTGGCCACCATGGATTCCTTCTCTGTACATACACAAACCAGAGTTGCAGTCTACTCCTCTGCTCCCTCGAATGTGGCCTGACTTATGACTGCTTTGACCAACTGAATGTTACCAAAGTCACGCTGTGTGACTTCAGGGGCTAGAGCCTAAGAAGCCTTGCAGCTTCTGCCTATGTCTCATGGAACGCATACTCTCGGGGTAGCCAACTGCTACATAAGAAGTTTGAGTACCCTGAAACCACCTTGCTGTGAGGAAGCGCAAGCTAGCTACATGGAGAGGTTGGGTAGAAAAAGATGCCCTCTGACTGCCACCATCTGAGGCACTCCAAGTAAGAACTGCCCTGCTGAGCCCAGAAAGATAAGAATAAATTGTCGTTTTAACCATTATGTTTTGGGGTTGTTTTTTACATATTTATATATAGTAAGAATAGTGTTATATTCGAGTGGTAATGGAACTATGGATACGTGTAAGCTTCTTGGTGTTTCTTTATTTTTGTATTTTTTTGCATTAAGCATATATTAAAAATTTTTTTAGGAAGATTAACCCTGAGCTAACTACTGCCAATCCTCCTCTTTTTCCTGAGGAAGACTGGCCCTGAGCTAACATCCATGCCCATCTTCCTCTACTTTATATGTGGGATGCCTACCACAGCACGGCTTTTTGCCAAGCAGTGCCATGTCCACACCCGGGATTCAAACTGGTGAACCCCGGGCTGCCACGAAGCGGAACGTGTGAACTTAACTGCTACACCACCGGGCCAGCCCCTAAATTTTTAATTAAAGAAATTACAGGGCTGGTCGGGTGGTGTAGTGGTTGAGTTCATGCTTCCACTTCAGTGGCCCAGGGTTTACAGGTTAGGATCCCTTGCGTGGACCTAGCAGCACTTGTCAAGCCATGCTGTGGAGGCATCCCACATAAAATAGAGGAAGATCAGCACATACGTGAGCTCAGGGCCAATCTTCCTCACAAAAATAAACAAAAAAAAAGAAATTACTTATTTTCCCCCAGCACTTTGGGTTAAGAGTAGCATTGGCCAGAGTGTGCCTCCCAAGATAGGACTATAACCTCTAGACAGATAGACTATTCATCATGATATCTGCAGTATCCAATACAATGGCTGGATGTAGTAGGTACTTAATAAATATTTGCTAAGTAATTGATGTATGTATGGGAGAGCACTGAATAACTTTTCCAGGGATGAAAGCCTATTTATTTGTTCATTCATTCATTTACTTAGAGAGATTTATGTTAGTCTGGCATCATACTTTTTTTCAACTAGTTCTATACTCTCTTTAGAGGACCCTATTCAAGGGCCTTAAAGATGCTAGACAGGAAGGCCATGTGTTGAAGCTGTGATTTATTGCTTTTTTCCCCATACATTTTTCTCTCCATGTGACTTTCTCCTCTGCTTCCTTCTGTGACTTCCCCATTCCATGTGGACCTTTTGCCACAACCCCTCTCCATTTGTACATGCCTAGACAAAGTAGCACAAAAGATAAAATTATAAGCCAATCTCTTTTGTGAATAAAACTTAGATGAAATACCAACAGCTCAAATCAATCAATATATAGAAAGAATAATACTCATGATCAAGTAGGATTATTCCAAGAATACAAAGATAATATAACATTAGGAAATGGGTTGATGTTAATAAATTATGTTTCATAGATCAAAGGAGAGAAATACGATCATTCCAGTTTTTCTAAAAAAATTCTTAGTAAACTGGATCTTGAGGAATACTTCCTCAACATGATAAAAATTTATATTAAATGAACACATTGAGATATAGCATATGTAAGACACTGCGTTAAGTTTTAGGGATTAAAACACTAAATAAGGCAAGTCCTTGTTCTTAAGAACCTAAAACATGAACTATTAATCACAAAACATTTCCAGTCTCTTTTTCTGCAGCAGACCTTTCGTCTCACAACTGGGAATTAATCCAAAAACGAAATTTCAAATTAAGAAATTTACACAATGTTCACTGCGGTGCTATTTTTAGGAGCAAAGTCTCTTAACCTTAATGTCCAACAATGGGCGATAGTTATGGAAATTTCTTCGTATTAACTCAAAGGAGTATTAAGCACTCGCTAATATATTTCATTCAGTACCCAGGATGCGCCAGCAACCTAACACATAGACTAAACTAGTTCAAAGACAATGTAGCAATATTGAACGCTGTAGGTGGAGTAAAATCAGTTGTAAAAAGTGTGATAGGGTTTCTCAACCTCAGCGTTACTGACATACTGGATCAGCTCGTTCTTTGTCTGGGGGCAGGGCTTTGTCCTGTGCATTGCAGGATGTTTAGAAGCATCTCTGGCCTCTACCAGTGACCCAACAGCACAGCCTCCTGCAAGTTTTAACAACCAAAAATGTCTCCACACATTGCCAAATGTCCCCTAGGGGCAAATTTGCCCTTGGTCGAGTATAACACCTATTCATCAAATAGCACAATATTCCATGTATATTTTGACTACAACTATATAAAAACCTGTATTTACTGTTAATGTGGTTGAGTCAATGCCTACTCCTAGCAACCAACCCTATGGACAGCAGAGTGGACCCCTGCCCAGTCTTTTTTGTGCCATCCTCTCACCTTCCTGTGCTATACCAGATAATGCTTCACCCTATTCACAGGGTTTTCATTGTCAATTTTTTCGGAATTGGGTGGCCAGGTCCTTCTTCCTAGGCTGTCTTAGTCTGAAAGCTCCACTGAAACCTCTCCACCATGGGTGACCTAGTTGGTATTGGAAATACCGGTGGCATAGCTTTCAGCATCACAGCAGCAGGCAGCCACTAGAGTATGATAACCGACAAATGGGTGGTGTGGCTCCCTGACCAGGAAACAAACCTGTGCCTTGGCAGTGACAGTGCCGAATCTTAACCACTAGACCACCAGGGCTTGCTAAAAACCTGTATATACAAGAGTAAAAATTGGAAGAAACAATGAGGAAATAGTACTTGCTATGATTATGGATGGAGTTTTGGTTGTAATTTCTTTTCTCAGATTCTCTAATTGTTTTAGCAGTGAGTATAGACCGTTTTTAAGATGTGCTTTCTAAATGGTCAGGTTGAGGAACAGCTCTCAGCCCAGGAATGCCAGCAATACTCTCTGGCAGCGTCATTTCCCGCTGGTGGGCTGATGCATGGTCTCAATTTCCTTTATGTCTCCCCTGAGTTCTAGCGCTCCATGAAGAGGCCTTGGCTAGTTGCATGTCTCCACAGATGTGTGTGTCAAGATCACTGATTTCGGCTTGTAGCAGTTTACAGATGATTCTCTTTGTAATATGTGGTGCACCTTTGATATCAGCTGTGATGATTAATTTTATGTGTCAAGTTGACCCGGCCACGAGGTGCCCAGATACTTGGTCAAACATTATTCTGAGTGATCCTGTAAGGATGCTTTTGGGTGAAAGTAGCATTGAAATCACTAAACTGAGTACAGCAGATTGTCCTCCATTTTGTGTGTGGGCCTTATCCAATCAGTTGAGGGCCTGAACAGAACAAAAACACTGAGTAAAAGAGAATTTTCCTGCCTCACAGCCTTGAACTGGGACGTTGGCATTTTTCTTGCCTTTGGACTCCAGCTGAAACATTGGCTCTTCCTGAGTCTCAGACCTTCGGACTTAGACTGGAACTAAATCTTTGACTCTCCTGGGTCTCCAGCTTGCCAACTCACCACAGATTTTGGAACTTCCTCAACCTCCATAATCATGGGAGTCAATTCCTTATAATAAATCCCTATATATGTATATAGATAGATTAGATATAGATATAGATATATGTTCTGTTTCTCTGGAGAACCCTGACTAATACACTAGCAAATGTTTACCTCCAGACCCAAGGACTGGGCCTTTCCAGAGAAGTCTACAGGAAGACGTCACCAGCCTTATAAATTCATCAGAATCAAACACAAGCATCTACCACTCTTGTTTCCATGTCTAATTCTCATGTGGCTTTGACCTTGGGCTGGCCTACCACGTTGCTTATCCCTACTCAGGTCTGACCTTTCTCAATGGCTGAACTCACAGTGACCTTTCCTTTGGTTCTTCTTTTACTCTAAGGACACGATTTTGGCAAACTGTCTGTATATACCCTAGAAACAGCTTCAACTTGCTTTGGCATTGATTTCACTTCTCCACTTCCCGTCCTGTAAGCTCACAGAGATTGGCAATGCCCTGCTATGTGAATGAGAGAGGAATTCTTTCCTAGCCCATTGAGTAATGTGCATTTTTCAAAATGCAGCAAAAATGTATTCTGACAGATGCCTTTGTGTCCCTTGGTGCCTTTGCAAACACAGCTGTGTAGAGTGGGCTCAGTAAGGTTGTGTCTGTGATGGACGTTGCTTTACTACCTGGTGATGGAGAATGAGTTAGACAGGGCATGGCGCACACTGACACAACCAACGACCCAGTCACATCACAGCCTTAGGATGCCAATGAGCTTTCAGGGCACAGACAAACTTGCTTCCAGGTTCCAAATATCCAAGTGTCCCCAGAGGATTAGTTACCTAGTAACACAGACCAGGAGGGAATCTGGACTCACACGCTAAAATTATAGGATCATGGGATTGAAGATACTGTTCTTAGCAGAACCCAAAGAATTCTCACTGGGGTAATGTTGTTGAAAGAGATTGACTGGGTACTGATGGAAAATAAACTTAACCAATCCATGCTTAGTTTTTTTCTTTGTGATAACTGTTCCACCTATTTTGTCGGGTGTTTGTGAGAAACAAATGAAATAATAATAACAATAGTAACAGAAAATGCTTATATAACAACAGTAATAGAAAATACTTACATAGCACTTATTACATGCCAGGCACTGTTTTAAGTACTTTACACGTGTGAACTTATAACAGTGGGAAAAACGTTACAAATAATAAAAGCATTCTGCAAAGGTAATGTGCTGTTATTAGAAATAAAATCTTTAATCATTGCTGTCACGCACTTTTGCATGAGTAACTATATCCAGAAGCAAGTTCTTGCCGTAACAGATGTTGCAGTCACCACTGATATATTAATGGTGACCAGTAAATAAATGGTCTGGCCAACCAGATGAGGCAGCCTATACCCACTCTGGAAGCCTCATGGCCTTATTCACATGATAGAATCTGCCTTTCTCAGCAGAAACACACGGACACTGATAACAACAGCCCTGCTGCTTGCCGCCCAGCTGTTAGACCGTAAGTAGCCCAGGTTGTTCTTTCTGACTATTCTCATCAGCCTTTCCCTCTCATCCTGCAGAAGCCAGGTCATCTTTCCTTCCTTCATTTTTGATTGCGTCTTCGGAGCATTGGCCATATTTCCCAAGCTTTGGGGGACAAGCTGGTCAGACACAAAGCAAAGGGAGAATTGGCTCCTCATTACTTGACCCAACCAGGTCTGTTTGTCGAACTGTGTAGCTCAAGACCGAAAAGTCACTCACTTTCAAAAAAAGACATGAAGATTTACGTCTCCCGCCAAAGAAAAGAGATGAGCAGGGCAGTGTGCAGGGCACCTGTCCCCTCTGCTTCTGCCCTATGATTAGGGCCACCATTCAGCCAAGTATTCTGAGACGGCTCTGGTTTCCAGTTATGTCTCAGAATAATTATTCATAGAGCCTCTTTCACTCTTCAAAGTGTCCTGGTTTGGGTGATAAATCACATGGTCACTCTATGACCCACCATGGAGTGCGGCCTCCAGGTGTAGTGCAACACACTACCACGGGGGCTGGAAGACCGGGGCTCTAGACTTGAATCCACTGCTGAGGCCGTGGGCTTAGGCAACTCACTTCTCCTCTCAGATCCTCAGTTTTCCTGTCTGCAAAATGGACATGGTTCCTGCTCTGTCCTCTTCACAGGCTAGTGCTGAGGGATGAGTGGTGTCCTGATCTGAAAGCACTCAATCAACTTTGCACCACTAAACAGATGAAAGTTCTTTTCATGATGACAGTATAGATTAGGAGTCTGTTATTTCATCCTATTGTCCAGTAGCTTACTAGACATTTCCCCTTTACACAAGTGAAGAGAACCCATATTAGAATGGAGACTGGAAAAGGTAACAAATGACTTGTTCTGCATGTGAACTTGACATTGCACAGATGTCACATTGTAAAGTGCCACACCCTTTGTTGATTCCCCCTCCTTCCTTCCCTTTCTCACCCTAATAAAGAGTCACCATGCACTTCATCCAAAGGAACATGGTTGACCTTTCTGGATACTGATAAACAAAGAACTTGATGGTCCCAATCCTTTGTGAAGATGTGCATTCTTGGTCACTTGGCCTGATGTTTCCTAGGATATTTATTCTTTTGTGGCAAAGAAAAGTCCCAAAGCTGATTACCAAAACTACATGATCTGAATGTACAGGATTTCCTGACAGAATTGTCTTCTGAAGCAGAATCCTATCTTCACCTTGTCACCCATATGTGCTCCAAACAGATGAGGGACAAAGAGGTATGACTTCCTTCAGTGACATGTCATCCTTCTCTGAGTAGCTTCATTAAGATCTGGAACCCCTTAGGTTCCACCACTGAGAAGGGGTCAGCATTCATGGAAAACATTCCCGGGTTTGCTTGCCAGGAGCAGGCAAGCACCCAGGACATCATCTCTAATTTATCTGCACACTTTCTGAAGAATTAGTGGCCCAGTGCCATTATGGATGTCATTTTTCACATTATAAACTTTGCAAAGGAATTCAAAGGAAACAAACGTGGAGTGCAGAACAATGAGGACCAAATCAGAGATGCGTCTGTCCTTAGATCTTCCAGGATGAGATTTTATGAAGCCTGTTCTTACGATTTCCTCTGCGAGTAGAGGCTATCCAGCAAATCACTTCAAAAGCTTGAAAGATATCGTCTCAAATCAAATTATTTCTTCTTCTTCTCCTTTTTTAGATGTGGAAGGAAGATGAAGAGAAAAGAAAACTCATTCATTCAATGCATATTTATTGAGCTGCCAGGTGCTCTTTTAGATGCTGGGATACAGCAGTAACTAAGTTGGCAAAGAACTGCTTCATGGAGTCGACATTCTAGTCAATGAGAAAGGCAATAAACAGAGAAACTAACCAGTGCGAAATGGAATGTCAGGTGACCAGAAGTGACTGGGCTGCAATTTTTAGACAGGGTGGCCAGGGAAGGGACGAGGGGGCAATAGCTCTCCCCTCCTAGTGTTACCTTTTTAAATCTAAAGCTCTTCACCTTCAGCAAAAGGGCTTCCCTCACCCAGATCCACTCACTTTATCTTCTTTCTGGAATTCCCATAAGATGAACTCTTTGACTGAGCCCCAAAACAGGACCCTTGATATGCTAAAGGACTTTAACCAATCCCTCCTCAAGATAAGAGCTTGGCAAAGAAGGCCATTATTGTCTTGCAGCAAAATCTAATTTCCGAGTGTCAGAAGCTAAATATTACAGCAGTCTGCCTCTTTATAGTTCTTTAGTAACAAGTCTTGATATCCTGCAAGAAGATGGATGGCTCCGGTGAACGGAAACAAAAGGTAAAATGCATGAGCACATGAATAATTTTAAAGATATCACACCCTCACAATGACTAAGCTCCTAGTGAGTGCCAGATACTATGTTAGCTTCCGGCAGAGCAAAGGTAAATAAGATACGGTACCTTCCTTCAAAGACAAGTCTAATGGAGTCATCTGTAAGATGAAGAGCTGAGACCAGATTGGTGTTTCTCAAGAGGATGCTATTTGCATTTGGGGAAGGACAATCTATTAGTGCACAGAATCTGACATCCTGTACTTTGTAGGGCATTTAGCATGTTTATTCTTATTGTCTCTTCTTCTTCTTATAAGGACACCAGTAACACTGAATTAATACTCTACTCTTATGACCTCATTTAACCTCAACTACCTCCTTAAAAGCCCGTTCTGCAAATATAGTCCCATCGTAGGTTAGGACTTCAAGATACAAATTTGGGGTAAACAGTTCAGTCCATAACACTTGCCTATTAATTGCTGGTAGCACCAAGCAAGGATAACCAAAAACACCCCCCTACATTCTCAAATGGTTCCTAGAGCTCTAAGAGGAGTCCCCATTCTGATGTTCTCCAGAGTTGAGAATTTCCACATCTGCTTTAAACACTTACAAATGTCTATTCGCCTGCCAAATTTGACTCTCATTTTCTGATGTCAGGTGAGACGGTTCCCTGAGAAAAGTACTTTCTTAAGTGACTCATGGAACTCCAACGCATTACTCATATTATTAGATAAAGCTGATTGTATCATTTCTCTTTCAGAGTTTGCTGGCCCTAAAGTAATACACTATTAAGCACAGGCAGACAGACTTCAAGTTGTTATTTATATATTGCCTCCCTAGATTGAGTACACTTTCTGGGAGATGAATATCATGAAAATCATTAACATTCTGCTCTGAGATCTAACGTAAAAAGGATTTAATGAGGAATTTAGAGAGAGAAGAGTCTCAGGGGAACCAAAAGATGAGTTCTAGATAGAAGAAGACAAAACATAAGCCTCCAGCTGAGCTGCAGTATGATGTTGACACATTAACCAGGAAGTCTTTGCATCTTATTTCCATATTAATACTAGTCCCACTTGTTGAGTACAGTGTCAAGCACGGTAATATGAACATTCCATACATACTACCATTTGATTTAATATTGTTAAAAGGCAATTAAAATATAAGAATACTTCTGCAGCTCTTCACTCTTCCTCAACCTCCCCCTGACCTGAGACACACATTTCTTGATCCAACCTAGAGGCAGAGATACATGTGAGAAATGATGGTGGACTGACCTAGGAAAGTCAAAGCAGAAGAGCTGAGTAGTGGACATATTTGAGAGTTACTTAGGTGGTGGAATCAACAGAATTTGGTGAGTGGTTCGTTATGGGGTGAAGGAAAAGGTATAGTCAAAGATGGTGCCTAGGGTATGGAGTGGGCAACTTGTTGCCTGGGGATGGCAGTCACTGCAGTAGAAAATACAGGAGAAGGATTGGGTACACGACTTCAAAAGAGTTCTGTAGGGCTGTCATTGCGTGGGAGAAATTTTTGTTGAGAGCATTCATTCGCTCTAACTCCTAGAGGCTTTATGATTATCCTCAAGCTCTTTGTGTCATTTTCCTCACCATGTGAAAAATTGGAGTATCGATCCTTCCATCATACAGGATGGTTGGGAGGTAAGAGAACATGCGCAACAATGTCCAGGCCATGGAAGGCACTGACCAAATACTATCCTTCTTCACCTTCTTTTCTCTTTCCAACTCTTGGTCTGTCATTCCACAGATACTGTTCAATCTGACCCTTGAGAATATCAGCACCTACAGGGATGGGTTAACAAACAAAGGATAAAATGCAAGAGCTGAGTGAAGTAACACCTGGTAAGTGCTCACTAATGGTAGGTCAGTCTGAAATTGGTGGATGGGTACAGAGTTAGAGGTAGGGTGTTGGTATCAGAAAGAGCAAGGAGAAAGATGTCTTGGAGACATTTTGCTGTTTTCAGTTTTGACTGGTAACCTCTCTGCTTTCCAGCATTTGGTGTATACAGAAATGGATCAAGTGCCCTTAGCCATATCATGATTCATACCATGGACTCAAACCTCAAATTTCCAAATGGTGCCCTCCTTGTTCCTGCATAATATGAGACCAGTTTTGTGGGTTTCTACAGCTCTGTGGCTCCAAGAACTAGAACTAGCCCCAAGAATGGAATTCTCCTGCATAGCCAGGAATGAAGTCTGCTTAATCTTGATCTTTTGTCTTCTGGAGGAAGATTGGCTTACTGTAGGATGGGTGCCAAGATGAGAATATTTGAAGACAACTAACCTTAGAGAAAATCTGTTGCTAAGGAGGAGACGTGACCCTTAACATTCTGGAGAGTCGTTTGACACCCAGAACAATAGTCTCTCTCTTTAGCTCTCTCTAGTAATTAATTCCAAATGGTTCACATTAGAGTGTATCCATGCTCATAATCCTCTCTTACCCTCAGGTTTGTTCTTGTTAAATCTAACTGGTACAATATCACTTTATGTTTGCACCAAGATTCTTTTGGATTATACAGGGTTGGGTTGCTCTGCAGCATAATTGACATTTTGCTGCAGTCGCACCAAACAGCTGCCTCTGGAGCCACCTGCTGACACAGTTTAGTATCTTGAGCAGTCAATATGACTAAGGAATGCACCATCCCAATCTAACATGAGAGAGGCACAATCTAGATTCTGCTCTGTCAATCCCCTCGACTTTCCGTAGCACCAGAATCAAATCAACCTGGACATTTCTTTCCCTCTCAATCCTCACAGCCATCCTTCCATTCACCTTCAAAAAAGATGTTGCAGGGGTCGGCCCTGTGGCTGAGTGGTTAAGTTCCTGCACTCCACTTTGGTGACCCGGGATTCACCAGTTCGGATCCCGGGCGTGGACCTACACACCATTCATCAAGCCATGTTGTGGTGGCATCCCACATAGAAGAACTAGAATGACTTACAACCAGGATGTACAACTATGTACTGGGGCTTTGGGGAGGAAAATAAAAAAGAGGAAGATTGGCAACAGATGTTAGCTCAGGGCCAATCTTCCTCAAATAAATAAATAAATATGTTGCAATCTCCTTTGGTATCTATTGATACAGGCACTCCTCTGCATTGGGGATCTACAGTTCTTGGGCTTCCAATACTATTGGTGCTCTGTGCCAGTCCATCCTCTCTCCCTAAGCCTAGTCTCTACTCTGTTTCACTCCACCTTGGAGATGCTGAGCAGGTGCAAAGGTACTTGGAGCAGTGATTGTTTCAGTAACAATTCTCTGCATATACTCTTGGGTCCAAAATGTAGGGAGCAGTCAGAGGAGGGATGATGGAGAGAAGAAAAGGAACCAGAGATGGCTGAAAGCACCAGAATATCCACCGGTAATAAGTAAAAAGAATCAGTAAGTAATCAGTAAAAAGAATCCTCATACCTCTGGAACCTGTGCCCAAGTTACTGAGGCTTAGGGGAGCTCAATATCTTGGTAAAAGGTCACAAATTTTGTATGTGAGGCAAAGAATTTGCTGATTTATGACAGCACACTGCCCTTGACCACATGGGTTTGCACCACCTGCCAGTTAGTGATTCCATCATTTTAACCATCTTCTCTTTTTAAATGCACATATCCCTCCAAAGGATAAAACCTGGCAACTGACTATTTAGTGCAAGTTGTTCTGATCATATCATGAGATCAGTACCATATTAGTAGCTCGAGCTGCCATAACAAGATACCATAGATTGGGTGGCTTAAACAATAGAAAGTTATTTTCTCACAGTTCTGGATGTTGCAAGTCTGAGATCAAGGTGCCAGCATGATCCAGTTGTGGTGAGGCTGTCTTCCTGGCTTAGAGATGGCTGCCTTCTGACTGTGTCTTCACACGGTGGAGAGAGAGCGCAAGATTTTTTGGATTTGATGCCAAAAGTAAAAACAAACAAGTGAGACTACATCAAACTAAAAAGCACCTGCATGGCAATGAAACCAGCAACAAAATGTAAAAGCAAGGAATGGAGTGGGAGGAAATATTTGCAAACCGCATATCTAACAAGGGGTTAAAATCCAAAATATGCAAGGAACTCATACAACTCAATAGCAAAAAAAAAAAAAAAAAACCCAAAACAAATAACCCAATTAAAAAATGGGCAAAGGACCTGAATAGACATTTTTCCAAAGAAGATAAACAAATGGACAACAAGTATTGGAAAAGCTGCTCGACATCACTAATCATCAGGGAAATGCAAATCAAAACCACAATGAGATGCCAATCTCACAACCTGTTAGGATGCCTATTACCAAAAGACAAGAGATAATAAATGCTGGCAAGGATGTGGAGAAAAGAAAATCCTCGTACACTGCTGGTGGGAATGTAAACTGGCACAGCCACTATGGAAAAAAGGATGGAGGTTCCTCAAGTAATTAAAAATAGAACTACCATATGATCCAGCAATTCCACTTCTGAGTATACAGACAAAGGACACAAAATCACTATCTTGAAGAGATATTTGTACTTCCATGTTCATTGCATTGTTATTCACAATAGCAAAAGTATAGAAACAACCTAAGTGTCCCCTAATTGTTGAGGTCATGAGTGAAAGGATTTGAGTTACATATGAAGAAGCTATCTTGGGCCCATATCCTTCAAAGGCCTGTGGACACTGCTGACCAGAAGCTTCTTTTGTTTCTGTTCATGTCTCTTGTGGCAGACAGTTGGTTACTCAATCATTCTCTACCTTTTTACTAATTTGGTTTGGGCAGCAATGTGTTCGGTTCCAGAGGATGAATCACGATTGGCCTCAGCCAATCACATCAGTCTTATTCCTTTTGGCAATGATTGGTTTAGTCAGAGAGTAAGTGACCAAGTTCTAGCCAATAAGACAGAAAGGGAAGTCTACCAGGGTTTTTTGAAAATATGTTTCCCCTTGGTAAAAGAGAGGCATGTGAAAACAAAGCCTTTTTTGTCCCTTTCCTCTTTCTTCTTGTTTTAGATACTGTGGGGTTAGGATGGGTTGGGAGGAGTTCCTGCAGCCATCTTGGAGCCATGAAGTGAGAAGCAAGGGAGAGATGTCACCAAAATGCTGAGGATGGTGGAAAGGAAGGAGGGAAATGGCCTGGGCCCTTGAAGAAATCACTGAGCTACTCAGTCCATCCCAGGATTGACTGCCTTAGACATTTCTGAAGTGAATGATAAAGTCCTTATGGCTTAAAGCACTATAAGTCAAGATGTTTGTAACTTGAAGCTGAAGATACTCCTAGAGGACTCATATGAAGACAGTTTCAACTATTATCCTCATTGACACTGATGCCTGGAAACAGCCATGGCTGAGTAAATGCAGAAGCTCACTCTACTAGTGCCCTGCATCAGCCAGCCAAGGGTCAGGAGAATCTACAAACTCTTGTTCCCAGGATGACCCTCTCAGGAAGTCAAGAGCAAGTGACATGAAATATTTGTTGAATAAATGAGTGAAAGACAAAGGAAACAAGAGAACTGGAAGGAAAAATAAAGAGACTTGAATTTTCCAGGTTTCACAATAGGATATGCCATCAATGCCTTCCAGACCTTGTATGCTGTATCCTGTGTCAGAGAGCTCACCTACTAACCTGGGTGACAGATATCCACAGAGCAGACTATGACATGAGGCAATATGGTGAGCAAATTAATTCATTTATTCACTCTTGAATCCTGTCAAAGGTGTTTATTGAATGTCATCTTCAAGAAGCCCTCAGATGCAAAGGAGAGCCATTTTTTCCTGCTCCCCACATTACTGCAGCCCCATAAAATGAGAACTTCTGTTTTTGTCAAAATAGTAGAAGGGATCTTCTGCTCTTCATTCCACTACCTGAATCCTTACTCCTTATTCATTTATGGAGTCAGGAAGAGCAACTTAGTTTGGTAGATGAGATGGGGCAGACAAAACTGAACATGTATGTGTGGTTTAGCTCCCCTTGGGCTAAGATCTTCTTGTTCGTGGAACATTTGCCACTTGCTTTCTGCTTCTTGTGCATGTGGTCGGTAAAATTTCTAGGCCAAGATTTTTCTGCCATGCAAGTGGGAGAGTAAGCTAGTTTAATACATGGGGAGGCATAAGAAGCCTTGAAACCATGGCCAAAGCTGGTAATTTTGATCCTTATCTGACACCTCTGTCTATTTCTCAGTTGTTTCAGAACCTATGGGGATATAGAACACAATCTGATGAAGAGGATGCAAGTTAGGAAGGAAAAAGGGTCTAAATCTTCCTGGGAGAGTCAAGGGAAGCTATACTAGGGGGATACTTGAGCTGAAATGAAGAGTGGATGATTCCTACACAACCAGATGGGAGGTAGGCAGAGGGATAAGGATGGGGTGCCAGGAGCAGCGACATTGTATCAGAGAGTAAGGCACAGAAGTACGAAAGAATAAGCTGTGTTCTGAGAACCACAAGAAGTTTGGCATCCAGTGGGAGGAACATCGTGGACAGAATAAGGCTGAGTAGAAAGGTCGTGATATTTAAACATTATCTTATTGTTAGTGCAGAAAAGGAAAAAGATCCTTTTCCTTCTCGCACCTAAGTTCTCAGCTGTGCCTCTGTAACAAAAAACAGATTAACCAAAGAAAAACAGAAGTTTATTCACATGTATATCTTGTATGTACATGGGAGAGACTCAGGCAAAGGGTAACTCAAAGAGATGGCTAAGAACTCTGGCTTATATGGCATCTTCAACAAAGAGTAATAAATCTGTAGAGAAGTGACAAGACACAGGATACAGGATACAATGTCTGGAAGGCATTGATGGGATATCCTATTGAGAAACTTGGAAAATTCAAGTCCCTTTATTTTTTCTTCCATTTATCTTGTTTCCTTTGTGTTTCACTCATTTATTCAACAAATATTTCATGTCACTTGCTGCTGACTTCCTGAGAGGGAAAGGAAAATGGTTTTAGGCTTTAGGTGAGAAGGTAAATGTGTGGGAAGAAACTAATGGAGTAAGGTTTGCTTGCAGATTCCTCTAGTGCTGCTAAGAATCTAGAGTCAATGAAGGAGAATTTACATCCTGTCTTTAGGCAGGAAAAGGGGAGGGTAGAGTAAAAGGAGCAGCAGAGTTTAGCTCATGTATAGTAAAGGGTTGGTTCATTAGCTTATTTCTCTTCTCTTGCATTTTACCATAGGCAGTGAGAAGGAGCTATGTGGCACTTACGATATTCTATCTTGAAACTTCCTTGGCTAGAACAGAGGTCAGCAAAATACTGCTGGTGGGTCGGCTGCCTATCTTTTGTAACTAAGGTACATATTAGTGCCTATTTGCCAGTTTTGCAGATGGTTAATTCTGTACAATTATGGCAGAGTTGAGTAGTTACAACATAGATGGTGTAGCCCACAGGCATGAAGTAGTTTCTATCTAGCCCTTTGCAGAATGAGTTTGTTGACTCTTGACCAAGATTACTGAGTTCACGAGGTATACTTCTTATTTTCCACATTGGCATAGATGACAGTGTTGCCAAATTTCTGCCTCTACGCAACAAGGACCCCTTTCCTCCAACTTTCACTTTTCTTTACTTTCCTTAAATCCCTCACTGACCATCTCCTCAAGACCCTTAGGCTTTCACTGACAGTGCTCAATGACCTTTCCTTTTCTGCCTGCCACCTGTTCCCATAGGCAATATCACACTTTTGAGGTTTTTTGTTAAGGTAGCACCACACGTCAACATACTAAATATATTCTGCTTGTCCATGGCTGCATAATAAATTCATTCAAAAACCTAGTAGCTGAGAACAAAAATAATCATTTTATTATTTCCTGTCATAGTTCTAGGGTTCTAGGATTCTTCTAGGTGGTTCTCACTTGGGATCTCATGTGGGGGCAGTATGATGTTGGTTGGAGCTGGAGTCATTTCAAGGCTTTCTCACTCAAGCCAGAATAGCTTCACTTGGCATCTCCAAGTGACCTGGGCTTCCTTCCAGCGTGGTGGCTGGGTTCCAAGAGCAAGTATTGTAAGACAATAAGAATAAGACATATTCCATCACTTCCCCCATACTCTATTGTTCAAGGCAGTTACAAAAGCGTACTTAACATTCAAGAAGAGGAGGCAGAGAAGCATTACTGGCTGGATGGAGTGTCAACATCACATTGCAAGAATAACATGCAGCATGGGATTCACTGTGGTGACCATCTTGGGAAAATATACTGTGCTACACATCCTGCCACTTATGTACAAGAAACGCTATATTTCTCTACTCTTCCAAATCTAATTAAATCTGTCTTGGTTTGTCTTGGTGCACCCCACTGACAAGCATTGGTGGAAAGTTCAAATCCACTCATGCTCTTGTCTTCCCTTGGAGTTAAAGGAAACTCTGAGCCTTTACACAAACCAGAAATTTTGAGTAAAGTCTTTTTCTGTCCAATGGTTGGTATTTGACACTTTGCCAATAGCCAGAGTGGTCAATTTGAAGGTAAGTGGCACTATTCATTCAGAACAAAGCTCCAACTGCTGTGCTTGTCCCAGCCACCTGTGTCAACCATTCAGCCATCCTCCCATTGAGACTTCTGTCTGCAAGCTGGCCAAAGGCCTCTGCCACTTGAGGTGACTTTTACAAACTTTGTCCATGTGTCCCCAACCCTAAATCCAGCTCTACATCCTCCTTACTAATTTAGCTTTTGTTAGGTTCCATTGTAGAGAACAGAATCCCCTTGATCTGACATAAGGAGTAGAAGATTTGTTATAAGCATTAAATTGCTTTTGGAATCATTAGGAGGACTGAAGAAAGATTGTGGGCTGAGCTTTCAGGAATGCCTCTCAAAATTGCTGCTTCAGCTACTGCCGTTACAGCTTCAAAGAGGTCTGGGAAATGTAATTTTAGCATTCCCAACTGTATTAATTTGCCTGGGCTGCCATAACAAAATACCGTAGGCTGAGTGGCTTAAACCATGGTGCTAGAGGCTAGAAGTCCCAGATCAAGGTTCTGTCAGGGTGGGTTTCTGGTGAGGCTCTCTTCCCAGCTTGGTCTGTCCTCAGCTGGCCTTTCCTCTGTGTGCACATGGAGAGAGAGAGATCTCTGGTGGCACTTCCTCTTTTTATATGACACCAGTCCTAGCCAATTAGGGTCTTACCCTTATGACCCCACTTAATCTTAAGTACCTCCCTAAAGGCCCTATCTCCAAAAAAAGTCACAGTGGAGGTTAAGGCTTCAACATACAAATTTTGGGTGGACACAATCCAGTCCATAATATCAACTCTCCAGGGAGGTGTAATCAAAGGAAGTCGGAATGGATATTGAGCAAACAAATTCACAATATCCATCGCAGCTTTAAAAAATAAAGGCTAAGTGATTTATTGTAGCATTATATGTAGTAGCAAGTTTGGAGCAACATAAGGTCACATGGATAGGGAACTGCTTAAATAAACAATGGTATATTCTCACAATGGAATATTAAGCAACTAAGAACGAATAAGGGAGCTCTAAGATGAATATCTGGACTAGAAAACTCTATGATATGTTAAGTGAAAAAAACTAAGCTTAGAACACAGTGAATAGTTTACTATCATACATGTAGCAAAGGAAGTACATGAATATCTATCTACCTACCTACCTATCTACCTATCTATCATCTATCTTGATTTATTACCTATGTATGTGTGCATGTGGATGTATGGATGTAGGTAGGTATGTATTTGCTCATACATGCATAAAATATCAATGGATGATGCACAAGAAACAGACAATATTGGTCGCCAGTGGAGAGAACTAGTTGCCTGGGAGCCAGGATGACAGGTGACATTTCATTGTCTTTTTTTTTTTTTTTTTTGAGAAACTAGATTCTGAGATAGAGTTTGGTGTCTGCGGTGTTTCTTAGGGAGTGCCTCTGGGATCCACATCTGTGCAAGGGATCGAAAGGAATCAGGATTGACCAGAGGAAGAAGTTGACCTGTGCTCAGGGGCTGACAACAGCTTCTTCTACTCATTCCATCGAGAACTTAGGGGCTGAAATTGTTGATGAGAGTTGTTTGCTTTGGGCCAAGAGGGCCAAGCTTTTATACTCCAGCCTCGATTAGTCATTGGATGTGGGCTGTCCTGGGAAGTGTGTGAGCTTGGGAGAGAATGTTCTCTGCAACTGAGGCAATCCCTTAGGGGACTGATAGCTGAAAGCTCTCTTCTTATGGCACTCCCAGAATTTGGGCAACAAGTTTTTCTTTAAAAGGGGAGCTGGATGACACATCTCTGTGTCCCTCAGTCATGGCCTATATGATCTGACTTCTCTTGTTCCTCTCACTGATTTTGCTTCTTCCTGTTTCTTGAGCGCGTCAACCATGCTCCTATCTCAAGATCTCTTCCTTTACTCTTCCTCTGTCTTAATTGTTCCTTCCTTAGATAACTGTATGGCTCATACTTGCTCTTCCTTCAGATTTCTGCTGAAATATCTTATCCAAGAGAGCATTCATGGCCACCTTAACCAAGACAGTATGCCTTCACCAGCATCCTATCATGTCCGTTTCTTTAACTTGCTTTACTTCTTTTTCTAACTCCCAGCGTCCTCCTCCGCCCCCGCTCTCTCTCTATGTATATATATTGGTCTCTCCCACACTATTTTGTGTACTGTTGTAACCTCAGTGCCTAAGATAATATAGTAGGCTCTCAACAAATATTTATTAGAATCAGACACTGTGCTGGGTTCTAAGATAAAATGGTGAGCACAAACAGAGATGAGCTCTGCCCTCAGGGAACCTGACATTTGTATGGGGAGGCAGAATAACAAATCAATCACACAGATAATATAAAGTTGCAGTCATGAGATAGGCTACAGCGGAGAGGAATATGGTACTAGAAGAGCACGTAATAGGGATTTGACCCTGTCGGGAAGGGCGTGGAAAGCTTTTGTGAAGAAGTGATGTGTGAGCTGAAGTCTGAAGGATGAATAGATTTGGACTAGGTAAAGGAAGGTGAGAGAAGCAGATTTATCTTGTGAAAAGATGGCTCTGTATTCATTGAGGAGAATGAAGGAGAAGGGGTAAGGATGGACATCTGTAGGATTGTTAGGAAGCTACAGAAATCCTTCAGGTGAGGGGTGATAATCGTCTGACTTGAGGGTGGCCCAGGTGGTTGGGAGAAGTGTCTGGATTTGCGAATTATGTAGGAAGTACACAATAGATGAGACTTAGTTATGGGTTGTATATGGGAGATAAGGGAAAGGGAGGTGACAAAAAGGACTTCTGGGCTTCTGTATAACTGGATGGATGGTTGAGAGAGAATATCAGAAGAGGAACAAGTTTATTTTATTTTGTGATTGCATAGATTGTCAATTTAAAACCCAAATTTTCTTGTTAACTTATCTCAAAATGCATTTATTTGGGAATAGCCAAAAGAATTGCAATTTGGGATATGCATGCTATGGCAAACCATAGGCAAATCCAGAAAACAAAAGAGGGGAGCTTCCTTTATAGAGGAAAGGGGGAGAAGGGGGGGCTGTTCTAAACAGAAGACCACTGGAGAAAAGTAGCAGTTCACTGCGGCAATGGCTTCTCATTGGCTGAGCTGTGGCATTTCTCATTGGCTGGGCTGTTGCCAGGTGGGGAGAAAAATCTTCAATCAGTAGTAAAGTAGTCTTACTTCCTGTGGAAGACGCAAGCTTCCTGTCTCTTCCTGTTTGGTGTAATTGATGATGTGTGACAGGGTGTGAGAACTTCCCCTGCAGGCCTTCTTGACTCTAATTCAGTTAAGGTTTCTTTTATTAATTTCCACAGTATATGGGAGAAGAAAGTGAGAGAGAAGATTTTGATTTTTGACATTTTGGTTTGGAGGTGTTATTGAAACCATTAGCATGAGATGTCAAGTAGGCCATTGGTTATAAGAGTGAAAAGCTCAGAAATGTAGCCTGCGCTGGAAATAGAAATTTGTGAGTTGTCTGTGGAGGTGATATTTTAAAATGTGAGAGTGAATGAGATTGCCTAGACAGAGAACATAGCAGGATAAGAGGAGCAGGTCTAGGAGGAATCTCAACGTTTAGTGAAGACCAGGCTTGTAAAACAGACTAACAGAACTGACTAGAGATGTTGAAGGAAAATGGAGAGCGTGATGTCACCTCAAAAGAGTGTTTCTAGAAGAAAGGAGTTCTCAGCGGTATCAAAACTCCTAAAAAAGAACTTGGGAACTGAAAAATACCAATTATGCACTAACAACATGGTGATTATCGGTGATAAAATGAAAACACTGTAAATTAAAAAAAAAGAAAAGAAGGAAAAAGAAAGCTGAAGGTAGGAGAATTGAGAGATTGGTTGATAGTGTAAGGATTCCAAGGTGGGAAGGAAAGTGATTGCCAGTAAACAGCTCGTTTGAAATGCGGAGGACCAATGCTCTGTTCTAACAGGAGGGAAGAAAGAGAGTGGCAGGGGTGCAGACCTAAGTAGATTTGTGTTTAAATGGGAGAGATGAAGGGATTGGCTTCCATTTTCTTCGTAATGAAAGAGGAGAGTTTACCTGCTTCTCCAAGTGTTGCTAATAACAGTGCCTTGTAAACTTATTGGTTTATATGTGGATGGATGCCTCAGCTCTTCACGGATTTCTAAATCTACATCCCTTTTCACAGCGGTGGGAACAGAAACAATAGGTGCTTACCAAATATTCGATTCATTTTGATTCTAATGATGATAAATCTGATGACGCCCTGATGGGAAGGAAAGTATAAATTCCAGTCGGGCCCCTGTTATAAGGCGCCTGACAAATGTGAGGAATGTGAATCGCAGTCGGCAAACGACAGACAGCACATGGAAAGGAAATCCACCTGCACGCTCCCCCTGGTACGGGACCCTAAGGGTTAAGATCAACGAGAGCCGGCCATCGCTGTGTCCTAGAGAGGCTCCGGCAAAGCCTGCAGGGTAAGATAGGGCGACTTCCTTTTTCTGGCCTCCGGGTTTGAGAGCTGGGGACCGTGGGTTGGTGGGGTGAGAAGGCTTGGGGGGGAGCTGGCTCCTTCCTCCGGGACAGCTGGGCCTGCTGGGGGTGCAGGGCGCCTTGTGTGTAGCCCCCAGAACAGTGAGTTCCTTCTCGGGGGGAAGGGAGCCGCGGGCTGCGGGCAGGAGGATGGAATCTGCACCGCCCCGGCTGCCGCGTGCGTCCCGGGGAGGGAGCCGGCCGCGGAGAGGGGCACAGCCCCAGCATCTCGCCGCACGGGCCACCGCGCCTCCCTCGCCCGCCGGGTCCCTTAAAGGATCTCGTTGGCAGGAGACGATCTGGAGCTTGGTCTCGCAGTGCACCCCAACCTGTGCTCCCTGCCAACGGTTCTTAAAGCTTCAGGCGGTGCTTTTTCCTTGGAAGACTTTGTAATCCAAAGCACGGCCCCACCTCACCATCTCTTTCCCCTAGGACAATGAAAACAGCCCTTCTCTGGGGAGCGACATGTTAAGGACAGCCTTTTAATACCAGTTAGGCCCTGAGTTTGCTACCGTTTTCCTGAGCCGGTGTTCCTTGGGGCCCCTCTACTTCCAAAACTAATAATTAATTAGCCAGGAAAATGGTGGCACGGTTATCTGTTACCCAGACTTGCTTTCTTTGTAAAGAGTTCGGTAGAAATTTGTAACTCGGATAGCAAAACATATTTGAACAACTTTCCCTCTTTTTTTTTTTTTTTTTTTCAGGTTTACAGCTTTTTTTTCCACTTAAATACCGGGGATATTTGTAATTTAGACTAGTTTCACCTTTTCTTATAGCACATCCCTAATTGCTGAGAGTGCTTATAGGGAATGCCAACTCTCTTTGGTTTAAGATCTGGGGATGTGAATCTTTTCTAAAAATCCAGTCAAAATATTCCAAAAAAAGGTCCTGATCATTTGCAGTATGCCCAGCCCTACTTTCTGGTCTAGATAATAGATACGAGTGTGAAAGCCAGTGTCCAAACAGGCTTGGGACTGAACCCGCCCTCCTACCTTCTGGTTGTGTTACCTTGGAAAGTTTCTTAATGTCTTTTTTGTCCTATGACAAAACTATAACATGCTGGTAATTGTTTATACACCTTCAAGGGCTATTGTGAAAATTAAATTAGAAATGTTACGTGTATTTCGTTCACTGCCTGGCACATAATAGACAGTAATAGAGTGGAAGTTATAAGTACACCAGTTTTGGTTGGTTTTCCATATGCATGCCTCTGTATATCCTTTTGGGCACTCATTTTTCCTGAATTATGCTGTTCTTTATAACCTGAAATGGATGCCAAGTCCATATGTCACTGCCTTCCAGCGATAGATTACATTTTCCAGTCCCTTAAGGTAGGTCAGGGATTGTAGTTGGCTCCAAAGATAAAGTTTAGGCTGAAAGAGATATTGTGATTATGATGACTTAGAGAGTAAGAGGCAAGGAAGAGGTCCCTTGTTAGCCTCTTTTTTTTTTTTTGCTGGGACAGATTCACCCTGAGCTAACATCCATTGCCAATCTTCCTTTTTTTCCCCCTTGCCCAAGCCCCAGTACATAGTTGTATATTTTACTTGTAAGTCCTGCTGGTTCTTCTATGTGAACCTCTGCAACAACATGGCTGCTGACAGATGAGTGGTGTGGTTCTGAGCCTAAGAACTGCGCCCAGGCTGCTGAAGCAGAGCGTGCTGAACTTTCACCACTAGGTTATCAGGGCTGGCTTTAGCATCCCTTTTATATGTACTGGTTATTGGCTATAGTGATTCTAACCCTGCTTTGTCCTAATTTCTTGTTACTGGTGTGTAAAACCTAACTTTCTTTTGAAATTAACTTCAAAGTTTTCGGCCTGTCAAGTATCAAGTTATTCTTTCTACACAGGGTGCTTTCTCTTTAGCTGCTTCTTATCCTTGCAGATTGATTCCTTGAGGTCTGTTTATTGGTGACTTTTCCCAAAAACAACTTTGTTTTTTCAATTAAAAGTGTTTCTAAGCTCTGAGTGGACAATGAGTATTAGTATTCATTCTATTTTTGAAGCTCGATCCTCAGACTTTAATGTGAAGGTTTACTTTTTTTGTTATTTCCTTAGAAAAGGTAAATTAGGTTAACCCTTAATTGTAAACACTTGTTCATGAGATACGATTTTTCTAAAAGAACATCTAAAAACTGTGTTTCTTATTTTCACTATGGTCCACAGAACATTCTGTGCCTACAGTTGTTATGTTGCTATGGCTGGAAAGGAAAGAAGAAGAGGAAATTTTAACAAATGCCTCCAAACATAACCTGTTTCCTTCCGCAGGATTTCTGATCCCTAATCTGGCTGTGATCATTGTGATGGAGCAAGAGCAAAAACTGTTAGTCTCAGATTCTAATGGCTTCATGGAGAGGGAGAGCTTGAAAAGCCCTTTTACAGGTGAGGGATCAAGAAGATGGTCTGAATCCTTTGGGAATTCATTATAAGATGTGCTATAGAGTCTGTAGAAAGAACAGGGCATTAGAATGAGACAAACTTTAATTTGATTCCTTGCTTGTCACTTACAAGCTATATTTATTCTTTTTTTTTAAAGATTTTATTTTTCCTTTTTCTCCCCAAAGTCCCCCAGTACATAGTTGTGTATTTTTAGTTGTGGGTCCTTCTAGTTGTGGCATGTGGGATGCCACCTCAGCATGGCCTGATGAGCGGTGCCATGTCCGCGCCTAGGGTCTGAATGGCCAAAACCCTGGGCCGCCAAAGTGGAGTGCATGAACTTAACCACTCGGCCACACGGCCAGCCCCCTATATTTATTCTTATAGCCTAAATTTTCTCATCTTTAAGAAAAATGAATGGTAATATCCATCTCATGTATTTTTGAGGATTAATGATATACAATATGGAAAGCTACTATTAATAAATAGTGGGTATTGTTCTTTCTATATTTGCTCAGATTTTAACTTAGGTATTGTCTAGTTTTCACCTCAGCTGGTGTTCTGTTCAGTGTCTCCCCTCCTCAGATCCCCTTTTTTCTTTTAAATCTTCTAGAGTAAAGTGATGAACTGATGAACACACAGAGTAAAAGAAGTAAAACTAGCTTTAAAAACATTTTTTTAATATAAAGTAACTTGAGATTTTACTTTGTTGTTCTCTCTCTTCCACTGCCATTCAGAATTTCCTTCCCCTGGCAGAGATTAGGAAATATGTTTAGAATATCTGTTTATTCTTGCAGGAGATGAAAGTGAGAATAATTTGGAAACTGTTCAACACAATAACTCTAAGGCAGATACACTTAAAGAGCGAGCCTCAAAATGGTCTAAAAGAGATGGCCCACAAAATTGTAAGCATGTGGATACAAAAGAAACACCATTGACATGGTCCCAAGGAGATGACATTTGGTGTGGTGATTCCTATGAGAATGATGGCAGATCAGAGAATCAGGGAAATTCTACAGGAAAAGAGGAGGAAAAACCAAGTCCCCAGGGATGGGACCCTGGAGAACACACCAGTGCCTCTGTCCAGCAGAATTCATCCTTTGGAGACAAACCCTACAAATGTTCCGAATGTTGGAAAAGCTTCAATAATAGTTCTCATTTGCGTACTCACCAGAGGACCCACTCAGGAGAGAAACCTTATAAATGCTCTGAGTGTGGGAAATGCTTTAGTAACAGCTCTCACCTGATTCAGCATCTGAGAACACACACGGGAGAGAAGCCCTACCAGTGTGGTGAATGTGGGAAAACCTTCAGCAATACCTCTCATCTTATTATCCATGAGAGAACTCACACGGGAGAGAAACCCTATAAATGTCCTGAGTGTGGGAAGAGTTTCAGTAGCAGCTCTCATCTTATTCAGCATCACAGATCCCATACAGGTGAAAAACCATATGAATGTCCTGTCTGTGGGAAATGCTTCAGCCACAGTTATGTCCTAATAGAACATCAGAGGACTCACACCGGAGAAAAACCTTATAAGTGCCCCGATTGTGGAAAGAGTTTTAGTCAGAGTTCTAGCCTGATTCGCCACCAGCGGACACACACGGGTGAGAAGCCCTATAGATGTCTTGAGTGTGGAAAAAGCTTTGGTTGTAATTCTACTCTGATAAAGCATCAGAGAATACATACAGGAGAAAAGCCCTATCAGTGTACAGAATGTGGGAAGAACTTCAGTCGAAGTTCAAACCTTATCACACACCAGAAAACACACACAGGAGAGAAATCCTATGAAAGTTCTGAATATGAGGAAAGTTTGAGTCAGAACTGCAGTGTGATAGAAGAATGCAGAATCCAGCCAGGAGAGAAACCATATAAATGTTGTGAATGTGGAAAGAGTTTTGGCCTCAGCTCCCATCTCATTAGACATCAGAGAACACATACAGGAGAAAAACCTTACAGATGTTCTGAGTGTTGGAAAACTTTTAGTCAGAGTTCCACCCTGGTGATTCACCAAAGGACACACACAGGAGAGAAACCTTATAAATGTCCTGATTGTGGTGAGTGCTTCAGCCAAAGCTTTAACCTTATCAGGCACCGGAGGACCCATATAGGAGAAAAACCTTACAAATGCACTGACTGTGAGAAATGCTTCAGCAGAAGTGCTTACCTCAGTCAGCATCGGAAAACTCACATAGAAAGGTCTTTCGAGTCTCCTGGAGTTGAAGATTTTCCTCATGGATGGACTTGGAAAACCTGTTCAGGGGAAATGGCCCTCATCTCTTCATTTTCAGTCCCCAATTCATCTTCCTCTTGAGTCCCAAAGCTTGTCTTTTTTTCGTTTCTTATTGGACCATTACAATTAAAGTGTTCTCTGATCATGGTGCTACAAAGTTTCCTCAGTCTGTTTGTCAAGATGTCTGGAAAAAGTCAACCTCCCAGTTTAGTCGATAGGGAGACCCAGATCACCAGATAAGCTTCAAAGGAAAACATAAAGAGAAATTTTGGGAGTAAGGACTCCTGGGAGCTTGAATGTGAGATCGCCATTGCATTTCCTTATTTCCTATTGCCTGATTGGGTGGTGATAAATCATTACTGGCCTCAGGGATTTACCTAGAAAAAGATTCTTCTTTACAAATAATGTGATTTCCTGGCTGGTTTGTTGAGGGTCATGGAAGAAAAGACTCATTTTTCCAAATGCATTTTTATTTGCTGAAATTTAACGTTTGTAGTATCTAGAACTGTGCTGGCCTATACTGTAGCCACTAGCCACATGTGGCTATTTAGATTTAAATTTATATTAATTAAGATTAAATGAAATTTTAAATCCAGTTCTTTTGTTGTCTTAGCCACTTGCTAAGTATTCAGTAGCCACATGTGACTTGTGGCTGCTGTATTGGATATCATAAAAAGTTCTTTCTTGGGGCCAGCCTGGCAGCGCAGAGGTTAAGTTCGCACATTCTACTTTGGTAGCCCAGGGTTTGCCGGATCAGATCCTGGGTGTGGACCTATGCACCACGTGTCAAGCCATGCTGTGGCAGGCATCCCACATAGAAAGTAGAGGAAGATGGGCACAGATGCTAGCTCAGGGCCAGTCTTCCTCAGCAAAAAAAAAGAAGAGGATTGGCAGCAGATGCTAGCTCAGGGCTAATCTTCCTCAAAAAAAAAAGTTCTCTCTTTCAAGTTCATCATTCTTGACAGGCTCATAAATATTTCCTATAAGACTGTAGGGAATGTGCCATGGGGTTCTGCTCACCAAGAGGAGTTGCAGTATAGAGTAGAAATGGGATAGAGTTTTGAAGGTGCTGGGTCTAGAGATTGCCTATTCTGATGACTGTATGTTTTATGTTCCACGCAGTTATCTAGTGATATGATCCCATTGTCTTGGCCAAAGCCAGATTAGGAGGTAGGATTCTTGAATTCTGTTTAAAAATTTTTGACAAATAGTCCTTTCCTTTCAGTTTTTCCATGACATAATTCCTGGTCAGATCAGAAACTAGGTTCTTTCTCTAATAATCAACCCACTGAGACTGAGCCAGTGTCCAGGGATGGTTTGAGATTCCTTAATTCTCGTCTTGGCACTTTTCTCTTGCCTCTTGATTTATGTGGTGTGTGGATCTGATAACTGAGACCCCATCGTCCCTGCTTGTGTGTTCAATGGGAATGATGCTTTGTAATGTATTAAGATATTTCCTATGCTCCAACCCTCATTTTTTTCTTGCTAGTGCAAAAGGTAGGTGTGTAGGAAGGCCAAGACTCCTCAGTTGCCCAAGATTTCATCTCATTTTTGGATTCCAAATATATTCTATGAAAAATATGAAGAGATGCAAGTTAGGGATGTGGAGCCAGAAAGGGCCAGTTACAGCCACTGCAAAGGACATCCCTAGTGGGTGGCTGAATTGCATAGAGATTATTTCTTCTTTCATGATTATAGTACAACTGATACTGGTGAGGCAATTGTGTCTTTTTGTATTGTTATAGGATTAAAAAATAAATCAAAAGCTAACAAATAAAGGTATTTAAGAAGTATTCAAAGTGATTTTCTGCTTTCAAAAAGGTGGAGAACATTATTAGGCATCATTGGCTTTTATGTCACCCTAGCCGAAGCATCTTTTAACTTTTGTATATTATGTAGTATTGCCCAAATTGTCTTAAACTAACATCTGAGGGCAAATGTTTACCGTTTTTTTTACTACAGACAACTAAAAGTTTGATAATTAAATTTGGGCATTTGCTATTGAGGCTGAAATTCAATTAAACGGCAGTAGCGTTGGGGTGGTGTGCAGTCACTGATCACATTATGTGTGGCAAGTAACCACTCTGGATCTGTGTCCTCATCTGTAAAGCAGAGATAATGCCTGCCTCCAGGGTTTCTGTAAGGGCTAAATAAATGTTTGCAAAGCACCTAGCACAGTGCTTAAAATATAACAGGATCTGAATAAATGGTAGTTGGTTATTATTCATTGAAACAAATTGAACATTGTCCTGCACACATTTTCAGAGGTAGCAGTACAGCCCCAAACTTAGCCTACTTGCAGATTCTTTATCACCAACCTCAGGAGCCCTGAGGAATAGGTATTGTAAAAAGCACAAGACTACATTGTGTTTCCAGACTGTTGAAAACACTTTTCTTTGATTCAGCTTATTGAAGTTTTTTGTTGTTATTCATGAAACAAAGGATTCGATTTAAGTTGGGAAGGAACAAACTAGGAAGTTCAATTTAAGTTAATTTGCATCTGAAGCGATTAACAACAGGTACAATTTATGTTCTATCACCATCACCTACACTATGTTTTATGACTGCCCACAATTACATAAAACCTATTTCACAAACCTTGATGTCTACAGGAACATAGATGTGCACATTTTAGATGGGTTAAGATGGGCTCTATTAGTAAAACAATTTGGCAAGAATCATTGTCTCTTTGGATTGAAAACTAGGAAAACAGAGATTTGTCACTTATGATGGAGAACATAACATAGACAAATTTAATTATGTTTGATGCCTTTGCCTCAGTGTCATTAATCAGCAAATAGGTTGTTTGTTTAGCTCCCCAAGAAGTAAATATTCCATATTCTCTATTTTTCTTGCCAGCTCAAAGGGTTCAGCACCTGAGTGAATAAAGCATTCTTATTTACAAGTGATTTGTTTCATAGTTTCTTTTTAATTAGAAGTAAGACTCCTGTATTCATTTTTTCCCACTTAAAGAAGGGGCTTGTGTTTTTTTCCCTACAGTGGAATGGGGGAATCCATGTTAATACATATACTCACAAATGTACCAGGAACTCACTCCCTAGTTGCTGTGTAGCCTACCAGAAGGCACGCAAACCTAAGTCTCTATAATAGTACCTGAGATAAAGGTCTGCTCCCATCATTCCACGTCATCCCAGTTGGGTCTACCAAATGAGTCTTCTCCTTAGTGCTGGAGAAGTTTCCTCACTGATGGTGAGAGGTAGTGGACTATGGGCTGTGGCTATTGCCCCTTATATATTAGTCCAACGGATTCATCTTTGCCAGTCTCTCACTTTCTGAAATCATAGTACTGACAAAACTATCATTGTTTCTTTATTCTGTATTTGAGTTTATGTAATTCCTTTCAAGGAGTACAATCACTTGTTCATTCAACAAAAATTTACCTGATGCCTCATGCGTGTTTAGCAGAGGTCAAATGATGGCAGGAGGGGCAGATGTAAGGATAGACCAGTAGTAGGAAAATGTGCAGCTTTTCAGATGACCACTTTCTCCTTGCCAACTCTTGAACTATACTTATTATGCTGAACCCTCCATTTTCAAATTTAATAATTTGATAATCTGAGGAGCTAGAGATAACCATAATTAAAATGGGTTAAGTTTGTTCTGTGAAAACACAAACCCAGTGAGTTTGACACAGTGCTTTGCACATAGTGGTGCTCAATAGTTGCTGAGCAGTGTCATATGCTTATATGTTTTATGCTAATATTTAAGTATACGCTCTTCCAGGATAGGCATTCCTACTAGACTGTCAACTCCTTGAGGGCAGACAATGGATTCCAGTTTTGTAATCTCAAAGCCCGACATAGAGCCTGGCATGTGAAGTGTTTATTGGTTTTGGTTGAGGGGTCTTCATCAATGGATGAAGTCTACTGGATTAGGCTGTATAGTCTCAGCATCTTCCCAGGCCCCTTTAACACCATAACTTGTCTATTCCACAGAGGCTGGGTTGGCTTGGAAGTGAAAATAGCTGCCCTAGGAGGCTGGGTCTATCCTCATATTAACCCTAGAGGACCCTTAAAATATCCTAATTGTTCAGAATCCTGTGGAGGTAAGACCTGGGCTTTGGATGCAGACTGTCCAGGACAGGCTCGAAACCTGTTTCAGATTCATGTTTCAATCACTTACCAGCTTTGTACTCTGTACTTACCTTGTTAGATTTGGTAAGCAGTGAATGAGGTGAGGTAACTGGCAATAATAGATGTGAAGGAAATACTGTTTTCCTTTCCTGTCCATCTTTGTTTGCTTATAATTTTGCCAAGCATAGGCTCTAGGTGCAGAAATGTTTAATCACTTCTTGAATTGATTATTTCTTGGTTTCTAAAATAAAGGTATTACTAACATGTAGCTCGTGTGCTTGTTGTGAGGATCAGTGAGATAACATGTGTAATGTGCTTAGCATTGTTGTTACCTAGTAATCATGCAACGTTAGCTATTATTACCATCACAAAGTGGCTCTAACCCACCACGGGCTTTTGGATCATGTTTGAAGGTGGTCTCAGAGACATGGGTGTCCCCTGGGGCCACTGAAACGGTGCAATCCTTTTGTTACTGTTCACCTCATGAAGGTGAAGGAGCATGACTAAAAGTGTGTAAGAAGCTGAGTATGTAAGCCAATAATGTAGCACCTCATTGTTGTAATATGGCAGGTATTTGGGCAACTATTGTCTTTTCTGTTTAAAAATTACCCTTCCTTTCACTCTCCTATCTCTTATTTCCTTTCTGTTCTCTTTTACCTCTCTCTAGCCCTAACCTCTTCTGCCTTGTCCATCCATATTCTAACCCAAACCTAGGCTTTCCTCCCCCGCTCCCCCACAGTGAAGTAGGAATCAATTCAAGGCTAAGGATGGTCCAAATGCTTGGTTATAAACAGATACAGATGGAAACAGGATGCCTGGCAATCATGACATCATGGGCAAGCAGCTGCTTACAAGCAGAGGTCACTTATGGATGCTAAGACAGCCAGGTTGCCGATGTAACATTGCCTGACTGGTAAAATGGGTAGATATTCTAGGAGTTGACACAGTGAGGGATGAAGTAGAAGCTTGGGTTGAAAAAGGACCATGATTAATTTTGAGCCATACTAAGTCATATGGATAGTCAGATTAAAGAAAATATTAATTAGACTGACAAACACAGGTGAAAGATTTTTTCCCCTTAAAATAGCTTACTTTCTGATCATTAAAATAATACTTGTTAATTGTAAATATACAAAGAAGTAAAAAATAGGAAATACATAAAAGTATGAAGACCTAAATAAAAAGGATCCACAATCATCTTCTCCAGAGATCACTCACCATGAAAATTCTGGGATCTTTCCCAATAACCTTTCTTCTAAGCATGTATTTGAACAAATACTTTTAAAAATTGGATTGTATGGTATATATAAACATTTTTGTGTCTTGATTTTTTTCCTACTCTTACATCATTTGTCAATTTACTTGTTTTAAATCACGAGTTTTTTAATGGCTTCATATTACACTGAGTGATGTACCATAAGAATTTAATTGTTCTGATGTTAGATGTTTATGTTGTTTCTAGTTGTTTGCTATTAAAAATAACACTACTGTGAACAGAGTTGTTTTGGTTGTTGTTATTCTGGTATTGTGGTTATGACTGGTTTTGCTTTTTTATGTTTTGTTGGTACACAAATCCTAGTGTATATCTCTATTTTCTTAGAGTGAGTTCCCAAAAGTGAGATTATTGAATCAAAGGGCTTAAGAGTTTTTAAAGGCATATTCCTTAACCGCTTCCCAGAAATGTTTACCAATTTAAGTCACTCCAGTGAAATAAATTTGTTAACATCTTAGGAGGGGGTGGAGACAAAAACAGGTAATTCCAGGTGAATACATTTAAATGATGAAAACCTCTTTTAAAGCAGCTTGTTTAGATAATCTTTCTCCTCTTTGTTTAAACCCCCCTTCCCCTCTCCTGATCCTTAGGATCAGCTGAGAGTCACTTTGGGCGGAATCATTTTACGAACTTCTTGGACTTTTCCTTGTGTGGCCCTAGGCACAATTCTGGTAGATGTTACTAGGAGCTGCTCTAAGAATGAGGGAAGTGCTATGAGGCCCAAAGTCTGGACGTACTGAGGGGAAGAATGGGTGAGGAAGGGGCTGGCTGGTTAGTTCAGTGCCTATTGCCGCCTGAATCAGAAAATGCAGAGCACCCCAAATCTAGGAAACTGAGGTAAACTCAGGTTTGACAAACAGATGTGTATCTTCATTTCTAAAATTGTCGCTGAGGAAAAAGCAGAATGGAGGCTTACGAAAAGATTCTAAGTTAGACTGCTCAGAATAATAGAATCCTCATCTTTCACATCCTACTGCCATCAACAATTCAGCGAAAAGCTTGTATTGTCAGCTGCAGGCACTAGTGTCTTACCAAGGGAAAAAAACACAGTGTGGGGGAGGGAAAAAGAAATGTAATGTGTGGTCACTGCCATTGGCAGTTAGAGGTTATACTTGGTTACTCCTACTAATTCTTCGGACCTCAGCTTAAAAGTAACTTCCTCTGGTAGACTTTCCTTAACCTCCAGGTTAGTTTATATCGTCTTACCCTCCAGAGCAACAAGTACTTGCTCTTTTTTGGACACATATGACATCTTTAATAACCTGTGTGCTACTGTCTTCTTCCTTAAACTCTAAATTCCCAAATGACAGGTACTGTGTCTGCTCTGTCCACTGCTTTATTCCCATACCAAGCACAGTGCCCGACAGGAAGTATACATTTGATACTTACTACATTGAGTTGGACTGATGTATTCTCTAATTGTGGCTTTATGAGCAGGATTCAAGGAATAAGACCCAGATTAATCATCGTCTCTTTCTCTTCAGGTTTTCATAACTCCACCTCTTGAAATGAAAACAAATTTCCAAATTAGCATAATTGGCTCCATCATTTGTAACTAGAATTTTGCAAAAGATTATGTAAGTGCTGACGGGATGAAGAATTAAATGACTGATGTTAAACGTCTTTTTGGACGAGGTGAATGATGAGCAAGAAAGTTTTGAGAGTTTTGATCTAATGTGTTACAAATAAAAACATTAGTGGAAAAGGAATTGCTTAGTTTGGTGCCAAAAAAAAATGGGATAAAATGAAGAAAGGAAAGGTTGTATCCAACACATTGAAAAATGTTTACCATATACGAAATTCTGAGTATACGGCTACAAATAAGACCTGGCCCTTGCCTTAAGGAGTTGAATCTCTTGAAAAAGCCATGTGTAAATTGATAATTATAATACGAATTGGTGACTGCTATGACAAAGAGGTGGAGTTACGAAAACTTGAAGAGAAAGAGGTGATGTTTAATCCGGGTCTTAAAGATGGACAGTTGAAGAAAGGAGGGCAAACCTTTCTGCACTGAGAACGACACTTGAAAAGGCGCAAGTCCAGGTCTGGCATGCCAAATTAGGCTAAAAGAGACAACAGAGGCGTCTAGACAACTGAATGAAAAGATCAGATGTGCTTTTTGTTTTGTTTTATGGTAATTAGATCCTTATGTGGGGAGAAAAAAAATGCATTCTAGGCAAACATTCCTAGATTCCTGAGCCAGATTTCCTGGGCTTGGAGTCAGGGTCTGCTATCACTAGCTGTGTGACCACTTTTCTGTATTATCAGTTTCCTTGTCTGTAAAATGGGATTAAAAACAGTACCTGCCTGATAGAGTGGCGGTGAGGACAAAATGAGCTAATCTATGAGAAAAGCATTTAGAACACTGCCTATACTATATAAGTCTCAGCTCTTGCCATGATTATGAAAGTATTTCTCATCGGCTCACTCTATAGTTTATTACTTTCTGCCGCTAAATGACTGATTTGGGATCGTATTTAATTGCCTTCACTTCAGGCCTGAGTGACAGATTTTTGTTCCTAAATAAGTGCCAAGATTCAAATATACTTAAGTGATGGTTATATAGCCCTTAATTCAGTTCAGAAAGTCCAGGCATTCAATGTGCCCACGCTAGGTATTACAAATGCTCTTTTTGCCCCAAATTTGGAAGTGGATCTTGAACTGACTGTAAACACACAAAGAAAGTGGCTTTCAAAAGATTAAAAAATTACCTAGTTAATAAGAAAAAAGTCCTCTTATGATAATCTCCAGTATAGGTAATCAAGTAACAATCAATCATCTCAGTGATATTGTATTCTGATCTATTAGAGTCAGCTCAAGCCCTCTACCATTTTAGCAATATAGGAACTCACAGACACCAACAAGCAGTTTACTGAAGAGTTCTCTTCAGTCAAATTTGTTGATACCATTGAGGAACATTCTCAGAGAAAGAATCAAAGTCTTGGTTTTATAATGGAGGAAAGCAGTTATTGATAATTAGGAGTATTGGGGAACACATAATTTGGACATCAGAAGTTTAACTTTTGGTTTTATGACTTATAAGCTGTGATTTGGCCAAGCCACTTAACCTCTTTAAGTTTCGTTTTCATTATTTTTAAAATCAAGGTGGTTCTGAGGGTCAGACGATGCCTGTGAAAGTGTTTTGACATATAATTACTTTATTAGCAGATAAAACACATAATATTTGGGGTAAAAAAATGATGACAGGTGCCATAATTTCTTAAACCCAGCAAAGCGTCTGGTATAGAATTGCAAGGAACATTCGATTTCATGAAGATATTGCCCTCTTTCCCGAGGGGTTGCCTAACTTTCGATTTGTCCAGGGTCACAAAGCTGGTTAGTGGCAGCCAGAGTCTACTCTTCCTACTATAGCACTGTCATTCATCATTCATTTATTCCTTAAATACATTTTTATGGAGGATAAATTAAGTACAAAACATTGTGCTAAGTGCTGTGGGTGATTCTGATTCATCAGACACAGATCCTTCCTTGAAAGATCAAAGGAATTAGTGGGATAAGACTCAAACACAAGTGTACAGTAAGAGATTACAACAAGATGTGAATAAACTAGCATGTGACTTGGTCCAGGTCAATGGAGACAGTGGGAGAGGGGACAATAAAGCCGTGCTCCAAATGTCACAAAGGACTTCTACATAAGTAACAGGGTTTAAAGCAGGCAGTCCAGGGTTAAGCAACAGGGTGAGCAAAGGCACTAGGTTTAGGCCTCAATAACTTCTATTAAAGTTTGATCATTTCATAGCAAGGGCCGCCTCTCACCCTGACCCCTTGCACACTTTCGTTCCCTAGAGAATGCTTGTCCTGGACACAATTCACTCAACTATCTCTGGAGGCCAACCCTGACTCCCTCCAGGCCGAGGGACGGCTGCTTCCTGTTTTCCTGTCCATCCACTCTCTCTAGGGCACTTATGCCACCTCTATGTATTTTACTTCTTTGCCCCAGTAACCCCCTCCCTAGAGGTACGCGTATCACTGTATCTTTAGCCCGAGCACAGCGACAAGCAGATGTCGCCCAACTTTCGGGCGAAGGAAACACCTAGCACGTCCTCTCCTCCTTTCCTCTTCTGGCAAACGCCCGCCTACTCCTCCCAGATTCAGCTTGAAAGTCACGTTCTCCATACGCCAGGACCTCTCTCTACCGCCCCTTACACACACAGCATAGAAAGGCTGTGCGGGATTCTTCTCTAGGACCCCAGAGCCTGGCCGGGAGTAAGCGCTCAATAAATGCCCGGGGAATGAATAGGAACGTTCCAACACTAGGCGGGGAAGCTCCAGGCAGGGGATTCCTCGAAACTAGCTCCACGTCGCCTCGGGTAGGACGGCGGAGGCTGGAGCTGCGGCGCGTAGTCTGATCGCAGAACCCGGGGCACGACCCCCTCCGGCCCACCCCCTCCGGCCCACCCCCTCCGGAGCCGGCCAAGACCTGCCCGCCCGTCCACCAGGCAGACGGTCCCCATCCCCACGCCCCCACTCCACACCACGCAACATCGCCCTAGCGCCTCTCCGCGCGGGCCGCGCCGCCTGCGATTGGCCAAACGCGGCATAGCGCCATCTCGGCCTACCGCGCGGTGCGTGCCCTCATTGGCTGGCGGAGGCAGTGGGCGGGGCCTGCACGCGGGGCGCACGGGGTGGGCGGGGCGGGGCAGCTCGCCCCCTGGAGCTCCGCCCCTTGGTCCCTCACCTGGGCCGAGCCCTCCGGCCGCTGAGGTGCTCGGAACCCCGCGAGGAGCAAACGGCGCGCGGCAGTTACTCTGGTTACTGCGGAAGCGCCGCGCTGGGGAGGCAGCCGCCGCCGGGGACGGATGCTGGGGTGGAGGCTGTCGGGAGCCGCCGCCCGCTGAGGGAAGCTCTCTAGAGATCGCCGTTCCTGGGCAGGGACGCCAAGTCGCCGACCGGAAGGGTCGGGGGCCGGTGCGTCGGGAGCCACTGCCGAGGAGGAAGTCTCGAGGTAGGGGCTGCGTCTGCCCGCCCCGAGCCCGCCCGCTCCTGGGTCCGAGGCCGTCCTCGGCGGCGGAGGGCAGCCCGGCCGTGTGGGTGGAGGAGGCTCCGCCTGGGCGCCGCCCGCCGTCTCCGCGCCGTCCCACCCGCCGGGGCCTCGCGGGTGCGAGAGGCGAGGCCGCAGCGATCGCAGCCGAGATAGTTCCCTGATGTCGCCCCCCGTCCCCTGCCGAGAGGGTGCCCGCCGCTGGTGACAGAGCGGCAGTGTCACAGCGCGACGAGCCGACGTCAAAACGGAAAACATCGCCCGCCGCCGCCCGCAGGGAAAACCCATCCAGAAGCAGGGGGAGGAAAAAGAAAAAAAGGAAATAAATGGATTGCCTGAAAGAGGAGAGTCTAATTGGGCGCCCTTGGGGCAGGCGAGTTTTTAAGACAGCTTTCTAAGCCCTGGACAACTTGTGGACTCCCTTTCTCCGGTTCTGTAAATTATTGATTTGAATCGTGATCCCGTGACTGTTCGCTGGCGTCTGGCCGGTTCCCCCGCGCTCTTTTTTTTTGGTAACGCATTTTGGGGGAGAACCTCTCAAATCACCAAAACCCGACGAGGAACCAAAGGGTCTCCAGCCGCTGACTCGGGGGTCGCCGGAGGGGAGCCTGTGAACCATGTGGACTTTTCTAGGCATCGCCACTTTCACCTACTTCTATAAGAAATGCGGAGACTTCGTCACGTTGGCCAACAAGGAGCTGCTACTGTGCGTCCTGGTGTTCCTGTCGCTGGGCCTGGTGCTCTCCTATCGCTGTCGCTACCGCCCCGGGGCCCTGCTCGCGCGCCAGCAGAGCGGCTCCCAGTTCGCGCTCCTCTCCGATATCCTGTCGGCGCTGCCTCTCATTGGCTTCTTCTGGTCCAAGTCCCCCCCGGGGTCGGAGGATAAAGAGCAGCTTGGGTCTAGGAGGGTAGGTTGAACTCAAAGTGGGCGAACGACTGCGGGTCTCATTTTAAAATTAAAATTCACTCAGATGTAAATTTTCTTCTTTCAAGGGCCAAAGACAGCAGTTTAGATCCTCTGGGGTGAATTCTCATTTAATTGTTTTTTTTTTTTTTTTCAAAGCTCCTGATTGTTTCTTGGCCAAGTCCTTGTCAGTCTTAGGAATGAGGGAAAACATTTGTTTCATTTAAGCGCTGGTTGAGCCGATGCTCACTGAAATTGACTTGATTATGAATATTGGTTTGATTATGAAAGGTGAAATGAAATGTTCGAATTTGTTTTTGAAGGAGGACGCGATCACTTTCCCTGATGGTGGAAAAAAAAAAAAAAACGTTTTATTTAAATCCTTGGGTAAGGATTGTATTTGTATCTGGGGAACGTGAAATCTGCTGCCGGTAAGTCCACTGCTCATAACAAGTGACAGCCGTCTGGGGAAAGTGACCGAATAGTTTGAAAAGCTGGTAGAGTGAAAATGCTCCGCACTTGGAAGTCTTGGGCAGAATGCCCTGCTCCCCCCACATCGCTGGTGCCTTGAGTAAATGAGTGTATTGATGTCCTAAGTCAGGTGAATGAATGAGTAATGTCCACGGTTCAGCCATGTTCCTCAATCGAAGGCTGATCTTCAAACACGCGTGAAGTTAGGATCCCTACAAAGACAGCAGAGGCGGAAGTGGAAGGAGATGGGGGATGAGAGGTCGTTGAAAGCAGAGCGTTTAGGACCTCTTGGCCGTGAGTGTTTGGACTTTTTCCCAAGAGCATTGGAGGATTTTAAGCGCGGGAGTAATAGTATTTGATCTTTCTTTTTAAAAAGAACATTGCAGTTGCTGGGCAGAGAATAGATTGTAGGGGTACGAAAACGCAAGCAGGGTTGTCAGGTAAGAGACCACAGCAGTAGGCCAAGTGAGGGATGATGGCGCCTTGGAGTTAGGGTGAGTGGCCTACAAGTCACGTACCCTTTGAGGGTTCTGGATCCAGATTGTTTTACTGCGCCCACAGGACACCTTAGCAAGGCTTACAGAAGAGGGGCCTTGGTTTGGAATTTTGCTCCACCATTCCTGGCCACGAGACCTTTAGCAAAAACAACAAAAAATAAGAATCAGTTCTCTCTCCTGTTAGACAGGGATGGCACTAGCCTTGCTGGTAGGGAATTAAATGATTTAATGTTTGCAAAATGCCTGGTCCCTCACTGTCTAGTAAATAGTAGCTGTGAATATCAGTCTGAAGGTGGTGCACATCTGTTAGGACCCTTGTGAGTAGTGCTGAGCTCAGTGATATGGTGGGTGTGGGCTGGAGAATGGGAAAGGAGGGAGAGCGAATCTTAAATTCTCAATTTGAAGTCTTTGGTATTGTTGTCTGAGATAACTTCCTCTCAGGGTCACTGACCATTAATCCAGGTGGCTGGAGTGCCATTACATCATGTTGTGTAGAGAAGTTTTGGGGTAGGAAGATAGTATTGGTTCCACTTCGTGAATGCCTCAGGCTTTCTGCTTAGCTCCTAAACACCAGGGAGTTGGTAGACTGTGTTGAGTACTGAGTTCCCACTCTTCCTCTACTGACCAGACTCTGAAACACTTAACTTCCTCCAGAGGTCCGCCCCGCGTGTGTATGTGTGCGTATAAAAGGGAAAACTTAGGAAGAAAAACTAATAAAAATGTCTAAGATGACAGAACGAGCTTGTCTTGCTCTCAGAACCGTAATTTAAATATAGTCATTTGTTCTAGCCGTTAAGAAATACCCTTGGGAAGAGTAGACTCTGTCATGTTCTCCTCTGGGTAAGGGACAAAAAGATAAATTCTCTAAGAGAAATTATAAAAAATGGAATGGACAAGGACGCAGTCCATTATAGAGGTAAAGGAAGGCTGGATGAATATTAGAATCACAGAGAATTAAAATTCTAAATGATTTTAGGTTTTATCTTCTTCCTTTTTGCCTAAGGTCTCTTATTAAAACCCCTTCAAGAGGGCGTTTGGTCTTACCTTAATCATTAAGGTCAGGGAACTCAAGGAAGATGATTCCTTGCAATTCTGTATCTAAAGTGTATTCATATTTGTGGATCCGCATACCAAGAAAAAATACTGATTACAACGTTGAATTCATTTAAAAAAAACCCTACGGGCACTGTTACTCTCAATGGGCATAAATCTCACAAAACAGGACGTTTTCATCTTCTTAATGATCAAAGTTAAAGTTTTTACTGTCAGCCCAGCTAGTGATAGGTTTAATGTTTGTCCTTATTTGCAAATTGGAGGACCAACTGGTTGATCAGGCTCTCTTAGAGTATTAGGGGAAAAAGGAAGGGGTAAATTAAATATATTCTTATATGTTAAGGACTAAAATTGTGAACAGATTGAATCCCAAGGGACAGAGTGAGTTACTTGGTTCTTTTGGAACTTGGTTGAGTTAAAGAATTCTCGATTAATAGCTCAATAGCCAGAATTTGACAGTTTTCTGTTCTATAAAAGTGATTTTAGATTAAGATAGATTTTTCAGATGAAAATCCAGAAGAATAAAATAAAGATGAATAGTGGAAATATCTAAAAGGTGCTGAATAGTTTGCAACATAGTCGTATTAGAAGTTGTACATGATTTGCATCTGGTAGATGCTAAGTATATATTTGAAGAATTGAGTAATTAATGATATACTTTTACGTATAATGTCTTTGAATGTCTTTATAAACATTTTTTATATTAGGCCTGATGTAGATTTCTAAATATGTCTGCATAACAGCATTTTCTAAATGTACTCAGAAGACAGAATATATATTTAATTTTACTGGGATGTTATTACATTTTTATTTAACAGTATTTTGATATCATTGGTTTTTACATATGATCTGGATTTAAAATATAACAGTTCATTTGATTTGCTGATGTTTAGGATGTAGCTTTTGCCCAAGATGCAAAAGTCCAATGTGTCTGTATAGTAGTAGTTTAAGAATAACAAATGTGGCTACCATATTTCACTTTTTTTTAAACAGCACAAAAAAGGAACCAATATTTCAGAAACAACCTTAATAGGAGCAGCTACCTCTTCATTGATACCTTCTCAGAATGATCCAGAAGTTATCATCGTGGGATCTGGCGTACTTGGCTCTGCTTTGGCAGCAGTGCTTTCCAGAGATGGAAGAAATGTGACAGTAATTGAGAGAGACTTAAAAGAGCCTGACAGGATAGTTGGAGAACTTCTGCAGCCAGGTGGTTATCATGTCCTTAAAGACCTTGGTCTTGAAGGTAGGTTCATGTTAATTTTTAGGAGTTATGTGGTATAAGCAAGCCCTCTTCACTTCAGGCTATCCTATGACTGGTAAAAAGGTATTCCATTTTATTTTCATTTATAAAAGTTACCCTACTCATTTACCAACAAATTTGCATGAAAATGAGGACAAAGGAAAAAATAAGCATTTAGTGGTATTAGATATGAAGTAGACAGATATAATAAAGTGGCTAAAAAAATTGTAATGGTCAAAATTAAGGACTGGAAAACTAGAATGAAGGCATGAAATTTAGTGAACGGTGAAGGGAACTATTTGTAGAGTGCATATTATGTGCCTGTTATAGAATCTTTTATTCAAGCATCGTTCATTCATTAAATCAGTGCTTTGTAAACTCGAACTATTCATTTAGGAAATATTTATTCACTGTCTGCTTTGTGTGAGGCGCTGTACTTGGTACAAGGCTATGCTGGTGAACAAGAAAGATCAACTGTCTACTCCTGAGGATCAGAGTGAAAAATATGCTCAGGCTGTGAGTTGAGCAAGAGCTTGGTTGGCATGTGCAGTAGGCAGTATGTTGGCATAATTATGAGCATTGGTTCTGAAACTAGGTTCCCTGGGTTTGAATACCAGCTCGGGCACTTAAAAAGCTGTACGAGGGGCTGGCCCCGTGGACGAGTGGTTAAGTTCGCACGCTCCACTGCAGGCAGCCCAGTGTTTCGTTGGTTCGAATCCTGGGCGCGGACATGGCACTGCTCATCAAACCACGCTGAGGCAGCGTCCCACATGCCACAACTAGAAGGACCCACAACGAAGAATGTACAACTATGTACCTGGGGGCTTTGGGGAGAAAAAGGAAAAAATAAAAATCTTTAAAAAAAAAAAAAAAACTGAACGAACTTGGCTAAGTTACTTAACCTCCTATGTATCAGTTCCCTCATCTGTAAAATGGGCGTACTAAGAGTCCTTGCCTTGTAGGTTATTATGAGGAGTAAATGAATTCATATACACAAAGCATTCAGAACGTTGCCTGGTATATAGTAGGCACTATGTAAAAGTTTGCTATTTTATTCAAGTAACTGAAGGGACGAATGCAGCTAGAAAATACTGGGTGATGGGGAAAGGAGAGTGGCTTGAGATTAAGCAGGGAGAGGTAGCCGGCAGCCACATCATGCGGGGCTTTTTAGGCACTGGAGCAGGAGTGTGACATGATCTCGTTTATTCCTCTGTAAAGTGGTTCAGACCTTTGACAGCTATTCACAATAGCAAACACATTTTACATCCTGACTGGGTACATACATTCACGTACAAATGTGATTCAAATTTGTTTTATTTTACTTTTTAAATACTTGTCATGATTTTACCCGAGTATACAATTCACAATTTGAAGTTCATTTCATAATTTACCATCGAGTCACACCCTGCAGTTTGTAGAATGCTATTTTAAAAGAATATATGGATACAGTATGGTGAAAAGACTATGTGATTGTGATGGTGGGATAGCAAGAGTCATTGCAAGGACTGGGAACTCATTGCTAAGTCCAAATGGCAGATGATGGTGGTTTGGACTGGTATGATAGCAGAGGATATAAAAAGAAGTGGACAGATTCATGATAAAATTAAGAGGCAGAAATGGCATGACTTACTAAAGGATTGGTGTGAGATATGAGGAAGAGGGAGGTATTAAAAGTGATTTCTAGGTTTTTGGTTTGAGCAACTGGTAGATGGTGGTACCATTTGCTGATAAGAAGACCTGGAGAGGAACAGGCGTTGGGGGAAATTTGGGGGACATACTGAGATATCCAAGTGGAGACGTCAAGTTGAATATATGAATCTAGAGTGCAAAGGAGTGGTTTGGGCTGGCTGAAGTTAGAAATTTCAGAGATGTCAGCTTATTTGTAGTACTTTAAAGCCATGGCAATGATTGAGGCCATGTAAGGAGAGCATGTAGGGAGAAAAGAGAAGACAGGATAAACCAAGTCCTGGGAAACTGGTATTTAGAGATTGGGTAGAAGAAGGAAGCCTGCAAAAGAGACTGAAGGAGCTGGTAGAATGGCAGAAGAAAGCCAGAAGGGTTCGGTGTCGGTCCGAGAGGGCAATGTTTCTAGTAGGGATTGGGTTTGTTTCAAAAAGGCAAAGGACAGCTGTGTCGTGGTTTGCTAATGAAGGGCCAGGTAAGATGAGTATAGAAAAACAGCCATTGGGTTTGGCAATTGGAGGTTGCTTGTCACATTGACAAGATGTTTCAGTGGAGTTGTGGAGAAAAATCCTAGACTGAAGTAAGTGGGAGATTAGAAAATTTGAGACTAGAGAACTACTTTTGAGGAGTTTTTCACTAACAGAAATCAGAAATAGGGCAGTAGTGAGATGTAGATGTGAGGATAAAGGAGGTGTGTTTTGATATTAGAGCTTGTTTCTATGGTGACAGAGATGATAAAGTAGAGAGGGAGAAACTGATGATGCAAGAGAGGAAGATGACTAAAGGAGTGACATTCATTCATTCAACAAATATTTATTAAGCATTGACCATATGACTGTAGGTACTGTTTTAGATGCTGAGGCCACAGGAGTGATCAAAACAGACAAAAATTCTAGCTCTCAGAGAGCATAGATTCTAGTGGGTAGTGTAGAGGATGGTGATAAAAGATAAATAAAATTTAGAGTACAGACAGTCCCTGACTTATGGTGGTTCAACTTAAATGATTTTTTGACTTTACGATGGTGTGAGATCGATACACGTTCAGTAGAAACCATACTTTGAATTTTGAACTTTTCCCAGGCTAGCAGTATGCAGAATGATACTCTCTCCTGATGCTCCGAAGCTCCCAGTCAGCTATGCGATCATGAGGGTAAACAGCTGACACACGTAACCATTCTGTTTTTCACTTTCAGTACACACACAACCACTCTGTTTTTCACTTTCAGTACAGTATTGAATAAATTGCATGAGATATTCAACACTATTTTAAAATAGGCTTTGTGTTACATGATTTTGCCCAACTGTAGGCTAGTGGAAATGTTCTGAGCATGTTTAAGGTAGGCTGGGTTAAGCTAGGATGTTTGGTAGGTGAGGTGTATTAAATGCATTTTCGACTTACAATATTTTCAACTTAGGATCGGTTTATTGGGATGTAACCTTATTGTAAGTTGAGGAAGAGCTGTATGTATTATTGTGATAAGGGCTTTAGAAAAAAATCAGAAAAGGGAGATAGGGAATTGAGGGGGCTGCATAATTTTAAATAATGTCAAGATTGGGGAAGGGAAAGGCTCAATGAAAAGGTGATGTTTAGGTAAAGAACTGAAAGAGTGAGGGAGTAGCCCTAGGAATATCTGGAGGAAGAGAATTCCAGGCAGAGAGAATACCAGGTGGAAAAGCCCTGTGGGAGGGGGAAGCCTAACCTCTTAGAAGAGTGAGAGTGAGAACAGTGCTGACTGGAGTGATGTACTTGAAGGGGAGAATAGAGAAAATAGCGGGGCTGGCTCCCATACGACTTTGTAGCCCACTATGTGGATTTGGGTTTTACTCCAAAGTGAAGCCATTGGAGAATTTTAAGAAGAGAAGTTATTAAATCTAGCATTTTAGAAGTATGATTAAAAATATTATTTTAAAATATTCTTCTTATTGTATAGAAAAAAGAATAGATCATAAAATGGCACGGTCAGAAGCAGAGAGACCTGTTTGGTTGCTGCCGAATCAGTGAGGGTTGATGGCTTGGAACAGGTGATATCAGTAGAGATGTGGAAAGTGGTCACATTCTGGAAATATATTTTGAAGGAAGAGTCAGTAGGACTTGCTGATGGATCAGATGTTAGGTATGAGAGAAAGGGAGGAGTCTTGGTATTTAAATGAGACTAGAAGACAGTTACCAAGAAGAGGTCCAGGACTGAACCTTGGGGTACTCTAATGTATAGAGATCAGGGAGGAGAGCAGGAGCCAAAAAAGGGGACTGAGAAGGAGCAGTCAGTGAGGAGGAAAAGCAAAAGACTGCAGGCTCCTGGACCCAAGTGGAGAGAGTGCTTTATGAGAAGTTGTTCCCTCTCTGTCCTTTTAGGTTCCCTAACCACCACCTTACATAAGAGGTTCACTTGAGGTAGATGTGACAATATCCTGAGACAGGGTTTTGTTACCTTTATAGTTGAACATCAGGCAACCAGAAATGCTCTCAAACTAATGACTGGACATAGAATCAGAGATTGAGCCTCAGGGGTCGTCTCCCAGGTTGTGGCAACAAGGCTCAGTGGATTGTAGTAGTTCCTGCAAGAGTCGGGGAGCCTGTAAAGTATTTTAACCTGTCCACATATCATGAATACCATTAATAACACCAATAAGAGTTCTTTCTAACATTCATTATGCTGTTAGTTTACCCTCAGTGTGATGAGATACAGATAACAGAAACACTTGGAATATTACTTTTTGGAACATGGACTTGTAATATAATACAAACTGACGCATCCTGGATTGTGGGTTTTTAATAAGTGAATTGATTGCCCTGTGGTTTACACTTAATATCTAGAACTCTTAAATACTTTATACTTTAAATATTGTAGCGTAAGAAGTCTCAATATCTAGTGAGGAATCTCTTCCCCACCTCATTTCTTTAGGATAATTTTGGCTTTTCTTGGCCTTTTTAGCCACGGGCCAGTGGCGCAATGGATAACGCGTCTGACTACGGATCACAAGATTCTTGGCCTTTTTGCTTTTCTACATGTAATTTAGAATCAGATTTTCAATTTTCATGGAAAAAAAATCCTGTCAAGATTTAGCAGTGAATCTATGGCTCAATTTTGGGAAATTGATTTAGACTTTCTATCCATGAATGTGGTATACTCTTCATTCAGTTAGGTCTTTAATGTATTTAAATTGTTTCATAAGTCTTGTATGTTTTTTGTTATATTTATATATTTCCTGACTCTGGTTTGTATTTTGGCTTTCATATACTCAGTTTGAGGTTCAGACTTCACATCAGGTCATGGCACAAAGTTATGTTTGGATTTCCTATGGACGACTCCACTCATAGCCTATGGTGGATGGCTTACTTCCATGCCAGGTCTCAGGACATTGACTTGAGGTTTTCTGGTCTCTATTTCATTGATAAGAAATTTATGTATGGTGCTAAGTTCCACTGTCCCTTGCACATGGGGGCCCCTACCTGCTATCCAGGAGTGGCCCTTAAAACTTCAGCCTTTTAGGCTTGTGGTTCTGATACCTTTATGCTGTTGCCTTTAAAATTTGTTCCCTCGTTTGAAGTTGCTTTTTATTTTTAGCATATAAGTTTTGGGGTTTTTTTGTTTTTTAGCTTGACTTTTTATACAAAGAAATTCTGCATTTTTTAACGTGGAAGAGTGTTTTCTGTGTCCATTTATCTGATATGTTGACCAGTAGTCTAATATCATGTGTGGAGCTTTATGATTAATAGTGATCATTAGTCTAGGTTATGTCACTGGCCTCAAAGTTATTCATATCTAGTATTCATGAAGCATGAATTTCATTCAAGTTTAGGGTATTCTCTTCCTGCCTGCTTCAGAAAGTAAAAGTATCCAAAGTCTGTCGTATTTGATTTCATCAATAAAGTTGAGATAGAGATAGATGTTTTAAGAAATCTTAAATTAGGTCTTATTTATGTACTTGTCTTAAGATAGTTTATACAAGGAAAAATTTTACTATACAACTATACTTTTACATCTTCTGGTGTGTTCTAAATTGGCCAATTTTAGCATTTAAAATACTTTCATAATACAGCAATGGCTGGACAAAACATTACAGAAATACTAGATGGGTTTCAAGCATTTAGGTCAGTAAAGATTGGCGATTTCCCAAGATCCAAATTGAATACACTGCGTATTGGCACCTTTTAGGATATCTTTGTACTTTTCTCTGATTGAATTTTAACTGTAATAATTTGAAACCATGTCAAAAAACTAACTTATTTTGATCCTAGGTCAGATGTGTGACAAATATTTATGTAGCTTGTCCCTGACTGGACTTTAAGTGTAATTAAAAAGTATGTTGGAAAACCAATTTATTTTGATCTTAGCATAGATGTGTGATAGCATTATTTATTATGAATTTTTTCCTTTCAACAGAAATGAAATTATTCTAATGTACTTCATCTTAATATATTGTATTTTAATATATTTAAAATATTATGTGACTATCTTAATATACATGCTAAAATTCACTTTTTCACTTAACATAAACATATTTCCAATACTGTTAACCATTCTTTATCTTTGTAATTTTAAGCCTATGCATAGTGTTTTCTCTATTGATACTTCATAATGTACTTTACCTTCTAACTTAGATTAATAATTAGGTTATTTTCAGTTATTCTTTCTTAGAGATAACACTGTAGTGAACGTGTTCTTGCATATAACTTTAAAGATTATTAAAAATTAAAAATTATATTCCTAGGATGACTATCTTAGGTGAATTTCCAAGGCTAAGATTATTACATCAAAGGATGCTAACTTCTTCATGGTTCCTAATAACTATTGCTATAGTTACTTTCTAAAATGTTATTAGTTTATAGCATGGCCAGTAATATATAAATTTGTCAGTTTTATCATAATGGCACTAGCAATGTTGATAGATTTGGTATCTTATTGTTTCAATTTTATTTCATTGATTTTTTTAATCAAGTTTTGAACATTTTTCCTGATATGTTTGATGTTTCTATATTGCTTAATGTGAGTCATCCATATACTTTTTGTCCATTATTATTGGGGTCTTAATATTTTTCCTATGGATTTTAATGAATAAATTTTGTATATAAAAATCTTCTATGATATTAGAAATTTGCTAAGACTATTGTCTTCCAGAAGCATTAAGATTTCTGGAATAATTATATTAATGTCCAATTCTCCAAATGGTATCATAGCTTTATGAAGACAGAGACTAATTTTCAATGCCCCCATATCCTCTTGGTGCCTAGTATAACTCTGGACATATTAGCAAAAGTGGTTTTTTTGAACTGAATTGTTTTGCAGACGCAGTGGAAGGTATTGATGCCCAGTTTGTAAATGGCTACATGATTCATGATCAGGACAGCAAATCCCACGTTCACATTCCTTACCCTGTCTCAGAAAACAGTCAAGTGCAGAGTGGAAGAGCTTTCCATCATGGCAGATTCATCATGAGTCTCCGGAAAGCAGCCATGGCAGAGCCCAAGTAAGAGTACAGCTTCAAATCTGTTATGTTCAAGAAGCACATCTGAACTTGGCCTTTGTACAAATACTATTTTATAAATTTTAATAAGTTTTTGGGAATGGGCTAGAACATAGGTATTATGCTAAAATAAACCATAAGTTAGAAGAATGTTAGATCTTCTGTGTCTTTGTTAAGAATATCAGATAGGGAATTTTCCTTTAAATGACATAGAACTATTGGGGATTTTCCTTTAACTAAATGAATTGTGTGATTTTTATGTGGTTGGAATTTAGAGGATATGGTTGTAACTAAGGTTAAAGTCCATGTGTGTTCCATTTGGGAGTTGGGGTTTGTGGTTATGATACTTTCTATTAAAAGTCAAGACAGAGGACTTCAAAGGAAAATCCCCCTTCATTCCTTCTAAGGACCTATTCTGGTAGGACTGGCTGCTTCTCTTAATTATTGACTTATATTTGCCTCTAGTGTTTGTACTATCTAGTAGTTATATATACTATATATAATAGATACTGTTAATAGACTATATATAATTATCTATTATAATTGAGGAGGTTTTAAACATGAGAACCCTCATGTCCTTGGCATAGGCCCAAGTGTTGACACAGCAAAGGAAGAAGTGAGTAGACTTATCCTTAGAACTGGAAGGCTTTGCTATCTATGGAAGTAGAATATGTTCATTGTAGAAAAGTGGAAAAATGCAAAGAAGACTGTAAAAAGTATCCGTGATCCTTGTGACTAGCAGTAACTACTCTGAATAATTTGGTGGATAAACTCCAATTCTGTTTTCCTTTCTGTATATGAGTTTGTGTGGGTATGTAAAATTTTTCTGCATGTATTTCATTTTTTAATGAATTGAGGTAAAAATCTAATGTTACTTTTTAAACTATTTTTAATCATTATATTAGTAATGTGTTTATTTTTAAGAAATTAGAAAATGAGAACTATATGTAATTCTAAAACCTGTTAATACTGTTTTTGCTTTATCATTCCATACTTTTTACTTACATGTGCGCACTTACACGTGTGCACATGTGTTCATTTACACGGGTAAACTGGAGATAAGGAATAAGGAATTTATCATTCTTTAAATTTCTCAAGTGTACTACTATAGAATTTATTTCTGTCTACTTAAATCTTTTAGTACAAAGTTCATTGAGGGCATTGTGCTACAGTTATTAGAAGAAGATGATGCTGTGGTGGGAGTTCAGTACAAGGATAAAGAAACCGGAGACATCAAGGTGAGATATAGCAAATGTTAGCTTTTCCTGAGAGGCTTTTTCCTTCTTTTTCTCCTACTCATTTAAAGATTTTATTTTTTCCTTTTTCTTCCCAAAACCCCCCGGTACTTAGCTGTGTATTCTAGTTGTGGGTCCTTCTAGTTGTGGCATGTGGGATGCCGCCTCAGCATGGCTTGATGGGTGGTGCCATGTCCGTGCCCAGGATTCGAACCTGTGAAACGCTGGGCCACTGAAGCGGAGCTCCCAAACTTAACCACTCGGCTGCGGGGCCGGCCCCTCTCCTACTCATTTAAAAAAGTAGGCTCACCAGTTAATTCCTCATGAAATGGACTGAGTTCTCTCTAAGCCCTCTGCAACAGGATGAGTCTCAGATTGTAACACATTTGCTCTTTAGAGCACCTCAGAATGCTATACAAATAACTTGTAAATAAACACCGCTGTATTAACAGTATAATATTTCAGTATTAAAAACTGAAATAAGAAATATGCAGTAGCAGAGAAATGGGAGCTGGAAGGTGAAAAAAGGAAGGATTCAACATATAATAGATGATTAGGATGAAATAAAAAATTGTTTAAATCGGGAAGGCAAAAGTAAGAGAATCTCTGGGGAAATAGCAGAATAAAATAGTTTCCAGTATGTGCTCATGCTGGTTTAGTAAAAGAAGAGAAAGAGTCAAAGGCGAATCCGTTGACTCTTCTGGGCTACTGCATAGGGTTGCCACCTCCTAGAAATTGTACTCTAATGGAGGCATTTGCAAGGTACTAGAAATATATACATTTATGTGTACAAAGATTCTTCTAGGCCCTAGCCACTGATTGAAAACACTATATAAAGTTAGAAAATTCAAGAATAAAAGAATCTGGGTAGTTCTTGGAATTTGTAATGAGACTCAGTCTTCCGTGGTCCAGGCTTGCTTTGTAGTTGTCTCCCCTTGTCCATTAAAGTGTAGCTTAATCCCATGTGGTCTGGATGGTAGAGCTTAGAAGGAAGGTGATCCTCAGGGATTCTGAGGAAGCGTCTCTAAAGATGGGTCATGCATTAACTTAAGCCCGCATCATAGCTTCTTCGATAGCATTATCATCAAATACTCTCTATAATGTTGTCTGATAATATATTTAAATGTATTCATGCACATTTTAAGAAAACGGTCCTTTTCCTGTGTACCTAACCATTTAGCTGAATATCCTTTATCTTTGTTGTAGGAACTCCATGCTCCATTGACTGTTGTTGCAGATGGAATTTTTTCCAGGTTCAGGAAAAACCTGATCTCCAGTAAAGTTTCTGTTACATCTCATTTTGTTGGCTTTCTAATGAAGGTACTGTAGGAGTGTCATTGTAGAAAATAAAAGCAACTTCAAATTTGAAAATTATTAAAATATTTTCTTTTTTTTTCTAGGATGTACCACAGTTTAAAGCAAATCATGCTGAACTTATTTTAAGTGATCAGAGTCCAGTTCTCATCTACCAGATTTCATCTAATGAAACTCGAGCACTTGTTGATATTCGAGGAGAAATGCCAAGGGATTTAAGAGAATACATGGCTGAAAAAATTTACCCACAATTACCTGGTAAGAAATAGGATTTCATTCCCCTTGTAATCTACAGTCTGAAAGCAAATCTTGCAAAAGGCTCTGCATCTCCAGTTCTCACTAAAGCTGTGTCGAAATTAGGCCAAAGAGAAGGGCAGCAGGTGAAAAATGCACCCAGTCAGTCAGATACATGGGACTTGAATTTACACTAGTACATAAAAAAATCTCCAAATTTAAAAACTAGTTTCAATATATTTTTTCACATTAATAATTAAAGCATAGTTTTCAGAATAGTTATTAATATTGGCATATATAGTATTTTTTAAGTTAGTCTGAATAGCAATCTGAGGTCTCTGAATTCTTAAAATATCTCTTATACTTAACTACTTTTGTGCTTGGTTTTTGTAGACATGATGGGTACCATTTATTGAATGTCTACTATGTAAGAGGTGCTTTAGAAACACAATTTCATTTAATCTACACAACCACCCTATGAGGTTGGCATTATCATTATTCCCATTTTACAGATGAGGGAACTAAGATTCAGAGAGGTTACTTAGTTTCTCCAAGGAATAGACTATTAGTAAGTGGCACAGGCAGAGGTTGAAACCAGGTCTCTCTGGTTCATACATCCCTGCCTTCATAATGTGAGAACTATGAAGGATCAAGATCGTTTTAGTTTTGAATTGAATACAGAAAGGCTTCATGAGATTTCAGACATCTTTGTAAAACACTCATAAAAATTACTTTCTGTTTTTTTTTGAGAATGGGAAGATGTAAGTAAGAAGAAAAGGAAAAAAATTATTAAGACCATTGATAAAATTGAAAGGAAATCCTACTTGCCAATTATGATATGATTATAGTAATAGGAAACTATCCTTGGTATGAGTACATTTTGTTTAGATATTCTGTTTTTTTAAAGTTATTTTTTAAACTAAGTTAAATCACTCTGCTTAATAACTAACAGAATATTAAGAGAAATGAAGGTATATATGGACCAACTTAGATTTTTAATAATGACATTTTCAACATTTCGGTACATTTTCACTCAGTAAGCCATTTTTGAAAGTTTCAGATGGAAAAATAAGTTATTCATATTTAGGAAAAGGATAGTCAATAATGTGATATTTTTAGCCCGCATTTTGTTTTTCTTTTACTGTAGATTGTTTTTTTCCAATCCAAAGTTTAAATTGGAGCAGACTGCCCCGAGATCATGGAAGGAAACCATTTGTAGGTTTATATTAATATTAGTTAGGTTATTGAAATTCTACTCCTTTTAGAAATGGAATGGTTTCCTTGTAGGCATTCTCCTCCCGTATTCCCAGATTACAATGGGAACTCTATGAAGAGACAGTTCATTTCCTATACATGTAGAAACATACAACCTTAAAACTGTAAAGTATCTCAGAGATGAGCTAAATCCACCATTTCATTTTATAGATGAAGAAACTGAAGCTCAGAAGGGTAGAGCTGCTACATCCTATCTTTTTTCTGCTGTACATACCTACCCTCTTACTGTTTGTGAGCTAGTAGTATATTTCATCTCATATTGCCAGAGTATGGTTGTGACAATAAATTGTTAAATATGACAGCTGTCAGTTAACATTTGAAAGAGAGGGTGGGTAGTTTTTCTCCCTGTCTCATCTCATCTGGATTTGCTTCAATTTCATCTAGTTGTTTTGTTATTTAGCTGTATGTATATCTATTTATGTTAATTTTCTCTTAGATTCCTTAGTCATTCCGTAGCATGAATGACTGGGTGCTTAATGAACAATTTTATTAATAAAATAATTAATTCTTGATTTATGACTAGGGCTGTCTGTAACAACCATAACAGGTGTATAGTAGGTATTTATACTTGATAAGAAAATGTGATAATTTGAAATTGAAATGTTATAAACTGTTTATTTGGTGGGATTTATTACAGATCATCTGAAAGAACCATTCCTAGAAGCCATTCAGAATTCTCGTTTGAGATCTATGCCAGCAAGCTTCCTTCCTTCTTCACCAGTAAACAAACGAGGTATTATTTTATTGCCCTGATTTTATAAAGGATATTCTAAATATTCAAATTTTATATTCCAAATGACATGTGTGATTAAATTTATACCGCTGGGAATAATATGTTGGACAGAGAATTGGTTACTGTGGATTAATGCATTGCCAATACCAAAATTAGTGTTTTATGTTTTCTTTATTATTTAATATTGAGCATATATAAGTCACTGTGCTAGTTATTGAGGCTACAACAGTTAAGCATAGTCCTTAATCTAGAGAGGGCAATTTTCCAGTGAGGGATATGGACAGATAATTTCGGAGCACTGTTGATAAATGCTGTAATGAAAGCCCCACTCATAGTACCACAGAGTCACTGTGAAGGGGGTGTGCAAGGCAGGAGGGGAGTCTTGTGAACTGGGGATGGAGATCAGGGAAGACATTGCTCAGAAAATAATGCTGGAGTCGGGGCATGGAGATGAATGGGAGTTCATTCGGTGGGCAGTGAGACGAGGGACTTCTAAGTAGATGGCACAACATTTGCAAAAGCCAGGAGGGCTGAGAGACGGTGGCACTTTCAGTGAACTCAAGTAGTTTCCAATGGCTGGAGCATGGGATAGGTGTCAGAGTTTACTTAAAGTTTAGTTTTAATCCTATAGATCATGGAAAGTCATTGAAAAGTTTTTTTTAATAATAGCTTTATTGAGATATAATTCACAAATCATATAGTTCATCTATTTATAGTGTACAGGTCATTATTTTTAGTATGTTCATAGGTATATGCAACCATCACAGTAATCACTTTTAGAACATGATCAATTTTAGAATATATTTCTCACCCCAGAAAGAAACCCTGTACCCATTAGCAGTCACTCCTCATTTCCTACCAACCCCCAGCCCACTACTAATTACTTATTGTTGCTATAGATTTGCCTATTCTGGACATTTCCTATCCATGGAATCATATAATATGTGATCATTTATAACTGGTTTCTTTGAGGTTCGTCCATGTTGTAGCATGTATCAGTTCTTCATTTGCTTTTGTGGCCAAATAGTATTCCATGTGTAAATGCACTACATTTTCATTATCCATTCATCAGTTGATAGACATTTGGGTTGTGTCCACTTTGGGTTAGTTTGAGCAATGCTGCTGTGAACATCAGTGTATGAGTTTTTGTGTGGACATATATTTTCATTTTTCTTGGGTGTACACCTAGGAGTAAAATTGCTGGGTCGTATGGTAATTCTGTTTGATTCTTTGAGGAACTGCCAAACTGTTTTCTAAACTGGATGCCACATTTCACATTCCCAGTAGCCATGTACGGAGGGTTCCAATGTCTCCACATCCTCAGCAACGTTTGTTATTATCTGTCTTTTTGCTTGTTTCCATCCTAGTAGGTGTGAAGTGATATCTCATTATGGTTTTGATTTTTCTCTGATGGATAATGATGTTGAGCATCTTTTCATATGCTTATTGGCCTTTTATTTATCTTCTTAGGAGAAATATCTATTCAGACTTTGTACATTTTTTTTTCTTTTTTCTTTTGGTAGGGAAGATTGTCCCTGAGCTAACATCTGTGCCAGTCTTCCTCTATCTTGTTTGTGGGTCGCTGCCACAACATGGCTTGATGAGTGGTGTAGGTCTGTGCCTGGGATCTCAACCCATGAACCTGGGCTGCTGAAGCGGAGTGTGCTGAACTCAACCACTATGCCATGGGGCCAGCCCCCAGACTTTGCACATTTTTTAATTGAGCAAATTAAACTTTTATTGTTGAGTTGTAAGAGTTCTTTATATATTCTAGATATGTCTCTTATCAGATACATGATTTGCAAAAATTTTCTGTCATCCTGTGGGTTGTCTTTTCACTTCTTTGATGGAGTCCATTCAAGTTTTTAATTTCCATGAATTCCAGTTTATCTGTTTTTGATTTTTTTTCTGTCTCTTGTGCTTTTTATGTCCTATCTAAAAAGGTTTTGCCCAACCCAAGGTCACAAAGATTTACTCTTATGTTTTCTTTGAAGAGTTTTATAGTCTGAGCTATTACATTTAGCTGTTTGATCCATTTGGACTTAAATTTTGTGTATGGTTTGGGGAAGGCATCTGACTTCATTTGTTTGTATGTGGATCTCCAGTTGTCCCAGCACCCTTTGTTGGAAAGATTATTCTTTCCCCATTGACGTGTCTTGTCACTCTTGTCAAATTTCATTGACTGTAATGTAAGACTTTCTTTCAAGAAGATTTTCTAGTTTTCAGTGTAAGTTTTACATTTCTGTTGTTAAATTTATTTGTAAGTATTCTACTCCTTTTGATGCTATTGTAAATGGATTTGTTTTCTTAATTTCATTTTAAGATTATTCATTGCTAGTGTATAGAAATACAATTAATTTTTGCATATTTATCTTGTATCTTGAAACCTTGCTGAATTCATTTATTAGTTCTAATAGTTCATTGGAAAGTTTTAAACAAGGTAGTGGCATAATTAGATTTTTATTTTATATTTATTTTATTTATTTATTATTTTAATTAATTAATTTTATATTAGATTTATTTTATATTTCATATTACTCTGAAGGCTGGCCCGGTGGCACAGTGGTTAAGTTTGCACATTCTGCTTTGGCAGCCCAGGGTTCACTGGTTCAGATCCTGGGTCTGGAGCTACGCACTGCATGTCAAGCCATGCTGTGGCAGGCGTTCCACATATAAAGTAGAGGAAGATGGGCACGGATGTTAGCTCAAGGTCAGTCTTCCTCAGCAACAAAAAAAAAAGAGGAGCATTGGCAACAGATGTTAGCTCAGGGCTAATCTTCCTCAAAAAAAAAAAGAAAGAGAAATATTACTCTGATATGTAGTGGAGGAAAGTTGACTAAAGCTTATAAAAGGCTACTTAAGTATTCCATGTGACTGATGATGAAAGGCCCGAACTAGGGTCTATTGTGGCAATAAAAATGGAAGGCAGGAAATGGATTTGGGTAATATCTAGGCTGTAGAATGCATGAAACTCAGTGATGAATTGGATATTGTAGTAAGGGAGAGTGAGGCCTCTTGATGGATTCCAGTTTCAGACTTAGATAGTTTTGCTAGCTGTTTGCTGACATTGGAGATAGAGGAAAAAGAGTCCAAGTTGAGGGAAGTGTGGGGAGAAGTGACGAGTTCACTGTGCACATATTGAGCATGAAGTGCAGTCGGGCATTGGAGTGGAGATGTTTGGAGCACCATTGAAAACTTGAACTCCCGAGAGTGGTCTGAATGGAAGCTGTCGATATACTCTGGTTCCTGAACATAAATAGATTGTAGTTGGCTGTGTAAAAACATGCATGATAAACTACCAACCAGATAAAAAAGTACAGTGCAAAGCAGAATGAAGCCAATGCCAAATTGATGTAAACAACATGCTGTGGGAAGCTATCCTAAGTGGTGGGATTGAGAACGGTGCATGGAGGAGGAATAAACGCTGGTTATAGTTTGTGGTTTAAGAGTAATGCAGAAAAAATTTAGAGTAATATTTAGAAGCTTCCTTTTTATAAATTAATATATTGTTATAATAATAAATTATATGTATTCTGTAATTAGTGATAAATGTAGTATATTGTGACATTATGGAAAAAGATTATCCATAATTCTGGAACACAGTTATTATGGTTATCTGTTTCTCTCCGAGACAAACTTGAATAAATCCTTTGTTTAAATGCCACTCTAAGTTGTTGGTCATCAAGCAGGCTGACAGTGGACAGGGAGCCTCAGTAGCTTAGGCAGAGGTGTACCTAGAGTCAAGCTGTGGCGCTTTCTGCTTCTGCTGTTTTGATTTAGGGGGCTAATTTTCAGATAAGATTCAATCAAGGCTTTTCCTCTTAAATTAACTTCTGCTGGTTTTGGAATAGCTGCCTGTTGCCTTTCAATTTGAACTACAACGTGGCTGGGTGGCATCTTCCTAGGGCCTGCTTTTTTCCCTTCGAACTGTACAGGCAGTCCTCTGTAGTATGCCGGCAGCAGATATTGCTGTGAAATGTCAAAGACCTTGATTTTTTTCTCTTGTAGAAGATTTGCTCTTTATGCCTGGATGCCTGTAGATTCTTTTTGTTTTTCATGCAAGAGGCCTTATAAATATCTCGACATTTTTTGACTTAACGTTAGATTCACATGTGAGTTTCACGAGAGCAGGGACCACGTTCTTGTTCTCACTGTATCCCCAGTATCTGGCATCTGTCAGGTACTCAATACATATTAATTGAATCAACTCTTGAATTTTTGCCTCAGCAAATTTTAGTCGTGATTTGCTCCCTTGTATTTTCACGTTCTTATTTACTAGCTCACAGCCATAATGTTTACAAATGAACAGAGTATTTTTCTTTTTGTCTCAAGGGATGCTGCTGGATGATGTCGTAATCTAAATTCTCTTTCTTTACAGGGGTTCTTCTCTTGGGAGATGCGTATAATATAAGACACCCTCTTACTGGAGGAGGAATGACTGTTGCTTTTAAAGATGTAAAACTATGGAGAAAATTGCTGAAAAGTATCCCTGACCTTTATGATGATGCAGCTGTTTTCCAGGTAAGCTATTCAATTATTCTTTGACAAAAATGGCTCAAAATAAATTTCTTTCTGGGGCCTAAGAGGAATGGGACTTTGATAGCGAGATCTGTCCCGAGGAGCCTGCTCCTTAGTAATGGTTCTTATGCAGTCCTGTTTGGGTGTAAAGAATCTGACTGGCAACCTGTGAATCTTAGGGAGTTTCTCACTTTCTGTATTTGAGTATTATGTAACACTGTGTTGCATGGGCCACTTTGCTCAGTGAGTTTAAGTTTAGCTTTAGAGTCGCATAAGCGAACTGCTCTGGAGATGTTATTTGTGTGTGTGTGTGAATGATAAACGTAAGGCGTAATTACTTGTAGATAGTCCTCAGGATAAATAGCCATTTGAGAGGACTGGGGACATCAGTTTGTGCTGCTTTTTCCTCCTCCTTCCCAGATAGTAAGTGATCTTTTTCCTTTTTAGGCCAAAAAATCATTCTATTGGACAAGAAGAAGGTCTCATTCCTTTGTTGTGAATGTCCTTGCTCAGGCTCTTTATGAATTATTTTCTGCCCCAGATGGTAAGTGTAGATATTTTTTAGTGAACATTACTGAATTGCAGATTTTTAGTACAGGAAGGGAACTTAATTACAAAAAAGTTAATGATTAGACCAGAAATAGAAATGTTTTCTGAGTTTGCTTACTCCCAAGTTGGTAGTCCTTTTTAACTCCATCCTTGAGCAAGATTTTTAGCTTCTAATCATCTTGTATCCACTGCTGTGTGTGGAAGGCTGTTGCCTTCCCTTACACAACCTTAATAGCAATACCTCAAGAATGGATTATTAATTCCTCTGGTCATGTATATCCCCAAGTGCGTAAGATTGTGATGGCGAATCTTTCTGGCCATGAATTAAAATAGTTGTTAATCTTTTTCTTCCAGAACACTAGTTTCAATTTCTTTTCAAGGTAGTATTTTATAAAATGAATGTGAGCTTCATGTTAAGTTTTCTGTCTCCTGTTAAAATGCACAAGTAGTAGAATGCATCCACCTTTTCCTCATTTGAAATAGTCCCCTGCTTCCCTTGGTTCCATATCGTAGGGGTGATGGTCAGTCTATCTGTTAAGGAACACGTGACTTAGCAGAAGCGATGTCAGCAACGGAGGGAGAGGCAACTCTGCCACCTCCCAGCCACAGCAGTGGACCAATTCGTTAACTGTGTGTTCAGGAAACTAGACCTTGAGGTTTTCAGGAGTAAACATCACTCACATCCCATTACTTCAGATATCTACAACAAAGCTGTTTCCATGACCTGGCTGAGGCCCTAGTGATCTGCGCTTTGGTGACGTGATTACAAAGGATGATGTGGTACAAATGCCTTCTGTAGCCTCTGTAACCGTTGTTCTTGCTACAAGAAAAAACAACTCATTGCTTGTGATTTGCCAGTCAAATCTCTTGCTAATTGGCATGGAAGTTAATATGGCTGATTGGGCAAGTAAAAAGAAAACTAAATTTTGAGTTTCTCTAAGCTCTTCTTTTTAAGCTTTCCTAAGCTCTTGAGTTTCTTACATTATTAATTTGAATCTACCAACAAAACAACAGAAAAAAGATGAAAGGTTGGGGGACGAAAGAGCTTTACTGGAGTAAAAGTTTACCTACTGCATCCCTTTTTTATCTGTTGTGGAGAAAAATCTAGGCATACCTAAAAAGAACATTGATTCCAAACTATTAAAAAGGTTGTTGATTGATTATACTATGTTTTGAGGGTTTAATGAGTTACTTTGAAAAGTATAAAAACTGTACAGATATAATGCATTATTATTACTCACTATTCACAGCTATTCTTTTTACTTGATAATTTGCTGCTCAGAGATATGAGTTGGGCATCTTAGAGACTGGGAATCTGGTTTCCAGAATTGTGATTTTATATATAACAAAGAGTTTACAAAATATTTTGCATCCTTAATGAATTTATAACAATCAAGGAGATAGCTTTTAAGCAACTCTCAACTTCTGAGACCTCCATGTTTGGTACAGTAATTATTTACTAGCAGAATAAAGCTTATTCATACTTAAATTACTATCCACGTGGATTATGAAATTTAAAAGAAGTCATGGGTTGTTGAAATTTCAGGACTAGATTTTTAAAAACTTAGAAGGTTTGATATATATTACCTCTTCATTTTACCTGATATATCATTAGCACTGTAACAAATGTGTGAATATTTTGATTGAGAGTAATTAAAAAAATTTTCTTTTTAGATTGCCTACATCAACTAAGAAAAGCTTGTTTTCTTTATTTCAAACTTGGTGGAGAATTTGTTGCTGGTCCTGTTGGGCTGCTTTCTGTGTAAGTTGTTTTGACAACACAAAGGAAACATTCCAGATTTTCATAGGACTGTTCAGTTTATGAATTGCTGCAGATCTTTCTTTTTTATCCATTTTGTCATTTTATTATCCATTAGTATCCCAATCAGCAGGTAGCCCAGAGAAATGAAAAAGGTGACGTTTAGTCCTGTGTCATATTTCTGGGAAATAGTGTTGATCAGCAGTTGGTGGGAGATGAGGCTACAACCCTTGATGAAAACAGAAGCTTGTTTTCTGCCTGTGGGTTTATCTACATGATCTGCTCTATGGGAGTCATGGATAACAAGAAATCTGTATTTAAAAATCAATTTGATTGAAGTGCAAGGACTCAGGAAACTCAGTAATAGTTTTGACGGTGCAGAAGTGTGTGGAACTATTTTTGGAAAATGTGCAAAGTGAAATTCTTTAAGTCTTCTCATTCATCTATAATCTGAATGTCAGAACTGTTACCTTTTCAAAAACCTAGACTCCAACAGGCCAGGCTATCCAGGTACTTCAGACTGGGATCTCAAGATTAGTGAAAGAAAACAGCTTAAAACACACGACTTCTGTAAACTAGACTAAGGGGAGGTACTGGCTTCTCTGACAGGGGTATGTCCTAAGTAGTTTCTTGTAAAAAAAAAAAAAAAATTTTATTTGTCCCAACCATCAAACTTACTAGGCAAACGCAAGCTTGTAAAGTCCTCTAAAGTGTAGAATGTGTTTAGCTTTACAGATGATACATAAATTTTAATTTCTGGGTCTTACCAATATATATGTGATTTTTTTTGTTACAGACTGTCTCCGGACCCTCTGGTTTTAATTGGACACTTCTTTGGTGTTGCACTCTATGCCACATATTTTTGCTTTAAATCAGAACCTTGGATTACAAAACCCCGAGCCATCTTCAGGAGTGGTGCTGTACTGTACAAAGCATGCTCTGTAATATTTCCTCTCATTTACTCAGAAATGAAGTACTTGGTTCATTCAGCCTAAACGAGGGAACTATTTGTGAATGAATATTTGGAACTCACCAAGTGCTAAGAGACTTTGGAAAAGAATGTAAATAGGATACTACTCTACCACTTTTAAAGTGGAAACTCTTGGACCAACTTTGGGATTAAGTTGTTTTTGAAGCTATTTGTAAATAAATATGTAAATATATACTTTAATTTGCAATTTCAAATGAAAGATAAAATAAGATAGATATTTAAAAGAAATTATTGTTACCATAAATTAGTGCTAATACTGAGGAACTGTGGTTTTTCTTCTGAATTCAATATTTGGGATAAGTCATTGTGGGGCATGCAAATAAAATGAAGAATGAACCCTCATGTCTTTTTGTTTCTTGTGGACTTCTTTACATAGCTTCATTATAAAGGAAAAGAAAGACAAAGTGGGAAGGAAAATGCAAAGGGAAACCTATTCTGTTAAGTAACTGACATTGGGCAAGTTGCCTTAATATCTCTGGACCTAATTTTCCTCATCTATCTAGTAAGGCAATGTGATAAGGTTCTTTTCTGAGTTCTTTGAAATTGTGACATTCATACAGGAAAGCAATCAAGGGCTTTATAAGTTCCACTGTTTAACATTAATAAACCAGGCTAGGATTATTCCAAGAAACTGAATGAACAAATAAGCACTTGTTAATACCTGGCATAATGCCTTAAAATCAGAATTTACTGAGTTTACAGTTTATTTGAAGAGATTATGGACATTCAGAAGGGTATCATGATTCGGTTCAGCGCAGGCCGCCCCAAGATGCACCATGCTGGTATTCGGATTATTTCCAAGCTGAAGACAATGAAGGCTCAGAAGACTCAGGAAGAACATTTGAGCCTCGCCCAAACTGCCTTAAAGAATTTGACATAGAAGGCCTGTTCCAGGAAGGAGCTCATACCCTAGGATAGCTATAGTATGATGTCAAATAAGCGTGACAGAAAGACACCAACAAACCCATTTTTTTGGTCCAGCAAAACCTGTTTAATGCACATTTGCATTTCCATCTCCATGTAAATTGTCTTGCTCCCCTCTGAAATCCCAAATCAGGACCCCAAATCCTCCTTGTCTGTAGCTGAAGATATGGAAACTGCCAGCCTCAGCCAGCTGGCCAAGTTGCTGTTTTTCCTGAGTTTCTCCCACGAATACATGTTATTAAACTTTGCTTTATTTTCTCCTGCTAACCTGCCTTTTGATTATTTGACCGGCTATAAGAACCTTAATGAAAAGGGGTGAGGTGGGGGAGGAATTCTCCCACTTCCCCTACACATGACACTTCGGGAAGTCATCAAATGTCACTAAAGCAAATTGCTCCCTCTGAAAGAGCAGTCAAATATAACTTGGAATATTAACTAACTACTTCAGATTCTAATCATTAGGGTTAAAATGACTTGTGAAGCTTTTATAATAAATTTTTCTTTCACCTTTTAAGTTCTTTCAGTTGAGAAAATTTTTCAGTGGCCAAACCACATCACTGGCCTTGGTTTGGCACAATGTATGCTGGACTCGTGCTTGGCTTCAGGAGAGTGCCTCTAATTCATCCCAAATGTCTACATTCTGTTTAAAGACTCACTTTCTTAGATCTGGCCGCCTTAGCAGCTGGCTTTCTTTGGGGTCCATTTTGACAGAGAACTCACTTCACGCAGTTACTGTTACCTGATTACAAGTGGAAAACAGCAAGCCAGGTTTGCAGCGCGGGTGTAAGATGGCCGTGGACTTGGTAGCTGGGCTCCCCTGCGCCAGCCTCTCAGCCGGGGAGACTTCCCAGCTGCGCACGGACGTGCAGGGCAACAATTCACTTTTAAAACTCTGCCCTCGGCCTTCACCCGGCTGGCTGTGAGGCTCCTGCTGCTGGCTAGATGCCTTTTAAAATCCTCTCAGAATCATGGTGAAACAATCCAAGGCTACAAAGTCATTTTGCTTTTCTTTCAGTATCTTAGGAATTGAGGCCTTCTGACAAAAGAAAGAACTTTGCATGAAATCAGAAAACTGAATGGAACTGAGAATCATTTAGCCTTGATATTACAGATGGTGCCAGAAGGCTGGCTTGGGATGATGTTTAGCTAGTGGCAGAACCAGGACTCAAACTGCCTCCTGGCTACAAATCAATGCTTCTACCCCAGCAACTTGCTAAATGACTGAGAAGCAGGTTTCACATTCTGGGTTTTCTTCTTTTTTTTTGCTTGTTCTCTCCCCTCCAGAGGAAGATGTAGTTAGCTGTAAGGTCAGGGCTAAAACATCTTTCTTGCACTTACCCAAGTTTCCACAATAGGATGGCAGCTCCCCTTTCAGAGTGATTTTCACGAAGAAGTGATTTAGGATTTGGGGTTAGTTAAAAGCTGATGACTAAGCAGTTGCCAGGAAAAAAAAGGGGGGGTAGTTAGGGCTAGCATTATGGTTGTCAGGACTGGGGGTAGCGCTCAGGGACCGCTGAGGAAGGAAGAGAAGGGTGGAAGGAGCAGTGGAAGTGAGGGAGTCCTGCAGAAGGATGCGGGGACCCCAAAGAGTATCTGGGATTGGAAGCGGACGGCGAGCCTCAGGCACCGAGAAACATCCATGGTACGTGGTCCACAGACTACGGTTTGGCCATCACCAAGTGTCTGCCAGCCTGTTGTGCGCATGTCCACTGGACCTACCAGAATCATCTCGTTTCCAGACAAGGTTTTCTGCGGGGTGAGTATATAGGTTTTGAATCATAAATGGAAGGACAACTTTGGGTACTGGCAATACTATTTTACTGAAAATCTGGAGTTGCACAAATAGTTCTTCAGAACATAAAACTAAACGGATTTGTACATAACAATTACATTCAGCATCTATAAGAGGCAGTACAAAAATGTCTTCTGCTTCTACATGATATAAATTGCATATAATACCATGATTTAAACAGTATTAATTATATTAACTAGTGCCATGAGATACATCTTACTCAGAACGTCTGATATTTCCCACAATAAAGGGAAAAATGCAGTTATATGAGCGGTTGAGTTTCTTTTCTCAATTCATTTTAGCGATGGTGGGAAGATTTAAGGACAATCCTTTCACTTGAAGAAGTAGAAGAAAAAAAGTTACAGGACTGTTCTGAACTCATCAAAAATGAAATTAGGCACGTGTGCTTCAGCAACCTAAAAAAATTAAACAGAGTTAAATCATTCATGGTGTTATAATTCAGAAAAAATTCAAATTTTCCACACAAAAATTAAAGAGACCATATCCTTTGGAGCCAAGAGCATTAGAGGGACGTGCTGGACTCACACGGGCGGACCTCTCCTTGAAGCCACTGCCTTCTGTTCCTGCTGTTCCTCGCGCTGGTGTCTCATTTCTTGGCACTAACGTCTGAGGGGATGTTGCACTGTGCCCCCTGTCTCCAGATGTGAGCTCCTTGGCTCTTAAAGGTACTTAGATCTGCTAGGAGTTCGCATGCCTCTGAGAACCGCTAAGTGGTAATCTCAGGTCACCTCAAAATTAACTGATGACCAATCTAGGAAGAAGAGGATGTCTGGCAAGTGCCTGAGGCCAGACGGGGAAGAGGAGGAAGGCCCTCGAAGGCACATGTCCCTTAACTATGCTTAGGAGAAGCTCTGAGGGGTGGAATGTAGAACTAGGTAATCTCTAAGTGCTGGAAACTGGGGTGGTTTTTTTTTTTTTTTTTTTGGTGAGGAAGACTGGCCCTGAACTAACATCTGTTGCCAATCTTCCTCTATTTTATGTGGGATGCTCCCACAGTGTGACTTGACGAGTGGTGCTAGGTCTGTGCCCGGGATCTGAACCTGTGAACCCCATGCTGCTGAAGCAGAGCATGCAAACTTAACCACTATGCCACTGGGCCCGCCCCTGGAAGTTGGTATTTTTTAAAAGTGGTGTTTAATTTTCTTCTGATTATAAAAGTATCACCTGCTAATTAGAAGAAATTTAGCAAATGTGGAAGAGTATAAAAAAGAAATAATCTCTAATCTTGATCCCTTAGAGAAAATTAAAATTGGTAATCATTTTGTATTGAATTCTTCCAATTTACATACATACACACACACAAACACATACGTGCACACACTCAAAATTAGGATCACATAATCTTGTGACCTTTACTTCTGCTAAAGCTTATGAACGTCCTTGCACACATATCTTGGTGAACTTTTGCACACATATCCAGCAGGCAAATTCCTAGCAGTAGAATTTCTGGGATTAGGTGGATATATGACAAAAGTACTGGAAAGTCCCATTTCTACAAAACTTTCCAAGCTCTAGGAGCCCAACGTTTTACTTTTTACTAATCTGACATGTGGAAGTGTAATCTTACTATTATTTTGACTTGTGTCCCTTGGCTATAAGGCTGAACATCTTCACAAATGGTTATTGGCCATTTCTCTTTCTTTTCCTGAAAACTACCTGTTAATATCCTTTGCCCATTTGCTTTTTTCTATTGGATTGGTTATCTTTTTCTCACTGATCTAGAAGAGCACACTATAAATCAAGGAAACAGGTCCTTTGTTAATATTTTCTGCAATTTTTTAAAAATTGAGACATTTAACAGAATTGTTTAATTTATAAAAGATCAAATCTCTAAGTCTTTTCTTTTATGGTTCCCTCCTTTGATGTTAGATATAGGAAGTTCTGAGAGCTGATACATATTTGTCTAAAATTTCTGCGAACTTATTGGTTTGATTTTTCACACTAACTCTGTAGCCTATCTATAATTTATTCTGAAACATGAACGATGTGAAGAGACTAACTTGCTATATTTTAACCACAGAATGAACCAATCATCCCAGCACTACTGACTGATAGTCTTTTTCTCCCCCAATTTGAGATGCTTCTTTTCCTTATATACAATTGTGGGTGTTAGGATTTGTTTCTAGGCCACATATTCTAGTCTTTCGATCCATCTGATGAGTTTCATACCAGTACCACACTCTTTTGATTTCTATGGTTTTAAACTATATCTCAATATTTGGTATAATGTTTTAATATCACCTTCTTTTAAAAAACATTCCATTTTAGCCTAAGGTCTATGAAATTTTAAAAAATCTTTTCTTCCCCCAAGTTAAAAAAAATGATCTGAGATTTTGATCATAACTGCAAGAAACCTCTAAAGTACTAGAAGCAACTAATATTTGAGTCTCCTCATTCAGAAACAAGGACTTCAAAATTTTATGGTTATTTTTGAATTGTTTTTTCATATTTCTTGTAGAGGTTTTTATTCCTGACTATATTATTTCCTTGTTAATTCTGTGAATGGGATCTTTCCATGTTATATTTTTGAATTGGTTATTAGTGTAATTTACTTTGTACACTATGTACTCAGCTTGTTTTCTGAACTCTCATTAATTTTAATAGTTTTCCACATGATTCTATTGGGTATTCAAGGAAGACAATTACTTCCTCAATAAATAATGCAAATTTGTCTTCTTTTCACGATGCATTTTAAAATTTTCATTTCCTATTTTCTTGTCTTGAACCCGTACAACAGGAGCAGCAGTGAGAGCCAGTACTGTCGCATTACTGTTACAGTCCTGACTTTAAGGAGAATGCCACTAGTGTTTCACTATTAAGTATGACACAGATAGTTAATTATTTATACATCATCTTTGATTTTTGTTATAAAAAAGTATCCTTGATTCCTAACCTACTAATTCTTAAAAATCAGAATGGCTTTTCAGCATCTATTGAAAGTCTGTTATATTTTAGTATCAAGCTCTCCATTTTGAGTTAAAACTTACCAAAGTGCAATTGCTAGTGAGAAAGGAAAAGGAAAGAATATCTTAGAAGGTAAAAAGTAGTCCGCCATTTTTGGAAACTGTGGTCATATGTAGTTTCAGCTGTGGTGTGCACTTAACCAAACTTGCAGTGGGAACCAGGTTATTGTGGAGAGGAAAAAACAAACCATGCAATTATTTCTCCACACTGGCCACTTAGGAATTTTCTCCTAGGGGCCAGCCCCGTGGCCGAGTGGTTAAATTCGCGCGCTCTGCTTTGGCGGCCCAGGGTCTCACCGGTTCAGATCCTGGGCGCGGACATAGCACCGCTCATCAGGCCATGCTGAGGCGGCATCCCACATGCCACAACTAGACCGACCCACAACTAAAAATATACAACTATGTACCTGGGGGCTTTGGGGAGAAAAAGGAAAAATAAAATCTTTGAAAAAAAAAAAAAAGAATTCTCTCCTGGATTGCCCATCTTAACCATCTCCTCCTGAACTGGGTGAGTTGCTGACGGGAGGACAGTGTGGTGCAGAGTGAGAAGAGGAGGGAAGTTGTGTTAAACTCTGTCTTCTTGCAAAGCACTTAACGTGGTGGAGAAGGGAGGAACATTCTAGAGCTGTGGGGTAGAGCAGTGGCGAGGGCCTCAGAGGCATCCACTGTGAATGAGCTACTGGACTTAACTCCTTCTGAGTCCAGGGCCACTCCTAACACCATCTGTTTACAAAAAGGGCGTCCCATTGTTCTTTCTCTATGGCTTACCCTCCTGGGTAGCTTTGTGTACCGGACATAATCCTCCAGGAACAGAAGGGCACCCACAACATCTGCAGGCATTTCAGGTATCTTCTGGCTGTAAAGAGAACAGTCCGGGTCAGTTAACAGCTCTGCACACAGCAGACCCTCAGTCAAGATCCTGCAAGACTAAATCAACGACACATTCCTAAATGAAGTCCAAGACGAAACAAATCTCGAGACCATCTTCTCTGTTCACATCAAGTCATCGTCCTGCTCGCATATCTTCAGAACACAACCTACAGGATAAAATCGAAACTTCTCCGTGGTTTACAAGGGGCCTTCGCAATGTGGCCCTTGCTGTCTCTCTCATCTCCCTCTGTATCCTCTTGGCACTTCATGACTCAGTGACTGGCAGGTCCCCGAACAGGCGTCCTTCCCGTCCTTCCCATCCTTCCCGTCTTTGTAGCTACAGTTGCTCCACATGCTTATTTGAAAGTAAACTTCTAGTCATCTTTCCAGCCCTAGCGTGGGCACTCCCTCCTCCAGGAAGTCCTCCCTGACTCCTCTGGGCAGATGGCCTTTTCTAAAGTTCTCATTATACTACGTATCTTCCCTCAAGCCTCTTTAATCTTTCAGTTTTTCGTGTGCTGGTCTCCTTGAGGGCCTGGCTCATGTCTTCATCTTTTTATCTCTAGCATCTGGCATTGTGCCTGGCGCATTACTGTATATTTGAGGGTGTCAAATAAATACAGCACCTCACAGTTTTCCAGGTAGGATCCTACTCATTCATACAACAGCCATATTGCCAAGCACCGTTCTCAAGCTGGGGACGCAGCAAAGCACACGACAGTCTTCTTATGGAGCTTACATGTTAAAACCATTTTCAATTTATGTGCAAAGTGGCATAAAGGATTTTATGGTACTGGATTACGGATCTGTTTCTCTGACGATTTTTTCCCTTTGAAAAGAAGGTGTAAGAATGTTTGTGCCTGGAAAGTTGGCACTGCCCTTCGTCTTTCAACGTGATCAGAGCTAGATTCATATCTGCTCTTCTCGAGGCAAGGGAAAGGAGGAGCTCCACGCATCTCAGGTTCTTTCTGTCACGTCCCTTAGCCCAATCGGAAGCCCCGAGCTGCAGCTCGACTCCTGGATCCTGACGGTCACTCGCAGGCTTGCCAGTAGCATGCTGGACCAGAGCCTCAGTTCATCCTTTGTAGTCATTAGCGAAGAAACAGAGGCAGAAGGACCTGCCAACTTCGACAGATGGGGAACTCTGACGTGGGGTGGCTGGGCGTGGTGTGGAGGTGACTTTCCCATCACCCTGAACCCTGAACGGGGGGTCCTTGGCCTCCTCTCCACAGCCCGGGGCCTCATGCACTAGGTTCTTGGGTGCCTACTGCTTGCCTTTGCAATTGACCTCATTTTGTGTTTGTTAGAATTTCATTTTTGAGACTTTCCCATCCTTCTGAGCTCTCTTCTATTTTTCAATTGTTACAAAATCTGCTCTTTGAAGCAAGTCTGACCATATATCCTAGAAAAAACATCCAGTGTTGGTTTGTCGTTCAGTCCATTAACTAAGATGGGAAGAACTGGCCTGACTGCAGCTCATGGGAAGAAAACACTGGGATTTAAAGAGAATGCAAAATCAGCATGAGCCACTGGTGTACAATGGGTGTCAAGAACCCAGTACTGCAACTTTTGTGCTGTACTCCACGGAGGGCCCAGAATGACGGGGAGGGCTGTATTTGCAACCGCAGGACGTTTGGGAAGCCACATTTTAAGATGGCCAATAACAAACTGGAGCCTCCAGAAGAGGTCACTGACATGGTGAGCAGCCTCTGAGACACACACCAAGAACAGGTGGGAGCGGCTCATCTAAGAAAGAGAAGACCCAAGGCAACAGCTGACATGAACAATTTGAAGTGAGGCTGCAAACGGAGACTGCATTTATTCCAATTTCAAAGGGTAGAAAAAGGCCCAACGAGTGAAATTTTCAGGGACATGGGTTTGCATTCATCACAATCAGGAACTTTCTAACGACGAGAACAAGTCTGCCAGTGCACCTGTTGCCCTGAGAGGCAGTGAGGGCCCCATCAATGGGAGTGGCACAGAGGAGACTGGCTGACACCCTGCCAGGGATGTCCGAGAGCTGACTCACGCACTTTGTAGGAGGTAAATTAAGTGGCCTCTGAAATCACGTTTGATCAGTAGGGCTTTGTGAGGACTTGGAAGATCATTCTCGTGAATTAGTCTTTAAGTTATATTGGCAAAGGTGACCAAGTGGTAATCTTGCAAATTTTGAATGTGCAATGTGACAGAGAAGTTTACTGAGCTGAGCTTATCCTTTAAGGTAGCAGAGAAGGAGGTTCAGGAGCCAGCATCTCATGCAAATAATATTTTTCTCTATCCAAGAAAAGCCATATTTGCAGGGGGTTGGGGGGGATAAAAAGAAGAATTAAAGGTTTACAAGTTTACAAGCTTTCTATCAACTAGGAACTTCTGTGTGATTTGTTTCATCACACACCAGCAAGTCCGGCTGTGCCCAGGGTGGGACACGGACGTGCTCCCTGACTCCTATGAAGGGTGTGGGGCCATCCCTTGGCAGTGGCACAGCCAGCGTACGTGGGCTCCCTGAGATGCGGGTGCTGCATCCAAGACAGCAGAGGAACAGGCAGGCACTTTCTTCCCTGTGGCTGTCGCTAATTGTGGCCATGACTCATTCTCAGAAAATCACCTTGAGTGCACCTAGGGGGCTCCCCGGGCAGGGTGACTAAGGGTGGGCATACCTTTGCTCCAGATAAAGAGATGTGCCCTGACTTGCTTTACAGAGCAGGGTAAGCAGCCAATTCTTGTCTCTACTAGGGAGATAAGAAGGGGTCTTTGGCAGGCAAGGTTTGCAGCCCGTTCAGTAACATTTCTCCCTTTTACTCCCGGTTGGCCCTCTGTACCTTGTGCACTGCTCCACTGTGGAGCGGATAAACTGGCCGATCAGCGCCAGGAACTGTTCCGTGTACCGGGAATGAAACTGCTTCAGCAGGGTGAGCAGGCCCAGGACAAGTGGCGGCCAATCTACAGGGTCGGCAGGTTTTCGGCAGACCATTCCTGCAAGGAAGGACAAATTACCAATTACACCACCAACTGAAGTGCCTGCCTTTGAGAACGTTTGTTCAGTATGAATGTTCACGAATGTCCAAATGTTTGGGGCCCACGTCATCACTGGGAGACGATTATTTGGAGAGAATGACAACTCTGGACTACATTCTGAATTAGGCCCGGGACTGGTGGAAGCTTCTAGTAGTCTGAAGGATTCAACACAATAAAATGTTTACTAATTTTTATAACTACCATCACTGCTTTTTTGGATTATACAATTAATGCATGTTATTGCAGAAAATTTTAAAGATACAGATAAATGTAAATGAGAAAATAAAAATGACCTATAATCGGCTTCTGTTACTGGCAGCATGGCATACTAGCATGAACTACTCTCTTAAATGAAAATTAAAATGTCAGGTAAAACATCTAAAAGGTGTCTTTCAATACAATGTTGAATATTATACAAGAAAAATAATATGTATAAGACATATATATATGTCTTGCAGAAGTCAAGACAGTGGAAGAAAGAACTTTGTAAAGTGAGTGCGTGCCAAAGCTGGCTTTTTCACTAAGGATTTTGCCCAACTCTGGAGACCTCGACCTTCTGCCTGGATAGCCGGCATGGGGAACAGCAGACAGAGCTTAGGGTCTTCAGGGGGAAAAAACAATGTTGAAAAAGAACAAAATTGGAAGACTTACACTTGAAACAAAGTTTCAAGACTTATTATAAAGTTACAGTAATCAAGACAGTACTGGCATAAGGATAAACAGATCAATGAAACAGAAGAGAAAACCCAGAAACAGTCTCACCCTTACACGATCAACTGAATTTCCATGAATATCCAAACCATTACAATGTTCCTCGGAAAGAGAAATCTTTTCAACAAATGATGCTAAAACTGGATATTGTTATGGAGAAAAAAATGAACCTTGACTCCTACCTCACACCATACCTTAAAAAAGAATTCAAAATGGACCACAGACCTCATTGTAAAGGCTAAAACTACAAAGCTTCTAGGAAAAAACATAGGACAATATCTGCATGGCTTTCGGGTAGGGACATATTTCTCAGACAGGATACAGAAAGGACTAATTATAAAGAAAAAATGGGTAAATTTACACATCATCAACAGTAAAAACTTCTCATTAAAGTCACCAGTAAGAAAATGAATAAGCAAGCCAGTTTGTGAGAAAATATTCATAATACATATATCTAATAAAGGACTTTTATCCATAACATATAAATAACTCCTACAACTCAGTGGTAAAAAAGCAAACAACCCAATTTAAAAATAGGCAAAAGACTTTAATAGACACTTAAGAAAGATAGATATAAGGAATGCTCAATAAGCACAAAAAGTGCTCAACATCATTAATCATCAGGGAAAGGTAACTTGAAATTACAATGAGATGGCATACACACCCATCCATTAGAACAGCTAAATGAAAAAGACTGACACTGTCAAATACTGGTGGGATGTCAAATGGTACAAGCACTTTGAAAAAAGGACTGGCAGTTTCTTGTAAACTTAAACTGGTGAGACAGACCCCTAGATCCCAAATTTGGGTTCTTGTCAAGACTGAGAAATCACTCACTTAAACCAGAGATGCTAAAACAAGTTATCCCAATTTACCTACGCCGGGCTTTGGTGATTCTGGGTTATTAGTGCCCACTGTACAAGACAGTAATGGTACTCAGAACATGGAGAAATCATCCTTTCCAGGTGGAGAGCAAAAGTGATATTCAACAACAAAAACTTCCTGTATGAATGGAGCACCACAGCGATTCTTTCTTAAAAGACAGACCGAGGCAGGCATGCGTTTCTTAGATCAGTCTGGAGAACGATGCCCACCAAGTTAAATATGTGTTTTTAGGGTATACAAACACACTGATGTTCCCTCTTGAGTCCTATTTTTCGTTAATTTGATTCCTGAATTAAGACATCAGTCTAATTCACAAAGAGAATTGCAGTCAGGTATACATATATTTCTAGGACACTTAAAGGTTTTGTTTTGTTTAAAGATGTGGGAATTCCATGGAATAGTGACATGCTTCCCATAAGCAGCAGTATGATCATGCTACCAGACTTTAGCCACGTGTCCAGTGAAAGAAATATTACCTAAGAATGAGAGACCAGAGAACGAATAGTCTTAATGAAAACAAGATATCTTCATGCCCTGACAATTCATCATTATAAAGAATCATACATTCTTATTTAGGAATAACACAGAGATGAGAGGGGGAGAACATGAATCTCTGAATCTCGAGATGAACGCATAAATCAATCTTGGGATGGTCCTTTTAAATTGATTTTGATGAAAACACAGAAAGGGATCTAGCATCAGGCGAGCACTTGCTCAGTGCTAGGGACTGCATAAGGTATTTAAAAAACCTGATGGGTCCAAGACATTAAGTAACCTAACCAAAGTCACATTGGTGATAGGTGGCGAAGCAAGAGTCCAAACAGACATTGCTCCCCCCTCCTACAGCAAGCGTTTTTTGGGTGCCATCATGCTCTGCATTCTGTGGCAGTAACAGGTATTGTTATGGAGCTGTATCTGGAATCAAGGAACATTTTTGAATGAGAGAATAAAAACCTTAAAGAGACTACATTTTCACTCTAAAAAAGCTTATGAAATAGGAAGGGAAACACTTCAAGGAAGAAGTACATTTTGGAATCACTGGTTAAAAAATAATAAGGTTACATTTACAGAAATGCTGCTAAAATACTTTGAGAGCAAATTACATTCAACAGTGGATTTTAAAAACACTCTGCGTAGTTGGATACAAAGCTTGGAGAAAAGAAGTGCTTGGGAATCTGTTAGAAAGGTGATTATAAAGATGTTCAAGATAAAGTGATCAATGACCAAAACATTAGGGTTACAGCCCTGGGAAGACAAAGATACTGAAAGCCTTTGGCATCTATTTTTCGTACTAAATATTTTCAATCCCACATTAAAGTACCAGGTATTCCGGTACTAGATTCTCTCCTTCACCGCATCGTTCTTCTTCCAACCGCAGGGCCAGATACACAGTAGGCAGACGACACTTGATGAAAGAACAGGACATTAACCAAAAGAAGTTTCTTTCACACCATAATCAGCAGCCTAAACATTAAAGACAGGAGAGAAGCAGAGGTCTCCACACATTTTACAAGTTGGATAATTCACTGTTCAAATTAAACTAGTGGACTCTACTTGGTTGATATTAAATCCACTGTTGACATTTCACGAAGGTGCATCATATTTCAGAGGCCTGAGAGAGGAATTATAGAAACACGCATTTAACTAAGAAAAGATCTCACAGGTGAAATAGCATTCTATTCAAAGAGCTGTTTGGTTACATATTAATCTTTTATTACTGTTACTTATTACAAAGAATACGTGTCATACTGTACCTAGGTTTTTGTTGTACTGGAGTTTTGGCAACTGGGCGATCAAAAATAGAAAGTTGACGATTGGGAAGTAGGGTAGGCGCTTTGTCGTTATGTATATCTGGAAAGAGAAAGGTAAGAAGAGTCAATGGTTTCTTCACATTGCACAATAACGTAGAACACGTGTTCTTTTTTTTTTTTTGAGGAAGATCAGCCCTGAGCTAATTATTGCTAATCTTCCTCTTTTTGCTGAGGAAGACTGGCCCTGAGCTAACATTCGTGCCCATCTTCCTCTATTTTATAAGTGGGATGCCTGCCACAGCATGGCTTTTGCCAAGTGGTGCTACGTCCGCACCCGGGATCCGAACGGGCGAACCCCGGGCCGCCGAGAAGCGGAACGTGTGAACTTAACCGCTGCCCCACCGGGCCGGCCCCTAGAAGACATTTTTAGATGGAAAGCTTCCATTTTATTTCAGTTTGTTCTTCAAACTCCCTAAAAGTAAGATGGCGCCATTAATTTGCTGCCTTCAGAGTTTTATTTAACACCACTGACCGCCCCCCCCCAAACATAAACACCTATGTGACAATTAGCCCTTCAGGGAAGGGAACAATTTTGCTGAGAGATTAGCAGTGACTTTCCACCTGAATCTTCTTAATGTCATTAACAAAGGGAAGGAGAGAAAGGGTGAGGAGCAAGAATGGGAGGGGAGCGCCACATACAGCAGTCAAGGCAAAGCTGGAGGGAAGGAGGGGAAGAGAAAGAGGCAGAAGAAAGAAGGAAAGATCCACGTAGCAGTGAGTGGTAGTACACAAGCAGAGAGCAAGCCCATGTCTCATCCGTCATTTGCTTTCCTGGGCAATGTCCCAGAGCAGTGTCCCTCCCAGTTCAGGTGCAGAAAGTACAGTCAGGGCACACCCGGCCATCTCCCTCCTCCCAGCGGCCCTGGATAGATCCCCGGAAGGCAGAGTAGCATGCTGGCTAGTGTGGAGCCTGGGGGATCGCCTCTGAGCCTCAGGGTCCTCACCCAGCAATGGCACACATCAAAGAGTTGCTGTGGGATTAAGCGAGATCCCCCGTGGCTGGGTTAACACAGTGCTGGGCGCACAGTAAGTACTCAGAAAACGTTAGCTGCTCTTTAGGTTTACAATCTTCTATCCCAAACCCAGGGGATCGTACAGATTTCAGAATTTCACATTTTATAGATTTTAGAAAGGTAATATAGGGTGTAGGGTAACATGCTTTAAGCAGTCATCTGTATTTCTGCATCACACGTGAATATTCACACCAGGGAGGACAAATAACGAGTATAAACAGGCTTACGTCAGTTCAGGACAGGTTTTGCCACCAAATGAGCTCTGGCACCAACTGATGAGAAACCTTTCGGTTCTCAGGTTTTTGGAGATCAGAAGAGTTTGTAGCCCCAGATCATGACTGTGATTACTGTCAGCCACGAAGGAAAGCAAGCCTCTTTGGGCAAGAAGGACCAACGTCACCTTTAGTTGCAGTTCAAATATCAAACCCCAGACAAACCTTAAACTAATCACTTACAGATACAGCACTTCTCTTTTTTTTTTTTGGTGAGGAAGATTCACCCTGCACTAACATCTGTGCCAATCTTCCTCTTTTTTTGCTTGAGGAAGATTACCCTGAGCTAACATCTGTGCCCTTCTTCCTCTCTCTTGCATGTGGGTTACTGCCACAGCATGGCCGCTGATGACTGGCATAGGTTTGCACCCAGGAACTAAACCAGGCTGCTAAAGTGGAGCGCGCTAAACTTAACCACTAGTCTATGGGGCCAGCCCCCGACTTCTCACTTTCTAATGAGTTCTGACAAGTGTTGTATCACTTGATTCCTGCAGGCCCGAGTCCAGCAGGGAAGGTGTGATCATCCTCATATCACACGTGAGAAAGTGGAGCTCAAAAAGGATGGGGACTTGAGAGAATGGAGGCTCTGGGACTGGAACTCAGGGTCTCCCACTACCTCAGCACAGCCACCTGCAACCTGGGTCAGATCACCTGTCGCACCAGTCTCCCACCGCACCATTACGTATCTTAATCATTAACCTTATTCAGTGGGTTGTGAATACCAGCTGCCTCCAGGTAGGCTGTGATTTCATATAAGAGCGTGTTATCTTCTTTGGGGTAAGGAAGTGAGGGATCCTGATAGTGGGCTTCGATATCTGCTAGGAGAGCCCTAAATGAAGAAAACAAAACAAAACAGTGATGAACATTAGAGATTAACTGAATTTATACAACAGTTAATAAGGGCTGTGATGTGACCTTCAGGGCCTCAGTTTCCTCATCTGTAAAATAAGGGCCTGATCCTTCTAGTTCTCCATTTCCACGCCTGTGATTGGTTACAAGTGGAAATTTAACCTCGAATTACTCTCTCTTTTGGAGTTAACCCAAATCAAATGCTTTCACCACTCTAACTTTTATGAACGGACTGAACTGTTTTCAATATCTACTTTGTCACAAGCCCTGATTTAGGGACCAAGAAGCCTGGATTATTTATCTTTAAGTAAAGGCTCAAAATGACAGCAAGGTGCTGGTGAGTTGGAGGATATGACTGCACTCCAGGTGTGCCCACAGCCACTCCTGGTGATTTAACACACTTCTAACGGCTCTCAGGATGATGAGTCAGTTCTGTGCAAAGCCAGGAGTGGGACTTTGGTAAAAACTGCTTTCCTAATCTGTGCAAGTATCCAGCACAGACGTGTGTATCCAGCACACTTATGTGTATTAAGTGATCAATATATATTGGCTGAATAAACAAAGCAGCCAAAAAGAGAGATGGACAGACACAGACACACACACAGACAGACACACACACCCCCAAGGGACAACCCTGAGAAAAGAGGCTTCTGAAGACAGATTTGATGATCCACGGGAAGGGAGCCTATAAACTCAGCAAGCCTTCTTACCCAAGAAGAACTTAAAAGAGTAGGTATTGAAGAAACTGGGGTGCTAACTGATGATCAACAATCCAGGCCCACAGACAGCTGTTTCAAACGCTGGCACTTACTTATTGAGATTCTCCAGAGCAGCTGCCAGGTGTTTGGAGTCAAACCGACAAGAATAATTTAATTCATTGGCGATCTGCTGTCTCAGAATCTGCATCTGCCCAACCTGTGAACAGGCAAGAGAAAGGACAGGTGGAGCACGGAAGCATTCCAACCTGTCAGTAAGGAGGCACACACCACGACAGTCTCTGACTGGAAGGGTCACATGGCAGGATTTCCTAGACTGGCTCCACGGCTAAGCAGCACGACCCCTGATGGACAAGGGGCCCTTCAAGGAATGTCTGCCTAGACTCCTGTGCGCCAACCGTGAAGCATCCCCAAAGTCTAACATTTTACAAAGTGATCCATTAAGGTTCAGTTGTTTATGTATTAAAGGTGTGTTTTTTGAAACTCTATTTTTGATCTTTTGAAGTTCTCCAAGTTTAGCAGCTGCTACGAGAAGCCTACTTCATTTATTTGCCCTAAACTGAACTGTCTCCAGTCCAAAGGATGCCATTTCACTCTGATATTCTAAAACTTGGTGAATCGAAGTCTGTTGATATCACTCAGGAAGACAGATCATGTAATGATCTGGGTTAAAAAATAATCCACATAAAATCTACCAAGAAGGCCCCTCTAACAATGCTAACCCTTAATCCAGGGGTTCTTAAGCTTGTTTTTGTACCTTGGACTGCTCTGGGAACCTGGTGAAGCCCATGAACACTGTCCCAGAATAATTCTTTCACGTGTACAAAATAAAACACAGGATGACCAGAGAAGCCAATTGTAACAAATTATAATTATACAACTATTCAAAGAACAGATTTGTGATAGAATTATGTTGACATGGTGGATCAATCACTATAATTGCCAAGTAGCGATGAGCATAAATGATATTTGGAGGTATCTGTGATGCCTGAGAGGTGAGAGGAGACCATCTTTGGGTCAGGTTTGACAGAGATTCTGCGTGCTCCCATAAACTTGTCAGCATCATAAGTCAACAGCACACTCTAACATTTTATGTTAGTAAATTTCTTCTTTTCTATTCTGGGAAAGTTATCCCTGAAAGATGAGCGAGGGGGAGAGGAGGAATAGGATGGGAGGCTGGACTGTTTTATAATTCCATCAACAATAAGGTGGAAGGAACACACATCCTCTGAGCTGTTGGGAGCAGAGAAAAGTTAAGGAAGAGAGAGTGGTCCTCTCTAAGAGCAAAGAAAAGTTATTATTTAGATAAAAGGAGCTTGTAACAGGTAAAAGTGTTAAATGACCTCAAATGTATTTACTTTGACACAATTCTTCCTAGACTATTATTCTACTTATGCGAAGAAAATAAAAGTCAATCCAAAAAATGCTACTTACAAGCAATAACCTTTTACTGATAGAAAAAATTATTATTTAATAATTAGACTAGAGCAAGGCCAAGAAAATAGTAGGTTCTCTCAGGCCACTCAAAAGTGTCGCTCCAATCTTGCAGTGGCCCATATAATTCCCTGCTTAATTCTAGATACTCTAAGTCAAGGATTCCCTTGAAAATACCAATCTAAAAAATGGAAACAGAAATAAAGGCGGTTTAACATAATTTGTTCTTATTTAAAGCATACTGAATGTTGGTGACCAACACTCTCTTTTGGTGCTCCCGTATTACAAGCCTGTAATAAGATTCTAGAGGGCTCAGGAGCCTGGGAAGTGGTAAGCTCATTCTGCCTATTTGTCTATTTAGAGATCTCCAGATTATCACTCTTTCTCTGTGATTTCTCTGGACCCGCACAGATCAATATAGCAGCCATTAGTTGCTTGTGGCTATTTAAATTTAAAAGGAATAAAATGAAATAAAATTAAAAATTCAGTTTCTCAGTCCCACAGGCTTCGTTTCAAGGGTGTAAGCTGGAGCAGCGATGGAAATGTTCTGTGAACGGCACAGAACATTTCCATCGCTGCTCCAGATTATTAGCACTGGCTTAGGGACTGCAGTTTCCCCAATTCAAGACAAAAGACAAATCCGTCCTTGGGGGCCTTACGTAAAGACCACTGACTTAGACACAATATGTGGCTCTTACTGAATTACCAGCAATTACAACTAACAGTGGTCTGTAATAGCCATGGGCTGTGGACCATCTGGCAACCAAGAGGAACAGCTCTGAGCCTCTTCCAAGAGCCCTGTGCTCTCCCTCAGCCTCCCACAGAGGCGAGACTCAGGCCTGTCCAACCCCAGGTGATTCTTCACTCCTCCTAAAAGGGTTTCCAGCAGTTAGAAACTTGGCCTGAGAAGCTCTGAATATCTGAAAATCACTTGGCTAACAGAATGTCAGACCTATATCACAAGAGGACATCGAGCAGAGCCAGAAGCTCCTTCAGTTACCTCTTCCGTTTAAGTTTCCAAATTAAAACAAAAACAATTTACTGAAATTATGGGAAATATACTGTGAATCTGCCTGAGAAACCACTGAATACAGTCTCAATGATGAACTTATATAATTGGGAAGAAGAGAATGGAATTCTTCCAGATTCCCAGAACAGTCTAGACTTTTTCTAAGGTATGTGATACTTCTAACGATGAATCAGTTTCCACCAAGAAATCTACTAGCTGGTAAGCAGGCTTCCTGAGGAGATGGGCAGTGCTTCCTTTTACTGTGTCACCCAACAACTGACAATGCTTTGTGTGTAACGGGTGTTCGATAAAGAATTGTTGAATGTCTCAGATCACCAAGTGATGAGAGAAGGATGTGCAGAAGATTCAGGGGCTGGCCCAGTGGCACAGCAGTTAAGTTCGCATGTTCCACTTCTGAGCGGCCCGGGGTTCGCTGGTTCGAATCCTGGGGGCAGACATGGCACTGCTTGGCATGCCATGCTGTGGTAGGCGTCCCACATATAAAGTAGAGAAAGATGGGCACGGATGTTAGCTCAGGGCCAGGCTTCCTCAGCAAAAAATGAGGAGGACTGGCAGTAGTTAGCTCAGGGCTAATATTCCTCAAAAAAAAAAAAAAGATTCAGAGAGTCCCTGGGAGCCAAAGCCAAGTAAAGGCAGCAAAGCAGATGAGTGGATTCTACAGCAAGTAGACTTCCACGCTACAAATCAATCTCCTCATCTCACTTTCTTACTCATTTCCAAAGACAGTGTTCTACTCACAATGTAATTTATGCCCCAAAGAACCTGGCTTTCTAACATCCATGTAGACACAGGAGGGGAGAAAGACAAAAGCGTTGTTCTAACAGCTACTTGGAGCAGATTAGGGCTGTACACTGATAGAGCAGTTCATTAAATAGACTTGTTATGCGAGGGCGGAGCGTTACCGAGGAAGGAAGATTTCCATTTCCTTGGGTGAAAGCACCTCTTCCTTAAAGACATTTCAAAAAGAAACAGTTTTTCCAGCAAAATGAAAACAATAGGCCAATGAAAAGCATAGTCAAGAACAGCCCCAGAAAGGAAGATAAAGAAACAGTGAATTTAGAAATAATGATAAACTGAAGTGTTGTATTTTTGTTTTGACGACAAAACAAAGAAGAGGGGCTTTCTTTGGACAACAAGGTTACAGGAAAATAATAGTTAAAAAAAAATAATATTAATTATCAACCTCTTTCCCACAACATACCTTCATTATAGCCTCCAGATAAGCTGTCCAAATCTTCTGTGTTTTGGCAATGGCGGAAAAATAAATTTTATTCGAATTTGCTGAAAGGTTAAAATACAATTTTCTGTTTAGTAAATTTAGAAAGGCTACCGTGTTATCTCCTCTGCAGGCTAGTTTCAGAACACTTACCTACAATACTTTTTAGGGGGCTGACAGCATTCATGAGGGTTTTTAAGGTATCCTGCACAGTTCTGTCTCTCAGGATAATTTTCTGAAACATGCTGAGGAAATTCTAAAACAAGAAAGCAGGATCAAAGGACCAAACTTAATGAATAAAATGAATAACTACTCCAGTTAACTCAAACGCTATGTAGAACAGAGACTGGCCTAAATCATACAACGCTATAAATAGGATGACGGGGAAGCAGCAACTTCCGGTTCCTGTTAGAAACATCGCCTACTGGCAGAAGTTGCTGGTTTCAAAGAGAGTCTTATCTTCCCAGGATGAAACTCACAAAAACAGTCTACTTATAAAAATACCATGCTGGCCAAAGAAATTCTGGTTCATTTTCAGTTCTTATCTACCTAACAGGAATCATATAAATATGCCTGATGTCAGTATATGAAAGCATGAAAGAAAAGTTAAATGATCTACTCTCATCTCTCCCAGGGTAGCAGGAAATCTGCACGAAAGTGAAAGGCTCACCTGTAACTCTTTGACAATCATAAAGCAGAGAAGCCTGTCTAACCCATTCAGACCAAAGGTCCCCAGGGTGGTCTGGATTTCTGAGAAGAGGCGGCTGCTGGTCACTTCTTGATGAGTTTTCATATCATACCAAGTGTTCAGCTGGTCAATGTGACATGTCATTCTAAAACAAAAAGAAACCAAACTTAAAACCCAAAGCCATTTCAAAATTCATCCTAAAGAGATGTGGGATGCAACAGGATTTGGGCATCACATATGAGGAACAACAGTTACAGGATTTGTGTTTAATAACCTCTGTGCCTAGGCACCCAACATATCTCACGGTGAACGCCCCATGGGCCAGGAGGGTAAAACTCAGTCAATCACCTTTCCCTGCCCTGTGGTACCTCAATGGTTTGACTAATTCATTTCCACGGGGTTGGGCTGCTTTTTGGAGTCATTTGAGAGGACAAGGTTAGAGTTGGTTGTCAGGCTGGAGGACTTCAGAGCCCAGGTGGCTCTCTGCAGGGTCTTTCTCTGAATTTCTAGAGACTGGGCACAAAATAGAGTCTTGAGTCACTTCCATTTTTGTAAGACAGGAACCTTGATTCCTCATGCCCTATCTAGCATTTGAGACTATGACGATGAGCCATTTCCTCTTTCCTCCACATTCTGATCATTGAACAAGGAATCCTTTTAGACTCAGGAGTGTGATGATGGCAATGACAACAACTGACAGTATTTACTGAGCACTGAGTATTTACTGAGCACTCCTAAGGTGCTATGACCTCTCCGTGTGCTACCATTTCACTCTCGTCATAGCTCCGTGCTATACAAGCTGTTTGGCCCTCATTTTACAGATGAGGCATCTGCGGCTTAGATGGGCTGGATCCCAACACCATCCCCTTAACCACCATTTTAACAGTTCTCAAATGTTGGCGTAGGGACCTTCAGTCACTGGTAGAGCACGTTGAAAGAGAGACGCCGGGATCTTCTTCCTGGAGAGTTTGACTGGGGTGGTCTGGAGCTGAGGCTCAGCCTCTGCGATTTCAGCAAGCTCCACAGATACGCCCCTTGGAAGGGAGTTAAAAGAGGCATAAGGTGAGGGAGGTTTAAGTTTAGACGCAAGTGGGAAGAACAAAAGAATTTCCAGAACTGCATTCTACTTTCAGGTTTCCACGTGTCCTCTTGCACCACCAGTGCTGGTGCTGTGAATGCGCCATTTGAGAGGCTCCCGGTGTGGATGAAGAAGTCAATACATGACCTGGAAATCCCACACTCACTCCTTTCTGCAACTGTTGACATGGCACTAGGTGGATGGTTTTCTAGAAGGGCTTCAGTGATCAACCCATGGGCACCAAGAAAGGAGGAGTTACAAAACATTCTGGATCATTTACTCTTTTTGGCTAAACAAAACTCATTTCTGCTGGAATTTTGGGAAGAAGTTTACATATAGTTTGCCAACTTTCATAAGTTCAGAGAGACAAAATCTGCCTGAATGCGAAGGCAGTACAAAGGAGCCATGTCATAAGGACATTTAACTGACACAAATTCAACTACGCATGCAGAGCTGGACAGAAAAACAAGGGAAGTCATCTTTTCTTGGGTAATTACACCAACCATTCCACTCAGTGAGCATGTGCCCAGGGGTAAACATGAGACAGAAGCCAGGAACCTTCTCTTCCCTCAGTCGGTCTTAGTACCAACTGCTTCATCGGAGGCTCAACAAGAAAAAGGAGGGAAATGGGCTCAGCTGGAGTCACTGAGAGAGGCGGCAAGCAAGTCTCTACCACGGAGCCCACCTACAATAATCTCCAGGGCGGCTTCGATGACATGAGATTTTGCCCATGTGACCGTATCTAGACTGTGATCATGGCAAGTGAAGCTATGGCGTCTGCCTCTGAGTGGCACAGTGCTTAAGAGGTGGGCTCCGGAGACAGAGCGCCTGGTGTGCCTTCTGGGTCCACCATTTATTAATTCTGTGATCCTGGGCAAGTCACCCAGCTTTTCCGTGCCTCAGTTACTTCATCTTTAAAATGGGAGGAATAACAATGCCTACCTCATAAGATTGTGGTAAAGAGTAAACGAAGGACTGTGTATAATGTGTCTAATGCTGAGAAGAGAGCACAAGGTAAGTGCTCAATAAATGCTAGTTTTTACTATCAAAAGTGCTTGGGTGTAGGGGCTGGCCCCGTGGCCAAGTGGTTAAGTTCACGCGGTCCGCTGCAGGTGCCCAGTGTTTCGCTGGTTCGGATCCTGGGCGCGGACATGGCACTGCTCATCAAACCACGCTGAGGCAGCGTCCCACATACAATTAGAAGGACCCACAATGAAGAATATACAATTATGTACCGGAGGGGCTTTGGGGAGAAAAAGGAAAAAATAAAATCTTTAGGAAAAAAAAAAAGTGCTTGGGTGTGGAGCTAAGAAACAAGGAGGTAACCTTAAAAGATCAGGATAGGAGCTGACAAGTGCAAGACCCAGGGACTGGAGTGGGGGAGCGTGCCACAGTTACACAGGTACAGATGAGCAGTTTGTAATTGAGAAGTTTTAACATATTGGTGAGCCCACAGGCCCAAGTGAGTAGAATGCTACTTGGAAAGCAAGAGAAGCACAGACTAAAAGATGGCGAAAGAGACCTGATAGTTGTTTTAATCTATATTTCTTTGGACTGGGGTCTCTTCAGGCCCATTGAGGAAAATATGCAGTCTGAAAAAAAGTGAATTTAGGGGTCAGCTCGGTGGTGTAGCAGTTAGGTTCACGCACTCCGCTTCAGCGGCCCGGGGTTCATGAGTTTGGATCCTGGGCAGGCATCCCACACGTAAAGTAGAGGAAGATGGGCACAGATCTTACCTCAGGGCTAATCTTCCTCAAAGAAAAAAAAGTGAATTTAATAAACTCATTAGAAAGGACCCAACTGCAGCAGGAACAAGGGTGTGATATGGGTATATGCAATATATGTTTAGAGCTGTGTATTGTCCATGGTGTTCAAGGCTCAGTGGAATTCAGATACACCTACTTTGGGTCTGTGATCCGCAAGATTTCTCTGCAGAGTCGACCAATGAACGTTACAGACTCATCCACAGGGGTAAACTTTGGTATAGGAATGTGAGTGGACTGGTACATACTTTGCCAATCTTGAATCTAGAAAAAGCAAAACCAAACCATAAATATTTAGTACCTCTTGGATAAGGTAACCTAGTTATCCTTTTTCCACATAGTTTTACAAAGATAACGTGGCATTAACAGTGATGATAAATGTTCCCTGGTTTTAAAGAGGAAACTTAAAATGGCATTAATAGCATTTATAAAAAAGGGGAACATCTGTGAAGAAGTGAAGTGACTGAGGAGAAGTGACAAGAAGAGACACAGAAATTTCTGGCTTTTTGTCCTATAAGTTAACATGCATCAATGCAACAATAAAAATCCAAAATATCCTAAGCTCAGAAGATACTTAATCTTTCAAAAATGGCAGCTGAATCATGTCAATTCCCTAATTAAAAACTTACAGAGTGGCTCCTTTACTGGCTAAAGTCAAAATTCTTAGCTATGACACTCAAGAATTTGGGGCTCAAAGAACCCAATTAAAAAACAAGCAAAGGAGATAAACAGACATGTCTCCAAACAAGATTTACAAATGGTCAAGAAGCGCATGGAAAGATGCTCAACATCATTAGTCATTAGGGAAATGCAAATAAAAACCACAATGAGATACCACTTCACCTTCATTAGGATGGCTATAATTTACCAAAAAAAGGGAAAATAAGTGTGGGCGAGGATGTGGAGAAATTAAAACCCTCCAACACTGTTGGTGGGAATGAAAAAATGGTGCCGGCAGGGTAGAAAACAGTTTGATGGTTCATCAGTGAGTTAAACACAGAATTACCATATGACCCAGCAATTCCGCTCTTTGGTATATAACCTGATCAAGCCCCACTGGACTCCTAAGTCTTCTGAACTCTCATTCACTTGAGTTATAACAAAAACAACAAACAGCTTCATTCTGTAGCCATTTAATTCTATCTGCTTTCTCCTTAGGACAGTAAGCTCCGAAAGGTCAGGTGCCATATCAACCTTTCTGCATCCTTCATGACTCCTGGATGTACTCCAAGGGTATCCGTGATAGTCTAGTGCTTACTAATTTTTTAGTAACTATTTAAATAAATAAACTTTCTTGTTGGAATTTCTGAGGTTTGGGGTATGTATTTTAGACATCAGAAATAACAAATATAGTCAAGAATTTTAAGCTTATTTAGATACCTTTGTCCTTAAGAAGTTATTACACTCTTGTTCCACATTGTAATTTATAATACGAGATACTTCCTCCTGCCAGATCTTCAGACCATAGATGTTGACATAGTCCTGTATGTATTCGAAAGAACGATGGAATCCATCCATGGTAGCTCCCAACTCTTTCAGCTTGGGCATCAATTCACTCGGCTGCACAAAAGGGGAAACATCAATCTATTATACTGAAGTAGATTGTCAACCTCTAATATCTTCGTTAGACTTGAAGTGATACCCCAAGTGAGAGACCACAGGGATGGTTTAGGACAGCTTTGGAAATACTCACTTCCTCTCTCACCTATGATGAGTGGTAACTTATGTCAGACATTCAGCAAAGAATAGATTTCATTCATTTGGGAAGGAAGCCTCATACAAAAGAATACAAAAAACGAATGTCGGTGATTTCTCTCATATCATTTGATGAATATATCTAATCTTAAAACACTTAAAGTATTTTAAATTAAATTAATTGAGGTGAAAAGTACCCCAGATACAAATTTCAGGCCTATTTTTTTCTCTCGAAAAAAATGATCATATTCCCTAACAGATCAAGCAAAATAAAAAATTAGAGCCTTCATAATAAGTTTTTATCTGATTTAGGGCTAACAAATTCTTTTAAATATAAGACAACTCCGAATCATAAACATCAATTCAATTCTTAAACTAGGGGATCAACAGGTGAAAGAAACAAGGACTGGTTTTAAAAAGGATTTTCATATAAAATGAATGGATTACAATATAGGACAAAGAAGCCCATCAGTTGATAGTATCGAACATCACATATTAGATAGATGTTTAGATAGGAGGAAAGGTCTTGCTCATAATAGTTAAAAATGGTGTTCTAGTCCCTTTTGCAAGCTGAGAAGAGAGAAAGGCCAACCCATTTTGGTCATCTGGTACCTTGGCTCGAGGGTTGAAGATCAATCCCCTATGAAGAGCAAAAGCAACACGTTTAACTAGCTCCTTCCTTATTCCATCCTCCAGCAACTGTTTCGGATCCACCTACGGGCAAATCAAAAAGCAATACGTGGCAGTGAGGAAAAGTGCAGTCCAGAGGAAACCCAGAGGAAAGATGGCTTCCAGAAGCTAGCATGGAGCACTTTCCTACCTCATTTCTAAACGACTGGGATTCTTTTCCTTCCTGCCCCTCTTTAATCTTGTGTACCTTGGACAGAATTATTAAACCTGTCACCTCTTTAGGATTTGGTTTATCTCAGTAAAATTCATGATGATAATTGTACAACATGACATTTCAAAGATGACGAGGGTGGAAAGTTGTAAGTTGCCTCACATTTTAATCATTTCATTAAAAGTAAAAAGTGCCTTTCCTTATCACCAGGAGGAGGCAGTGGAATGAAGGGCCTGCCTTTGAATTTGGTTCGTGTCTTCCCTCTGGATGTCATCTCAGGGCCTCTACAGCCACAGGAGCAAAGCTTGGGGCTGGACCACACTGCAGATTTAACAGTTCTCTTTTCTCTCAGCATTCTCGGGATGCTGTTTGTAATTAGGGAGGTAAAATAGGACAGCAAATCTGCTGTCTGACTCTACAAGCTTATTTTGCTGATTCTTCCTTCTATAATGAGAAAGCTTTTGTTATTTCCTAAAAGACAGTCTCCTATCAGATCCATAAAGCATCAGATAGTTTCAACACACTTCTTTGAAGTCCCTGAGACTTGTTTCTTTTACTTTGTAAAGGACCATTATTTTAAAAAGTCATAAAGACAACTGATGGGTTCCATCTGGGTTTGATTATATTTAAACTTCAAGGAAGATAATTGCAGTGAAAGTTACAGAAAATACAAAAGCCAGAGAAACATGTTGAATTACATCATGACTATGAAATCAGCAAAATCCAGACTGTGGAGAAACAATAGGTCAAAGGCCTCAGGTTCTTCAACAGGTAAATTGTAAGGAGAGAAAGGAATGGAGGAGAAATGTGGAAATTAAAAAGACTTAAAAGATATAATAAATTTTTGTGTGTGCGTGTGTGTCTAAGACTGGACCAGAGCTAACATTTGTTGCCAATCTTCCTCTTTTTGCTTGAGGAAGATTATTGCTAAGCTAACATCTGTGCCAATCTTCCTCTGTTTTATGTGGGATGCTACCACAGCATGGCTTGATGAGCGGTGCTAGGTCTGTGCCCGGGATCCAAACCTGCAAACCCTGGACCACCAAAGTGGAGCATGCGAACTTAACCACTACACGACTGGGCCAGCCCCCCTAATAAATTTTTTTAAATGGGCAAGTCATAACTATAGTGTCTAGAGATTTACTTTTGGATAACAAAACTATAAACAGAGAGACTGAGATTAAGTCAGAGCATGTGAAGAGGATCCTGGGTGGGAGATGGCTAAATTATATTTTTTGACTTGAGTAGGGGTGAGAACGAGTGGTGTTTACCTTATAATAACCCATTAAGCCACATAATTGTTTCTGTAGCTTTCAGTATCTGTGCTCTATCTTATAATAAAAAGGTAAATTATAGATAAATATAATCAATGAGAATAAAATCAAAGAAGTAACATGAAGTTTGCAAAGAAATATTCCTTATAACAACAAATTCAGTGAAACAGTTAAATCTTTTCATGAATCTACAGGTCTTAAATGGCTCCTCCAATTCTTCCCAGACTTTCAGTAATTTATGGAGTGTTCATAGCTAACACAGCCCCTTCCCCACATTTCTATCTCTTCCCCTGAAGTTAACAAAAGTTAACAGCTTTCGTATGGATCCTCCAGACTTTTCTCTGTTAATTCATACACATAAATATTTGTCCTTAAATATATATTTAATTAAAAAAAAATCTAAATGAGCTCATAACACACACACACAGACACACTATTCTACAATTTGTTTTTTTCAATTTAAGTTTTGGAAATCTTCCAGTGGCAAATTCTTTTTGAATGGCAGCAGAGCAATCCATGGTATGAATGCATCACGATATATTTAGCCATCCTCTTACCAATACATGTTTAGATTCTTTCTATTCTTTCGGCTACCTCTAACAATGAACATTTCTATGTCTATATCTGTGTATATCTCACTTGTTTTAAGTCATATCAACTAAAGTGAACTTATATTTTTTATGTGTTTGAAATAGATCCTTACCTTTCGAAGGTTAAAGATTAGTGAGGGCCACAGGATCCCTTACAAACAGCCTCGAGTCGTTAGACCGGCAGAGATAGTCTACTGGGTTGAATGGGGTCAGGACGACAGTCCCTCTGCTCTTATTATCGGAAAGGTTGTGGCAAAAGATAATCTGGTCCTAGGATTTATCATCACTTTACAGATTAGTCAGAAGTGGGAACCTGCATGTGTACTCTCTGCATATCAACTGAGTTAAACTGGCATCAGGACTAGAGCATGTCTAATGGATTCTATTAATATTCCAGGGGGACAATGGTATTTCTTTCAGCACACTTCCAGGAACCACACACTAAAGTTCCATTTCTATTGAGGTTCATTTCCTATATTTTCTCAGATTTTATTAACACAGACGTTAATCTGGCAATTTGATAGATATAAATTTTTTTAAAAATCAGAAATGTTCAGATTCTACTGATATCAGATAAATGGAAAAATAAATAACAGCACCATGAATTCTGTCAATGTGAACACCACTAATCATCATAGGATTACAAATTAAAAGAGCAATGAGATCTCACTTTACATCCCTTGAGAGAACAAAAATTAGGAAGTGGATAATAACATGAACTGGCAAAAATGTGGGTAGCTACACAGGAAACAAGTCATTTCAGAAGGAATCCGGCAGTATTGAGACAAATTAAGTATAAATATGCCCTAGGCCCAATGATCCACTCCTGGTGGTATGTAGATTTCAGAGAAACTCTTGCACAAGTCTGCAGTGGGGACATGCTCAGAGATGCTCATCTTGACAGTGTTTATGATAATGGGGAGACCAGGGGTGAAAACGGGCAACACAGGTGTCTGTGCCTAGGGGAATAATTAAGTAAAATGTGGAATTCTCTGTAGCAGGACGAAGTAACCAACTACCTGACCCACGGCAACATAAATACATTTCAAAAGCAGTAAGCAGTAAGAAAAGCTGGAAAAACAATGAGATTTAGTGCACAATATGATTTAGATAAATCAAAAACCCATGTATACATAAAATAACACCACATGTTAAAAATAAGAATACTTCCGTACTTAGGGACAAAAATCAAACATACAGAGTGGGTGCTGTGCGAGGATGGAAATGGGTGTGGGTATCCAGGAGAAGAGAAAGAAAAAAGAAGAGAGGAGCTTGCACACATCAGTGATGACAACGGCCTATGAACAGACAGGTACAATTATCTCAGCTCTCTGTACTTGGGGTGCAGTACAAAAATACTGAAAAGAGAGAACAGTTTGGGGGAGGGGAGGAGACAGAGAGAGGGAGAGCAAGTGAGTGAGCTAGCTATTTTGCCTAAGAGAATTGAACTGTTTGTTTTCTTTGTTATTATGAAAATTCAGTAAAAGGATTTCTCTTAAATAACTCATGGGTATTCTCAAAGGTAAGGATTATAATGCTCTCTCTTCCTCCATCAATAAATGAAGATCAAAAGCTGAATGTGAAACAAGCAAGGGACATAAGGTGGTAACATTATCCCATAGGATACATTCCACAATAATCCAAACTACTAAGGCTCTTACTACGAGACACGTGGACCAGCATCAAACTGTTACCTTGATGATTCCAACCAAAGTCGTCTTCATCATCAAGATGCCTTCAGTAAAAATGGAAATAGCATGAGTAAGCTTGGCAACCTTCAACAAAGAAAAAGAAGTTAATGAAGAACTTCTCATAAAAGACATTATTTTTACGGGAAGCTAAAATCACTGGCCAATAGTCCTGGAATGGGCAAAAACAACAGGAATGAGTGTGCAGCTTTAGGACACTGGGTACATGTGTCCTGGTCAGAAACGAGGCTTTGTGGGGTAACTGAGACCACTGTTGGACATATTGGGTGACTGCGTCAGAAGACATTAATTCATTCCTTAACCTTCAACCAATCATTTCCCCTTCTTTAGGCCTCAGTTTCTCATGTCTAAGATGAGGGCAGGACTCACTGATATGGATGGTCTCTTCCAAGAAGGAAAGGCTGACTGAGACTATGAGAGGGTAACTCTCCTTCACTGCCTTCCACATTCTTTTCAAGCAACACCAGGAGACAGTGATAAGGTAGACTGATGCTCTTTTTTTGAGTTAGAATAAATGTGGAAATTCTGAGCTTGAAAATCTGAGTTCCTGTTGCAATGTTTAGAGTTGCATCAAAGGATGTGAAACTGGAAACATATCACATTTTCAATTTTCACCTGATTTTACTTTTCACATCTTTAATTTTCAGTTCAGGGAGAAAGGAAAGCGGAGGAGTTTGAGAAGAACAACTTCTGAGGCTCCTTAACTATGGAGTGGGTTTAAAAGTCCGCCTGGAGGAAATGGTTCATGGAATGAGGATTATTTTGAGCCACTGGTTTGGTGGATGAAGCAGGAACTCGATTGTGAAAAGTCTAGGCTATGCAGCCCAAGAGAAGGGCTGATCCACCAAGACTGTTCAAAAGAAAAGTGACCAGCTGAGCTCTACTTCCTCTGAGAACATTCAGGCAGGCAAAGCCTTAAATGACACCAGGACAATGTAAGGAATAAATTTCATTACAATGGTAAATGTGGTTATCACTGAGAGTGGGAAGAAACAAATCACAAGTGGTCGGGTGGTCCTGGGGATATGCCAGGCAACACATCTGTGATATTTCATGGTTTCGGGTTTTCAATATCAAAGGGCAGAAGTCAAAGGGACACAGCACCTCGTATCGTGGGCCAAGCTGAGCATAGTCCCTCAGCTTGTCTTTATCCAGGCGGGTTGGCACTTCAATGATATCGTGGGTCTGAAGTTTTATGATCTTCAGAAGAGAAGTAAACATGCTTTCTGGAATGATCTGCAAAACCTTTAGTGAAAAGGAAAAGAGGAAAAACAACTGAAAGTCTCTTTTATTTTTCTTAGCTGATGAATGCTAGGACAACAGTAAGAAGGATACCCGTGTGTACAAACAGCCATTTATCTGTCTACAGAAGGGATGCTGTGCGACTTGAAAGAGCTCTCAGGCAATGGGCTATGCTCCTTCAGACATGAGTCGCTCACAGGATATAAAGCTAATCCTCATGGAAATGCTGCAAAAGATCTATCACTTCCACATTATGAAGTTTTAAAAGACTGAGGTTCAGAGATGTTAAGTAACATGCTCTAGACCACTCAGCTGCTATGTGACACAAGAAAATTTTGAATCCAGACCTGTCGGGCTCCATGATGAACAATAAGTTATTAAAACAAGGACCCAAATTCCGCTGAAAGCTTTAATTAAGTTCAGACTAGACTATGTTGGCTCAAGATCTGGCTCTTTTACCAACTAGCTCTGTGACTTGGAAGAAGCCATTATAATCTGTTTCTTCACCAGAAAGTGGAGGTCAATACCACCAGCATTTAAAAAAACAGGTGTAAAAGTTCTTTGAAAGTAAAAAAAATATCTGCTCATCTAAAGAACCAGTAAGAATAAGTTTACTTTTAGGTGTTGCAAATTTCTGGAATCAAATTAAGAATCAGAGAAAGGAACATGGGTATACTCTTAATAGGGCCCCAAGCACACCTTTTGTGCTTACAATAGCAGTTGGTTTGCCAATAAAACACCCTGACGCATTTCTTACCTTTCTCACATAGGACACCAATTCGCCAGAATAATATTGAGACACACTGAGAAGATCGGGGCTATTTGCTTGATTAATACGAAGAAGGGGCAGGTCAAGGGCAGAGGCAAGCTGGAAGAAAAATAAGATATGTCTGTTTCTCTGTCTCAAAGAGTCCTAGAGATTGCGCTCTTTCCAGAAACAGTAACATACACCAAAGCTCTTGGGCTTTACCCAAGAGAGAGCAACACCACTAAACTTCATCAAAGTCATTCATAGTTTCTGATGACGATGATACAATTTTTTAAAAATGACAGTCATCTGCAAGCTACTCATTCGCCAATTGTGGTCCCTGGACCAGCAGCATCAGCATCCCCTGGGAACTTGTTAGAGATGCCCATTCTTGAGCCCCACCCCAGATGTACTTCATCAGAAACTCTGGGGGATGGGTCCAGCAATCTGTTGTAACAAGCCTTCCAGGTGATTCTGATGCCCCTCAAGTTTGAGAGCCACTGTGCTACAGAAGACAGCTACTCTTGCACGGGAATCAGACATTTTGAGTGATGGATTTCTGTACCGAGTCCAATCTAAGGTGTCGTGGACTGTAAGAAGTGCCAGTATTTTATGTACCACTCAGAAAGAAAAAACATGCTGCCAGCAATTATAAAGCTCACCGCCAATTACAGAGATGTTTAAATATGAAAGAAAGTGCACCTCAGAGTTAATATATACGGTGATTCCATCAGAAGACATTGGGTAAGTTATGTGTTCATTTATCACGATCTGAAACTACCGTGAGAGCAGGGACCATGTCTGTGCTGTTCACACTATCCCTAACCTTTAGAGGAGGTCCTAGTTTGTAGTGGAGGCTCAATGAGAATTTTTTAAATGAAGAAGTAAAAGGACTCAATTCACATCTAGGGAAAAAAGGACCCATAGGATTCACATTTTCAGTATACTGGTACAACAAAAAAACATTTATTTTCATTTCAAAATAATTTTCTGCAAGACACTCCAGCTTATATTATTAATTCAAACTTAAATTATTCATGGCATCTTCTGGGTGTGTGTGTGAGCAAGATTTGCCCTGAGCTAACATCTGTGACAATCTTCCTCTACTTTGTATGTGGGATGCCTCCACAGCATGGCAGATGAGTGGAGTAGGTCCGCACCCGGGATCTGAACCTACGAACTTGGGCTGCTGAAGCAGAGTGTGTGGAGCTTCAACCACTGAGCCACGGGGCCAGCCCTTGGCACCTTTTGAAGCTATGCTCTCGTGGAGAAATTGTCAACAATTTTCAGTCTATGCAAATACTTACGTTATCTAACTTTCTAAAAGGATGAAATCCTGGGCTGAATTAATGAATGAGGTAATAACGAAGACCAACTCTTCCCTAGGAACTGAGAACGAGATCTCACTGTTCTTTGCTTACCTTTAGGAATGTAGCTCTGAGTTTAGTCACCATGGATGGGTTCACCCTTATGCTCTCTTGCATGATAGATGTGAAGCTGTAAAAAGAGACAAATGGTAAGGAGATGTTGAGAGTGCCCTTCGTCATGGGCAAACGTCAGCCTGTCCACAGTACCTGTCAATTAATTGCCAAGCAAAAGAAAGATCCCCAACGATCTGCATCGTGATCAGGACCTCCTCTTTGATGTTAATGGTTCGGATCATTTGGTGGAGAAACTTGCGAGTATCAGCAAGAAACTGACATACTTGTAGATTTGATTCCAACTGGTGAAATTCTTGAACCTGTGTTACATAAATATATTTAATTTTAAAATTCTGAATGCCCTCGATGGTGTTTGTTTTTCCTTGAAAAGACTTCAAATAGAGCATGCTACTTCCAAAGCATTTCTTGGCAAAATTTTTATTTCAAGTTATAATTTCAGAAATGTATAAGCCAAGTCATAAAATAACACACAAATTTCTAGGATTAGGAAATGTTCTACTGCTTATTATCCTTATCTAAATGCCATAATAAGTGAATACTTCCATTTTCCATTTTAATATCAATAAACATATATTGGGAAAATCCTCTTAATTCTGAAGATTTGAAGGATTGCTAAAAAATAAAATAACTCACATCACAACCAAGGTGTTGGCACTTGTACATTATTAAGTTCTTTTGACGGACTCTTTAAAACAAATAATGATTCCACAGTGTCCTGAAATTTTAATGTATATAATTCAAGGGGCCTGGGCTATATGGAAAAATAAATAACACAAAAGATAAAAGCATCTGAGATTTACAAAGCTGTTTTTAATTGTACTATAGACTAGAAAACCCAAAAAAACAACCAAAATAGAAATAGTACAAGTGGACAATTGTTTGGAATGGCTAGGGAAACTGGCTGGCTAACAACGGAGAATTATACTGTGTTGCCATTAACAGTGACCATTCTAAAAACCTCACAAAAATAGCAAAAAGCCAAGAAGAAAGTCTGCCAACTGAAAAAAGTACTAATTAGATCTCTAAAAATGTACACTTACACCAACTGGACAGGGTTCCAGATGAGTATGAATGATGTTTAAATAATAGAGTTTATGGTTATTGTTCTGATACTTTCGTTTATTTTACATTTTAAGCTCAATACACAATTAAAATTTTTAGAGTGTGGAGGTAAAATAATTCTTGTTTGGTACAATTATTTTTGAGTAGATAAAAAACAAACTATTTTTTCAGAAAAGAAAATACACCACTTATAAGCATATGATCATTATATAACTATTTTCATTTTTGTGTATTCCTTTGTAGTTTTCTCCCCCAGGCACACACTCTTGACCAATCTAAAAAATACAACACAGTTTTATTTTTGCTTTTACCTCCTTACACAATCTTCCCAATGTTTCTATATTGTTTTCATAATTATTTTTCTAAGACTACATTTTTCCACAAGTTGAAATACCATTAATTTTTGCTACCATTCTCTTCATGTTGGTCATTTAATTATTTTCCCAATTTCAGGACACTGTATATAATATTACAGTGAGCATATTAATTCATACTGCTTTTGCTTCTGATGAAATATTCTCTTAGATATATTTCCAGGAGCAGATTGCTGGGTGAGTCAAAAAGTATGATTCATCATCCAAGAACTGTCATTTAAAAAGACTTTCCTTACCTCCTCCAAAGCTTGTATTAGTTGCACAGTTTTTCTGCCTGCAGCAGTAGAATCATCATAATTTAAAGACAATATTTGTTTTGAGATCTCTCTGAACCAAGCTTGAAGATTTTCTATTAATACAGAAACAAGGAAAGACTACTGAAATCCCAGAATTCTTGAGGCTGTGGCTTTGATTTAAACAATCCTTTACAAATCTAGTTCTCACTCACAGAGCTTTCACTGTGTACCTAACATTGCCCCCAGGAATTCTCCCAAGAACGACCACAAAAATGTCTGGGGCACGTGACCCAGTAGAAGAGCTGAAACTTTCTACCTAAGTAGCTTAGGCTGTGATACCAGGCAGAAGACGTTAAAAGGCCCAAGGATATGTTGTAAACCGATATGTGCAAAGATAGTAACGGGGTGGAGAGGAGTCGGGAAGGAACTGAAGGATGGGACGCAGATGAAGGATGGGACACAGGTGAAGGATGGGATGCAGATTGAGGATGGGACA